>NC_046286.1:30673992-31287492 GCF_004115265.2 Rhinolophus ferrumequinum
ACACACACAAACTTCTAGTTACAAGGTAAGTAAATTCTTGGGATGTAATGTATATCATGGTGACTATAGGAAAAAAATATTTTTGAACCAATGAATGGATATTATTTATTCATTATTCACTAGGTATTGCATTAAAAAAGTGATACTTGAAGTGTATATTATTTTTGATGAAGTCATACACCAAGTATGCAATAATTATACAATAGCTACAATTCTATTTAATTACATATTTTGACATTAATGCAAATATATGGTTTTCATTCATTGTTATATAACATCAGAGATTTAAGAGCTTTAGTTCATTAGTATAAAATATCATTTAAAATAATATTTTATCACCACAAAGGCACAAGCCAGAATCTGAAAATTGATGTTTTTTACCTAACACGAGAGTACTAAAAATACATAGTTCATCTTATTTGTAAATATTACTTAGGAATAAGACTTTAAGATGGAGATAAAATAATGTGATTAACATTTCAAGAGCTCAGGTTAGATTTTCTTATCACTTTCTGTGCCAGTTTTTTAAGTCATTATCGGTTTTAAGCATTAGTAACATTCAAAATGTAAATGAACACATTTTAATATAGAGGAGATATCTAACAGTCTCAAATGCATGAAAAAAATTGTAAACATGAGATTAAAATTACTGATGCAAAGTATTCTAAAAATTATCAGCTTTAAAGATGCATCTGGACAAATGATTTCAGATTCTGTCTCATAGTTTGTACTTTATTATCCATAAATATTTAATCTTTTTTAAAATAAGACTTAGAATCAGAATGGGGGGAAAGGCAGTAAATAAAGAATGAACACTTTATTTGCATATATTCTGCCTAAAATTAACGAGAATCTATTTATTGGAATACCTATATGCATCTTGAGAGTTTCCATTCCTTAACTGTGTTCCATGAAGAATATTGTCGGCTTATCATTTTCTATAAATTATCTTAATGTAGGGCACCATTGGCTTCCTAGTAAGCTTCAGATTTTGAGAACTGATTTAGCAATGCCTCATTAGGCATACACTTTCCCTTAGTTGCGGATGCTCAAGGCACTTTCAGAAACTAAAATACAGATAGCTGATCAGATAGCCTCCAAGGTTATCACAGAGATTCTAATACTCATACTGGCTTTGCCCCCTGGTGATCCAGAACTTATTACCGGTACTAAAACAGAAGTTCTCAGATACTTTTTTAATGTGCCTTCGTGTATAAAGATGTCCTGTCATCCAGGGGTTTGCAGGCCCCAAGAAGACTCCACAGAGTGGCTACAGAACAGAAAGCTATTTCTTAAGCCCATCATAGTCTCAACTCAAAATATACCTGAAAGTGCCATTCCAGAAACACAAGGAGACAGCTTAGAGCTTAGAAAACAGAATAAAGACAATCCCAAACCACAAGGAGCATCCACTCTATCAATCAAGTTATCTAAACCAAGTCATCTATGGTCATTTTTTTTATTTGTTTTTTTTTTTTCTCTGCAAATAGCAATGTTTGATTTCAGTATATTATTGTAGAAATAAGTGAATTTTGGTAAAGTGTGTTGAAGATTATCACATAAAGCCATATGTAATATGCAAAGCCAAAAAATTTACAGGTTAAAATTCAGAATCAATAAAATACAGTTTTTGCTTAAAAAAATGTCAATTTTATATGAAGATATTTTCAGAGTTGGGGGAAATCACACAATGCTTATTGTATCCAGACTCTTGGATATAACAGAAATGTTACAGGATTGGAGTGAGGTAAGTAGTACACTAATTTAGTAAGATTTTCAAAGAGATGATTCCACTAGTGAGAATTTGAAGGCTTTTAAAAGTGGGTATTTTACCTGAAAAAGAATCTGTAGTCATTGAATTACTTATTATTGACCCTGTGAGTGTATGTAGCATTTCGATTTTCTTAACCATAGTCTCTAATAAAGTAGGGAGCAGCTGGTAGCCTTTGGAATTGAGCATTGAATATGTTCAAGCGATGTGATTTTGTAGAATTTAGCCTCTTTGAATCTTGGTTTCCTAAACTGTAAAAAGAAAATAGCAATAACTTCTGTTTTTAATTGTTATGAAAATTAACATAATAGGGTTTTACTATGGTTATATTCAGGTGTTTATTTCTATGAATAGAAAGTTAAAGAAATCTTAAATTAAGCCTTTTAAACTAAATACATTGATTTTATTCCCTACTGTACTCCCCTCTCAGAAAAAAAAATGATAGTGTAATGCACTCTTCCTCTATTAGGTGATTATCTTTCAGTATTCTCCAGTGTCCCTAGAGATTCCAATTGCTTTGTAAAAATGGTAGGTTGCCTTATAAAAGATGTATTTTAATATAATAACTCTCGTTATGTTATAATAATTACGCTATATCTTATCAGTTGTAGAGTGATGTGGGATATTTTAATTTCAACCTTTGCTATTATGAAATAAATTTATCTTAATTTGTGGTGTAGAAAGGAGACATGAACTACCTTAATGTTTACAATGGCATTTGCATGTTCCTAGCTGAAGTTTGATCCTAAAGGTCAAAAATCTAATTTTCTAGGCATAAATCAAGGGGTATGAACAGATACCATGCAATATAATTTGCTTTGTCTTTACTGTGTTTTGGTATCCTGGACCTTAAACAACTCAATCCTAGTTGATGTTTCCAAGCCCATGAAGATTTCAGAATGAACTCAAGAAAATAAATGTGTATCAAAGAAATTGGAGTGCAGGGAGAGAGGGACTTTTTCATGTGACAGGATCTTCACTCCATCTGAGTGTCCAGATATCAGAAGACACTAAGACCAGAATAAATCGTTTCTGCCATCACCAGACATAGCGAATGATTGCACAGCAGGGCTTTTCGGGTTATGGAAAAGTCTAGTGCCTCCAAACTGCCTCCTCCATAAAACAGCAACATTGTTTCAGTGCTCTGTGAAAACCTGAGACATGATCTTTTTTTTTTTTCCCCCCAAAAACACCCTTTTCTAGCAGCAGTCCTTCACATCCAAGGAAAAGAAAGCTGTATTTTCAAACATAATAGAAACAACAACACATGCTAGAAGCATCAAATAGACTCCACCTCTGTTATAAATTGATAACATATACTTTATCCTCCAAGCTTTGTCTGTAATAAATGGTGTAATAAATAAAAATATATAATTTTTAATTATATGTTAAGAAAAAATTATATAACAATCATTTGCAATATAATGTATCCTTGTAAAGCTTACAATAGGTAGGTAGCTTTATGGGAGAGGTTAAGCCTAAATATCAGGGAAAGATAAAATAATATATTTCAAAAATCCTGTTTTGGTATAGTGACTATAATCTGACATTGTTAGAAGATATTGGGGTTTATTGAATTATCCATAGTGAAACAAAAATTTACTGAAAATTATGTGAGAAACATGTTTTTCTATTTTTGTATATAAATAAAAACTTCTTTTGATTTTTATTAATTACTAGTTACATTCAAAATATGATGACTGTCTACATTGCCCTAACTACATTAGATTAATTTTCTTTAACTATTATGTGGATTCTTCTCTACTTACCACTAGGTCAGATTATATTAGAAGAAGACCTGGGAATCCATAAGCAATACTCTTGGGACATACCTGCACTGAAAATTGCCTTCAAATTCAGGAGTAGAAAGACTGAACATGAGGACTAAATCTTATATTCAAGAGATTAAATTTAAACTCATAGAACTAAAATAGTATCGGGGATATATTTACTTTCACAAAACCCTCAAATAGCAACATGCTTAATTCTTTTTCATTGAATTTATTGGGGTGACATTCGTTAATCAAATTACATAGATGTTAAGTGTACAATTCTGTAATACATCATCTATATATTGCATTACCAAATTACCACAAATCTGGTGACTTAACACAAATGTATTATTCAACAATTCTGAAGGTCAGAACTTTAACATAAGTTTCACAAGGCTAACATGAAGTACTAGCATTGCTGTGTTCTTCTCCCTGGCCTCTGGGTAAGAATGGTTTTCTTTCCTTTTCCACCTTCAAAAGGCCACCAATTTCTTTAGCTGGCTTCCATCATCGATGCCGGCAATGTCAGGCCAAACCATTCACATTCTTCTGTCTCTCTGGATCTTTCTTCCAATTCTCCTTTCTACTTTTAAGGACTCTTGTGATTATTTTGGGTCCACCTAGAAAATACAGGATAATTTCCCTATATTAAGGTAAAATTGTTAGCAGCTTTAATTCCACTGCGCCCTTAATTAGATTTTGCCATTTAACTAATATATTACCAACCTCAATATATTCCTTGGATTAGGATGTAGACATCTGTGTGGGAGACCATTATTCTGTGTACCACATTTAGTGCCATTAGTTCAAAAATACTCAGACCACTAGGAATTACAGAATCCATCAATGCTCTCCCAGGAATGCTATGGATTGTGCCCTGCCTATGGCTTTATGGGAAATTTGTGGACAGCTAGGACTATGGGGACTATGGCCAGATCCTTGATAACCCCCAATAGCACTTCTATTACGACCTTTCAATGAGCTTGAGCTTGGTCAGCTTGTTTGAAGAACAGCCAATCATTTATCTGGCTGCTTGTTAGGTAGAGAGTGTTCAGTACATTCTGGCCAAATCCAACTATTGTAGAATGCACCAGAGCAAGATATCAGTCAGATAATTTAGATGTAGTTTATAATGTTCTTTTCTATAAGAACTATAGATCTATAAAATGGGCTATAGTTGGGCTATAGATCTATAAAAATTCCATGAACATGGGATATCATAAGAAATAGTTTTCAGTGGTCTATCTGCCTGGTATTTATGACTATAAATAACACAGACCTTTCTTAATTGAGAGTTTCAGTTGCTTTATCCACCAAGGCATCAAACATGTAGGCATTAGCAATATGCATACTTAGTAAAGACCTACCTGGAAACATATCAGCACATTCTGTAAGTAATACCATAATCCACACAATAACTCATTATTAATTTATTTAAATGTACCACTGACACATTTTTCTCCCTGCCAGTACTTCTGGGAATATTGTAAAAACAAGACAAATACCATCACTGCCTAGTTATAGTAAGAAGCTTAATGACTAGGGAACACATTTCCTTCATGTAATTTTAGAGACATGGAACTAGAGACACTACCAATCTCTGAAGGATTTATAATGCAAAGCCTCTCCACCTCACATTTATCAAAAATGTGCAGGGATAGTGTGCGTATAGTCCAAGGTTTGGTTTCCTCCACTCTTTACACAACTGAACTCAAATGTATTTCTTTTACTGAACTCAAAGGTATTTCCTCTCCACAAGTATTTTTTGCACTGTATGTTTCTCACTTCATTCCCCAGTATACAATATCAATCAAGTCATGGAACTGGGCAGAAAATATTCTCGAAAACTGGATGATAGTGACCAGTCCTTCTAAGTGCTTGCCTTGAAACGTATTACCGCCTTCAGTCCTTAATGTTATAAATCATAGAAGGTTTTTTCCTCTAACCCAATGGACCCTTAATTCAGTTGATGTAATAGGTAAGAAGATGTGTTCTGTTGATTATTTCATTTGTGTTATTCTTGTGTTGAACTGAAACAGATAATTATTAAAATATGATGTTTTATAGGTAACCTCTAATACAGATTTCCTGCAACCTCAAATGAAAATAGTACTTTTAAATCCTATAAATTGGGAAGCTGACAAGAACAGTATGTGGCTGGAATCAAAATGCTGTTTTCTATTTTTGTTAATGTCAATTGTAACTGTCCATTTGAACAGATTTAATAAAGTTCTCAAACATAATTAATAGATTAATAACAGCAATTTTAGATTTTTTCACAGCCTAATTCCTCAGCATAAAGTAAATTAATTTAATTTCTTGTTATCAGTGCATACTACTTTTATTTCTGGATAATCAGTTGTCAAGAAAAAGTAAAAGAATAGGTGTATATAAATAAAGACTTTTATAATTAGGGATACATGGAATCTATTTATAGATAATAGTTTATTTGGAGGAAAAATTAGGTTCATGACATTACTATGAAATCTATGAAGAGAGATGAAAATTAATAGTATATTGAACTCAGAATATATGAATTTTGTCCTTAACTGCTATTTTCTATTGTATTTATGAGACTGAAAAAAATCTAAATCCAGTATAAATTTCTGTTGGAAGATAAACAAATTAATGAGGTGACATCAAATATTTTAACAAAAACAAATTTGTATCAAGATTTTTTAGCTGCCTTCTTCAGTATCTGGTTTAAAAAGTAAAGTTCTTTTAGATGAGATTTACAAATGGTCTGAAAATTAGTTTAAAAATTTCAAGCATAAAGAGAATCAAAATGAGAAGCAGATGGACCTATACTTCTTTAGAGAAGAACTGTCTGTTTCTCCTTATGATCAACAGAAATGCAAGAAAGGAGAAATGGAATAGAACACTTGAGATTTCGCACACATTGCTACACACAGCCTTGTATTCGTTAGATAGCCAAATATATTCAAATTAGAACACTCATTCAATATGTTCATACCATCATTTATGAATACTTTTTTTTAAATTGATTAAAGTTGGATATTTTACACTTAAATTATTTAAGGTATATGTTAATCTAAATTTTGCTTTTGTCTAAGGTTTATGGTATTTTTTAGTATTTGGAAAAATTGGAAATCTCACATTTAATCTTAATCTTCTTAACATTTAATTTAATCTTATGTTATTTCAATTGTGACATATCAAAACTCTTGCATTCCATATTGTAATAAATATAAGAATAGATCAAAGACATACTCATCACCTCTAAATGGTTAGTTGTAGTTTATTATGCTCCTCATAAAAAAATGTGAAGCACTGTATTTTTAACTGTATTTTTAGAATGTCCTAAATTCTAAGCTTATTAGTGTGGTAGAAACATCTAATTGTCATCAAAATTGATGAGAAACTTTTGGTAATGGCACCCAGACTGAGATAATTAAATATTAAGAAAAATGAATAAATAATAAAAGAAATGGGAGAGTAACGAAAAATAAAATTTTAAGATTAACTTTTTGTTCTTCAAATACTTCAAATTTTCACTAAATATAGCCCATTAAGTTACTTAATAGAGCTAACCAATGAAAACTTGCTTTTCATGTTCCTGCAGAAATACATCCATTATTATATTCTGGTCCCCAGCATATCAGCAGCATGTTATTTCTCAGATCAAATTTCTCCTGTATCTTCTTTTTTCAGGCTGATTAATTCTCAATCTCATCCTGGTGTATTACCTTACTGACAAAATACGTATGTTCCTGAGACATTTGTAAAACACATTTATGTCCAAAATTGTTCTTTTCTTATTGAATTCTATTAAAATCCAATGTTCTTATAATGGAAATTATTTTATTTTAAGCTAAAATATTTGCTACGTGTTTTCACTCTTTCATGTCAGGGGATTTTGATCACTCCTAATAGGCATATGTCAATCTCCATTGCAATAAAAAGCATCTTTCACAAATCTGCAATTGATTTGGATATATAAGTATTTCCATGTAAATATCCCCTATTCTCTTCTGAAGTAATCTGGACTTTATTACCTATACACGAATAACTCCCATTTCATTATCCATAAATCCTCTCATTCTGTCTTTTAAATATCTCTCAAATCCATTCTTTTCTCTTTTCCTCCACTAACATTGCTTTGCTCAGGAATTCAGGATCCTGGTTTAGACTGGTGCAATAGCCTGATAACTGCTTTCAGGCCTCCAGTCTTGCCAAGTTTTCAACCTAACATAACTACTAAAATGGATTGTTGAAACACATAGAGCACATTGATTTGATGCCATATTCAAAGCTTTCTTCATAGCCCATAACAGTGTTTTTCATACTGTGTTCCATGGAAAGTCAATTAATATCCATAACAGGGATAGGGACAGAGAAACAGAAGTTCTTTCGGCAAATAAGCTCAGGAAATTGTGGATGCAACTGTTTTTATTACTGTAGATGTCTCACGGTATTTTGAAGTTATAGGCTTTTTTAATGCCCAAGAAGATGGAATAGCATTTAGTAGTTGCCAAACATGTGAGTATTTGTTTATAAAATCTGTGGCCGAGAGTGGATGGGTATAAATGCTTATGAACATAATTTGATAAATGCTGGCCTATGGAATAATTTCCAACTCTCACTTGTGGCAATATAAGAGTGCTTTTAATCTTGCTCATTTCTAAAACCTACTCATATCAGCTCATGTCTTGCCGGTGATTCCTGTCACACTGAAATACTGATAGCACCTCCACTGGTGATCCTACCTGCTATTATCTTTGCCTAATAGACTCTCTTCTGGGAAAACACTGCCACACTCTCAAAAATCAGCACAAGTACCTTTTTTCTTTAATTCAGTGTTTTCCTTCAACTATCTGTTCTTTAGAATCATTTGAGAAGTCGCTAGATTTCTAGGAGTGGGACACTGGCGTGTATTATTATTATTATTATCACTGAGGTTGACTATGAGAGTGTGAGAATTGAGAACTATTACTTTGATTTGTTCAAATAGAAATCATGCTGGCGTTGCACAAGTGATTTAGCTGATGTCCCTATTACAGCACTCATCATACTGCATTGGGTTTACATGTTTTATCATTAAATCAGTACTGCTATTATTGATGTTTGTATCTCTATACAGCATTACTACTCTGATATGGAATAGGTATTCATTAAGTATATATTATTAATTCATTTTGAAAATTGGTCTGCATTGGATTTAAAGTATCTGTCGGGATGGATATTTTTATAAATGTTTATTATTTGGCCTTAACATAATAGGCACAAAA
The DNA here is from genome assembly GCF_004115265.2 of Rhinolophus ferrumequinum. Taxonomy (NCBI): domain Eukaryota; kingdom Metazoa; phylum Chordata; class Mammalia; order Chiroptera; family Rhinolophidae; genus Rhinolophus; species Rhinolophus ferrumequinum. The sequence continues at coordinate 30,682,785 of NC_046286.1, forward strand.
AAAAAATCACATCCTCAAAGTTTCTATCATCTTGAACATATAAGACTGTGTAAACCAGGAAAATTAGAAAGAAAAAAAACACACACGCATCATTTTGATCATTGTGTAAGTAGAAATGTATCTTCTTATATTTGGAAAGCAAACCTGGGAGGGCCAAATTAATAATCGTAAGTGTTGAAATAGTATAAATCATTTGAGCTTTGGTAAGATAGATTATACAGCAACTCAACAAATTTATTGTGGTAATAGTCTTTAGCATAATGAGATGAAAATCACTGTATGGAAGACTGCATATGAAATGAATGATTTATTTTGCCAAAAGCACAGTATAAGTTTAGCGGAACAGCTATTAACAGAATAGGCTTGAAAAAATAATTGTCAGAAAAATAATGAAGAGAATCAACTCTAAATGTAAACAGTGTGTCTGACAATTACCCATTAATACTTGGAACAACACTTAAAAATCGAGTTATAGATAGCAATAGCAGAAACCAATCAAGAACATTTAAGTAAAAAATAAAATCTCAGGCATAACACATTGAAGCAAAATTGAGGAATTAATACACAGATTATCAGATTTCTAAAAAATAGCCCCCGGTGTGCTGCTCAAAGACCCATTCCAACTGTGAAAAAGTTTATTGTCCATCCGAAATCCATTGTTTTCTTCTTCTTTAGCATCAACCTTGATTTTGTTAGAGCGGCATTGTGTGCAACTACAAAAACTCTGCTTCCAGATTTTTAGCAGAAAGAAATTGTGGCCAACGAGATGTGAGTGGAAGTTTTGAGTGAGGCTTCTGGGAGCCTGAATTTGGCTGGCAAGATTCTAAGGTCCCTCTACCTTTCTGGAGACATGATGGCTGGAGCTACAGTGACTATCAATGACAATGAATTAGCCTTGAGGATAGAATCCACTTGCAAATATTGAATGATGGAACAGAAGATAGATAGCCTAAGATAACATGGCATCATGGAGTCACCACATTTACCCTAGACTATATGCTTTTGGATTTTTGTTACTTTATTTTGCAACACTCGTTTTTCTCAGATCTGTATCTAGTAACCAAATACAATACTATATTAACAGACTATGCTGCTTTTTGGATCACTCATCTAAAAAGTGACATTTAGTGCTTCCCCAAGAACACATACCTAACAACACATGTGAAAGGAGAGCCTAGAGAGATAGAAATTATCAGTCTCTGGCTTTTCTGAAGGTTCGGTCTGTTTCCTGATTTGACTAACATTCAAAAGGCCAGACTTTGAAAGAGCCTAACTACTACCCATGAGTAGTATATGAGGTATACACAAAGTCCCTCCAGTGTTATAGTACAAGTTACCTTGTGATAAATTAATTAGGGCTCTTCAAAATGTAGAATAGCCTAATCATTACCACATTTGCCTAAATCATTTGATTTGAGACATTCTCTATGCACCTGCAATCTGATCGAAGTGACCTAAAAATGCTGTTAGGGATGCATGACTGAGATTGACTGTAACTAAGGAAACACATATTAAAATAATTACATTTAACTGTCCTCATTGAGCTTGAATAATATATGAAGAGAAGGGAAATGGAATATAAAAAAGGAAGGGCTAAAAGACAAAGTGTGGTAATGTCTCTAACATTAGTCAGAAAAGAGTGTGCCTGATTTAAATAAATAAATTTGCATTCTCTGTGAGATTCTTTAGCATGAATTCCAGTTAAATGATAATAAATTCACCAAAATAGCACCACCCTGTTGGGATGTGTTTGGTTGGCCAGCTGGTATTCCTCAAGTGATTTCTGTCAGAGTCACTGGCAGAGTTTCCTCAAATACAATCCTCTTACAGGAATGTGACTTTATCCAATATCCTCCATTAAACAGTTATATTCATACTATAACCTAGTTACTCCAAAATCCATATAAGGAATATAATATATAGAAAAGAGAAGAGTGTTTTGGCATCTTATTCTTGACTTCTATAAAAATTTCTCCTCTGTGCCGTTTCTTTTATCTAGCTGTGTTCTCTCTATTGCTTTTTAAATGTAGCCTTTTCCTAGTTCCCTTAGGTTGAATTTTTCTTCTCACTCTTCAGTTTTAGTGGATAATGTCCTTCAGCATACAAACATCTTCCAAGAGCTTCAGCCTCATTTCACTCCTCTCCTTTGCAGTAAAATTCCTCCAGAGTTTGCTCTGCTTGTTTTCTTTAACTCTCCTCCCATTCTTTGCTTAATCCACTCTAATCCTACTTTATACTCATCTCTCCATGAAACTGCTAAATAAATGTCACCAATGCCTTTCATGTTGCTAACTCCAAAGTTTAATGTTCTGTCTTCATTTAACTTGATCTACCAGAAGAATTCCACATAAGTAATCACTGCCTCCTCATCAATATTCATTAGTTTCATTTTCCAAAATTCCATGTACTTTGGATGTCACTTGTAATTAACTGATTGTTTTTTCTTAGGTTCTTCTGCTGATTTCTCCTCTTTTTAACCCTATATATTGTTGTGCCCAGGGCTGAGTCTTGGCCCTCTCTTGTTCTGTATTAATACACATTGCCTTGGTGTCCTCAGGGTTTAAAATATCATCTATGTGATTAAAAAAATAAAAAAATCCTATTCTTTGTATCTCCAATTTAGATCTCTCTCTGTCACATTGCAGACTGCCTACTTGACATCTCCACTTGGAAGTCTAATATCCAATTCAAATATTATCTATAAAAACTGAACTGACAATATCTCACCGAAAGCATGTACTACTAGAATTTACTCTCAGTTGATGACAAATCAATACTCCCAGTTGCTCAAATCAAAAAATACAAAAAATAAATATTTGGATCCATCATTGGTGCCATTCTTTTTCTCAGGTCCTATAACAAATTTGTCAGATAAATTTTACTGTCACTGATGTCAAAATGTATTAAGTTTAGCACCTATGATTCCCTCCACTGTTCCTACCCTAGTGGACATCAGTGTGATCTCTCATTGTGATTGTTGCAATTGCCTCCTGACTGCTGCCTGAGATTCCTTCCTACCTTGCTGCGTTTTTTTCAATGCACAAATAAAAATCACCTCTTACAAATGTAAATCGATTCCTCTCAAAACCTTTTCATGGCTCCCTTTTTTTTCTCAGAGTAAGGGTCCAAGAGATCTTTGCCTGATCTGGCCCCTCGTTACCTCTCTGATCTCATCTCCAACTACTCTTCTCACACTATTCCAACCACACTGAGCTTCTTGCTCTACCTTGAACATCCCAGACAGCACCTTCTTCATAGGGAGATTTACATTAACGTGTCCCTCTTGTACCCTAAATGTCTGCATCTCTGTCTTAAAGTTTCTACTCAAATGTCAGCTTTTCAAACAAACCTACTCTAAGTATTCTATATGTATATATATATTGCAACTATAATTCCTCCTCAAATCCTCCCAAGTCCCAGTACCCTTTTTTTTCTACTCAACTACGTACTTACGTACTTACCACTTTCTAATAAAATATTTATTTACCTACTTGTTACCTTTAATTTATTCTTTGAATGTCTTCTTCCACTAGCATATAAGCTTCAGCAATAGAAATAATCTCTGTAATTTTGTTCACTGCAGTAGCCTAACCCTAGAAGTGATCATGGTAGAGATATAGAGCAGCTTCCTAGTAAATGTTTGGTGAATAAATGAATGAATGATATTGTCCATGCCTCTGATTTAGTTGTCATTTCTGTGATTATGACTTGTAAATATTGTCTGTTATTTGTGGCTTCTGCACAAGTCTAGTCTATCCAAGTGAATCATAATATCTTAAAAAGTAGCATCCATGGCTCATACTTATTTTGAGCCTCGTTGCAAGCACATATTTCTGGACAAAGAAGACATTTACTGTTTTCCTTTTCTACACCCATCTTACAGTGTCTGAACATGTTCTTTCTTCTAGCCAAGGTGCAAGTATATTCCAGCGATCTATATTAAGACCCAAAACATTGTTTTCAAAAAGAATGCAAGCAAATATGGTTGTGAAAATTAAATGTTAATGTATGTAAATTTAGCTTGGCACATAGTAGGCACTCTATACATCTTAGTATATTAGTTCTTCAAGTTTGGCCCAAAGTTTTCACATCCAATTATCTGAGATTTTCCTTCCTGCTTATTCCCTGAACAAACTCTGTGACCTTAAGTGACTCATTTAAGTCCTCTGGGCTTAGTTTTCTTACCAATAAAAGGAAGAGAATGATCTAGACAATTTCCCTAATATTGCTAAAGATTCATGCTTCTCTAAATGTTCAGGAGTGAGGCAAACTTTTTCACACCGAATTCAGTCCTTGGTCATTGGTCATCGTAGCTCTGGGATATTTCTTTTCTCATTGATGTTAATAGTTACATGCAGAAAAAGGGTGAGGTTTGTAGTTACACACTGATTAGGAGATGGAAATGGAGCTGATGTTCAATCTCATTTCCTGGCATTGCCCTTTAAGTTCCATCCAGAACATAATACTCCTGGATGGTGAGAATGCTTGACAATAAGTAAGAGAACCATCAGTGAGTGAGAGAAGGACAATAGTAGCGGCATGAGCAAGGATGATAGTATAACTAACAATCAAAATGTCATAGGCACTGACAATGAGAATACCTGTCAGGTATGCACGTGCCTCCCTATAGAATGCCTGCATCTATAGAGTGTAGGAAATTTTGGGGGGATCAAAAAAGGTCAAAAGAGACTAGATGAAGGAAGAAATGAGGAGATGTTAATATCAGATCACTCTGAGAATATTTAAAAGTTAAAAACCAAATGAAATCTGTAAAGGACAAATACCAAATTCCCTGGCTTCTTAGTCCTTTAAAAATATTTTAAGATTCACAAAACAACCTATCTTAGCCTGTTCAAGCTGCTAAAACAAAATACCACAGACTGAGTAGCTTATGAATGACAACAATTTATTTCTCACCGTTCTGGAGGCTGGAAGTCCAAGATCAAAGTGCCAGCATGATTCGGTGAGAGCCCTCTGCCAGGATACAGATTTCGCACTGTTTCCTCGCATGGTGGAAACACCAAGGGATTTCTGGAGCCTCTTTTATAAAGGCACTAATTCCATTCATGATGGTTCCACCCTTATGATTTAAGCACATCCCAAAGACCCCACTTACTAAAGCCGTCACATCAGGCATTATAATTTCAGCATATGAATTTTGAGAGGACTAAAACATGCAGAACATAGCAGAACCCAATCTGCCAACATGGACCACTAAGACAGTGAACTAACTCTTTAAAGATGACTATGACTTGACAATATCCTTTAAGAGGATAACAGTGAAGATACTTCAATGAAAGGGTTTGTTTTCAGCACTTAATCTTAAAAAAAAAAAAGTGTTTTTTTTTTTGTTCTCAGTAGAAATAAATTTATTCTGGCAGCTTCATGAATCTCTGTGCATTTATTTTTCTGGTAATGTAACTCTAGTGAGGCAGAGGCCTCTTAGATCTGCTTCTTGGCTCTCATTCCTACTCTTTGCGCTGTAAAGTAGGAGCAGCTTGGGTACTCTGAGCCCCGGAACAGCTGATGCTCCTATACTCTCTCTGCCACTTGGCTACTGGCTTCTGGCATCTCACACTGGCAAGCATGGTCCCCACTATTTCTAGGCTTAGAGAGGCAAATGCACAAAGTACAGTGGTTAAGAATACAGGTTCTAGTTCCAGACTGCTGGGATGTAAATCCTTACCGTGACACTTGCTAGGTGTATGACTTTGGGCAAGATACTTAAATCTACATACCTCGATTTCCTTATCTATAAACTCAGGATAATACTAGTACCTAACACAAACAGCGGCTGTGAGGATCAAATGAGTTAATATACGTAAAGTATTGAGATCGGTCTACAGCACTTAGCAGTTACTCGGCAAGTACACACTGTGATTTATTAAGGTTCGATTAATTTATTAATGCTAAGAATATGTCATAGAAATCTGAGTTTCCTTATGAAGTTTTATTCTTTGGTCTAGAAACAAAGCCTTTTTATCACCAATATGCTATGAATATGGTACGAGCAGCAGTCAAAACTACATGTGGTATAATTTCTTATTATTCAATTTACCACTCTTAACTCCTATCATTTTCAACAATTCCTATGATTTTGCATTATATTGGTTGCAAACACACACACATATACACACAATTGAAATTTCCCCCTCAATATATCAGCTTTGAAATTGTAAAACTGCTCAGAGTATATGATGCCATGTTTTTCTATATACATTTTAAAAATATGCCTGGTTTCAGTGATTGGCATTCATAATATTTAACAGTGACTGTTACTTAATACTTAAAAATGGGTTTTGAGTATGCATCAGTTACCATGGAATTATGCCAAAGTGGCACAAAGTGTTTTTTGGTGACACAGAGGCAATTTTTGACCTCTGGTCCTGCAATAGAATGGAAAAAAAGGCCGAGTGACTTTGACACTCTGTGGGACATTTATCATCATTTCAGTAAGGGAGAAAGGACAAGGCTGTCCTCCTAGAAGTTCATTATCTTCTTCTAGCCATTATGCCTATAATTACAGTGGCTGCCAATCCGAAGTTTGTTTTGCCATTTTAAAGACATTCACAATATTTCTTAAAGTCCTGTGTTTTATAAGTCACTCTTGGGAGTTGGGATAAAGTAAAGAGTTGGGACATTTTTATGGTCAAAATATCGGTACAATTTTTCTCTTGGAACATTGAAGTGAAGTTTAGGATCAAACTATGAAAAAGTTTAGCCCAAAATGTGTTACGAATCAAAGCTTTCTTTATACTGGGTAGCAAAGCCAAGAAGCCAGAGAAATGCTCTAATCTAATATATGAGGTACAGTCCTTTAAATAAGTTAAAGTAGACACAGGTAAAGTAGTAAGTCAGTATGAATTAACCCTGCCCACCACCCACACATACCTTTGGCAGAGGCTTAGGAGGAAAGAGACCAATGAGGTATATAGCTCTACTTTGATACCACTGCCTTTGGAAAAAAGATACAGTGAAAGTTGATCCTACTCTGATTGGTAGGGGTTGAGGAGATAATTTGAACGTCTGAGCCCTGGACACGAATCAAGACTACGGAGTTAGGCCATCCCTGTAATAGGTTAAGACCCAACTTTAAGTCTCTAGCTCTCCCTGACCTGCAGGGATTAGACAACTTTCAGAAGGATCTATAACACCTCCTCCACCAGAGGGCACAATCCTCCAGAGACTAAGGAAGGCAGAACAAGCCCCCACCCTTCTAGAACTAGTGACATTAAGAATGAAGCTGATAACCACTATTCCACTCTTTGCACTATGCTGTGTGGTAAGGAAATGGGAAGATATTGGTCAAAGGGAACAAACTTTTAGTTATAAGATGAATAAGTTCTGGGGATCTAACATACAGCATGATGACTGTAGTTAATATTATACTGTATACTTGAAATTTGCAGAGAGATTATATCTCAAGTATTCTCTTTACGTACATAAAGGTAACTATATGAGGTGATGGATATGTTAACTAGCTTGATTGTGGTGATCATTTTATAATGTATACATATACCAAAACACATTGTCCATCTTAAATACGTTCAATATTTTTCTTGTCAAAAACAAAACAAAACAAAACAAAAACAGAATGAAGCTGAAGGTGTTGTACAATTCATGCCACATATATCCTTTCCTTTTTGTTCATGAGCCCAATAAATGGCTTCTGCCTTTTAAGTACATGTTGTTAAAATGTGCTTAATATAGTCGAACATGAACAAGTCAGGAAAATTTGAAACTCATTGTTATAGTCTGAGGTATTCCAAAAGTAAATCCATAAAAGGATTACCTAGTCCCAGTATATAGACCATCTCCTGGCACCAGCTACTGTCGCAATACAGACCACACACAGGCACTTACAGCTGTGTAGGACTTAGTCAAGTGAATGGAGGCCCAAGAGACAAGGGGAAGAATACCTGCATCACATAAATAGGTGTGAAGGAGAGAGAACATGACACATTGGGTGTCGCCATACTTTCTCACCCTCCTGACCACATTTTCCCTCAATCTATGAACTGCAAAACAGGCCTTATTTTCTTTTCTGTATAAATAGTAGAGTATCTTTTTTTTTTCCAAACTTCACTACCAGATTGTAAGAACTTCATGTGAAAGAACTTGTCTTATACTCTCCACAATGTTGTACACACAATCTATGACACTAATAAACTAACTGTGCTGAACGCAATAGGAAAGTAATAGTCAAAGGAGAAAGGATCGGTGTAGAGAGAAATTAGGTATTTCTCTTTATATACTGTCAAATGCTTTTAATTATTAATTAATATTGAACTTAGCTTCTGTCTTATCCAGAAATTATTTTAACTTACTCTCCTCTCTGATGCTTCCAGTTCATTCACAGCCAAACACAAATGCATCTCCTTCTATGTGTCAGAGCTCTCTACTTAACACGTCAGAAGTTGATGTAGAGCTTCGTGCCTCGGGCATCAAAAATCTTTTATTTTCTCTGGTTATACTGATCTAGAGCTTTATATCCTTTTTTCTTTAGGATTCTATTTTGTTTATATGCCCGGATATCTTTCACAGTAAGAGCAAGAAAGTAATTCCATCTGTATTCACTTTCCTTATGATTTACAATGTCAACTAAAACTAGAAAAACATGTGATGGTCACTTAATAACTGTTGCTGGTGTCTTACCCCTTTTCCTCAGGCTGACGTTGAGGTCTCTTCCATAAGCTTATCTTTCTTATTAGTCCTACTTTTTTTTTTTTTTTTTTTTTAGAATAACACGAATAACTTTTTTTTCCCTTAAACCTATTGAGAGTAAGTAAAGGACTTGAAGTCTTTTCACTTCCCAATCCCTTAGTGGGCAATTCCTGAAAACAATGACATTCTTGAACTGAACCACAAAATGACCATCAAAATTAGGAAATTAACACTGATTTGTTAATATCAACTGTTATGGGCTGAATTTATCTCCCCAAAATCCATACATTTAAGTCCTAATAACCAGTAGCACAGACTATGACAGCATTTGGAGGTAGGGCCTGTAAGGAAGTGATTAAGTTAAAATCAGGCCAGTAGTGTGGGTCTGAATTTAATCCTGCTGGTGTCCTTAGAAGAAGAGATAATTGGGACACACAAAAAGACATCAGGGGCTCATGTACACTGAGGGACAACCATGTGGAGAGACAGCATGAGGGCAAAAACATCTTGAAGAGAAGGAGGGAGGCCTTAGAAAAAATCCCAAACCTTCCAACACCTCTATCTTGGATTTCTAGCCTCCAGAGTTGTGAGAAAATAAATCTCTGTTGTTTAAGCCACCCAGTCTGTGATATTTTTTTATGGCATCCCTAGTAAATTAATACATTATCTAATCCACAAACCCCATTGAAACTTTTACATCTACCTAATAATAAAATGTGCAGTGAAATAGCCAAACAAGGATTGCCAGTAGTAGTTAGTTGGCATGTCTCTATTCTTAATCTGGAATAGTTTCTCATTCTTCCATTGACTTTCATGACCTCCATGCTTGAACATACACTTCTGCAGAGTTATGTTATATCAAGACATTCACATAGTTTTATATTTCCTCATGATTAGATTCGGACAATGCATTCTGTGCTTTATTTCACTGAATCCCTTTTGGACTTTGTCCCAGTACTGGTGAAGTTAATTTGACCACTTCATTAGGGTCACGTCTGTTGTGATTTTCCACTTAAAGGACAGTTCTTTTTTTCATTTTGAAATGAAATTTGCTGTTGTTTTGTTATTCTTGGGAAGATAGCTTGAGATTATGTAAATATCCTGGTTTTCATCAAATTTTTTAACATCCATAGATAATTCTTGTCTGTATCAATTACTCGGATATTTACCAAATGATAAGTTAATTTCTTCTATATTACATGGCTTTCTACTACTTGGAAAGATTTGTCCTCTCTCCATTTGTGTACTTAGTTATATATTTATTTAAATCATCCTTAATTTCAACAGTGGGAGCTTCATCAAGCTAATTTCTATGTTCTTTTGACATATCCCCAACAACTTTTGAAGTCTTCCTTCACAAGATGTTCCAAGATTATCTTATATATTTACTATTCCATTCCTGGAATCAGTTACTTCTTCAAGAAGCCATGGTTCCTCTTAGTGACGATGGTATTTAGAAGCCAAGATCTAGGCATTAAGTGAGCTCATTGCTACCAGGATGTTACTGCTCCCAGGCTCTCTTCGTGGACAGAGTAGGTGCACATACACACACAAATGTTGAGTTCATATTGATAATCCAATGCCAATCTAACATCATCACAGGATTTATTATAGTTTTCTTCCTTTCTCTATACCTCCATTCTCTGACAGTGAGAAATCTTGCTCCTCAATATATTTACCAGTGTAAACAGGCTCAGTCCTCATGCATGTCACAAGTCTGCTGCAGTGACCACCATAGTGCAGACACCTTCCTCATCTTTCTCAGACTCTGACAAGCCATGCATGGCCACTGCTATCACCTTCTGTTCAGTTACACTCTTCCCCGTCTCAGGGCAGCAACTCTATCCACCCCACCAGTGCATGACTTCATTGCTTTCATCCCCGGCTGAATTTTTCAGGAAGGAAACAAGCAAGTGAACTTTTTTTTTTTTTTTTTTTTAAGTTAGACATTTTATCTAACTAAAGAATTAAAACCTAGATATCCGAGGTCTCACAAAAAAATGTGTCAACGGGTAAAAATGATTCCCAAATTATGATAGCCCCTTCTCCTGCAAATGTTCAATTAGACAGTCTTACTCACTTATTTTGGGATCTTTCAATGAGATTACAAACAGGTATACTATTCGGTAAGAACTCTAGTTCTTTCACTTTGTATTCCAGGTATTGAAAGCAGTTGTGTCCAGCTAATTGAACAAGGAATCACCTGGGAGTATTTAAAAACTACTGAAACACTCATCCTATTCCCAAACTATTAAATCATAAAGTCTCGTGTAAGGACCAGTCATTAACATATCTTAAAATTCTCCATGTGTTTCCCCTTTCTGTTAAGCACTGATTTAAAGTGTTTTATCTGCTCCTTACAGATTTACTTGTCATTATAATAAAATGTGAACTGAACTTACAGTCAGAGGCAAATACTGAAAAAGAATCTATGATTTCTACCTTGTGATGACCCCGGCCCACACACTCTCCTCCCCTTGTGTGTGGGTGGGGCATCCTTCTAGCCAATATAATAGAGCAGAGGTGAAAGGAGTTTGCAGATGTAAAATAGGTTCCAAATCAGTTGTTTTTAATTAATCAAAAGGAGATCATCTGGGGTAGGCCTGACTTAATTAGTTCAAAATCCTTAAAAGAGGAACTGGGCCCTTCTCCGGCTTTGAAAAAGTAAGCTGCTGCCTTGTGAGCTCCTCAGGTAAGCTGTGTCTAGATTCCACAACCACAGAAATATTAAATACTAAATGTGTATCGTTTTAAGCTGTGATGCGTGTGGTAATTTGTTATGTAGAAATTCAAAACTAATACAGTTATCTCCTTTTGCCCACCAGGCAATGTTTTCATTCATTAGAAGTTATGATTTTATTTGGATCCGAAGATGGAAAAAGAAGAGCATTGGATACAGGGTAGGTGACTAGTAAATATATTTTTTGACTGATTGTAATAACTGAAAAAAATAACTTATAGTATGATGAACATGCCTGTTCTATTTTAGCCACCCAAAGAACATTTTCACTTTCAAGAAAGACTTTTGAGGTCCCTTTCTCTCTTTATGCTGGAAGTAAAGTCAGCCATTTGGCATCATTTTTTCTAAAGGGTCATATTCTACATTGAGACACCGGTGGGTAAGTGCTATAAAAATAAATCAGCAGAGATAGAATATAACACTAACATAATTTTGAAATTGATTATGAGTGTCTTTAATGAAAATAACCTAGATTAAATTCAGCCTGATTTCCCCCACCTGATCATACTTACTCAAACCCTTAATACATACATATTCTGCAATCCAAAATTCTATGAAAGCTTTTTTTTCTTTCAACTGACTTAATTATAGCTCTTTTATAATGTCTATGAAAATGTCCCTTACAAATATATTCCAAGAACAGAAACAATGACTTTCCCCTTGAAGGACACTTACCTGAGTTAGAGAGAATGAGATACAATAGGCTAGAGTTTGAAATTTGAACAAATTTTAACAACCTTTGAAGCTTTCTAAAAGTACTAGAGTGAACTTGTTTGTACTGACCTTGACTGTGTGTGAGAAACTGATTTAGTCTGAGATTTTGTCACTCCATCTGTCCTGTATAACCCTATATTTCAGCCAAACTCGTTTCCACATGTCTTATGGTTTCAGAGCCTGGTTTTCTAATTTGAAATATCCTACCTGCCTTCACACTCATTTCTAACTACTATTCTGTTAAAAAAATAAATTCAAGTTCTACCCTCTCTTTGAGGAAGACTAGTGTTCCCCTGAACTTTATATAACACAGAAAAAATGTCTTCTTGGTAAAAGGAAGGAGAGCAAAGAGTGAGTAGTGCAGTTCCATAAGACAGCATTCTATGAGGTTTTCAAAGTGAAGTCCTAAGAGAGGAATTTTCTAAACTCTACTTCAAGAAATATCCCAGTCGATGCTAATTATCCATTATATAAAGGGGTTTGGAGTAAATAATTTGGAGAAATATTGAGTTAAAGAAAATTAAACAACAACAACAAAAAAATGTCTTACCCTGATGGCTTCTTAGAAACTTTATTGTACAATCTCCAAGAAACAGGATCATATATTCTGCAGGATGTCCATAACTTTTAAATTATTAAACAGTTTTTAACCTAGGAAGACAATTGGGTAAACTTATTCTCAGTACCAGTGTTTCTTAAGTATACCTCCCAAACCAACAACTTCCACATCACTATCTCCTGTTTACTTGTTAGAGGTGCAAATTCTTGGACCCCACCCCAGACCTACTGCATCAGAAGCTCTGGGGGCGGGGCCCACTAGTTGGCATTTTAACATGCCTATCCATATGCCATTTGATTCAGATGCACACTGAAGTTTGAGATCCGTTACTGTATTCCACATAGGACTTGAGTAATCCCAACCCACTCCTCTTTTCAGAACAGATATTGACTACTTTTAGAGTCAGAGGATTTGCATTGGGAATTGTGCAACCACTGACATTGGCAGCACAATTTCTCCCTGTGTTTTTAAATGCTTAGTGAGTAATTGAAGAGACATGCACAAGTTTAACAGCTCTGAAGGGCTTCACTAAAGACATTGACTCTAAAATCAAAGGTGTTTAATTGATAGGAAAAATATAGATATTTTCTCTCTCTCCAGTCCATCAGTCTGGTAATTTACAGCCTAAGAGATTTCAAATGAACATCCAAGAAGAAAATGTGTTAAACATTAACATCTGTTCTGAAGTAATTTGTCAGCATCGCCATACACAGATGAGGTGAAACTTTCTTAAATGCCCATTTAAGCTACTTAAGATTGCATGTGTTAGTAATGAATCTTAGGTATTTAATTGCTAAAATCTCAGAAAATATGGTAGTATATCATAGCTTTATAATTATTAATAAAAATAGTAATATACCCAAAGGCAGTAAAATTGGAGGGCACAGGTATTAGTTTCTATCTGGATTGCATGGAAAGAAATAATAACAAAGTTTGGGCAGATTGATGGCAGCTTATTTAGATAACCTGAAGGTCAGAGTGTCTGTTGTCACCAAAGTTTTACTTCAAGAAAATAGGTCCCATTGAAATAATCTACTGGAACTGTCAGTAAGATTTTGGCCAGGGCTAAATAAACCAAGACCAATTTTCCAGTTAACTAGATTACCTAGTCAATCATTGATTCTGGTGTGCTCTGTTTCATCTATATTGAAATCTTAATTCATTCTAGTGTGAGAAAAGATCTGTTATAAGACATACTAATCTTATATTTATAGCAGTCTTTTATCAAAATCGTTCCTCCCATAATCCAGTCAGATTACAGCTGATGAAACAATGGGCCTGTGGAGTCAGGTAGCATGTAAATCCAGGAACATCTCTTTCTCACTTTAAAAAATAACACTGTGAATCTCGAAAACTACCAATTCTCCTTTAAATTAATTTCTCTTATTTTGATATGGAAGCATACAAAAAATGAGCTAAATTCTCACCAACCATTCACTTATGGGCTGTTTATTGCTATTATGTTTTCTCAAACATTATTTACTAGTTTCCACTTTTCAATTTCAGGATAGCCATGCACAGAAATAACATTGGGTTTGTTTTTTGCTACTTGTTTGCTCATTTTGATAATAACAGCTCAGACACACTTTCAGGTGACAAATATGATAAAGACTTTTTAAGCTCTCATAAATGTCGAGCATAACTGTTTTCAGTAAAGGGATTGATGCACTGTCCCAAACATCCAGTATATACTACTCAATGGGAACGTAAGAATCTGTGGGTATTAATTACCTCCAGTAAAACTGTGGAAAAAAACTCACTTATTTATGTCCATGATGAAAGTTTTTTATGTCCATTGATCTTTTGATAGCAAGATTGAAAGAGAATTGAAAGCATTGACTTCAATTGTAATTCACTTCTGATAACTAAACACAATCACTACTTAAATGTTCAATAATTCTAAATCATTAATAAGTCAACACTTTCATCTAATAGATGCCATTTTGTATAAACTGGAAAATTTTTTAAGTGGACTTAAATTCTAGACTGATCCTTTCCGTTTACTCTAAAACTCTTTTAGCCTGTGTTCCTACACACACACACCCACACACACACACAGATAATGCTACATACTTGAAAGAGGTCTTCCTGAATTTAAATCAACTGTATGTAAAGCACTTAAACTAGTACTGGACATGTAGTTAAAACTCAGTGAATTATGACTTTTATAATGGCAATTATTATTTAACTGATAGTTTAAGCAGTGGCATAATTTATTTCTGTTATTATACCATATGTATTTGATGGTTTGTTTTTGATTTAGTCAGTATGTATGAAGAAACTAGACATCAATTAACAAAGGGAACATGAATAAGCACTCATTTGGCAGAGAAAAGATCGTTTCATGGCTCAATCGCTGGTCCCCTTGGCAAATGACATTTTATTTCCAAGGCAAAGGCAACTTGAGCTCTCAGCTCTACTCTGCCTTCTCACTCTCCTTGAGAGATTTCATCTGTATGCTTTCACTAACCACCTAGAAACTAATAGGACCCAAGTCTTTATTCCCAAGCCAACTATTTCTGAGATCCAGGATCATATATCTTGATATACAGTAGATAGCTTTTTTTTGTTTGTTTATTTCACAGAGGCTTCAACTTGAATATAACCAAACCAAATCTCCTTCCTCAATTAAAGATAAATAGTACCTACTTCTCTTTAAGTGTTAAATACTTGAATAAATGAGTAGTACTGTCAGAGACTCAAGGGACCAGACTTAAACTTGAAAATCATCAATCATCCGTTTACTAAAACCATCATATCTAACTCATGAACAGATTCTCTTCTCTTGGCTTCCTCCCTGCCACCCCCAGCCCCTGGCTCCACTGCTGTCACTGCATAAAAACATGCCTCTTTCTTTTTGCCTTTGTCTCAGAGGCTTTTTCCAAGTTCTGCCTCCTGATGTGGCCAGATCATCTCCACTATTGCCAATGCTTGGATTGTTCATTAAGGACTGTGGTTTAGTCATTGGCTTTTAAGATGTGGCATTTTTGAAACTTTAGGTTTATAATATTATAAACTTTAGGTTTATAATACTATAATTCTGTATATTTTTCTCACTGCAGAAGACATTTTACTCTCTACTGTTTCACAGAATTTATCTTAGTTCTCACTTCAGAGCTCTTTACCTAGGGTATTGCGGTCAGTGGAGATTGTGGGTGATAGTTAAGGACTTACACTTTTATTTAGACCTGTGATGGGTTGGAAGCAGAATTTACAGACATCTAAAAGTTATCTTCACCAAGACTTTGGAGGGTCAAAGAAAGCTTGAGCAGAGAGAAGCAGAAGTGGACCATTAAAGGAAAGTTGAGAATCCTCAGTGTGGTGGTCATGGAGATGTTCTCCATGCATCATGCAGACAAAGCCCCCAACAGCAAGCAATGCCTAATATTTGAGCTTGCTGTGGAAAGTCAGTAGACTGTACACTACACTTTCCAGACTAAAGAACTGATTGAAAAGTCACTGTGGATAAGTTTGTGGATAGAAGAGTGTGGCTAGCATTTTTGGTAGGCATTAATGCTGTTTGCGAAATATCTCTGGTTCTCTTCCTGAGTAGAAGGTGGGATTTTATTCTGGTGCCGCTTGGACTTTGGATGTGTCCTCATGACTTGCTTTGGCCAATGTTAAATGTGAAAGGAAGTAGCATGTTACTTTTTAGTAGAAGCTTTAAGAGTCAATGAGGGACTCATGATTCCTTTTCTTTCCCTCTGCTATGGTGCCTGGAAACATTCCGTTATCCTGGATCCCAGAGTTCACAATACACAGCAGATCCCTGTGGCTGTCCTGAAAAGAACATGTAGCATGAGCAAGGAAAAAGCTCTAGAGTCTTTGGGGTTTGTTTCTACCACAGTGCACAATCTGACCAATAAAACACCCTTGAGCCCACTGTAAGCAGTGTACCGAACAGCATTTGAACACCAGCTTTTGTTGTCACACTGGGTAGCAGAAGAATCCAAAAGAATAATAGCATCATTATGGATTAAAGTCCTGGTTCTTCCCTTAGATTTTTGGTCACCTATGAGACCCTGTGGGAGAGAGGAAGCACCAGTGATAGCTGAAGTTGAAACTCGTACATTGGAAAAGGCCTTGATGCAGTTTTTAGCACGAGATATATCTCAGGTATGTGCATACAATTGCCACCTGTTACATATGCTTTGTGTCTAGAAGTCTCCGCAGCCTAGTGTACTAAGCCTGATCCATCAACTGCAACATTTAATCCTGACTTCTAAGACCAAAACTTGAGCTAATGTTCCATGTCTTTCTCCCCAAGAAGGCTATTAGCATTGATTTTGAAAGTAAACATAACAGTAATAATAACATCACTAATTGTTGAATACTTAAAATATGCCAAGTACTCTGTTAAGCAGTTTACATGAATTATCACATTTAGTCTTTTCAATAAATCTGTGAAGGTGTCATTATCCTCATTTACCATTTTAGGAACTTGGAAATTAGAAAGGTTAAAAACGGTCCCTGAGTCACACAGCTGGCAGGTTGCAGAGCCAGAATGATAGCATAGGTTTGCTTGATGCCAATGCCGTGGCTCTGTGGAGCCCTCATTAATCACTTCTCACCTGGATTTTTGGAACAATTGTCTGACTTCTGTCTCTGCTTCTTGTCTGGTTTTCTTCTTTAACCCTCTCCCAGTCTAGGTAGAATTATGAATCGGTGCATAATGCAAATGTAACCTTGGAAGTGCTTTTATTAAAATTGTACTGGCTCTGAGTTGTTTCCTCTATAAAATCTGAACAACTCATTGTGTCATACCAGTTTCCAGCCTACTTGTCAGCATAACCTTCACCACTCCTATCTTTTCCCTTTATGATCTTCTAATACTAGACAGCTTTTGTTCTTTTGATGCTACTCATAGTCGCCTTGCTATGTCCAGTCTCTTCTATATGCAATGCCCTCCAGGGGAAGACCCTTGCACTGCACTCTTCCATCTAAATCCAACTATCACTTAGTAGACAATTTGTGTATAACCTACTCCATGGAGACTTTTGCAATATTTCAATCTCGGTTAGACACTTCATACTATTCTCCCCTAGTATTTTATTCATCCCAGTATCATTGTATAGATAATATTTGCATGAGCCCTGGAAGCACAAAGTCAAGGTTTTGAATATCAATTCTGCCACCCACTAGTTAAATATGCTTTAAGTTATTTAACCCCTCAAAAACTCAGTTTCATAGTTGGTAAAAATAATATAGGCATAGAACTTTCTTGGGCAGATTTTTCTTTTATCATGATTTGTTTTAGAATTACATTAAATAATGAGTTTAATTCAATGCCTGGCTATAGTCAGAGTCCAATACAATATTTGTTGTTGTTATTTTATTCACCATGTTATAGAATAATTATCGAAATATCAATTTGCAAACTCTTTAATATCAAAACTCATTTTTCTTCTTTAGATACAGTGCCTAATATAGTAGGCCCTGCTAATTGGATGAATTGGTGATAAAAACAAAATTAGGAGGATGCCATTTAAAACGCTTAAAATCAAAGGGATTGGCACGCATTTAGGGTCTTCCAGATGCCAGAATATGGCATCAAAAATACAGTTCTGCCTTTTGGACAATTCAACCCATTCTACTCCTGAGACTATATGAAAGAATAAAGAAAAAAAAATGAGGGATACTGAGATGACAAAAGGACTCCTGAATTGTCCCTAAATGCCCAGTGAAGTAAGAGATCTGCTTTGAAATTAAGGAGGAAAAATTGGAAGCTTATAGGCTAAAGAGATTTGGAACATTTCTGAGAGCAATGAGCCAAGGAGTCAATGAGGGAGAAATATTGGGCGTGCTGAGAAGTGGCCAGGGCCAGGTTGCAGCTGGTTGGTATAAACATTGAGAAGCCAGGTCTACCTGGCTATCGCTCTTTCTCCAGCATGGATGCAAGCATTAAGAAGGGGTCCCTCATGGTGGATCCCATGAAGGAGATCATCAAGGTCAAGACAAAGATTCAACAGGCAGAGTATAGAATTTTTATGATAATCTTTTGCAGTGCACTAATCTGGTCCAAAAGAGTTAGCACATATTATATTTTTCATAGATGTTTGTTGAAAAAACTTGTAATGATGTAAATAACCAGATGTTATTTCAGAGGCATATATGTCATGGATAAAGACCCACTATAAAACTACCAGAGTATTAGTTTCAAAGTACAATACTCCTGGGGAGAAAGTATTTTGTGTTTGAGCTATAAAATTCCTGGATTTCACTTTCCAAAATATACTCAGAACAAGATTAATAGAAATAAGTAAATAACTCTACAAATAATGTCAAACAGCCACCCCTTTGCTAGATTGTGTTTAGAGAGAATTAAATTTAGAGGGTAGAGAATGGTTCATGATAAAATGAATCATCACTTGATTTTTTTCTTTAGAATCACAATAACAATAGAGATAATGAATTCCAGTCAATTTAGAGAATTAACCTATGTAAACATAATCTAATTTGACATGACTAAAACTGACAGGCCCTACAATAAATTAATATAGACATATAATTTTTTCCTGACTTCACTTTTATTTGTATATGCTTTTAAGGACATAATGGGCAGGGAGATGAAAAGGGAGAAGATAATAAAAAGAAGGATTAAGGGAGGGAAGCAGTGTAAGCCAAACCTTGAATGTGGGTCATTTATACTTAGAGATGGAAGGAAAAGTGAGCTATTTATTTTGGACTATTTATTTTGACTCTTCCAAGTCCATTAGTGCCTCTAGTGATAACCTTTATTGGTGCCATAGGATTGTATAATGGAAATATAGGAAGAAGCAGCAGGGTGAATGGACGGCCATGCTTGAGGAATTAAATCCTTAGAAACATTTAACAATTCTACGACTTGAATTTTAACACACAAGAAAAGTACATGTAATTCCTGTGTGGCTCTAGAAAATTTGAGTACATTAAAAAATATTACAGAGCTCATTGGTTTCAATAACTGGCTATAAATATAAAGGAAAGCACACAATGTGTGTTTTGGGGTTTTCTTTGGTGCTCATAAAATATCTCTTTTCATATTCCTGTAAATTATACACAAGTGAGATCTGATTTTCTCTTAAAATAAGAAAAGTTCCCAGGGGTAGAGATGCTGCCCCCACCCTGTCTTGACAGACTCTCCAGGGGACGAAGAAGAAAGTAAAACCACTTTCCTAAGTACTATTATACCTCCTTACCCCAGAGAAGAAAAGTATGAGGAACACAACTGAAGGTTTCAGCATCTTTTTAAACAAAAACTTAGGTAGATTCCATGAGGAATCAAAAGTTAAGAAATCAAACAGTCCCATCTAAGTCATTTATTTTTGGTCAAGTAAGGGATGGGTGGATCAAGCTTTTTATATTGGATCTTGAAAGATCTCCCATATGGATATGTCCTGCCTCCACATCTCCATTCTTTATTCTTCCTTTTATAGTCCCTCTCATCCTGCCCATTCGGTATACTTTCACTTCCCAGGTGACAAACTGCACTCTACCACAATGCAGAATGCACATGATTCTTTGTGGTTTCTGCTCTGGTACTTGTGGACTCAGGCAATGTTAATAGAGGTTTTCCTTTTCCCAGAATAAAGATTAGGTTGGGTTCTGGCATAAAACACATTTTTTAAAAAATTTGAAGGCAAAGAAGCTGTACTAAGAGCAAGCGTGAGAGAGACTCATCTATTCTGTGGTGTCAGAAGGAAGACATTTTTAAATTTTGAACTGAGAAGTGAATTAATGCTGCAACTATAGCAGATAAGGGGGACAAAGTAGCAAGAGGGAGAGAGAGGGGACACATCAAATAGAGCTTTGCCTTCATGGTATTATTTAAATATTATATCTATTTAAGATATACAGGGGATATTACCATTTTTATTTGGTGGAGTTAATATATATTGACATAAAAATGGATATTCTGAGAATTTTCATGTCATTTTTACCTTACAAATATTTTATATATCTTCATAATTTATACTAAAATTTGGCTTTGTCTTCAAAACAAATCTGATAACAATTTAGAGACAGTAAGTTGATATTAAAGAAACATGAAATATTCTAAGATATAGCGACAAAAACATTTTCTTATATAGAGAAATAACTAAATAATAATAATAAATGGCCTTTCATTGTAACTTATTGCCCCAAATGGCATGATTATTATAGTGAGTATAATTATATTTGTATTTGATAATATAATACACATTGTATTTGTTTTGGCTAAGAAATGATGGAATACATTCTAAAATTCATGTAGCCTGTCCATGATAAGAGAGCAGGGAGGTGATGGGGATCCTTCATCGTTACCATTTTGGCCAGCTGGATTGTGGCACACAGTCACATTTCTCAGTCCTCCTCTCATGTCTGACCTGTGTTCACATGCTAGAGTAGTAGGAAGTACCCAAAGGGAAGGATTCATAGCTCCTTCATCTTTCTTATCAGAGAGAGAGAGAGAGAGAGAGAGAGAGAGAGAGAGAGAGAGAGAGAGAGAGAGAGAGAGAGAGAGAGAATTCTCACTGGAAAGGAACTATTCCTACATTTATTGCCTCATGGGAAGGAAATTATAAAATTCAATCAGATATGTAATATGCCCGCTTTGGACTGCCATTGTTTTTGGTTTGGTGACAGAGTATTGTTTTTGATACAAGTCTCATGTGCCTTGTGGCAAACTATCCATTTCTGTGAATGTGCCCTTGATCATCCAGATTAATAGCCAGACTGCAGTGTCTGTTTACCGAAGGGCAGTCCTATTTTTCTTTCTTTCACTGTAATCCCTGAGCTCTACATAGCACGCTCTATTATAAAGGCAAAGTACTTTTAGGCCACCAAACAATACGTATATATTAGAGTATGTTTATTGTATTATCTAATGTAACTAATCAGTAAATTATAAACTAATGGGGAATACACATTTTATGCAAAACTGACACAGCTTTAAACTATAGCTAACCAAAAAGTCAGATGGGAATAGACAGAACTTGTATGGAACATGCGTGTTTAGTTTAGCTGGAACATTATCTGTGTAGCTAATTCTCGAACACGTAATAATTCTCATACTGTTGGAACCATTTCCCCCATAATTTCCCATTCCTATTAACTAAAAACATGCATCATCATAAAAAGTTATTACTTTAAAGTGTTTCTCAGTAATTTATTTAAAAATGCATAATTAGCATCACATTGCCAATACCAGCAATTATGCCTTTTTAAAATGAAGACAGCACTAGAGATGAAAAGGAATAGAATAGAGGTGTTCAGATTTATTTTCTGTACTATTTTACTAATTCTTAGTATTAAAAATACTCATTGTGTGGCTATTTTATCAGTCAATTGTCTGGATACTAGAGAAAGAAAGAATTAACATGACATAGACTCAGTCTTGCAAAATACTTCATCTGGTAGGACAGACAAGTATGTTAATCGCATAAACTTCTCAAATGCCTTATAAAGGCAATGATAAAGTATCAAAGGAACACAGAGAACAAATAACTAACTCAGAAAGTCTACACCTGGTAGCCTTCAACAAAAAGATACCATTTCATTTGTGTTGTAAATGATAATGGTAAAGAGGTAGGAAAAAAAATTATCCTGAAGATATGGCCTGTACTGTAGTAAGACCTGCATCCAGAAAACAGGAAATATATGGAATCTGTTTTTAAGTGGACAGGAATAGGAATTGATCAATTACATGGGAGAAGTGAGGAGAAGAAATACGTCAGTTTGAGATATTCTCAGGAATTTCACTTTGGAAATGTTGATATGTAATGAGTGAAGTGTTTAAAACATCCGTGTCATGTTTTCTTTTTACTTTTCCCAGTAATTGGCCTTTGAAGTAATCCATTATAGATATCTACAAGCATGGAGTAGACTTGGATTTGTTGTTTAAGAGGTACAATATGAATTACTGTTCAGATTATATATGTTGGGCTATTTTAGTCAAATTCCCAAATTTATTTCCAGCTGGATCCAATGTGATAATTTGAATGGTTCATTTAGGTAACATTTGGTGTTATTTTGATAAAAATATTATGTTTGATACTGGATTTCTATCATCTGGTTAATGCGTGGCACAGGTTGGACATTTAATAATTACTTTGATATAACTGAATAAAGAAATGATGTGCCATGAAGAGAGAATATGTCGAGTCACAGTCTCTAATGGGGGGATCAATCTTTGTAAGAAAGCCATTCTGTCTATAATAGAATGAGTTTCCGGAAAATATATGAAGACGAGGTGAAGGAGTTCATCAGTGGTCAGATCTTGATCACTATTTTAGGACAGGGTAAAAAATTCAATTGTATTCTAAGACCGATAGAATGCTTTTGTAGGATTTTGCACTTAAAGGTGGAAGGGTGTGTTATGTGATCTAATTACGCTTTTTAAAAAATCATTCTGTCTTTTGGGCAGATATTCTTAAGTGTAAAAGAGTGGAAATAAGGAGAAGAATTAGAAGGCTTTTACTCATCTTGGTTTGGTTATAGGTGGTTACAGTAGAGATAAAAAACAGTAGTTACATTTTAAAAGTAAACCACATGGGAACTGTGAATGAAGTTGTGGCATTTCAAGGACAAATAGAATCAAGATGGTTTTTTAGGTAATAAATTACCCTAAACTTAGTGACGGAAAACAATACACACTTATTGCTCAGTTCCTGTGGATCAGGAGTCAGGGCAAAGCTTACTGGGGTTTCTGCTTAGGGTGTCCCTGGGCTGGGATCATGGAGTCAGATTGTGTCCTCATCTGGAAGCTCTGCTGGAAAAGAATTTGCTGCCATGCTCACTCACGTTGGAGGCAGAATTAGTTTCCTTGTGGTTTTAGGATTGAGGACACCACTTACTAACTTTGGCTAGAGTTGCCCCTCAGCTCCTAGAAGCCACCCTCAGCTTCTTACCATAAGGACCTCAAACATGTCTGCTTACTACTTCAAAGCTGGCAAGGAGAGTTTCCAAAATAAGTCTACTAATAAGACTGTATACCATAATCAAATAAGTGACATATTGTCACCATTGCCACATTCTACTGTTAGGACTAAGTCGCACATTCTGCTCACAACCCAAGGAGGGGGATTATTCAAAGGCATGAATACTAGAAGTGTAGGAGCTTGTGAGGGTTCATGTTTCAATCAGTCCACCACAGATGGAAAGTGGCTGAATCTCTAATGTCATTATTATGCAGCAGAACTAACCCTAGAATCACCTACGTCAGAACTTTTTCCTTTTTTAAGTGAGACAGTAAAGGTTTTACTCCTTAAAGCCACTTTTGGTAAGGAGTTGTGCTACTTCCAGCCAAAAAGATTCTATCATAGGGAAAAGAAATATTAAGACCTTTTCAGTTGAGGGTCAGTATTTTCAATTTGAATTAGAGACAGAGGATTGATTTGGGCCTTATCATGAATGAAGGTTGAGCATAGCAGCTATGGTGAGAAGGAACGAGAACTGATTAGGTAGGATCACATACAAGGAATTTCAGGTAGCATGTAGGACCCAGGTGAGATTAGAATGCCTGAGTATTTAACCATAACAATTTGCAAACTGAATTTTTCCTCACACTGATCAACAGCCTAGATATGAGTGGAGAAAGTAGACAGTTAATGGACTAAATGAGAGCTAGTGAAGAAAGCGAGCTTGGGAGATGAGACTATTGGCAAGAGAATGGGTAAATTGATGAATAACATGATCTGGTTTGATGGAATAAGAAGCAAAAAGAGAATTGTCCTGGTAAGGTGGAAAAAATAACATAGTCAAAGATAGGCGCTCTAAATGTAGTTAGAAAACAGATGTAAAAGGAATAAAGGATTGAGCAACTCAAAATAGTCAGGGAGTGGAATACAAAACTCCAGAAGTAAAAATTGTCACAAAAAAATCCTACTCCAGACTGTGAAAGGTGTAGGAGTAACCAGTGTGGAATGGGAAAAAAAAAGAGTCTTAGAAAGGGAAGGCAAAGAAATGGGAAGTCAGAATGCTCTCTTTGCCCATCTTGACTCCAGAATGATAGCAAAGCTTAAAGCATAGGGCAAAACTGTTAACCAGGATCAGACCCTTTAAGGAGGTTGGTTATGGGGGTGGAGTATTGATAAGCGATGGATGGATGACAGAGATGAGAAAAGGACAAAAGTGATAAAGCCAGATACCACGAGCATCAAAGCAGAATATGGCAATGTACATGAGCTTTTGGTCATCGTGGTTTAGAAACAGCAGCAATGAAGCAAGAGTATGTCAAACTAGTCTCTACATCCTGCATTACACAAACCTTGGGAAATTAAGAAAACTTCCCTGAAGAAACTTAAGGCGAAACTATCTTCTTAGGAAAGAACCAGGTGTTAGTAAAAACCAATAGAGGAGAGGGCATGGTCAGGGGTTCTGTGTACTTGAGATGGCAATTCCTGGAGTGCAAAAGTCTGAGTGGGATTGGAGGTTGGGTCTGTCCTGGAGAACATTGACACACATGGGGATGACATCATTAAGGAGAACACATCATCGACCAATATGGACTTTATCAGATTTGTTGCTTTTAGCAAAACAAGAGTTCCAGCAGGTATCCAAACATTTAAAGTCCCACATTACTACTATATCTTGCTTCTGTGACAGTTTCATGATCTGTATTAGGGAAGCATCTGCTGGGCTGAGTAAGCTGTCATCTACTTCCACAGCAATATCGATCATGGCTTTCTTTCCTTTTATCTTCACCCAAATGTTCTCTGCTGTGATCCACCCTCAGATCCATGGATTCCCCTTCGGTTGCACACCTCATTGGCATTCAGGATACTCCTCCACCACTTCTGTTCTATGTCTTTTTATTAAGAAAACAATGTAAATAATCTAGTTCCAGGCGCCTTCCTTAAAAAATTTCCACGATGCATTTGAAGTGATATTAGCTGACCTGCTAAAGTGTTTCTTTTGTATTATGTAGTATCTGATCTTAGTATTTTTATATCCACATCTAAGTCCTTTAGTATGTTTATTGAATAACTTTTCAATTACCTTATATGACATACTACAATTTAGTTCTTATGTCGTTGTTTCAATTATTTCTTTCTATATTTTACCTTTTATTTTCTGTAATGTTTCACTTTTCAAATCCTTTTTTGACTAGCACCCATTCACATTTTTAAAGTGATTTTTTGACAGATTGGTTTTACTCCTAACAATTTTATCTGTCCTAGTTTTCAGGAGATGCCCTGTTTTAGGCTTCCAACAGCGCTTACCAGTATTAAAGGTGTTTTTATTCAAATGCTCTTTAGCATATCCTGGGGAAGAGTGTATATGTAAGAGCCAAAAATGTCTTTGATCATGAGAATTCCAGTATTCATCAAGTGTGGTGGGTCCTGGGGTACCCAACAAATTTTCCTACTGGATCCCTGAGCCTGCCCTTGGCACATAATTAAGCTAAACCATTATGAACTAGATTCAATATGGGCCAATCATATTCATCCCCTGAGCCAGAATTCTGATCATAAACAGAGATACAGACTGGAATCTCAGGAGAAATGAGGCAACTTGATGACAATGTTTTGGTTATAACATCTAGGAATTCATGTTGTGAAGCTCTTCTGGCACCTGCCCTTGTAGAGGCTTTGCTACTCTGCTCTTTCATTGCCTTTTGAGTACCACACAACCTTATAATAAATCTCCTTTGTACTTAAGTAGGCCAAGATCTATTGCTTTCTACTGCATGTACCCAAAATAACTTTAACAGATACAGTAAACTTTTTAGTGCTACACAAGAACTGCTGTATGTCCAAGGGCAGCACATTTAAATGTAGCCAGATATTTTTTTAAAAATCAGTGCCATGAAGAAAGGTTGAATCTCAACCAAAAAAATGGAGGTGAATCAGTGAAAGTCTGTTATCTCTTCTAAAAAAAGCAAAAGAACATGTGCAGAGCATTCTGAAGGTAGAATATAACATAAAAACATACTTCAAGTATGTTATATGTATGAGTTTTGATTATAGAGTTAATGCCTCAATGCTTAAATGTGTCATAGAAGTGATTTAATTGCTAGTTATGTTTATCATTTATGAGCAAAATTTTTATATGCTGAGTTTTTGTGACAATTCCTTTATTATGCAGTTTACCAAGAAAAAAACATGAAGGGAGATAAGATTAGTCCATCTCTTATATATACTCCAGTTCACTCTATAAAATAAAATGAAGGTGGTAGAAGAAGGCAATTACAAGATTTAGTTTTCTCTCTCAGAAGCTCAGAGTACTTATCTTTCGTTATTCAATTGATTTTTTAGGATCCCCTTGAGAGTTGTGGGAAACAGCTATTTTATAACCAGAGAAATTAATGCAGAAAGGCCACATGCTGTGTTAACTATAAGAACAGGATTAGGAATCACAACCTCTGAGTATATGAAATGTTATTCCATTAAATTATGTGGGGGCTATCCCAGGGCTTATATGGTTTCCTCCTCCTGATTGTGCTTCCAGTGCAGCAATGAACTAAGTGGCTAAACATATTATGAACTTTCTAGTTTAAGGTGAATGAAATCATTTAATAGTGTCAATTAACTTCATTCATGGGTTAATCCCTGTCTTTATAATTCTGTACGAAAGCATGTGGATCATTGTTAAAATGTCATATGCGTAATGATTAGGCAAACCATTTTAGAAGGTACAACCACTTCTTTTTAGTCTTCTATTAAATGTCTTAGCCTGGTATTCTATGTATGTCTATTGTGTCTTTCAATGTTGTCTGCCTTTGATTTTTTTACCTTTAATATCCCCTTCGGCCAAAATATTTTGTTCTCTATCAAGTGAACATCATTGTTCTGTCCCACATCCTTCCTTTACATTTTATTATCGTACAATTTTTAAGTCATGCTGTTTCTCCTGAAATAATGTCATCTCCTTCCCCTGACTTGACTTAAATCCTGCTTATCCTACCTTCTCCATACAGTCTTCCTTGGAATCTTCAAATTAATCTCACCTTCTCACTCTTAAATTCAGGTCATACTTCTGTCTCCAGTGTTAGAGATGTTGGTACTGTTTACTTTGCTGCTTGCTCTTCCCTTAAACATTCATTTAACCTTCATTTTGGTGATTTCTATACTTATATTTCTTCCCAAAGAGATTGAAATCTTCCAAACACAGGAACAAGACTTACCTTAGTGTAGCAATGATAACATTTAGCACAGCACTTTGTGCTTACCAGGTGTTTAATAAATGGACAGTGCAGGATGCTGATTAATTTATAAGCCCTCTTGAGTGAATTTGAGGGTACTTAGTGTAAAACGCAGAGGAAATTTTAAAATGCTTAATTTGTACCTATCGACATAAGGTGGGAGAATGAAATACTCCTATATTTGTGAAATGAAGAATAGTTAACAAAAAACATTTTAGACTGTAACACTAAATAATATGACATTTGATAACAGTTTAATTTACATACAGTCAGCTAAATAGCACTAAAAATCACTAGAAACCCCTTTAAGTTAATATTAATCTCGATGGTCTCATAGTCTAAAGTAAGATACCATTTTCATTTATTTTATTCTATTCCCTATTAAGGCAGTCATTGGCTTTTGTATAAATAGCCAAGGACTATCACTAAACCTACTGTAAAACCTTACTCTGCACTTGCTTTATGAACACACTCATCCATAATTGTACAATCTGTCGTATCCCCCTCTTATTGTGTAGTTGATACCTGATCAAGTTCATGGTTTTTAACCTTTATATACAAACCCTTCAGAGTACCCTAGATCACATCATCTCCCTGAGCTTCTACATCTCACCCTATTCCTTCAGTCAAAAATCTACACATTCAATTAAACAAATATCTCTTGAGTTCTTATTAGCAGTAGGATATAAGACTAGCAGTTGCCAATGAATCTACTGCTGTGTCAGAATATTTAAAGTCATAAATTGTTAATCGTTTGATCAAGCTATTCTACTCGAGGATTTTATCCCAAGGAGATAATCAGAATTAGGCACTAACATTCATACACAGAGATGTTCATTGTCGCATTATTAGAAATGTCAAAATATTTGAAATTAAAGCAAGGAAAATATTGAATTTTCCTAAACAGGAAATAACAACAACATCAAAAATTATTGGAAAATGATATTTTGCGACCAGCAGAAATGGGCACCACATATTGCGATATGGCATGATTCATGATCACATGCAATATGGCACACATAATCGAATGCACTAGCTACATGGCCATGAACAAATAAATAAGCCCTAGCTTCTGTGAAGCTTATATTCTTATGGTGAAAATAGATACTACAAAGATAAGCAAATAAATAGTATAAAGTGTCAGGTAGTGACAATCAGAATAACGGAGAGCCTGATTCTGGTACTATTTTAAATGATACTCAAGGAAGATAAAAATCAGTCAAATGACTAACTGGGAAAGAACATTTCAGTCAAAACAAATATTTAAGCCTTGATATTGGAATGTACTTGGCACTGAATGTACTTGGCATTCAAAATGAACAAATGAATGAAAGAATTAATTATGCAATTCTTTTAGCTGTGATTTTCAAAATTGCAGAGGTTTTACTGATCAGCTCTATACAGGAATGTACTATGCATTTGGAAGCACCAGGCTTTTAAAAAATGAGTACCTGTCACTGGCCAGGTACTTTCTCTAGCTTATTTGAATATTTTATTCAATTACATAAGAATTTCAAATCTACCAAATCTAAAATTTTGGTATTATGCCTCTCCTTTTTACTGAGAGACAAAGGGCTAATATTTTATACCATACTTGTATAAATCCAAGATTCAAACATAGCCGTATGTTATCCTATACTCCAAACTCTTTCTACTACGTTCTACTGCCTTTCATGATCAATGAGGGTGTGAGTATTTGCATGTTTCTATAAAACAAACAAAAAAAAAAAGTAAAAAATATCCCAAGTGTGGATTCCTAAAACAAAAGTGGAATTTTTGTACTTGGACTTTTTTTTTCTTTTTAACTTTACAGTCCACTTTTTCCCCCCAGTTTTATTGAGATATAATCAATATACATCACTGTATAGCTTTAAGGTATACAGCAAAATGGTTTTATTTACACATATTGAGAAATTGTTACTGCAGTAAAATTAGTTAACATCCATCATCTCTTCTAGCTAAAATTAAAAAAAAATTTTCCTTGTGATGAGAATTTTAAGGTTTTTTTCTTTTAGCTACTTTCATATACAACACATCACAGTGCTCATTACAGATATCAGGTTCTCCATTACATCCCTAATACTCATTTATCTTATAACTAGGAATGTATGATATAACTTTTGACCACCTTCCTCCAATTCCCCCATCCCAACCACCAAGCTTTGGTAACCACAAATCTGATCTCTTTTGTTATGAGTTTCATCTTTTGGTGTTTTGTTTGTTGGATTGTTTAGATTCCACATGTAAGTGAGATCATACAGTATTTGTCTTTCATTGTCTGACTTATTTCACTTAGCATAATACCCTCAAAATCCACCCACATTGTTGCAAATGACAGAATTTCTTCATCTTTCTATTGCTGAATAATATTCCATTATATGTATGTGTGTTCTTTTGTGTGGTTGTGTGTATATCACAATGTATATGTGTATGTATATATGTATGTATGTGTATATATATCTATATTATGTGTATATGTATATGTGTATGTGTATTTGTATATGTGTATATGTATATGTACATATGTATATGTATAGGTATATGTGTATGTGTATATATATCTATATTATTATATATATATATATATACACATACATACAGAGAGAGAGAGAAAAAAAATGTATACACATTTTAAGAAAGGAAAAGACTATTAAAATCACACTGATGGTAAGCACTTTGAGCACATCTTAATTTCAGAAGTCAAACATGACTTGTATTCATCTTTTTCTATCAGTATATATTGAGTATTACAATGGTGTGTGTGTGTGTATGTGTGTCACAATATTCTTATTCATTTTTCAATGGACACTCATGGTGTTTTCATGTATTTACTACTGTAAATGATGCTATATAGGAACATAGGGGTGCAGATACCTCTTTGAGTTATTTTCATTTCCTTTGGATATATTCCCAGAAGTGAATTGCTGGATCATATGGAAGTTTTATTTGTAATCTTTTGAAGATCCCCCATACTGTTCTTCATGGTGACTGTACCAGTTTACAATCCCACCAACAGTGTACAAGGATTCCCTTTTTTAATACATCCTCACCAGCATTTGTTATCTCTTATTTTTTTGATGATGGCCATTCTGACAGACTTAAGATTTAATGTTTTTCCCTTTGACTATTGATATTGAGCATCTTTTCATGTACCTGTTTGCCATTCATATATCTTCTTTGGAATAATGTGTATTCAGGTCCTTTGCTTATTTTTAATTGGATTATTTGTTGTTGTTTTTTATTTTTGCTATTGAGTTATACGAGTTCTTTGTTTTTTGAATATTAATTTTTATTAGATACAGGGTTTGAATTTTTTTCCATTGTGTAAATTGTGTTTTTATGTTTATTTGTTTATGATTTCTTTTGCTGTGCATAAGATTTTACGTTTGATGTAATCCCACTTTTATTTTTTATTTTGTTGATTGTGCTTTAGGTGACATATCTAAAAATAATTGCCAAGATCCATGTCAAGGAATTTTCTGTTTTCTTCTAGGAGATACATGGTCTCAAGTCTTACATTTAAGCCTTTAATCCATTTTGAGTTAATTTTTGTGAGCAGTGTAAGATAACAATCTGCGTTCATTCTTATACATGTGAATATCCAACTTTCCTGGCACTATTTATTGAAAAGACTGTATTTCCCCATTCAAAATTCTTGGTTCCTTTGTCAAATATTTGTTGACCACATATGCTTGGGTGTGTTTCTGGGCTCTAGACTCAGTTCCACTGATCTATTTGTTTTTATTTGCATATCATACACTTTTGATAGCTTCAGTCTTATAATATAGCTTAAAATCAAAGTGTGATGTCTCCAGCTTCGTTCTTTCTCAAGATTGCTTTGGCTGTTCGAGGTCTTTTCTGGTTCCATATAAATTTTAGGATTGTTTTTTCTACTTCTGTAAAAAATGCTGTTGTAATCTTAATAGGGATTGCACTGAATATGTAGATTGCTTTGGGTAGTATGGACATTTTAACAATAACAATTTTTCTAATCCATGTTCATGGGTTATCTTTCCATCTATTTGTGTCTTCTTTTGTATCCTGGTATTTTTCTAAATGTGTTGAGTAGCTCTAACAAGCTTTTTGTTGTTGTTGCGTCTTCAGGATTTTCACTATATAAAATCATGTCATCTGCAAATACAAACAATTTTACTTCCTCCTTTCCAGTTCTACTGCATTTCTTTCATTTGCCTGATTGCTCTGGAAAGGACTGTTAGTACTACATTGAATAGAAATGGTTGGAAAAGTAACCCTTATCTTGTTCCTGATCTTAGAGCAAAAGCTTTCAACCTTTCACCGTTGAGTATGGTGTTAGCTGTGGGCTCAACATATATGGCTTTTATTATGTTGAGGTATGTTTGTTGCATACCTAATTTATTAAGAACTGTTATCTTGAATGGATGTTGAATTTTGTCAAATGCTTTCTCTGCATCTATCATACATTTTATTGTCTTTTGTTCTATTTAAATGATGTGTTACATTGATTTGTGTATGTTGAACCATCCTTGCATCCCCAGTGTAAATCCCACTTGATTGTGCAGGATAATTATTTTAATGTTCTGTTGAATTTGGTTTGTTTATATTTAAAATGATAATTTTTGAATCTCTATTCATCAAGGATGTTTGCCTGCAGTTTTCTGGTAATGTTCTTTTCTGGTTTGGGAATCAGAGCAATGCTGGCATTATAAAATGAGTTTGGGAGTGTTCCCTCCTCTTTTTTTTTTTTTTTTTTTTTTTAGTTTTGACCTTGTTATTGATTTCTAGTTCATACAATTGTAGTCAAAGACACTTGGTATGATTCAATCTTCTTGAATACGGAAAGACTTGTTCTGTGGATAAACATATGGCCTATACTAGAAAATGTTCTATATGTACTTGACAAGAATGCATATTCTGATATGTCGGTTAGGTGCCTAAGATTTATGGTATTATTCAAATATGTTTCCTTATTGATTCTCTGTCTGGATAATCTATCCATTGTTGAGAATGGGGTATTAAAGGCCCTAATTAATACTGTGTTGCTGTTTATTTGTCCTTTTAGCTTTGTTACTTCTTTATGTATTTAGTTGCTCTAATGCTGGGTATATAAATATTTACAATTGCTATATCTTCTTGATTTATTAAACCCTTCATCACCTTCTTTGTCTCATTTTATAATTTTTACTTTAGAGTCTATTTTGTCTGATACAATTATAATGACCCCCTTCCCTTTGTTTGGTAACTATTTGTTTAAAATATCTTATTCTCTCCCTTCATCATCAGTTTATGTGTATCTTTAGGAGTAAAGTGAGTCTTTTATTGGCCACATGTTGTTGAATCTTGTTTTTTGTTTGTTTGTTTTTAATCCATTCAGCCATTTCTGTCTTTTGTTTGGGGAATTTAATCTGAGAAGTAAGGGTTTACTATTGCCATTTAGTTATTTGTTTTTTGGTTATTTTGTTTCTTATCCTGTTCTTTTTTATGTGTATTTTAATGTCTTTTGGTATCAGTATGCTTTGACTTCTTTATCATGTTCATTTGTATAGTTACTATACGTTTCCCTTGTGGTTACCATCAGCCTTACATAAAAGATCTTAAAATTTTAGCTCCCCATTTTAAACTAATAACAATTGAACTTCAATATAATTCCTAAGCTTTACACTTTTACTTCTCTCCCCCTCACATTTTAGGTTATTGATGTTACAATTTACATATTTTTATATTGTGTAACTACTGACAGATTATTGTAGTTATGACTTTTTTACTATGTTTGCTTTTTAACTTTTAAACTAGAGTTGTATGTGAATTACACACCACCATTACCATATTACAGAATCTAACTTTGACTTTATATTTATAATTACCAGTGAGTTTTATGCCATGTTTTTATGATGTTTATTAGCATCCTTTTATTTCCACTCAAGTAACTTACTTTACCATTTCTGGTAAAGCAGGGGATAAATTCCCTCAGCTTTTCTTTGTTTCAGAAAGGACAGCTCCACCAGGTATAGTATTCTTGTTTGACAGTTTTGCTTTTGGTTGTTTTTATTTATTATTTATTTTTTTTATTTTTTTTTTCCCTTTCAATATTTTGAATATGTTATCCTATTTTCTCCTGGCCTGAAAAATTTCTGTTCAGACATAAACCACCAAGTCTTATGGAGGTAACTTTGTATGCAACTTCTCTTTTCTCTCCCTGCTTTCAAAATTCTTTCTCTGTTTTTGTATTTTGACAATTATGTGTCTCAGAATAGCCCTATTTGTGTTCAACCAATTTGGGATACTTTGGGCCTCTTGGATCTATATGTCTATTTCTCTTCCTAGGTTTGAGACATTTTTAACCGCTATTGCTTTAAATATACTTTTCATTCCTTTCACTTTCTCCTAGAATTCCCATAATATGAATATTGCTTGTTTGAATTTTCCATAAATCCCATAGGCTTTTTTATGCTTTTTTTTTTCCTTTTCATCCCTCTAACTGGATAGTTTCAAATGCCCTTTTTTCAGGTCACTGATTCTTCTGCATGGTTGAGTCTACTTTTGAAGCTCTCTGTTATATTTTTTAGTTCAGTTATTAAATTATCTGCTCTTGGATTTCTGTTTGGGTTTTTTGAGGTTTTTAGTTTTGTTGAACTTCTCATTTTGTTCATGTGTTGTTTTCCCAGTTTTATTTAGTTGTCCATGCGTTCTTGTAGTTGCATGAACTTCTTTATGAGGATTATTTAAATTCTTTGTCTGTTAATTCATAGATCTCCACTTCTTTGAAGTCAGTTATTAGAACTTTATTAGTTCCTTTTGGTGTCATATTTACCTGTTTTTCTCATGATCCCTGATCTTATGTTGGTATCTGCACATTTGGTAAGCGGCCTCCTCTTTCAGACTTTACAGGTCTGCTTTGGCAGAAATAGTTCTTCACCAGTCAACTCAATTTGGTCTCTGGACATGCCTGCTGGTAACGTCCTTGGGAAGTTGGGCCCTGATATTAAAGTCTATTTTGGAGCAAGGCAATTGTTTGAGCAATGAGGTTGGAGGTGCAGGGGTGTCCCATTGGCGGGAAACAGCTGGACAGGACTCCTGCCCAATGAACCTGCAGGATGGGCTCCACTATTTCCTAGATTCCCTGGTCAGGCTTTCTAGATGATCAGAATTGGTTAGTATGCTCAGCAGTAGGTGGAGCTATGAATTAGCTTCTCCGCCCTGGCAGGGGAACAGCATGGGATCCTAGACCTATCTGGCTTGTTGTTTGGGGACCAAAATCGGGTAAGAGTATACGAGAGATACATTGAATATCATGGTCAAGTGATGCCTCTGGTTTTGCTCTGCAGACAGAACAAAACAGGCTGTGTTACCTGTCAAAGTGCTACAGTAAGTCGGACTGTAGGGCAGCCTCCACTGCTTCCTGTGTGCTCTGATAAAGTTCCCTGGTTGGTCGGGCTGAAGGCTGTACTCAGCAGTGAGTGGGGTTGTTAGTGGGAGAAGCAGCTCCAAGGCCAGTAATGCTCATTGTTTGTAGTTTTCACTCCAGGTGACGCATGCCCCAAGGGCCCTGGCTGAATAGGCTCACTGGATTCGTTCTGGGGTGATCATTTCTGCCCACTCACTGCTTGGCTCCAGCACTGCTGGGTTATGCAGCAGCTCCCAGGTGTTCTTGTCTCCCTGCCCTTCCTGTCAAATGGGGCCAAGGGCCACACTTTTTAGTGGGTGGGGGTATGACTCAGCTCTTCTGCCTGAGGGGACTGGGAGAGCTTACTTCAGAGAATCACCAAATTTTCCCAAACTGTCTGACTGGTTGGGAGAGTCCAGGAGCTATGCTCAGTAGAATATGAGGCTATGAATTAACTTCTCTGCCCAGGCATAGCAGGGGAACGCTTCTCACCTGTATTTACTTTGCTCTGGAGGCAGTTAGCTCTGCTCACCTACTTGTCAGATAGAACATTGCTGGGTCATACAGCTTCCAGATGTTCTAGCCAGCCCTTCTTGTCAGATGGGGTTGGGAGCCACACTCCTTAGCAGGTGGGGCTGTGACTCAGCATCTGTCTGTCCATGGGCAGACCTAGCTCCAGGGCAGGCAAAACTCCTCTTTTGAGGACCCAAATCAGTCAGACCTGGACCCTACCAAGTTCCCTGGTCAGATTTTCCAACCAACTTGGTTCTGAAGATGAGCAAAGCTGCTGGTTTGAACTACTACTTGGACTTTGCAGGGAGAAATTCAGTCCATGAAATTTGAGCACTGTTTGTTGGTAGCCTCCCTGCTTTCTGTCAAAGTCAGATTCCCAGTATTTGAGCCCCAAAGATTTCCCTGAAATCCTGGTGGTAAAGATCAGAGTAGGGGCTCCCAAGAAGCAACCCATATTCTTGGGGGTGTTGCTGATTGTCACTCCTGGGCTTTCTTTTCCCTCCGTAGGCACCATAGTCTCAGTAGAGACCTCATGGCATGGTGCTGCACAAGGCTGGGGAGGAAGCAATCTCTTAGATTTTTTACTCAGTTCATTAGCATAGTACGAGCTCTAGGATTTATATGAAAATAATTATATATGGTGTACTTTGTACTGAAAATGATACTAGACCCTGGGTTTATAAGCAGCAATACAGATATAGCCACCTCTCTCAAAAGCTTATTATTCATGTGGGAAAACAAATCATAATCAAATATCTTTAACTTTGTTTTATACAACATTTTTAATATCATTTGAAAGAAATACTATGCTGTAATATTATTTTCTCTAACAGCAATATCTTTCATGAAAGAAAAAATTGACTTAAAAAGAAGCAAAAGAAAATATGTTTGATATATATTAAATTCCCCCACTCCTCCCCAAAAAAATGAAATGAAACTTTATTTTTTTTTAACTTTGGGTGACTTGTTCAAACTAAGACCCAGTTCTTCATTGATACTCTATAGAATTAAGGTTGAATAAGATTATTATGCACAGCATTACCCTGAGTCAATGGCTAATAAATATGAGCTGTAGTTGATTTTTTTTTAACATTTCCTTGTAAAGGATATAGGTAAATCTGAATGCATAATATGAAACATGATGTTTTAATCCAAGATGCATATACCTCACCAAGAGTATTACACAGGCATTCTGATTAATGATGAAAGGTAATAATAGTTGTAAATGGATTAACCAATCCCTATTCACAATCCCTTTTTCTGTGACCACCACCTAGTGAAATTGATTTACAAGTGGCCACATGACTCAGTTTTGGCCAATGAAATAAAAAGTGAAATTTCTGGATAGAGCTTCCAAAAAGCCTTCCTAAAAGAGAGACTTTTGGCAGGCTTGCCTCTTTTGCCCTTCACCATTTCTTCCTCTCTTGCCAGAAGCATATAGATAAGTACTACAGGTATCTTGAACTTCAAGGAAAAAAGCCATACCTACATACAAAAGACACATAAAAGTATTGAAGGTACCCTAGTTCCTGATGGCACCACTGAGCCAGTAACCAGCTCTTGTCTGCTTATCACCAGACAACCTATTAAGTGGAAAAAAAAACTAATCCATATGTTTTAGTTGGTTTTCTGATATTTACAATAAAATGCACTCCTGGCAAATAAAAGGAAAAATGGTAACACTGGAGAAAATAATTGTATAAGTACATGTTACAGAAAAAGAAAGCGTAATACCAAAAGTAAAAATCATAGTCATAAAATAATTAATCATGCAATGAACCACAATCCTAAAAACATAACCAGACATGATGCTTCTTATGTATAGTATGTAAACTTTTCCTTAGAAGGAAAGAATTTTCTTGAATTTCCTGTAATAGAATAACAGTCCTGAAATAGTGAGGAACGGGTAACAACATATCATACACTCCCATTAATGTGGGGCCAATTACCAACATTGATCCTAAAACATAAGCTACTTGGAAATCAGATAAGAAAATATGTCCTTCACTTTTGTCATGTTTTGTATATCAATCCCAAAGACAGATTCATAGGCATTACATGGTACTTGCTGAAAGAACGCAATGTCATTGCTCAGAGCGTGTTATTCTGCTCTCTGAGACCACAGCATCCTGAGGAACAGGTCCATTGGGATTTGTAGGTCTGGAGTAGAGCCTGAGATTCTATAAAAAATTCTTCAGTTTCATCAATCTCTATGCTTTCTAGACTACTACCTTTTTTTCAGTGTTTATTAATCCTTCTGACTTTACTGGTGATCCAAACTAGCAGAGATCGCCTAGCAAGAACACATTATTGAAATTACATTCTAACTCTCTAATAGTCTCAACATCCTTGGTGACTTACCTTCTTTCTAAACTCGGAGCTCTGTGATACAATTTCGAAGTTCTCTATTTCTAACATGGGTTGTTGGGACCTACTGGGGAAAAATCGTTCATATGATGCCTAGTACTAAGTATCTTAGTTATCACCCCCTACTTCCCCCGCCCACACACACACACTTGTCAGTACTCTTTGAATCTCTGAGTAACTTCTCTCATTCCTGATATCTATTCCAAAAATAGTTTTTAAAAATATTTCTGTTTTGCTAAGCTGTACTAGACCCAACCACTTCTCTACTAGTAGAGGACTTGCCTTCTATTCCTAAGAGAAAGTTGAAGTGATCAGTATCTACCTCTTTTATTTAACCAACTGCAAACTTGTCTGCATGCACCCTATTTTCTCACCTCTAGTTGCAAGGGGGGAAAAATCCTCTGCTTATCTAACTGTAATTAATCCAATGGTATCTGAGTTAGAGCTTCTCAAATTTTAATGTGCTTATGAAGTACCTGGAGAACCTGTTTAATGCAGATTCAGATTCAGTAGGTCTGGAGTAGAGCCTGAGATTCTATAAAAAATTCCTAGCAATGTTCATGCTACTGGACCACAAATTATTCTTTGAATAACATTCTCGACTACCATCCTCTCTCTTTTCCTCTGAGACCTTGGTCCAGCTATCGTATCTTTTCTCTCTCCTGCAGTTTCGAGTTATTCTTCTACACTTGATGCTCAAACTATACAAACTTTTTTTAAAATTTATTTTATTTTATTTTTAATGAAAGGAAAGCAAAACAATGACAAACTCCCAACCTTGGTTTTCTTCTACCTATCCTACAAGTCCTCGACTTGGCTTCTAGCCACGCTACATAGAAAACTCTAGTCTACAATACCAACATTACCTCCTCATGGGCCACATGCTCTTTTTCAACATCTGTGATATGATGTCTGTACACTTTTCCCTAAAAGTACTTTGTCAAAGATAATCAGTGATGTGCCTAACCTGTGTCCATATTCTGTCCTTTAATTTCTTGACAGATATAACATTTAATAATGTAGTCTGTCATTCATATACCATTTAACCATTTTCTCCAGATTTTTCACTTCCTCTAAACTCTTAATGTTTAGTCTTTCTTTCCGATTGTGCCTCTCTGTCTAATACAGAATTATCGGCTCCTTAAATATTTGTGTTTCTTCAAGTTTATCCTGAGACACAGTGTCTTTCACCCTAAACATTATCCATAGGCTAACTCATTTGAACTTACAGCTTCAATTACCAAGAATATAGTACTTACTTTCAGTTTGGACATAACCCATATACTTGACTTGTACTGAATTTGTTCACTTCGATATCTAAGAGATACTTCAAATACATGATGTCCCAAACTTACGACTTTCTCCCTCAATCCTATTTTTCTTTTGTATTCTTTATGATCTGTGTCATGATCTATCCTAGTCAGGGATGATTTATCCCAAAGGACAACAGATGTAGTGCCTGGGGGCCACAATACTCTAAAAAGCTGAAGAAAGCAATGAACTCTTAGGTCAAATAAAATGTTCCTTTTAATAAATGTATTGGAGTGGCATTGGTTTAGTAAAATTATGTAGGTTTTAAGTGTACAATTCTAAAATACATCATCTATGGATTGCATTGTGTGTTCACCACCCAGAGTCAGTTCTCCTTCCATCTCCGTATATTTGACCCCTTTTACACCCCTCTTCCACGCCCCTCTCCCCTTACCCTCTGGTAACCACTAAACTGTTGTTTGTGTCTATGAGTTTTTGTTTGTTCATTTTTCTTATTTGTTGCTTTCAGTTTTATATCTCACATATGAGTGAAGTCATATGGTTCTCATTTTTTTCTGTGTGAGTTATGCATCTTGAGATTATCATGCTAAGTGAAATAAGTATTATGTATTAAAACATTTTCTTATCTATAGCAACATAGTCCTAAAATATAATTTTTAACTTCCCCCCCTGGAGGAAGTGGCTCATGAAAGCAAAAGAGCCTGAGACTCAGAAAAGTGCTATTGTGGTCCCAATCCTAGTCTCTCAAGCCATAATAACAGAACTATTCTGGGCCTCTTTTGCTTCTTCAGTTCTCACATTCAGTTAGTCACTGAGTTCTGGTAATTTGGTACGATTTCAGAGGCATTATCTTAATTCTGGGTCTTTTGTGGACTATTAGGTAGTCCTAATTGCTGGGCTCCTAGCTGGGCTTCTATCTTGTCTTACGACTCTACATTGCTCCAAAACAAAATGTTGATGATCAATTCTCTGTTTAAAAATGCAACTTTACTAACAATTGTCACCACAATAAATTTAATTTAAAAAAAGTCCTCCAGGTCTTGGAGTATCCTACAGGAAAAAGATCAAATACCATCTCTTCCATGACCTATGCTTTGCAGATCCTGCTAGTTTCATTTTCCGTTATATATCCAGTGGTCCTAAATTACTAGCAGTTCTTTGTGCCTGATTTTCTGTTTACATCTGTAGGCAGTTGCTTCTGACTGGGAAAACCACTTATTCCCAGTTAACAGGATGAGTTCCTATTCACGTTAAAAACCTCTCTATCTCCATAAAAAATATAGTAATTACATGTATTTACTTACCTCATAACCCCCTTTATAGTAAGTATACAATTCAGACCACACAACTCAACACATTCATTTATATCCATTTTCTTTTGTCTCACACTAGACTGTGGGCTCCTCAAGGGTTGTAATTTTGATTATCAATCCTTTTGTCCTCAGTGCCTTGCATAAATAGGCATTCAACAGAAGTATGTTGAATGACTAAAATGCATGAAATATTTGAATGTATGCTTAAGATATGCATTTTACTAAAAATGCAAATAGTAACCATTCTTGAAAGTGACATGATAATTTCAGCCTAAATCCCATATCCATTTCTAATTATCTAGTTATAACTATCACTCTACCTCTGAATAATCAAAAGCAGCATATAAATGAACAATAATTTGATATAAAAGTAGAATTTTAAATTATGAAATATATGGGCAGTTCTAATGCATGCAATACATGACTCTAAATATGCAGCATTAATACAAAAACATAAATTAATAGAAAATATTCATTTTCTTAGGAAATTGCCTGGTTAATAGATCTCAGGAATCTTCTTAGCTCTACTTATTTTGGTAACCTAAATAATTTTTGGAAGTACCCAATGACTCAGAGAGATTAAATACAAAGTTAAAAAAAATCTTCATATAGGTTCTCTGAAAACTTTAAAATGAAGCTAAGTGAATGGTCAAGAACGCATTGTGACAGTTTCTTTACTGATTTTCTTCTGTAACCACTAACTAACAGTATTCTCAGCTATTAAGTTGTTCATTAGTATGTCTAGAACCTATCATAATATAATCATGAAAACATTCCATAAATATGTTTCAAATATGTTTAGTTCATCAGTTTTCTCCACTATAATTTTAGGGTAGAGTTATTCGTTCATTACTTCAACAAATATTTACTCAATGCCTACTATATATCTGGCACTTTACTGGATATGGGGGCACTTCAGGAAATAAAACAGTTTGCAATTTATCAGAGTACACAAACAAAAAAATTATATTGCTGACTGTTATGGATTGAATGTTTGTGTTCTCCCAAAATTCATATGTTGACACCTCAACCCTCAATGTGACTGTTTTTAGAGACAGGGCCTTTATGGATATGACTAGTGTTAAATGAGGTCACAGGGTAGGGCCTTGATCCAGTAGGATTAATGTCCTTATAAGACAGGAGAGCAAGCTTTCTCCCTGCCATGTGAGGACACAATGAGAGGGCAGCCATTTGCAAGTGAAGGAGAGTCTTCACAAAACCCTACTGGACATTGATTTGGGACTTCCAGCTGCCAGAACTGAGAAAATATATTTCTATTTTTGAACTATCCGATCTATGTTGTTTTGTTATGGTAGCCCAAGCAGACCAACACAGTGAGATAAAGGATATGAAAGATCTATCAGATCATTTTGACAAGAGTGCCAAAAGAATTTAATGGGGAAAAAAATAGTCCAACAGATAATGCTGGGCCTACTTGATATCCACAAGCAAAAGAATGAAGGTGAACCCTTATCTCACACTATATACAAACATTAACTCAAAATTGATCAAAGAGCTAAGTATAAGTGAATAAACATATATTAGAATATTACATTATATTAGTATATATTGTAATATTGTATATTAGTAATATTAATATATTACATTATATTAGAATAAAACATATATTTTATAAATAGATTTTACAAATCTTTATTATTATTTTGGATAAGGCAATGGTTTCCTAGATATAATATCAAAAACAAAAGCAACAAAAGAAAAAATAAGTAAATAGGACTTCATCAAAATTTAAAATATTTGTGCTTGAAAGGACACTAAGAAAGTAACAGACAATCACAGAGTTGGAGAAAGTGTTTTCAAGTTTTATAACTACTAAGGGTCTAGTATCCACAATATGTTAGGAACTCTTACCATTCAGCAATATAAAGACAAACAACCCAATTTAAAAAATGGATAAAGGATTTGAATACACATTTTATTCAAAGATATACAATTAACAAATAAACTAATGAAAAGATTATCAATATCATTTGTTATTAGGGAATGCAAATCAAAACTAAAATGAGATACCACTTCACACCACCTAGGATACAAACAAGACAGGGACAATCCTACATATTGGTGAGGATGTGGAGAAATTGAAATCCTCATACACTGCTGATAATATGGCAAAATGATTAAGTGGTTTTGTAAAACAGTTTGACAATTTATCAAAAAGTTAAACATAGACTCATCACATGGTCCAGAATTTCTACTACTGGGCCTATAAACAAGAGAATTGAAAACCTATGTCCACAGAAAAACCTATGCACAGATCTTCATAGCAGTATTCATAATAATGAAAATGTTTTTCAACTGATTAACAGGTAACAATTATGTAATCGGATACATACATTAGAATATTATTTGGCCATAAAAAGGAATGAAGTACTAATACATACTGCAACATGGATTATTCTTTAAAACATTATGCCAAGTGAAAGAAGCCAGACAGAAAAGACCATGTGTTGTATGATTCCATTTATATGAAATGTCCAGAATAGGCAGTAGAGACAAAACATAGATTAATGTATGTCAAGGGCTAAATGAAGGGGAAAGTAAGAAGTAATTGCTAATGAATATGAGGATTTTGAGGAGGTGACGAAAATGTATTAGAATTAGATATTTGTGATGGTAGCACAACCTTGTGCAATATACTAAAATGAATATATTAAAAATCACTGAATTGTGCACTTTAAAATGGTAAATTTTGTGATGTATGTATGTATAATAGCTCAATTTTTTATTGCATAAAAATAATAATAAAGAAAAGATGTGATGTGATCACAAATGAGAAGCACTGACCAGAAGATTTATAAGCTAAGATCAGGAAGTACATTACAACTAGCAGTGTGTGTGTGTGTGTGTGAGTGAGATAGGAGGTATTAGGGTTGGATGAACATACTATGTGG
Source organism: Rhinolophus ferrumequinum (assembly GCF_004115265.2). NCBI lineage: Eukaryota > Metazoa > Chordata > Mammalia > Chiroptera > Rhinolophidae > Rhinolophus > Rhinolophus ferrumequinum. The sequence goes on from NC_046286.1 coordinate 30,726,305, forward strand.
GGACAAATGAAAGACAGCAGGAAAGGTAAGCAGGCACAGAATTATGCAAGGATTTTGTAAACCAAACTATTCTAGACTTTTAGAGGAGACTTTAAATGGTATTAAGGCAATGGTGATTTCATTAAATTTGGAAAAGGGTAATTCTAATGATAAGAATATCGAATCTTTTAAAATAATAGTGCTAAAATTCAGGTGGGAGGGCATAGAAGCTTGAGCTAGGAAAACGGCATTGGTACTGAAAAAAAATATTTCAGAGAGTATTAAGAAGGCAGAGTCTGAAGAATTCTAATTACTAGGCAAAATTTCAATGTTTATGTCAGGTAGGAAAACTATGCATTCTATTTCCAAACTTCAGATTTAATCATTATTCCCAAAAGATCCTTGTAGTTGTCTCAAAATTTCACTTAATTATGAAAAAATAATTTTATGCACATTCTCTTTTCCACGTCCTACAATCCTACAAGTCTTAAAACTCTTGAACTTCAGTTTTAAATGCTTTCAATGGTCACTAATGAAAGAAAGAAGTTATTTTTTAAAGCAAAATAAAGGAATTCATTTATATACCATATACACATACTGGTAAATGTTACAGTAATTTTATTCAAAACAGTCATGCAAATCAACCCAATATATAAATTAATAATTTCATTCAATTGATGATAAACCATAAATGCCTTTTTAGTGCCAAATTTTAAGTATGTAAATTGATTCCATAGGACAAGGAGGACGTTTAATATCAAATGGCCATGAAATATTGTTAATCAATTTTGAAGGCTTATCATACATGCAATGTGCTGGAATTTTTCTCACAAAACTTACATGTTGAAGTTTTAACCCCTAGTACCTCAGAATGTGACTGCATTTGAAGATAGGGTCATCAAAGTGGTAATTAAGTTATGTGAGGTCATTAAGGTTGGCCCTATTCCAATATGTCAGGTGTCCTTATAAAAAGAAGAAATTATAACACAGACAAACATACAGGTAAGATTATGTGAAGATACAGGGAGATTTTGGCTATTTACAAGCCAAGCAGAGAGGCCACAAGAGGAACCAACCCTGCCAATTCCTTGATCTTGGACTTCTAGCTTCCATAATTGTGAGAAATTAAATTTTTATTGTTTAAGCAACCCAGTCTATGATATTTTGTTACAGCATCCCTAGAAAACTAAGAAAATGTATTTTCTTCTTTTGTATTATTTTGTTTTCAAATAATTTCACACTCGCACAAAAGTTCAAATAAACAATTCCCAAACATCACTGATCAGATAGATTCCCCAACTATAAATATTTTAATACATTTGCTTTATCATTAATCCCTCTGCATATTTATACATATTTTATTGTGTCTTTACTAAGAAAACATATTTATATACAGTACAATTATCAAAATCAACAAATTATAACTGATAAAACTATTAGCTATTCTACAGAGCATAGTCACATTTGCCTAAATAACACCCTTTAGAGCAAAAAACTAACTTTTTTTTTTAGATTTCATACAACATATATATGTATATAAATGTGTTGTGCATTTGTTCCATTTTGATGATGACTTTGACGACTTGGTTAAGCAGATATCTGCCAGATTTTCCCATTGTAAAATGATTTGTTTTCCATTTTTAATAAGTACTTTGAGGGAAGATACTTTAAGAGTATGTAGATATCATATACTTCATCAAAATTTGACCACTAGTTTTATTTGTCCACTGGTAATTCTTACCTAATCAAGTAATAATATAATGTTTGTCAAATGGTAATTTTCTTAACTTCATCAGTCTTCATTCGATGTTTAACAATCTACTCTCAGAGCTTGCAGTTCTTTATTTACATGTATCACTACTAACTAGTAGGTTATTTTATTTAGTAGATTATAATCCATTACTATCACTATATATTTTGATGCTCAAATTGTCCTAGATTCAACTAGTTAGGGGCCACTTTAAGCTGCTTCTGTATTCTGTTGTTGTTTTATGTACCCATCATTCTTTGAGCACTTTCTTGGTTTACACCCAATGAGATATTAGGCTCAACTTGTACATTTCTGTCCTAGACCTGGAAACACTCATTTCTTCAGAAATCCGGTTTCTTATAGTAGAGAAAAGACAGGGCCTATACCTGAATGATCCTCCTTTCCAGAATGTGGAGGCAAAAGACACAGATGGTAGGGGATTGTCCTGTCTCAAAAGGTACAGCAAGGTGACACAAATTCCAGGCTTAAGAAGCACCCAAGGTTCTTGTCATATACACCAGTGATGCTAGGTTTGAGTTACCAATTTTATCACTTATCAAGACTTGATATGTTGAAGGTGGGGATATGTGGAATTTTTCAGTCACAGGGAAAACATTAAATTGGAGTAGAAAAGGACTGATATGGGGAGTTATACCCTCTTTGAAAGTGTAAGAAATTCTCCGTGGATGAGGCAATCCCCAAACTAGGATGTGAATTTGACACTAAATCCTCTAGGAGATAAAATGAAGGGTTTTAATATCATTTATTTTTGTTTTTAACTTTACTCTTGTCCACCACTCAAGAAGATTTTACAAGGATAACTTTATTTTTTTCTTACAAGGGCCATGGGAGGGGAAAGAATTGTATAATTTTAACATATGACCCCCTCAATTGTGATTCTGTAACTTTGGGAAGATAAGGTACATGAGTAGCTAGAGAAGGTCTTGTAAATCATGACAAAATGTTGATCAAGGATGGTTATGACTTGAACAACTTTAAAATTTGAAAGATGTAAAGATGAAGTCATAAATAACTAGATAGATAATATATCGAAAGCATCAAGACAATATACTTAGAAAACTATCCCAATGTGATATCCTTTAAATACAAATTAGATTTATACAGTACCAATATTCCTTGTCTCCTTCCCATCTGCATGTACATTGAGGTCACATGCTCTAAATGACAGAAAGCTAGGAGAGTCACGAACAGCATAGCTTTGAACTCAGGCATACCATCATATGAGAAATGATGATTCGGTAACTGAGGGTTTCCTGTCTGACACTGTGAACGATAAATGGCAGTACCTTACCCAGTCATCTGCTGCATTATCGATGCTGTTTGATGGCAGCCAAGACTGATTGAGACTTTTTAAAAGCTACCAGGATCAAAAATTCAAATAATAAAATGTGCTAGTGATACATGTCACAGTGGATCAGGCCAGCCAGATGCCTCCAATGAGACCTGGGCAGTGGATGAGGGCATGAGTCCCTGGCATCAGTAGAAGGCAAAGCAGATAAGTCTTTTATATTAGTCAGAATTCCAAAAAGACGGATGACACATTTAAATTACAGTAATTTGAGGACAGTGTGGTAGATTAAATATATGTGAACGTGTAGGCAGAGTGTTAAGAATCCATAATGGAAAGGGTGCAGCACCCACAGCAAGGAACAGAGAACAATTACCATTCCTGGACCTGAAGAGGTAAGGGAAGAAAATAGCTTTCATAACCTGGAAGCAGAGAACCCTGTGGAAAAATGTGACCTTTGGAGAAGCTAAGACTAACTGCAAGAAATCAGTCCAACTGATAAGCTATGCAAGGAAGTAGCCAGGAAGATATATAACCTGACTTTAAACTCCTTTATTCCTGGAATTTTCCAAGGCTCTCCATTAATGAAAGCCAAGTGGAAGCCTGAGAGCATGGAGGTCTGTCAAGATAGTGGAAACAAAGTTAGCAGCCCAGGCAGACAGTAGGGTACAGAAGGGTGGAGGGTAATTCTGAAAAGGACAATGGGTGATAAGCAGCAGAGCAGATTTTACTACCTATCAACTACATTCAAAAATCAGGGACACATCTGCCCGGAGGCCAGGGGCGTTCCCTTGAGTGTAGGCTCCAGAATATTGCTTTAATGGATATAATCATGATACTTTTCTAGATATTAAAATGAAAAATGAACTTGTTGCCGTATTTTTTCTTCTCATAACCAAAACATATTTTTAAAAGTATATGATTTCCTAGCCTTTATAAATAATTATAGATATCTACTATGGTTTTATCTGTCATTTCAGCAAGACTATTCCATTATGTAAAGGACAAAGATGAATGTTCACATAGTCATATATACAAAAGGTGACAAAAAATGTGTACACATTTTAAGAAAGGAAAAAACTGTATTAATTGTAATACTCAATATATACCGATAACAAAAGATGAATACAAGTCACGTTTGACTTCTGCAATTACAAGCGGTGCTCAAAGTGGTTACTAACAGTGTCCAGACACATTTGATTACAGTGAACTACTGCTTGAGCATACATAACATCTCTTAAAATGTGTATACACTGTTTTGTATACCCCCAGTATTTATATTGAAGATGGTTCCTCTTACTGTATGCATGTTAGCTATTTTTGTGCTTAGAAAATAAGATGGGGATTAATGAATATATATAAGTATTTTTAGATATTTGTTAACATCCATAAAGATATTATGAATATTATAATCCAATGTCTATGTATGTGAAACAATTGTTTCTTTTTTATCTGCCTGAAATTGTTCCTAAAGATACGTTTCTGTGGGTAGAAGCAAAATTATATCTCTATATCTTTAATAACTAAAGCCAGAGTTCCTGCTGAGAATATGAACAAGGTATTGAGATTAATTTTACCTTATTAAGAATGTATATGTCATGTATTGCAAACAGAATGGAAGGAAACTTACAGCAAGATTGAACTTAATGGGAAATATGGTCATTTGGGACATGTGACAGAATAAAAATCATGTATAGTGATGAGAGAGAGGAGATACTCTCAGGCACATGAGCTGTGCTTACTGCACTCTGAATTTAATTCTAAACTTGTGAAAATATATATTTAGAATTTTAAGATGTATAATAAGTTACACATTTATATTCCAAAACACACACACACACACGTGTGTGTGCATGCATGTGCACATGACTAAGGAGTAAAAAAGTTTTTCATAACATATTTGCTAAAGCAGAAATTTTACCATGTATAGTCTCCTTTTATTCACGATTTCACTTTCCATGGTTTCAGTTACCCTTGGTCAACTGTGGTCTGAAAATATTAAATGGAAAAGTCCCAAAATAAACAATTCATAAGATTTAAATTGCACACCACTCTGAGTAGGATTATGACATTTTGCACCCTCCTGCTCCATCCAGCTTAGGACATGAATCGTCCCGTTTTTCACTGTGTCCACACTATATAAGCTACCCACCCATTAGTCACTTAATAGCCGACTCCATTAGCAGGTCAACTCTCACAGAATCGCAGTGCTTGTAATCCTTATTTTACTTAATGATCCCAGAGTGCAAGAGTAAGTTAAATTTCATCATAGGTATGTGTGTACAGAAAAAAACTATGCATGGTTTCAGGCACCCACTGGGGGGTCTTGGAATGTGTCCCCCACAGATAAAGGGGGACTACTGTATGCCTTATTTGTGTTGCCATAGTGAATGCTATAGACAATGTTTTCAGCATTGTTTTTTAAAACATGCAAAAATGTTATTCAAATAGGTAGTTATACAAAGGGTTTGGTGAGGATTAAAGTATGCAAAGTTCTTTTATCTGTACCAGGTACAGATTGAATAATTCAATAACTGTTAATGTATACGTATCACTATGAAAACTAAGGGAATAACTGTGGTAACTTAATTGAAACATTACATTAATGACTTGAGAAAATATATCTAATTATTTGATTTCTGGTATCTATCTTAGTACTGGGATGGGACCTACAGAAATAAGAGCAACAGATAGTTAATACATACTTTGAACTCTCTTTCTCTTTGAAATTTCACAAATCTTAAGCCAACACTTGGAAGTTTTTAGATTTTAGTCAGTTATTACTGAATTTTTGGTTATATATTATCCATTTTGTTCATTAACTCAAACATACTAATTTTACCGCAAATTTTCTCTGCCCTTATTATTTTTTCCTTTCCATCTATCAATTTCTGAGAGAGATCTATTAAAATTTATTTTTATAATCAGATATTATCAAATAGTCCTTGTTCTGTGCATTATGAGATTGTATTATTTTTAGTATTTTAGCTTAGAATCATTATGTTTCTTATATATTAAAAAAGTTCAGAAGTTGCATTGTAAGTGTAAAAGAAGACATAACTACAAGAATAGTTATCCTATCCTTTATCCATTGTTTTTATTTAATCCCATAACAAACTACATGTTTTTCTTTCTTCATTGTTTCATTAAATAGTGATCATTTTATCCCCAATATTGCCTTTTGCCTAAATTACAATTTTATGTGATATCCAAAATGTGCCACATTGCTTTAAGGTATAATTGCTTCATCTTTAAATTTCAATATTTCTGAGTTCTAGTATTTTAGTTATGATCCTTGTAAATAGAATGTTGATTTCATTGTACAAACATGACAGTCATATATTCTAATGATTTAGTGCACTTGTATATATAACATATACTAACATATTCATATATGTTCCTATAATATTTGAAGTCTCTACTTCTTAACCTTTTACTATATTTTTGTGTCTTCTATTTTATCTGCCTTCTGAGATGATTAAGATTTTTAAATTAAATTACCTCTCAACTGTTGCTCTAAAAACTGTATTTTATTTTTACAATTTTAGTTGCAATCCTTAAGTTTTAATACCCATAATTGTTTCAACAGAGAATACAGTTCAGCAATATCTTTATTTTTTACTTAAAGAGTACAAGGATCTTAGAATGAATTAATTCTGTTCACTACCCTTTGTTTAGTGAATGTTACATGTTATTGCAGTCCTTGTGATATATCTTCTAATGAATAATTTCATTGTTTTAGTGCTTACATTTATCTAAAAAGATAACAGTTTCTTTACTCACCATTCCTTCTTACATTTATTCTTATTGTTTGAGTTTATTTCCTCTTCATAAATGATATGAGTTAGTAATTTAGTAGTACATTTGTCGGGGTCTATGAGTGGTAAACAGTCGTTGCCAAAAAAAAAAAAATCTGATATTTTTGGATGATAATTTAATTGGGTGTTATATTCAGTGCTGACAATTATTTCCTCTCAGCACATTTAAGATAGTATTCCATGAGTTATAGTTTGTGTTGTTGCTGTTACAAGTATTATTTTTTGGAGGAGATCTCTTGCTCTTTTTAAGACTTTCACTTTGACTTTGGAGCTCTATGATTTCACTACCATATTTCTATACATGGATTTCCTTCCTTCCTTTCATTCCTCCCTTCCTCCCTTCCACCCTTCTTCCCCTCCTCCCTTCCTTCCTTCATTTCCTTTTATCTTGCTTGATAGTTGTAATTTCTAAATATGAGGATTAATGTTTTTTCAAAATCTTGTAAATTTTCAAATATTGTTTTTCCTCTATTCTCTCTCACTTTCTGAAATTCCTATTAGACACATGCTAGACTTCTTGTTCTATTTTCTATTATTTGTAACACATTATTAATATTTTCCATTTCTGTATCTTCCTTTATTGCTTTCAGACTCTCAATATAGTGTTTACTCTGTGGTTTTACTTCTCTGTTAAAATTTTAATTTGTAGAATTTCTGTTTGGTGCTATGGAAATTTAAAATAACTTTTGTCTTTTCTCCTAATTTTTATTTTTTGTCCCTAATTATCTTCAACAAATGTATTATATAATCTTTATCTATGTTTTGTTATATAAAATTCTTGGACTCAGATAATGCTCTTTGTCATGCCTGCCTGTCATTCACGGTAACATGTTTCTTAGTGTATTTTGTAGTTTTACAATATAAAAATTCTTTCAGTAATATTTTGTCTGTGAAAATCTTTTTCATCCTGGATTGAAATACTTTCTCTCCCAAAAGGCTTTGCATTTGATTTTGCCACGCACCTCAGTGGTATCCCTAACCTAGGACAATATTTGTTATCATTTTGGCTAATTTCTCATACTGAAAATTTCTGGACCATGAAGGTATTTTAAATTTGTATCATGAACTGAGATGTCACGTACTTAAATTTTAAAAACCTTATGTTTTTCAAAACCATTTTAATGGTAAGGCCAAGATGGAAAAACTTTGACTACTCGCTGTGCTAACGAGTTTTATTTTCCTTCCGCTTATATTAGAGTGGTAGTAGAGCGTTTTGAGGGTTCAGGAGTAAGACAATAGAAACACTTCTAACTCCCCACTCTGTGTGAGTGCAAGGCCTTATCTCCCGTCCCCAGAAGGTAAACGCCTACTGGGAGCTCTGCAGCATCAGCTCATGTGCTCACCACTCTGGTTCAGACCAGCTTTGTTTTCGGTGTCAGCCTATTTCCCAAACTTTCTTGTGAGGTCAGCTACACAGTATTTCAAGAATGTGGGTTTTATTTTATTCATCATTTCCATATGTCTTGAAACAGAAGTTATTTAGACTCTCTAATCCAACATACTATTGAAAAAAGAGGTCATCTTCCTTATTATTAAAATTAGCCTTAACGGATGATATGTGATGGTGTGCCTAGTATTTCCTTCTCAAAACTCAGACTTGCCTAGACAGTCTAGTTGTAAGGTTTCTGTTGTTTTATGCATTGGACGTCCCCTTAAAAAACATATAAACTTCCATGTTGCTGCAAATGGTAAAATTTCATTTTTTATGGCCAAGTAATATTTCATTGTATATATGTACCGCATCTTCTTTATTTAATCAGTTATTCATGGTCACTTAAGTTGTTTTCATATCTTGACTATTGGAAATAATGCTGAACATACGGGTGCATATATCTTTTCAAATTAGTGTTTTGAATTTCTTTGGGTAAATATCCAGAAATGGTATCATGCTGGATGAAAAAGGTAAAAGGATTAAGAATTATAAATTGCTAGTTACAAAATAGTCATGGGCATGTAAAGTACAGCATAGGGAATATAGTCAATAATACTGTAGTATGTATGTATGGTTGTAGGTGGGTACTAGGCTAATGGGCGGATAACTTCATAAATTATATAAATGTCTAACTACTATGTTGTACACCTGAAATTAATATAACACTGAATGTCCACTGTAGTTGAAAATTAAAAAGAGGAAAAAATGGTAAAAGGGGATAAGAGATTCAAATTGCCAGGTATAAAAGTAATAAGTCTCCGAGATGTAAAATACAGCATAAGGAATATAGTCAATAATACTGTGATTGCTTGGTACAGTGTCAGATGGTTGCTGGGATTAATCATGGTGATCAGTTCTTTAGGTACATAAATGTTGAATGACGATGGTGTACCCTTGAAACTAATATAATATGTTAGTTATTTTAATAAAAATCTTTTTAAATAAATAAATAATAAATAAAATAAATGAAATAAGCCAGACAAAGACAGATACCATATGATCTCATTTATATGTGGAATCTAAAGAACAAAGTAAATGAACAAACAAAAAGAAACAGACTCATAGATATAGAGAACCAACTGATGGTTACCAGATGGGAAAGAAGTTAGGGGGGGCTGGATGAAAAAGGTAAAGGGATTAAGAATTACAAATTTGTACTTACAAAATAGTCATGAGCATGTAGAGTACAGCATAGGGAATATAATCAATAATACTGTAGTATGTATGTATGGTTGTAGGTGGGTACTAGGCTAATGGGGGGATAACTTCATAAATTATGTAAATGTCTAACCACTATGTTATACACCTGAAAGAAATATAAAATAGTGCTGAATGTCAACTGTAATTGAAATTTAAAAAATACTAAAGAAATTAAAATGAATTTTTTAAAATTATACTTGATTTTATTTAAAAACCTAGTAAATTAATTAAAAGATACATGAAGACAATGTTTTTGTTGTTGTTTTCTGTCTTTTATTGAAGTATATTTGACATATAACATTAGTTTCAGGTGTACAACATAATGATTCAGTAACTGTATACATTATGATATGCTCAATAAAATAATCTAATTGACATCAGTACACATTTACAATTTTTCACTTGTGACATGAGAACTTTTAAGAGATTCTCTCAGAAACTTTTAAATATACAATACAGTATTATCAACTATAGGGATATTTATTTTTTTCTTTAGTGTTTGTCTGGTTGTGGTGTCAAGGTAATGCTGGCCTCGTACAATGAGTTTGGTAGCCTTCCCTCCTCTTCAAGATTTTGGAATAGTTTGAGAAAGATAGGTACTAATTCTTTGAATGCTTGATAAAATTCACCTGTGAAGAGGTCTTATTCAGAACTTCTGTTTTGGGAAGATTTTTAATTACTGATTCAATTTTGTTAATAGTTGCCAGTTTCTTCAGATTTTCTGTTTCTTCCTTATTCAGTCTTGGAAGCTGTGCATTTCTAGGAATTTCTTCCAGGTTGTCCAATTTTTTGGCATATAATTATTCATAGTATTTTCTTAACCTTTGCATTTCTATGGTGTAATTGTCACTGCTGTTCTTTATTTTCTGATTTTATTTGTGTCCTTTCTTTTTTTCTTGATGAGTCTGGTCCAGTTTTGTTCTGTTGGCTCATCAAGATGACAAACTCAGGGACCAGAGAACCCTGTTCTTTTTCTAGTTCGTTTAGGTGTGAGATTAGATTGTTTACTTGAGGTGTTTCTTCTTTCTTGAGGTAGGCCTGTATTGCTATAATTTTCCCTCTTAGGACTATGTATATCCCATAGATTTGGGACACAAATCTATGGTTTTCAAGACAAATGTTTTCATTTGTCTCAATGTATCTTTTGATTTATTCCTTGATCTCATTGTTAACCCAGTAATTGTTTGTAGATGCTATTTAGCCTCCACATGTTTGTGTGTTTTATTCAGTTTTCTTCTTGTAATAGATTTCCAGTTTTATACCACTGTGATCAGAGAAGTTGCTTGACATGATTTCAATCTTCTTAAATTTATTGAGACTTGTTTTGTGCCCTAATATGTGGTTTATTCTGGACAAAAATTTCCATGTGCATTTGGAAAGAATGTATAACCTACTGCTTTTGGGTGAAATGTCCTAAAAATATCAATGAAGTCCATCTAATGTGTTCTTTAAGGGCACTGTCTCCTTGCTGATTTTTCTGTCTGTAAGATCTATCCATTGAAGTTAAAGGGGTGTTAACACCCCCTACTATTTTGATTTCTCCCTTCATGTACACCAATATTTGCTTTATATATTTTGGTGCTCCTATATTTGGTGCATAGATGTTTACAAGAGTTAATATCCTCTTGTTTTATCTCTTTATCATTATGAAATGCCCTTTTTAATTCTTGTTACAGTCTTTGTTTTGAAGTCTATTTGGTCTGATATAAGTACAGGTACTCCAGCATTTTTTTTTTCCTTTCCATATGCATGAGATATCTTTTTCCATCTCTTTCCTTTCAATCCGTGTGTGTCTTTTGATCTTAGTGGGTCTCTTTCAGGCAGCATATGCACTGGTTTTATTTTTGCGTCAATTCAGTCATTTTACCGTGTTTCCCCGAAAATCAGACCTAGCCAGACCATCAGCTCTAATTTGTCTTTTGGAACAAAAATTAATGTAAGACCCAGTCTTATTTTAATATAATATGAGTCCCGGTCTTAATATATAATATAATGTAATATAATATAATTTAATATAATACTAGGTCTTATATAAATTTTTGCCCCAAAAAACTCATTAGAGATGATGATCTGGCTAGGTCTTATTTTCGGGGAAATACGGTATGTGTTTTGATTGGATCATTTATTCCATTTATTTAAAGTAATTATTGATAGGTATGTAGTTATTTTCATTTTTTTTTCTGATTGTTTTTGTATTTCCACTCAGTTCATTTCATATTCTCTTGCTCTTATTTCTTGTGTGTTGATAATTTTCTAAAGTGTTATGTTAGCGTTCCTTTTTCTTTATTTTTTGTATATTTCTTATAGATATTTGGTTTATAGTTATCATGTGCTTCATATATACCAAGCTGTGTTTATCGCAGTCTATTTAATGTTGATAGTCATTGAAGTTCAAACACATTCTAAAACCACTACAGTTTTTACTCAACCCCTCCACATTTATGTTTCTGTTATTCTTTTTACTTATTTTGTGTGGGTGTGTATTCCCTAATTTATGATTGCAGTTACACATGATCTTCCTACTTTGGTCGTTTAATCTTTATATCACCTTTATACTTGATTCATCCACTGTTTTACTAAGTTTTTGCCATTGTCAGAATTTTATTTTCTTTCCCATTATTTTCTTTTTATGTTTTAATTTTTTAAATTAGTTTCAGGTGTACAAAACAATGTAATAGACATTTATCGTTTATATCCCTCACACAGTGATAATCCCCCCAATCTACTACCCCTCTGACATTGCACACAGCCATTACTTTTCCACTGTCTCTATCCCTAATGCTGTACTCCACTTTTTGTAACAATATATATATACGTGTACATAAAATTATCGTTGACATTCATTATTGTTCAGCTTCAGCTTCAGGTGTACAGTGCAGTGATCAGGCATCTAAAGCATCCCTGAGGTGGTCTCCCTAATGAAACAAGTGTCCATTGGATATCCTACAAATTCTTTACAACATTGTTTATTATTCCCAAATTGACTTCCGTATCCCTGTGGCCATCTTGTGACTATTGTGCTTCCTAATCCCCTCACCTTCCCCCTTATCGCACCCAGCCTCCCATCTAGTAGTCCTCAGTTTTCTCTCTGTGTCTCTGAGACTGTTTCTGATTAGTCTGTCTATTTATTCTTTTATTTATTCTAAAGAATAATTTATTCTTTCGATTCCACATATAAGTGAGATCATATGGTATTTGTCTTTGTCTGTCTGGCTTACTTCACTTAACACAATACTCTCTAGGACCATCCATGTTGCTGCAAATGGTAAGATTTAATTATTCTTTATGGTTGCATAATACTCCATTGTATAAATGTGTCACAATTTCTTAATCCAGTCATCTATTGATGGGCATTTCGGTTGTTTCCATGTCTTGGCTATCGTGTATGGTGCTGCAATAAACAGGGGTGCATAAAGTTTTTTTCAAATTAGAGTTTTGGATTTCTCCGGATAGATACCTAGGATTGGAATTGCTGGGTCATAAGGTAGTTCTATTTTCAGTTTTTTGAGATAGCTCCATAATGTTTTCCATAGTGGCTTCACCAATCTGCAATCCCACCAACAGTGTACGAGGGTTCCCTTTTCTCCACATCCTCGCCAGCACTTGTTTTTTGTTGATTTATTTATGATTGCCATTTTGACTGGGGTGAGGTAATATCTCACTGTGGTTTTTATTTGCATTTCTCTAATGATTAATGAGGTTGAACATATTTTCATATGTCTATTTGCCATCTGTATGTCCTCTTTAGAAAAATGTCTCTTCATGTCCTCTGACCATTTTTCAATTGGTTTGAGTGAGTTTTTATAAATTTGGGATATTAACCCCTTATCGGATATATCATTGGGAAATATCTTCTCCTATTCGATAGGATCCCTTTTTTGTTTTATTGATGGTTTCCTTTGCTGTGAAAAAGCTTTTTAGTTTGATGTAATCCCACACATTATTTTTTCTCTTACTTCCCTTGCCTGAGGGGATTCCCATATTTTCTTATTCATATTTTTTATCTTTTTTTTTTTTTTAAAGACGTCGCTTTAACATTTCTTGTAATACTGCTTTAGCGGTGATACACATCTTTAGCTTTCCTTGTTCTTGAAATAATTTATCTCTGCTTTGATTCTAAATGATAGCTTTTCTGGTTAGAACATTCTTGGTTGTAGGTCCTTGCTGTTCATCACTTTGAATATTTGTGCCTGTCCTTTCTGACCTGCAAAGTTTCTGTTGAGGAATCAGCTATAACTTTCATGGACGCTCTCTTGTATGTCACTAACTATTTTTCTCTTGTTATTTTTAAGATTATCTCTTTGTCTATAACTTTGGCATTTCAATTATGATGTGCCTTGGTGTGGCCTTCTTTGGTCTTCATCTTGTTTGAGTCTTTCAGTGCTCCCTGAACTTGAATGCCTATTACCTTCACCAGGTTTGGGAAGTTTTCCATAATTATTTTTTCAAATAGGTTTTTGATTCCTTATTCTCTCCTCCTTTTGATACCCATATGATGTGAATGTTGGTATGCCTGATGTTGTCTCAGAGGGTCCCTTAAACTATCCTCATTTTATTTGTTTTGCTATTCCAATTGGGTCTTTTCTGATACCTTGTCTCTACACTTGTTAATTTAGTCCTCTGTTTCTTCTAAACTATTGATGCCTTCAGATGCATTCTTCATTTCAGTGATTGTACTCTTCAATTCTGACTGGTTCTTTGTTTATGTTTTCTATATCTGGTATAAGTTCTCACTGAATCTATCTATTCTCCTAAGCTCAATGAGCAACCTTATGACCAATGTTTTGAACTCTGTATCTGAAAGAGTTCTTGTCTTCATTTTATTTAGTTCTTTTTCTGGAGTTTTGTTTCATTTGAGACAAGCTTTTATTGTTGTTGTTTGCTTTTTGTTTTTGTTTTTGTCACCTCATTTTGGCATACTCCCTATGTTTGTTTCTAATTAATAGGTAGATCTGCTACATTTCCCAGTCTTGACAGAGTGGCTTTATGGGTTGAGTGCTGCAATCTCGTTGGTCATCTAAGCCATATGATCCAGGGGTTTTGTATGCCCTGCTGTTCTAGATAAGCTTCTATTGTTATTGGCATGTCAGTAGGTGAGGTTGACCATCAAGCTGATAGATATGAGAGCTGACTGTGACTACAAAGGATGAGCTGTTGTGCAGTGTCTGATCCCACAGAGCAGGAGTCGCTTTAGCACAGCTCTGATGTCAGCTGAGTCTGCCCTTTGGGTGTGACATTTTTGAAGCTGGTTGAGTGTTCTTCTGATGTGAGCTGAAGTGTGAGCCACCAGATGCGTTTGTCCTGGAGCCTCTTGGGCAGTGCTTAGGTGTAGGTCAAATTCAGCTGCCACTGATGCCATGCTTGGGGCCTCCTGGTAAAAGCCACAAAGTGATTTACATTTGTTTACCACTTCTGTTGGGCTTGGAGGTACCTGGGACAAGCAGCACTGAAAACCCAGGCTGATTGTGACTTGTGGCAGGTTGGGCCCCTTCGGTGTACACCATGATGTGAGCTGAGGCCAACCATCACTTGTGCCAGGGTTTGGCTACTTAGCTGAAGCTATGTTCTAGCCCCAGCATGACTGCTACTTCTGCCAGGCTTTGGGACACCTGATGGGAGTTAACTTGCAAGTTAGACCATTAGCCACTTATAATGGGCTTGAGTTCACTTAGTAACAGCTACAAAGCACACTAAGGTCAGTTGCTTCTTATTTTGAGATTGTGGATCTTTGAGAGAGTTTTAAAAAGTCAATAGCTGAACAGAAGAAGGCCGCTTATGTGGAGGAGCTGCTGGAAGAGGCATGGGTAGGTGAGTGGGTTGGGTGTGTGTGTGGGTCTCAGTGAATCACCAGGGTGGGAGAATGGTGCTACCCAGGTTAGAGAAGAGCATAAATGCCTGCCTGCACTTGTCCAGCCGAATGGAAGGGGAGCTCCACATAAGGCCAGTAGTGCCTGCCAGGGCTTATGTCTCTGGAAAGAATTGCTCTGACCTCTGTCCACCCCTCTAGCACTTGCACTGTAGTTAGTAAATTTAATCCCCCCTGTCTAATCCTGGTACTTCTTGAGCTGCTTCCCCTATGCTAGAGTTTAGAGTGAGTGAGACTGTGGGTGGGCCCTTGAAGAAGTTCTTCTTTGTCTCCAGAAGATCCCTGCCCTTCTTGGATACAATAGCCACTGTTTTTCACAGCCAGATGTCAGGCGGACTCCTCTTCCCTGTACTGATACTCTCTGGGTTGGGGAACCCAGTATGGGGCTGGGGACCCATGCTCCTCATGGGAACCTCTGCAGCAGAGATATTCTTTCTGATTTTTAATTACCACACTGTGGGTTTGGGACCTGTCCAGTCTACATCTCCACCCTTCCTACCAGTCTTGATGTGGCTTCTTCTTTATCTCTTTAGTCATAGAAATTCTGTTCAACTAGTCTTCAGGTGGCTCTCTAGAGTGATTGTGCTATAATTAGCTGTAATTTTGATGTGGTCATGGGAGGAGGCCAGTACATATTTCACATCTGTACTATAAACTCCACATCCATTTATTTTTGATAGTCTGAAAATGTGCAAATCCTCCCCAAAGTAAAGAAGAGGAAAATGTGTGTTTTAGAATACTTTAAGCTGATCAAATATTCTATTATTTTAACTTATGACCTATAATTTCAGGACTAAAAAGTTAACATGCTGAAGAACAAAAATTCCTTCAACATATTTAAGTAGGTCACATTGTACCTACTACAGTATATATTTTATGGCTGACATTTTAACAACATCATAATATCTATCTATGTCAAGGGATTTAACTATGGTACTTAGGCTCCAAGAGAGGAAGAAAATTAATATCCACCAGTATTGCATTCAATCCAGGTAAACATGTATGGGAGAGGACAGAAAGTAGTTCAAGGAAATTTAGAAATTGGAGGTATCAGAGACTAATTTAACTATTTATGCCATACTTTTTTAAAACACTTAATTATAAATATTTAATCACTATGTAGTACACCAGGAAATAGTATTGTATGTCAACAGTAATTGAAAATTTTTTAAATGACAGAAAAATAATGGGGATAATAACTAATTACCATATTTTAGTGCACAAAGAAAAACTTACTCTCAAATTGATTTTTGCCAATGATAATCAACATGCCTTCTTTTTGGAAAGGTAGTTTCATTTATATTGATGTAGGTAGTGATTGAATGTAGGTAGAGTAGCAAAATTCACACATGCATCATTCATGTTTGTTTGGGATATATTATGTGATTTTAGTTAATAGAGAAACCTGTTTTATTTATTTATTTATTTATTTATTTATTTATTTATTTATTTATTTATTTTTATTTAAACTACAGTTCAAGTTCACTAGACATCGGGTAACTTGGAAACATGCAGTAGTTAGATAATTTGGATTGGGAAACTTAAACTTTATGATCCACATAATGATAAATACAAATTAGTAATAATGAACATGAAGAAATTCACGACTGTTTTATTGTCTTGTACATTATAAGCTGCATATATAGGCAGATTTGGGACCATGATTTGAAAACTATCAGTCAAATGTATTTTCCTCCCTAAAGCATCATAACTTTTGGCCTTTCAGAATGATTGAAATTTATTCCTCTGGATTAAGGCATCATATTTCCAGAAATTCTCAGTTAAATAAAAATTACAAAGGAATGTATTTCTAGCAATACCCTAATATTTCCATAATGATCTAGGTTGGATTTCTATAATTTGCTTCTCTATAGTCTGTTATTATATAATCTACGTTTAGAATTATATATATATTTTTTTATTTTTTTAATTTATTGGGGTGACAATGGTTAGTGAAATTACATAGATTTCAGGTGTACAATTCTGTAACACATCATCTATAAATCCCATTGTGTGTTCACCACCCAGAGTCAGTTCTCCTTCCATCACCAAGAATGATATATTTTAAAGGAAACACTGGTAACAGGATAGTAAACTTGTTAGAAAGAATAATAAAACCAGGGATTAGAAACAATTAGGGCCAACTACAGTAAGCCAGATCAGGAGCATTGAGGTCTCACCTGAACTAAGCAGTGAAGAAAAGAGGTTGTGAGGGTTGTGTCAAGAAAATAGAAGTAATAGGACTTGATGGTCAACAAGACTCAGAAGCTAAAGAGAAGAATGAATAAAAAATTGATTCCATACTGAATTTGGCAATATAAAAAGGCTAGCACCTCATAGCTAAGTTGAAGTTATTCCACAAACAGAAATTTTGTTTAATATTAGAAGATCATTCAATAATGTAATTCACCACACAAACAGATTGACGAAAAGAAAATGATCATCTCAACAGTTTTAGCAAACTAAGAATAGAAGGGAACTTCCTTAATTTGATGTAAGTTTTCTTAAAAACTAACTGCAACAGAAACAGAAATGATGAACAAAACAAACCTAGGGGAATTCTCATATTTATGACAAAATGCTGGAAATTTTCTCTTTGAAACACTAAAAAAAATAAATCACTTCATTATCTGTTCAATTTGAGGTTATCAACATAGTATAAATCAAGGAAAAGAAAGGAATAGAATGACTAATATATTTATTTTTAAAAACAGAGACAAAAGCATTAAAACCACTTCTGCCAAATTAATTACAAACAACAATTATCACACAATAAATCTTTCCTAATTATAATTTCTTATATGTGTAATTTGTCTGAGAGCTTATTTCATAATATATAAATGTCTAGGTGCAATCATATGAGTTTCCTTTATTTTGGTAAAAAAAATGTCTTAACAGAAAATAGCATTACCTTTAAAGTAGTGCTATATTAATGGAGCTATTATTTATTTTAATCATCCATTGACATATGTTAATGCCCCGAAGTATATATAGTTCCATTTTCTCATTAGGCAAACATATATTAAGCACATACAGCATGCCATGCACAGTATTAGACCGTAGTGGTGCACCACAAAATATGGTCATCTATGTCATTAAGAGTCTTGTAAACCACAGAGAAAAATCTTTCTTAGTGGTCACATTTAACCCACCATATTGTCTGACTATTTAGGCCTTCTCAAAAGTTGTTTCCTTTGAAGAAACTGTGATAAATAATTTAGAGAACCTATAAAAAAATGACTGTTTTCTTAACTGCCATATAAAATTAGCTGTTAAATTAAACATAACTAGTTTATGCAGAAATGCTATATAGTAAAACATGAATGAGAGCAACAGACTTGGAATGACTCCCCAAATTGACTAACAGATAAATTAGACTATTTATAGTTGGATACTTCCCAAAGGTAGCTGTGCTATTGGTGATCTGATTGGAAATACATGGTAGGTGAAAATTGAGGGCATTAACAAAGAGCTATGGAGTCATGTGCCTGATTTTCTAAAGCAGTATTGAAACTTTTTTTTTCAATTTGTTATTTTTATTGGAGAATTTCAAATATTGTCCAATAGTTTGGTAAATTTGTTATTGATAAGATGGATTTGCATATTGAACTATTGTGGTAAAATCATTTTTTTCACAGATAACGGTAAGTATATATAAATATACTTCTGTTTTGCAAACTTGAAAGCTCTATTTTTAATAACTTTAAAATCACATGTAATTTTAAAAATGAAATATTATACTACAAATTTTATAGTATCTTTGTGAATAAAGAAGTAAAATAATAAGTTATAATGTCAAGAATTATAATTAACATATTAATTCAAAATGGTTCCTAATTGTTTATGTAGTGTATTTATAAACTACAAGTATAAATTGGAGAATGCTATATCATCTTAAATTCCCCTTATAAAAATCACTACTTAAATGTAGAATTGTCATATTTTGTTTATTTTAGAGAAATAAAGCCTTGAAATAAACATGTGTATATTCACATGTGAAAAACAGAAAGTACAATTATAGACAGAAAGAATAAAAAAGTATCTGCACATTTAGTATGAATAGACATTTTATAAATTAAAATTAAAACAGAGGAAACCAAGATACTTTACCTCTTAGAAGTTATCTTGTCTTTCACTTAACGAGTGAAAATCACATTGAATTCTCACCATTATCTAAAAGGTTATAAATTGAACTAAGTTGTTTAGAAAATTGTTAATTACACAAGGTTATAAATATAATTGTATGGAACAATTAGCTTGGCATTGAAAAAATCAACATCAGCCCCAACAAAGCTGTTCTACCAACACAATTAGACACCATTAAATGCGGTCAGCCATCCCAGGAAAGCAAGCCAGTGGTCCCAGTAGGATGGGTGCAACATATTTTCTCTCCTGGATGGACAATTAAATACACATTTCCAGCTGTTTGCAGTTCAGCAGTGGCATCTTAATTTAGGAAGAAATCTTTGAAAAAGAAGTAACTAAGAGAGAATAATCTGTGATGAAACAGTAGGCGCCGAAATCAAGTTGAACATAACTAAAAGGTATAGGGTCATAACTGTCCACCACTTAAAGACCTCAAGATATATGAAAGTTTTGAACTTCCACTCAACCCCAGAGTTTTGTTGAATCTCAGCAGCCTGTTGGAATTCAGAAAGCATTGGATAAGTGCAGTTCTGCAGCTTATAGCAAGCAAAGCAAGTAATCATAGCAAGGAATGTGACTGTATTTATTTGTAATAGTAGTTATATAAGAGCCTTAGCCATGGTATTTTACTAGTTGTTTAATTCCCCTAGCAATTTTTTTTTTATTATTCACCTATCCATCCAGGCCTATTTTCTGTGTTTTGCTTTATACCTGAAAGGCAGACCCCTGTGAACTGTATCGATTCGGCTCCTTTTCCAACTCCCTGATGGGTATGGCAAATGGGTGACACAGGAGACCAGAGGGAAGAAATAGAGCCAGGTTTTAGTATTTCTACTCTTCCCTCTGCGCTGTCAACCACAAAATCTGTATGAATAACAAGCAAGCTTGCCACAACCTGCAAACACTGCCTTGCCTGTCCAAGGGGTTCTCCGAGATCAGACCCAGAAGATGAAGTTGCTTAATTTCCATTCTTCCCTAATTCATTGATCTAATGCCAGTCTCATTCTCCTGTTCTTGCCTCCAACTTTCAAGATACATCCATTCATGTTCTCCCACCACCACAACCACTACACTTACACAACCACAATTTAAAACATTATTTCAGTAAAATTTACATGAAGTATAACTTCCATATAGAAATTGCACAAATTATAAGTACTCAACTACATGCATTTTCATAAGGTGAACACATCCATATAACCATTACCTAGAACGTGAAATGGAACATCCCTCAGCATTGCAGAAGACTCCTACGTCCCCACCATATCATTTTCCCCAAAGAATAACCTGGCTTCTCACACCAAAGATCAGCTTATTCTTTTTGAATTTACATAAGAAGAATCATATAGTATATATTCTTTGGTATATATCTGGCTTCTTGCACTCAATCTTGTATCTTTGAGATTCATCTTTTCCCCTCATCCTGTTTCATGGCCCTCTTACCCCTTGTAAATAGAAAAACAAATATTAAAAATCTAGAATTTTTTTTCATTCGCTCTCTGCTGGGTGGTCCCAAGGCTAGTGCCCTCGTACTTGCTAGAATTTGTGAGAGACTTACAGCCAGTCACTTGAAGACACACACCCATTCATCCTTCACTCTAAGCAACTTCCTTCCTTTAAGGCACTGCCTCCAAGCTATGAATCTTATCTGAGCCATTTCATTGCTACAGAGTTTCCATAATATGTTTAATGCAGACTTCACATTTTTTCTCCCTCCCACAAGTTTTGTACCTCTACTCCTCACTCAGCTCCACTAAAAATACGGTCGTTTTAATACCTTTTCACACCCAGCAGAAGTTGCACTACCTTTCTATTACTTTGCCATACTGTCTTTCAATCCAGGTTACCAATGTGGTGGCCTTCCACCATCCTGGACCCTCCCACCATCTCTGCCATACTGTACACCTTTACTCCCTTTTCAAACAGAATACAACTTTCTGTAAATATCTGGTGTCTGTAGTATGGGAACCACTCTCCATTGTTCCTTTTCTGTGTAGCTACTGCAAAAAATTTGTTATGGTGATCAGCATAAAAAATGTAATATTAGTGTATATAGCTTTGGCTTTGTTATTGAACTATTCACTCTTGGACTTTACCCAGAGGTTCCAGTGCTATTATAGTGTTAGCCATCACGCCGTCTCTCTCTACCATTACTGCTCATGTGAGGTTCAGGCCTATTGCTCTCCACAATTGGTGCTTAGATATAACAGTCGTGCTTCCTCACTAAAGACAGTGACTTATACTGACATAGGCAGTCATGAGATTGCAGTTCAAAGTCCTCACACTGAAATCTCTCTACTCCTCATGCAATCTCTTAGTTTTGCTTTTGAAATCTGGGGCAGCATAATGATAGGAAACTCTTATAATTCAGTCAATAAATAGACAAATAATCCAAGTTTGTTTTATTAGGAGTACCAGAATAAGTGAGATAACAAAAAGAGGAGGTAAAATTTGGATTTTGAAGTGAGTACAGTTACTGGTGATGAGAAGGTATAGGTATCTAGGAAATGAGTGGGTGAGAAATGTAAAATGAAGGGAAAATCGTTAGTGCTCAGAAGGCAAAAAAGCAAGAGACCAAGAAAGCCGTCCACTTGAATGTTCAAGACACAGGGATATGGGTGGAAAGGAATGCAGTAAACCAGAAAACAAATTGCCCAGTGAATACGTGGGAGTGACTGGGAGGTTACATGGTGGAAGCGACAGCCCGAATTTCAAGGGAGTTCAGGAAAAGTTGCGGTAGTCACCACAGGTAGCAGTATTATATAATAGTTAAGAACTCGAATTTAAATCAGTGCTTTGTCATTATAGGATTGTGCAGTCTATGACAAATTACTTAATGTCCGTCATTCTTCCTCCATGTTTCATATGTAAAACTGGGGAAAATAACACGTATTTCATAAAGTTATTGTGGGAATTGAATGAAATAACAAATATGAAGTACCTGGCATATACGAGTTCTTAAGATATATTAACCTTATTGATTAATATGTGATTAATGTATTGATTTAAATCATGCTTGCAATAGAAATTCCTGAAACTAACTTAGGCAAAAGGAAAGTTAATTAAAAGACTAAATATCAGTCATTTATTTTATTTGCTAGCCTCAAAATTGACTTTATATATTTGGAAATTTGCCATCATGTGACTCACAGTGAGGTAGGATTCACCTCTGACATTAGAAATTTATTCTCCTCAAGGATTGGTAACCAGTGTGTGTGTGTGTGTGTGTGTGTATCCTACGTTGGGCAATCAGACACTCTCACATGGGACTTTAACCTGGGTAAGTGAAACAAAGAAATTGACAGTTGAGAATCTATGTTTTGGGGAACAGTAACAATATAAGGCGGTAGAGGTGTTAGAGATGACATCTAATGTCTAGGTGCATCTTCCTCAGTCTTTCTGTGATTTGGTTCTCTTGATAGTCTTTCCATTTTCAAGCCTGGTTTCCCAGAACAAGGAACTTGAATGCTACTGGTCTCTCTGTTTCTAATGTATGTTTTACACTCTTGGCTTCATTCTTTCACATTATCTTTCTGTAAGTGGAAGAAAACATATCCAGAATCAAACATTGCTCCTCATTTCTCCAGATTTGTCACTTGGGAGGATTTCGATTCTCTTTGTTTGGTTACAAGGACAAAATGGAGAAAAACTGTAGTTGTCCTAATTTGTGGCAATGACTATTCTTTGAGCAATTAACTGTGTCCATAGTTAGAAAGACATACAATTGACATCATACCGGATGCTGAACTCCAGACCAATTAACACAAACCTAAGGATGAAGAATGTCTCAAAAAAAAAAAAAAAAAAAAAAAGAGTAACACTAGAAGAGCATGGCTAGAATACAAAGAGAGAGGCATTTCCCAAAAGATAGGAAAGGAAGAGAAAAAGAAATAAAAGATAGGAAAGTTAGAAAAATTCACTAGTTTCTCTATGTACATACAGAGGAGTAAGGCCATTATATATCTGAAGTATTACTTTTGAAACAGAGGAGAACCGTTAAATATTTGTAGCAGAAATTTATACATTCCACACAATGTTAGAGAATATCCTATGATGACAGGGTATCAAATAAATGATAGAAAAGGAAAGATTGAGAATAACATAATAGGAAGGAAGGGATTTTGATGGTACAGCTATGAGTGACTAACCTAAGGTAAAGGCAATTAGAATATAAAGAAAGGGCTAAATTAAAGAGTTATTTTGAAAGAAGAATGAATAAAACATGATAGATGATTGATTTAAGTTGGTGAAGGTAATTTCAAAGCTAACATCAAACTTACTTGTAATATCGACCAGAAACCTGTAATAGAAATAGGAAATGTGTTTGTGTGTGTGTTTTATAAAAATAGGAAAAGAAATAGGAAATGTGTGTGCATGTGGGTCTCCCACATGCTAGGGAGATTCCAATGGGAGTGAGGGAAACAAATGAAAACTGTTTGAGTTTCTCAAGAATTTTCACTATACTAACACAAAGATTGTCCTTCATTTTTTTTTATTCATTCATACTTCCCCAAAAGTATTTAAATGGAAATATCAGTAAATGAATAAATATACAAGCAAGATTTCTATTTTACTGAGAGATTTTCCTATGATGCATCAAGTGAATATAACTTATAATTTGGAAAATGACAGCTTAATGCAACAAAAATATATTTGAAATAGAACTGACTCAGTCTTCTAGTAAGCAAGCTGCTACCTGCAAGCAAATTAGGCATTTTTTGACATTACATCAAACAATAATTTAAAGCCATGGGAGTAATGCTTCTGATACTAAATGTATTCTCACATTCTGTAAGAATTGATTCAGCTTTCAAATGCAGCTGACACCTTGGAAATGGTTCTGAGTATATCTTCATGTTTTTGGCATTCTATTAAAGACTCCTAACTTCTTGATATTCTTATTAGCACTGTTTAGAAATCAGAGTTTTGTGGGGAAACTTTAACTTTTCCTGTTGAAACAGATATAGAAAGAACTGCATTCGTGTTTTTTTTTTTTTTCCATTTTAGGGAAATATATATTAAAATGACTGCATACAGGGGCTCAAATAGAAGATTTTAACTTTATATCCAGAGAGTGCCAAAAAAAAATAATGTATACACATTTTAAGAAAAGAAAAAAAATATTAAAATTGTGATACTCGATATTTACCAATAACAAGAAATGAATACAAGTCATGTTTGACTTCTACAATTATAAGAGGTGCTCAAAGTGGTTACCATCAGCTCCCAGACACTTCTGATTACAGCGAACTATTGCTTGAGCAACATTGACCAATGTGCCCACTTGTATACATTTTTTGCCACCCCTTGCATAAAGCCTTTGTAATTATGTTTTTAGACTAATTTAACAGAATTAAATTTGTCATACTGGTTGGTGGTATGTCCAGCGAGCTGGACTCAGTGACTTGTTTCCAAAGAACAGAGTTTAGAAATGGAAAAATAGTGACTATACAGTGAAGAAACCTGGTAAACACTACCTTAACCAAGTTTAATACTACCAGTAAAGTTATGTTAATTTTTAAATATAGTTTTAGCAATATTTGTATATACTAATATAATTGGATGAGAAGGCACTTACCCTTAGTGGCATTCTTCCTCCAATTCTATAATCCCAGTCGAATCATGAGAAAATAGCAAACCTAAATTGAGGTACGTTCTACAAATACTTGATCCATACTCTTCAAAAGTGCAAGGTCTTGAGAAAAAAGAGAAAAAAAAGAAAAAAAATGCAGACTGGAAAAAAATTAAGGAATATGATACCTAAAAGTAACATGTAATTCTGGATTGGCTCCTGAAACATAAAAAGGATATTAGTGGAAAAACCTGTGAAATCTGAATTAAGTATATTGTTAATAGTACTGTGACAATATTTATTTCTTAGTTTAGATAGATATAAAATAGGTATGTAAGATGACAGCTTTGGGAACTCTGTGCACTATTTTTGCATTCTTTTCTAAGTCTAAAATTATTTAAACATAGTTTTTTTAATATCAAAATAATTTAAAAATTATTTTCACATCATAATTATGTCACACAATGAATAAATAAATGATTATATTTGTGTGTATAGCCTTTTCCAACACAATTTCTAAAATCCAGACTAAATGATTACTTCCTTTCAGGCAGAAGTACATATAATTAATCCACAGAAAGCGTAATAACCACAAGTAGTTTGTTATGGGCAGAACTCTTTCTTTTACATGTTTGCTTATTTTAACAAGTGATCCAAATCTTAACAAAGACACAAAAACTTCTGTATCTGGAAGAGACCATAGAGATTAATAAGTTACAATTTTCATTTAGAGATGAAGGTACTGTGGGGAAGAGTTTGAGGCTTTCTCTAAATCATAGTTAACAAGAGAGCTCTCTTGTTATTTGAAATTTGAAACCAAATCCAAATTTCCTGCTTCATGGTGTGGCATTCTTTCCTTTGTACTCTGATAAACACTTAAGTCGCTGAGTATTGCCCTATGTGTTTGTGTTTGTCCATACTTGGTCTGCGTTTTGAAAATCCCCCAAACTTTTAACTTTTAACTCTTAATTTTGTGTACAGTATTTCTCAAACTGTGGTCCATGGACCCCCTAGGAAATACAAGTATAATATAGGGTCTTCTAAATATTTGAGTTTGACCAGCAATGGTGCAAGCTAGATTTTATAATAGAATTTATTAATCTAGCATTATCATTATTAATTGGGTTCCTTGTGAGTTACTGAATATAAACATCATGTTGTGTAAGGTTTCTAATGAATACAGTTTAAATGCAGCAAAGATTTTGACAGATCTCTGACCGATTCAACCTACCTTGCACAATAATTCATTCACATTGTACTCCTGTTAAATATTTTTTTGGAAATAATACTTTCTGGAAAGAAAAATGAACAACCAGTATTGCTGATATTTCACAGCTGTTACATAAATAAGTATGACATATAATGAATAGTCAGTAAAAAATAATTGAATATAATTTGACTATAACTTAACTTACTGTTTAATACAGATGCTTAGTATGACAAACTATCAATTTCCATTCCTCTTGCTACCTTGAAGGCAGAGACTAGTTTCATTGAGCTATCTCTTCCCCAT
Organism: Rhinolophus ferrumequinum; assembly: GCF_004115265.2. NCBI lineage: Eukaryota > Metazoa > Chordata > Mammalia > Chiroptera > Rhinolophidae > Rhinolophus > Rhinolophus ferrumequinum. The sequence continues at coordinate 30,752,890 of NC_046286.1, forward strand.
GTGATTTAGCAAAGGGAGATATCCTCCATTGTTCTCTGGGTAAATCCTGATTGCTTAAAGCTAATCACAATGGTTCTATTGCTCACAAAGTTATCTAAAGAAAGAACCTGAAAGTTTGGATATGAGATAGTGAATAAAAGCAGTAGTATATGAATACTAAAGAAGAAACACTACGAACCTCTGAGACAGGATGGGAGATCTGCTAGAATACTCATGGAAATCTGCCCTCTTTTTAAAGGTACCACATTAGATGGTACATTTTCCTGTTTCTGTCCAGTGGCATGTGTAAATGACCTGCTTGGAATTGTTGTAACCATTTTGTCATCTGTTTGAGGTAGAAAAGCCAAAAGGTAACAACACCACCTTATGGATTAAAAGTCAACTTTCAGTCATGGTTACTTGCAGCCAGAGGCATCTTATCTGAATTACTTAACACATTTAGGCAAAAATCAACGTCAGGCAAAATAATGATTGACCTTTACTGCTTATTTATAGTAAAGTGGACATTTGTTTTTTCATATTGCATAAAATCTAACAACCAAATTAAAAAATCAATATTATTTAGCCGTATGTGCTTAACAATTGAGAATAGAAATGACCTAAATCTAAATACACTTTTATGAAATTATCTAAATATTGCGTCAAAAAATGACGTTGCTCTAAAAAACAGGTGTTCCCAAACACTTTCTTCCTTTGCTTAGAGTTGCTCTTAGGATCAACTCTACAAAATACCCACCACACACCTTGACAAATGTGTTACTTGTGCAGTATATATCACTCAGCTTATTCCTACCCATTCTTCGAATATTGAGGCTATCTTCAGCCCCATTCATTTCACTTTCTTAAAAGAAATCCCCAAGAGAAATATTTCAAATTGTTAACGAAAAATGTTTAATTATGTGGTTTGTAGATGAAAAGAAATACATTATGTATAAATACATATAAATACATTATGTATAAATACATTACGCATTTTGTAATATAGCAATAATTCAAGGGTACAAATGTTAATAAAAGTTATAAACATTTTTATACACCAAAGGGAATATTTAGAATATGGTAAAATTTGCTTTGCAGAAAAGGGAATTATTTGCATAACTGTTGTTACTCACAAAAATTGCATATTGAATTGCATATTGAAAAGAAGTTCTGCACTCTAAGTCTGATAAATTGATTATACAAATTGTAGTCTATCTTGAAAAGTATGTCTTTCCAGTGGAGAACATAAGGAAAACAAGTATTTTTGAACTTTATCAATATGTACCTGCACATGTGCACATTTCATTACATATGGATAAACCATTAGATTTCTAAATTTTACTTTATTCTTTAAAATTGCGTCTGTTGATTGTTTTTCTATTGGAGAGAAAGTATTACTGGAGTGATAAGTCTAATTCTTTGGGGAAGAACCCAAAGAGAGCAAAATGTCTAATAGAAACATATTGGGGCCATCCACTAGGTCTCCTTTTTCTTCTTCTTCTTTTTTTTTTTAATCAGAAGCTGTCAAACTAACTATATTAGCCAAAATAGAAATTTATTGCAAGCCCAGGATGCATTCTTAGAATCGATGGGAAAGTTAGACAAAAGGTTTAGATATAGGCAAGAGCAAAGTTTGTTCCAAATGACTATGAAATAGAAGCTACAGAATTAACATATATGCAAGACGGTTTTTTCAGGGAACCACTACTCAGATAAACACCAGTCTTCTTCCATTCACATTCCCTTCTGAGAAAGTCAAATATCCAATGCCAACTATTTGCAATTCACTCTGATTAAGTGCTGTGGAACATACAAGAACTATTATAAGACATATAAGTCCATACTCTCAAAACACTGACAATCTTAACAGAGACCATTTCTGACCAAGGAAATAGCTAGTGAGAACTTAGCATCAATCAAACAGCAGCCTAAATTACTAAACTCATAATCTGTCATTAATTTGTGCTTTTAAATTTACCTCCTATTCATTATTCCCCAAAGCAAGTCTACTTACTGACTCCACTTCTCCCTCAGCACACTTTTTGCTTTATCTCTTTATTTTCACTTCTGCAGCTAGAATTTTCTCTGTCCCTTCTTTACATATTAAAGCTCAAACTAACCACACACAAACCTCAAATCTATTTCCATTAAGGACAATGGTCCACAGAGCCATAAGCAGCCTATTCTTTTCATAAATGGACCTAGCTCATAGTGAATATAGCATGTGTTTGGCACTGCTAGAGTGCTGACCTGGCACTCTAATTATTCATACTTTGCTTGTCTGCATATGCATTTCTCCTCAAATTGCGCTCTTCTGGAGATCAGTCATTCCCCCCCCTTTTTTTCTTCACTTCCCTTCTCTTTACTCCATACCCTGACTCTTATCATCTACCCACATACACCTCCAGTCCCATCTATTACGTGGCACAATAGTGCTTTGTCATAAACTACTAACCTTTATGCAAATATATAATCTGATGCATAGTCATTGGTATTCACAAGAATGGAGACCATTCATTCATGTGCTTCCACTGCCATAAAATATAGCTATTTAAAGTTGTGTTTTTCCTAGCCTGTTTGATGCCTCTCCTCAGGAATGACATAAAAATAAAGAAATAGTTTAAAACTAATTTCTCCTTACTTACTTACCTGATTCAGAGTTCAAGAAATCTAAATATCCTTAAACAGTCTGTAAATATCCTGTACCATTCCCATAAATGTCATTTTCTCTACCTCATAAATGCCTAATTAACTCTCCAGTTTCCATCTCCCAACATACTGTTGTTCTATAAGCAGTATCTTTCACATTAAACGAGCAGTATGGCAATATGAGTAATGCAATTATTCCACATTTTACTGGGGTGGTATTAGTTTGCTTCATGGAAACAGGCATGAAGAGTCTGAGCATTTCAGCCTAGTCAGTCAATATATCCAAGCAATTGCTTGATAGCTTTTTTATTTCTTCAGGTGACATTTAACTGTTGAGAAACTATAGTAGTGTCAAGTTATATATAGTGGCTTGCAAATCTATAAGGTTGTTTTCAATGATGAAATGTCTTTAATTTATTATTGTTTTCACTTGCAGTGTTTTATTAAAATAATCATTTTGTTGACAGATAACACAATTATCTATTTCTCTTTGGTCTTTGGATGTATTTTATAACTTAGAAGTTTGTGCTTTTAGACTCACTTCTAACAGATTTCTAATAGGAAATGTAGGTAATTATTATCCAGTTAACTATTGAGTATGTCTAATACTTTCTATATAGGAAGTTTCTTTTTTTTAATTATTTTTAATTGAGATAACTTTGGGTTATATAATTATTTAAGCTTCAAGTGTGCAAAAATATAAATCGACATCTGTATGTATAACATCATACTCACCACCAAAATTCTAATTTCCATCCATCATCATACAAGTGAGCTGGTTTACCCACTTCACCCTCCTTCAACCTTCCTTCCCCTCTGGTAACCATCAATCAGTTGTCTGCTTCTACTAGTTGCTTTTTGTTTATTTTGTTTGTTCATTTGTTTTTGTTATTTTTGTTTTCATATTCCACAGATGAATGAAATCATGCAGTGTTGACTTTTTCCATCTAACTTATTTTATTTAGCATAATACTATCAAGAACCATTCATTTTGTCCAAAAATGACAGGATTTCACCTTTTGTGCCTGAGTAGTATTCCATCATATATACAGAGGGTGCCAAAAAAGTATACACATTTTAAGAAAGGAAAACTGTATTCAAATTGCAATGCTCAGTATATACTGATAACAAAAGAAGAATACAAGTCACGTTTGATTTCTGCAGTTACAAGAGGTGCTCAAAGTGGTTACCGTCAACATCCAGACACTTCTGGTTATGGCAAAATACTGCTTGAGCAACGTTGACCAAAGTGTCCACTTGTATACATTTTTTGACACCCCCGGTACATATAAAATCTTGTCATCTGCAAATAGTAATAGTTTTTCTTTTTTTTTCCTTTTTCTTCCTTCCTTCCTTCCTTCCTTCCTTCCTTCCTTCCTTCCTTCCTTCCTTCCTTCCTTCCTTCCTTTCTCTTTCTTTCTCTCCTCTCTCTCTCTCTCTCTCTCTCTCTCTCTCTCTCTCTCTCTCTCTCTCCACCCCTCTCCCTCTCTCCCTCTCCCTCTCTCCCTCTCTCCACCCTCCCTCTCTCCACCTCCCTCCCTCCCTACCTCTTTCCCTCCTTCCCTCCTTCCTTCCTTCTTTCCTTCCTTCCTTCCTTCCTTCCTTCCTTCCTTCTTTCCAATTTGGATGAATTTATTTCCATTTCTTGCCTGATTGCTCTCACTAGGACTTCCAATACTGTCTTGAATCATAATGGTGAAAAGGGGCATCCTTGTCTTGTTCCTGACTTAGAGGAAAATATTTCAGTTTTTCACCATTGAGTATGATATAAGCTGTTATTTTATCATATATGGACTTTATTATGTTGAGGTATTTTCCTTCTATACAGGTTTGATTGAGATTATTTATTATATCATAAATGGATGTTGAATCTTGTCAAATGCTTTTTCTGCATATATTAGGATGATCATATGATTTTTATCCTTCAGTTTGTTGATGTGGTATGTCATGTTGATTGATTGTGAATGTTGAACCATTCTTGCATCCTTGGAATAAATTCCACTTATCACAGTGGATGATCCTTTTAATGTATTTTTGTATTTGGTTTGTTAGTATTGTTACAAATATTTGCATCTATGTTCATCAGAGATATAGACCTACATATTTTTTTTTTATTGTTTTGTGTTTTTCTGGTTTTGGTATTAGGGTAATATTGGCCTTGTAAAATGCATTGGGAAGTATTCCTCCTCTTCAATGTTTTGGAAGAGTTTGAGAAGGATACTTATTAAACCTTTCAATATTTGGTAGAATTCACTAGTGAAACCATCTGATCCTGGATGTTTTTGAGGGGAGGTTTTTGATTACTGTTTTAATCTTTTTAGTAGTGATTGGTCTATGAAGACTTTCTATTACTTTATAACTCAGTCTGGGAAGTTTGCATAATTCTAAGAATTTGTCCATTTCCTCTTGATTTTCAAATTTGTTAGCATATAACTGTTTATAGTAGGTTCTTATGATGACGTGTATTTTTTGTGGTATCTTATAATTCGTCTTCCATTTATAATTTTAATTATTTGAGTTTTAATTTTTTTATTGTATATTTACCTAAAGGTTTGTCAATTTAGTTTATCTTTTCAAAAAACCAATTCTTAGTTTCATTGATCTCGTGACTTTTTAGTCTCTATTTCATTTATTTCCATTAAGATTTATTATTGCCTTTCTTTAACTGACTTTAGGTTTCATGTGTTCTTCTTTTTCTAGTTCCTTTAGGTGTAAGATTAGGTTGTTTATTTGATGTTTTTCTTGTTTCTTGAGATAAGCCTGTATTCTTATAAACCTCCCTCATAGTACTGCTTTTACTGGATCCTAAAAATTTTGGTATGTCATATTGCAATTTTCATTTGTCTCCATGTGTTTTGCCTCTTCTTTCTTCTTTGACCCAATAGTTGTGCAACAACATGTTGTTGAATCTCCACAAATCTGTGCTTTTTCCAGGTTTCTTCTTGTAGTTGATTTCTAGTTTCATGTCATTGTTGGGAAAGACGCTTGATATGTTTTGATTCTTAAAATTATTGAGACTTGTTTTACGTCCCAACATATGGTTAATCCTTAAAAATGCTTCATGTACACTTGAGAAAAATGTATGTTTTGCTGCTTTTGAATGGAAATTTCTAAACATATCTATTAAGTTTATCTGATCTAATATGTCATTTCGGACCATTATTTCCTTGTTGACTATCTGTCTGGATGATCTAGTCACTGATGTAAGTGAGATGTTAATATCCCTACTACTGTTGTGTCGCTGTCAATTTCTTCCTTTAGGACTGTTAATAGTTTCTTTATATATTTTGATGCTCCTATGGTAGGAGTATATATATCAATGAATGTTATGTCTTCTTAATTGATTATCCCCTCTATAGTTATATAATGTCCATCTTTGTTCCTTGTTATTGTTTTTTGCAATGAAGTGTGTTATGTCTAATATAAGTATGGTGACACCCACTTTCTTTTGGTTACCATATGCTCGGAGTATCATCTTCTACTACTTTACTCAAGGCTATGTTTGTCTTTAGAGCTGAGTCTACTGTAGGCAGGACGTAATCAGGTCTTCTTTTTCAATCCATCCAACCACTCTATGTCTTTTTACTAGTGAGTTTATTCCATTTACATTTCTGGTAATTATTGATATGTGAGGGATTACTATTGCCATTCTGTTTTTTGTTTGCTCTATATCCCTGTTGTTTCTTTCCCCTTATATTTTTACCTGCCGTTTTAGATTGGTGGTTTTCTATGATGCTTTTCTCAGTTTCTTCTTTTTTAATGTTTTATGTCTCTGATCTAGATTTTTGGTTCATTTTTAGAGTTTTAATCTCTTTGGTAAATTATTTCTTCTACTCATTAATTGTATTGCTGAAATCATCAAACTGTGTTTCTGAATTTTCCTGTAGGTTGTTGAGTTTCTTCATGATAGTATCTTGAATTCTATATCAGATCACAGTCTACCATGACTTTAAGTTTGACTTCTGGAGAATTGTCATTGTTGTTTTTTTTTGTGATGTCATGTTACTATGATGTTTCATGTGCTGTATAAATTGTTCCTCTGCTGGCACATATGAAGCAGCAAACACCCTTCTGGATTGTCTCTAGTTATATTTTAGAGCTAGTACTTTGTACCTTCCACTGCCATTGCTAATGGCATTGCCAGTACCATTTTTGTGACTGCTTGTGCCTTCAAGGTCACCAATACCTTGATGTTATTAGTTTCGCTGAGTCACCTGCACTACAGCAGCTCCTGGAGCCTCTGTCCCAGGGCACTGCTCACTGCTGCAGGTTCTAGAGCCTCAGGATTTGAATACCATTTTCACTGCAATGAACCCTGGGGTCTTTGATGTATCCCTGGAAGAGAGAGGTGACTGTCACTGCTTCTGAGGGTGGGGCTGGCTGGATTTGAAGGGAATGCCACTGATATTCCTGGAGTCTCCAGATGCAGGCTCTGTCTTGACCCTTGTAGACATTGGATGCGGGCTCCACCATTGCCTTTGCCTCTAGCCCCACCCCCCACACAGTCTTGTCAACCTACCTTCAGATATACAGATGTGTTGATTTCTCAGGCATCCTGCCATATGCTGTGCAGCAAATCCTTTGTCAGACTATGGATGGTCTACTGTTTGTAAAGTAAAGGCGAGAGAAAGGGAATGACTCAAGCCACCATGATGCTCAAGATTTACTTTTTTAACATCTCAAATATACTCGAGAATAACCATAGTTTTTCCTGAAGTCACTTGATTATTTTCTTAATGCAATAAAAGAAGTTTATATTTTTGTATCTTTCCCTTAACCTATTATTTCCATTTATTGACTGTATTTTCTACTATAATGTTTATTTTCAAGTTTCAGATTCTTTCTTTTTAAACCTTCCTTTGGCTTCATTGTTAGTGTATGCACAGAAAAAATACTTACCTACAAATTGGAATACATTCAGCAAGTTTCTAAACATATATTTCTTTTCCATATCTCCCTTCCATATCTCTGTTTAAGAGAAAACAGAGACGTGCTGTATGGGGAAATATTGTCTGCCATTAAAAATAAAGATGCTTTCTTTATATTTTGCACAATTGTAGTGGACATTGCTGTAGTGGACTGATACTTAGATCTTTCAGCTGCTCTGTCAGCTGCTAATAGTTCATAACTATCCTAGCCCTATTCTGCTTCCATCATTCCCCTTTTCCTGAGAATGTTTTTTCCATAAATAATATGGATTTATATCCTTCACTTGAATTCTGCTTTTAGGAAACCCAACCTAAGACAATATCTAAATGTATGTGTTTTGTTTTGTTGTTTTTTTTTTCTCCCATACAATTATATTTAGTCATGTTTTGTAGAGATCAAGGATAAAGCAACCTATGTGTACTTGGCATAAAATTAAATATTTGAATGTAATATATATTTTTATGACCCATAATACCAAAACTCAATCACAGATCCTAATTGTTAGAATTTATATACATAAATTCTATGAGGGGTTACTTGCAGAAAGAAGTTTGCCTATCCAGATGCCCAAGGCTTTCTTACTAATTGTCGAAGTTGAAATATAAACAATGACCACACTTGTATAAGGTAATATTTTTTGAAATGAAAATGATGACTAAACTCTGTATGACCCTACATGTGTTCAAAATAGATAAGTCAGTGCCTGTTGTGACAAGATTACTTCCATTTGTTTTTATCCCAACCCAAATAACATACCCCATATGACCAAATTTTCAATTAAAATTTAGAATTTTGCAAGCTTATATAAGAATAAAAATCTCTATTATAGGAAGGTGAAAGTAGATATTTCTCATTTGCATTAGTCAACAAATGACGCTCTGTTCCCTGCACTGTAGCCTAAGACCTAATATTTTTAGACCTCTCACATAAAATAGGGCATGTTTTTGCTTGAATCTACCTTGACGTACACGGTACAGACATGTTTCCCCCAGCTCTAAGTTTTTAAAGAGTCTATTACATAAAGTCTAATTGTATTAAAAAGAATGGAAAGTGCTTAAGTCAAATATATAAAATATATATGTAAAATATACAATAAAATAGTTAAAAAGAGGATAACCCAAAAGGTCTGATGTACTTTGATTATATGTTTTTTATTAGTTTCAGGTGTACAATACAATGTAATAGTTAGACATTTATCATTTATATCCCTCACACAGTGATAACCCCCTTCTCCCATCTACTACCCCTCTGACTTCACATACAGCCATTACATTTCCACTGTCTCTATTCCTAATGCTGTACTCCACTTCTCCTAACCATATATATATATATATATATATATATATATATATATATATATAGTTATGTGTATATATATACATACATATATACATATATATATACATACATATACATATAAATATATATGTATGTATGTCTATGTATATATGTCTGTATGTATATATATATACGTGTATATACATACACGTGTATATACATATACATATATATATACGTGTACATACACGTATATATATATATATATAATTGTAGTTGGCATTCATTATTGTTCAACTTCAGGTGTACAGTGCAGTGATCAGGCATCTACATCATCTCTGAGGTAGTCTCCCTAATGAGACAAGTGTCCATCGGATACCCTACAAAATCTTTACAACATTCTTGATTACATTCCCCAAATTGACTTTCCTATCCCTGTGGCAATCTTATGATTACCAATTGTGCTTTCTAATCCCCTCACCTTCCTCTTTATCCCCACCCCCCTCCCATCTAACAACCCTCTGTTTTTCCTCTGTGTCTCTGAGACTGTTTCTGATTAGTTCATTCATTTATTCTTTTCTTTAGATTCCACATATAAGTGAGATCATGTGGTATTTATCTTTCTCTGTCTGATTTATTTCACTTAGCATAATGTTCTTTAGGTCCATTCATATTGTTTCAAATAGTAAGATTTCATTCTTCTTTAATGCTGCGTAATACTTCAGTGTATAAATGTACCACGATTTCTTAATCCAGTCATCTACCTATGGGCATTTCAATTGTTTCTATGTCTTCTCTATTGTGTATAGTGCTGCTATAAACATAGGGGTGCATAATTTTTTTTTTTTTCTAATTAGAGTTTTGTTTTTCTAATTAGAGTTTTTGTATTTCTCCGGATAGATACCAAGGAGTGGAAATGCTGGGTCATAAGTAGTTCCATTTTCAGATTTTTGAGACACCTCCATACTGTTTTCCATAGTGGCTGCATCAATCTGCAATCCCACCAACAGTGCATGAGGGTTCCTTTTTCTCCACGTCCTCACCCTCACTTGTTAGTTGTTGATTTATTGATGATAACTGTTTTGACTGGGGTGAGGTTGAATCTCATTGTGGTTTTTATTTGCATTTTTCTAATGATTAGTGAGGTTGAACATTTTTTCATATGTCTGTTTGCCATCTGTATGTTCTACTTAGAAAAATGTCTGTTCATGTCCTCTGCCCATTTTTTAATTGGGTTGTTTGTTTTTTTGGAGTTAATTGAGGTTTTTTTAAATAAATGTGGGATATTAACTCCTTATAGGATATATTATTGACAAATCCAGTGGTACCTCGGTTTTAGAACGTAATCCACGAGTTCTGAAACGTTCGAAAAGAGCCGACAGCTAGGCCTCGGCCTCTTGCACTCAGCAGAAGCTGTGTGACATGTTCAACTTCCGAGGCACATTCAAAAACAGAAGCATTTAATTCTAGGTTTATGGCCTTCGTAAACCTAAATGTTCGTCAACGGAAACATTCGAAGTTCAAAAACAGAGGTACCACTGTATCTTCTCCCATTCAGTAGGATCCCTTTTTGTTTTATTGATGGTTCCTTTGCTGTGAAAAAACTTTTTAGTTTGATGTAATCCCACATGTTTATTTTTTCTCTTACTTCCCTTGCACCTTATTCCGGGTAATGTCTGTAAACTTTCTTCCTATATTTTCCTCCAGGAGTTTTATGGTTTCAAATCTTACATTTAAGTCTTTAATCCATTTGGAATTTATTCTTGTATATGGTGTAAGGAAGTGGTCCAGCTTCATTTTTTTTCATTTGTCTGTACAGGTTTCCCAGCACCATTTATTGAATAGATTGTCTTTACCCCACCGTAAATTCTTGCTTCCATTGTCATAGATTAAATGACCACATAGGCCTGGATTTATTTCTGGGCTCTCTATTCTGTTCCATTGATCTATGTGTCTGTTTTTATGCCAGTACCATGCTGTTTTGACTACTGTAGTCTTGTAGTATAATTTGATGTCAGATATCGTTATACCTCCCACTTTGTTCTTTTTTCTCAAAATTGCCGGGGCTATCTGGGGTCTTTTATGGTTCCATATAAATTTTAGGATTTTATGTTCTCTTTCTGTGAAAGATCTCTTTGGTAGTTTGATAGGAATTGCACTGAATCTGTATTTTGCCTTAGGCAGTATGGACATTTTAACAATATTAATTCTTCCTATCCATGAGCATGATATGTGTTTCCATCTATTTGTATCTTCTTTAATTTCCCTCTTCAGTGTCTTATAATTTTCTGAGTACAGATTTTTACTTCTTTGATTAAAATTATTCATAGGTATTGTATAGCCTTTGAAGCAACTGTAAATGTGATTGTTTTCTTAATTTCTCCTTATGATATTTTATTATTGGTATATGCAAATGCAACTGATTTCTGAATATTAATTGCATATCCTGCTACTTTACTAAATTCATTTATCAGTTCTAATAGTTTTTTGGTGGAGTCTTTAGGGTTCTCTCTATATAGTATCATGTCATCTCCATATAATGACAATTTTACTTCCTCATTACCAATTTTGATGTCTTTGGCTATATTTTAAGTTAAATCTTATAATGGTTGTGCAAAGGGAAAAAAATCATAAGCATTTTAAATATAGAAAACTATTTACTTAGTAAAAACAGGAGAAAAACGTATATACATTCTGTGTGCAAGGGGGCTGTTGTAGAAATACATACGTAAAAGGCTGAGCAAAAGAAAATGACACCTCCAGTAGGCATGTATTGAAGATAAATGAAAGACAGAGAAGCCTGAGCTTCCAGAAGTAGAAAACAATCAGCTATAGAATATTGGCAAGAGCCAATGGAGAAAAGAGAATATCTTTAGATGATCAATATAGTAGTATTTTAAAAATAATATTAGACCGGGAAGAGAGCTAAAGTTCCTATTTTTAAGTGTCTATTATTCTATGTGTTTGTTACTATTTCCTACTTTAAAATATAACTTGTAGTATTCTAGTACACTTTTATTTTTGCTTTGTGTAACACTGAATTGGAGTAATTATGTAAAGTCAAGCATTTTTAAATAGGAGTAATGTTATTAAGCCTGGTGTTCTAATGCAGTATATCTCAAAATTATGCTTCATATTTATATTTTAATATTGACTCTTATTAATGATAATAATACATGAAAATGTGCTTCTTCTTCTCCTAAGTAAGAGCACTAATTTTGTTAAAGAATAGCAGTGTAGTGTGTGCATGCATTAGTTTAGTAACCTCAGGAAACAACACGTTTAGAAAGTTACTGTTAGGTTTACTGATTTTAAAATCAATAGTTATTTTTGTAACAGGCAGAATTTTGCTAGAAAGATCACTGAAAATTTTAAAGGTCCAAGAGATAAACAACCATGAACAAAGAGAAAAAATATATGACTAAATAGAGCATTTGAAATGAGAATTTAAATAAATCATATTGGACAGGTAAGTTGTTTGTTACTAACATTGGGAAATGGAAATATTGAGCTAGAAAGACAGAAAAAAATAACACTGAACTGAAGTACAAAATACTATGTTCTTCCAACTGAAAAAAATCTGAAATCAATTGCTTGTAGTGTCTAATCAGAGAAAAAGGGAGTGAGTGTCAATACAGACATCACAACATAGCTTTGCAGTGACGGGTTGTGTAAAGTGAAACCTACAGCCAAAATAAAAATCTGTACCAGTGTGGCTTGAATAAGTGGGGGGGGGAAGAGAATTTAAGACCATCATTTTGAGAGAGACTCGATGACTGAAATTGTGGTGGTGTAGCATGGTAAATAGGACACTAGTGGAATACAAGTAAGGTCACAAAATTAGAGTGCATTTTAAGAAAAGTACAGGGTATAAATGCTGGCAAATATATGTACATTATCTTGACAATTAAGGTCAGCTAGAGTATTTCTGGTAATAGTCCTCTTAAGAATAAAGCATTGGAGAAAAGAGAGAAAGTGTATTTTTCAGTTAATATTTTTGTTAGGAAACTTTTCTTGGCCAAGCTGTAATTTAAATGTATAGCATAAGAGGCATATAATTTGCTGACTTTTCCAAAGGATTTACATTATTATGTAAATATAGTTACAGGATTTAGTATTGTGTGTGTGTGTGTATTTTCTAGGATATTTTTAATCTAATATCTTAAATTGAAGGAAATTAACAATTCTAAAATGTGATAAAATTAAGTGATAGAAACATGCCAGTACTTCTCTTACACCTTTTTCAAAGCATATTCTTTTTAAGTAAACCCAAGTGTGCATGTAATGTTCTACATCCATTGTGTTGTTAGTTATACACCTAGTCTCTCCATTGAAAAGCATATGCATATGAATGAAAGAGTACATATATAGGCACATAGGTGTGTTAACTCAAAGCAGATTTCCGTTAGCATAAGGAAAGCTGTATATGATTTGACATAATAAACTCACCACAAATTATATTTTGCATAAACTCCATATTTATAGTTTAAATTTTATAAATATTTTAAAATGGTTCAGAAATATAGGTCATGAGGGAACTTCATTAAGTACTATTAAAAACCTATTGTTCTACAAAGAAGACCATGTGTGGTCTACCTTCCCCTGAGGAAAAGTATCGCGGAAATTTTGTTTGTTACCTAAAGTTTTAGCAGTTAGTCTTTTCCTAATTTGAGGGTTCTAAAAAAATATAAAGACAGGCAATCACTGAACAGATACTGGGGATGGAACTTTAGCCATAGTAATCATGTATGGATTATAAATAAATGATCATCAAAACTTGGAAAACACAGTCTATCTCAGGGGAATGAGCTAAGATAATATGACAGATGTTTCTGTACTTCTGTTCCCACTCTTAAATTCTCCCCATTGCATGCATCTTTCCATATTCTCAGGTTCCTGAAAAAGTGCTGATCAGAGAGGGGAACCTGATTCTTTATAAAAGTTTGTAAATTGACTCTGAGTTTGAAATTTGGCAGCCTGCTATTCCAAGACAGTCAGATTATTAATTACATAACTGAAACAGTTTATTGTTTTTTATACATAACTTGACTTTAGAAAATTAATTCATTTAACAAAACATTTATTGACTACTTAATTGATCTAAGGTTTTTTACAGTCATTGGGTGTACTACGGGGATGAAGACAAGATATTTATTATGATAGAACCAAAGAGTCTAGCAGGAAATGGTAAATTTTAACAAATAGCTCACCATATAATTTCATAGAGTAATAAGTAATGAAGAAATTTAAACAAGAATAAGTTAAATTGAGAGAAATATATCAGAAGTTAATTTCAATTAGGTGGTAGGCAGTCTTTTCTAACACAAAGCCTGGAGAGACCAGCCATGTGAGTCAATATGGTATTCCAGGCAGAGTCAAGGCAAAGACTCACATGCGTGAATGAAGTCGGTGTGTTCCTGTCACAGATAGAAGGCCAATATGTTTGCAGTGGGGTAAGCTAATGACATAGTGGTACCAAATAGAAAGAGAAAAGCTAGACTATAACATGTTATTCTGTTTCAAAATCATCTTTAAGTGCCTAGCTGGTGTACTAGTAGATTTGTAAAAAAAGTATTTCATCAGAAAATGTTTTATAGTCTATATCCCTGTGACTGTCATAGTAGATTAAATCTCGGGCCCACTAACTCATTTTTAAAGATCCCTTCATTCCATTCTCTTGTTCATAAAACAATAATGTCATGTTCCGTCAAGAGACTTTCAATATTCTAGAAGTCTCCATGTGGACTGAGGACATGATACCACAATGATAACGCAGGGTGAAGAGGAAGCAACATCACTAAAAGAGCACAGCAAATAGATGTAGAAATTATTAACGAAAATAATGTTTGCAATCCTTATTTTTGAAAACAGTTGTCAAAGTTGTATTAGTCTGTCTCATTTAGGATATGTATAATATTTGTTTTTGAATGTAAATATATAGGCTGTACAGAATGTCTATATAGACACAGTAGATAAAATTACAATATAGATGTTAAATTTATTGAATATGTACGTATATTTTTCACTTGTCATAACACAGATAACATTTTCTATGCATTGTAGAGAGATACATTAAAATCCATAAACTTCAGTCAAAAAATGTATATATATATATACACACACACACACACACACATATATATCAATCTTTAAATTACATATTTGTATATGTCTTTAATTCTTTTAAATACTGTAGTTTAAATTATTGTAAGTCCTCTATTTAAATTTTTAAATTTAATTTCATGTTGATGCAAATAAAATACATTAACAAATACCATAAAGAGAGAATTTACATACACTAAGAGCTATGTTTTCAAATATATTCACAGCCCTTGATATTGTAGAATTTCTCACAGGGTTGTTGTTGTTTTTTTGTTTAATTTATTGGGGTGACAATTGTTAGTAAAATTACATAGATTTCAGGTGTACAATTCTGTATTACATCATCTATAAATCCCATTGTGTGTTCACCACCCAGAGTCAGTTCTCCTTCCATCACCATATATTTGATTCCTCTTACTTTTTAATGAACTGTTTAACTGAGAAAAAAGAGATTAAGAAAAAGAGCAAGTGAAACTGCAGTTTCCATGTGATATTGAGGCAATTCCCTAGTGGCTTGCAGTAGACACCTTAGTGTTTACATTTTTCTGAGAGAAAAGAACAAAAAGTAGTTTAAAAATCATTGGACATCCTGCTTAGTGGCCTAACATCCTGGGAATTCACTGGAATTATTTTATTGAGCTAGATAAACCCTAAAAAGCGATTCAAAATGGCAGGTCAAGATCCAAGAGTTCAGAACAAAGCAATTAAGTGTGCTCTGTTAGAAGACACAGCACAGCCTATAGAAACAAGTATGCCCAAGTAAGCTACCTCTGACAGGAGAGCATCTACAGATATGTGGGAAGCTATCATTTTAAAAATGACTTGAGTTTTACTTCTCACATGGATGGTTGACAGAATTTACAAATTTATATATTTAATATGAATAGACATATTAATCAGGAATTAAAGGAACTATTAGGAAACAGCATCATATAAGCAGGTTAGAGTAAGTGCTGGTCATTACATCATTTCTAACTTACAATACACAGACTTCTTCATTCTAATTCTGGAGGGATCATTAATAATGCCAGTTGAAGAGCATTAGTGTCAGATGTAAATGAGGATCAGGAAAACAAGAAATCCCAGAAACACGAGTATTTCTATTAGGTGTCATCTTTTCCAGAAAATGTATGGGTTATATTTTCCTTAATGACTTTTACAGCCATCCTGTCTTGTTTAGATGAAGCTTTTTTTTTTTTTCAAAAGAGTGCATACTACTGTTTTTTAAAATGAAAAGAAAAGCAAATTATGTTTTTCTGCTGTACGTAAATGGTTGAGATTAAGCTCATTTAGGAAAAGGACTTGCTTGCATTTTTCTTTATACACATATAATTTCATAAGTCCATTGCACATTTGAATGTAAATTATAACCTGACCTAACATGTATATCAAATTGCCCAGAGTATTTTGATCCCAGTATCATTAAACTGAGAAATGGATGTTATAATAGAAGAAGCAATCTAATTTTTTATTATAGTTTTGGTGGTATATTATTATGTTAAGATGAAAATTCTGTAGATCTTAAGCATTTATGCATAAGGTCCAAGAATAAGGCAATGTAATAAAATACAGTCTTTCAGCAATCCTTTTGCCATTAAATTCAAAGTCCTGGGTGCCAAAAGCTTTAAAGTTATTTTATGTTCATTATAATAAAAGCCCACCCATAGGTAGCATTCTTACACACCTTCAGTAAGAATTAAGAAATAGTCTGTAGCCAGACTAGAAAATGATTCTTTTTGAATAAAAATAAATAGTAATTAGTGCTTAACACTTGCACATATCATTTCTTTTCCAATAAATGTAGTGTTTTATGGATAACCAGTATGAAAAGTCAGATTCTTTTACCTCTAAAAAAAGTTCCAGAGAATGGCTGGGCATGGCTTTAGGTGACATTTTTCTTTCTAGAAACCCTAGTGGAATATTTTCCTTCCCATTTATTACTGTAATTAATAATACTTGACGTCTTTATAAAGTATTTCTTCAGGGAAAATCAAAATCATGCTAGTATGTTTCCTATCTACTTCATAAAGCAGAAATATTTTCTTAATAGCTTAAAAAATTAATCATAAACAACTTAGCCTTTATTCAAGTTCACTAGAATAAATCAGTGTTAAAAACCAGGATTATAACCAACTATTACCATGATGTGGCTACTCATAATGGAGACAACCACACCACAATTTCTCCCATTGAAACCTGTAAAGGAATGTAGCAAATCCATCGAAAGAAAGAACTGGCATAATTTTGTGAAACTATCATTTTATCTTATTGGAAAAGGAAAGTAAAATCAAACTCTTGTCATATATAGTAGGGTCGTTATAAACATATATATATAGGGTCGTTTTATGTTATAAAACATAAAAACAAAATAACTTAGTTCGTCTATAACTATGGCCTGTCAGGGTTTGAATAGGTAATGACCAGTCAGGCTTTGAATTGGAATCAGCATCGAGCAAGAGGATGTGGAGGCAGACACAAAGAACTAGTTTCTTTCCATAAGTTCTATTTCCAGTGAAATCAGGGGATTTTGGTAAAACCAAAGGAACAAGAACAATCAATGCAGAGATTTTTCTGTTACCCCTGTTACATTTTAAATGTTACACTGAAATGAATAGTGGAGACGAATTTGTGTGAAGGCAAATGAAATGCTGTTTTTCTTTTTTTTTCTTCCTTTTTTTCTGTAATTAAAGTTTATTGGTTCTAAACTTAATTATCCCCAGGTAAAAAGCAGCTACAGGCCTTATCCTAAGTTTTTAGGTTGATCACTCCAGCCTGAGAACCACGAACAATGGTTTGTGGATTACCAATCATGGTCCTCAGCATTCACAAATGACATATTCAAATAATTTGATATCTGTTTTTTGCCTTTAGCTATTTGGAACGGCCCCATGTAAATTTTTCATTGAAATTTCTCAAGGCGTTGGATTACACAACCTAAACTATTTTTAAAAATTGTTTTTTTGTTTTGTTTTTTTTTTTTTTTAGAAAAGTGTGGTTAATTTCATCAAAGAATTTGGAGTGCTAGAGAAAGAAAGCTGAACCAGTTTTAATTAGAATAAATTTATATTCATTTACATGGACACAATATTTATGTAACATGATTAAATAAGTTAAAACCAGAATTCTATTGAATCAAACTTTCTGTTGCTATCATGAGTCTGGTAAAAGTACAGTTCTCAGATGCAAATTTTGCAATTAAAACTCAAGGGGATAATTTTATTTTTATACTCACCCCAATATGCAGGAGTTTAAATAAGTTAGTTTAATAAGAGAATGGCTTCTGAAAAATAAAGTGCAATGGAGCGGTGAAATACATCACCCTAAACAATTTAAACAATAGCAGAAAGAAGTAAATTTGAGTCTTCCTCTGGAGATCACAGTTTTCAAAGCACCATATTTTTCAGTGTTTTTGTCAGCTGAATAATAAACTTGCCTTTTCATTGTTGAAGTAAAAATCCATGCTCCCCCTTTGTCTCTTATCCCATTATTATGTTTTCATGATCAGAATCATGTGGATTTCAGATTGTAATATCAGAAAGAAATAGGCTTTTGCATTTCTAAACTTGCATTCCCAGAGTTCAAGCAGCTGATCGCCATTTAACAAAGCATGTACCATTTCTGATTATTTCATCATAAATCTAATGCCGGGCCAGCAGATGTATGAGGCTGCCTTAACACCTCAGCAAACATCTTTTTTCCACAGGAAAGGTTACATGCCTTGTTATAGCAGACAGCCCACCTGCACTGTTTGGTTTATATGTAGGACTTGCCCTAACAGTGGCATTTGAAATATTTTCTATGTTGTTATATCAACAAAAGAGGTAATATTTAAGAGAATGTTACCTAATATAGTGAATGAAGAAGCAAAAATATGTTGCATGTGAAATTTTATTCCTATCAATCTCAAAATAACTGAGACCAATAGTGAAATAAATATATAAGTAAATAGCAACAGCAATACTTAAATTCTCATGATACTTCAAAGTTTTTCTCAAATAAGCCCACATGTAAATACCACCTTGAATACAGTCTTAAAAGGAAGGTACACACATGACCTTCAGCAAAAATGACAAAATTATATTTATTCCTGTTTTGTGTTTTAGTCTCTGTTGTCTACCTCCCAACTCGAGTTTCCAGCAAGACTGCTCAGGTTGGTCATTTAGTTACTTATAAATATTTAATGTAAGTAATGATCATTTATAAATTAAGACATACACATGTCCTCATCGTTACAAGAAACATAAAGTTCATAGTTAAAAGAAAGAAGCAAACACGTATGTTATATTGAAAAGAATTGCCAACTTATTTTCCAATATAAATAATCTATATCTGAATGATGTAGGTGATATTGGATCTGCTAGCAGTTTCTGAGTGTGGGCTGGGATCTTGTCTTGTGAAGCCGAAGAATGGAAACATGGATCAGGGAGAGGCAAAAAGTTTTAAAAAGAGGATAGTTTATTAGAGGCAGGAGAACAGGTTGCAGCTCCCGAGCAGGACGGGGTCCCAAATGGAGGTGCTCCATGACTGAGGCAAAAGCTCTTTTCTACCTTCCCTTGCCTGCTTGGGGAAGGGGAGCTGTTTGAAAAAGGGAACTGGAGCCTTCTAATGAAATTTGTCTACCAGGTTTGTTCCGCTTGCCCATCCTAAAGGAGTTAGCAAAGTAACCCACTCTTTGTCTATCAGATCTGCTCCATTTGTCAGGCCAAAAGGAATTTTATGATTAACCTCAAGCCCTTGTTACATTATGTCCTGGAGCAAAGGAGTGATTTCAAAACCTGGAGTATTAGGATATGGCTGCATTTGTTTATTCCACCAGGGACCTCCCTGTCTACCTAGGGACATGCTAGATAACCTGTATCACTAAGACATTAAATCTCTATATCTCAGAAGATTAAAGGCAATTAGATTGCATTACAGCACATGATATGATAGGAAATTAGGGAGCCTTGTTACTGTAATGAGGTTAGACCCAAATGATACTTACTTTTAGTGGATTCCTAATAAAATTTGGAATGACAATTTTTTCCCAGTGTTAGTTGCACTGTTATAATGATGCAAAATGCTAAATATAATATACACTTTATAATTTAACTCTAATTGTGTTAATTGCAATAGACCAAAGATTAATAGGCTTATAGCAATACACTTGGCACAGAAAATAACACCAAAGTAAATCCTATTTGACATTTTCTGATGCTGTGAGATAAAAATGATGGATACAAAGTTTATTTGTATGTCTATTGCAAATTAAATATTACATACACATACACACACACACATATATATATATAGTTGAATATCCCTTATGTTCCCAACAAATTGCAATAATTGTATATTATTTGCTAATGATTTATTCCTTTCTGCATTTTTACAAGAACTTTGTTCGTATATGGCTCTTCCTCAAATCAGGAATAAACTTGGGTGACTTTGACTTTCAAGTGTCTTCCATAGCAAGCCAAATGGAGGAGTCATAATAGCTTTGTGCTAATGATTTTATATAACACATTTTTCAAGTGTTACTTCAGGAAAGATTCTGCACTCTATGTCCTCCATGAAATCCAACATTAATTAGTTAGGATGTTGTATTGTACAAGTTAGTGATTTATATCCCTCGCGTTTTTAATATGTGTTGATTTAGATTTCCAGCCTTTGTGGCCCTTTTTTAGAGTTTTTAGTCTTATACCTTTTCTTTTGTCTTATTTTTTCTGATTTCTTTTTGTCTGTTTTGCTTGGTTTAGTTTATTTTTAACTACCTGTAGGCAGAAATAAATGAAAACAGAATGTACTCATACTCTAATTGTTCATGCTAGACAATATCCACCTCCCTTTTTCCACCTCATAATCTCTCCAAACAAGGCTAAAAACCCCACACCTAAACACAAAGTTCTTGGTTTTATGCCTAATTTTAAATTAAAATTATTTACTTGAACAACAATACCTCCATCGCTAAAGATAACTCAGGAGTACTAAAGGAAAATATTTTCTCATATTCAGAACTATGATTTTAATATTAAAAAATAAGGAATGATAATATCAATTTACACAATCATTTCCTGCCACTCAATCTTTCAGCTCTGTCACTTACAGCCCGCAGGACTTTAGTGGCTATCGAGATGAATCTAGGTAAGTGCACGCATGGCCTCTAATGTGAAGGTGTTCTTCAAATTGTTTTCCAATGACTAGACTTAATGGAAAGGTGGGAGCATGCAAAAGCAAGCTGAAATCTATAAATCTTATAAAATCTTTATATAGACTATTTACTATACGAAAGGGACCTGACTTGCTATGCTGGGACTTGTGAAACTATAAGTTTTCATTCTTTTAAGAAGGAGAATTCCTACAGAGTAGAATTTTCTCTTATCTATTGAGGATCTTAATTTATTGAAAGTTTCAGAATAACAGGTGGAGGATGATGAAATGCTCTGCATTATTTAATGTGAGCAACATATTTTATTTTTGCAGAGGACTTAGCTATATTGTATTGTTTGCTTTGTTTTGTCTGTGGAGGGTTTGAGCTGTGGGAATTATTTTTAATTTCCACGTGAGAAGAATTATCTACTGTATATCATTTAATAAATTCAATATTTTTAACATCAGATTTTCTATTGCAAAAATTGGTTGGTTATTTGCATTCCTCAAGTTGGAAATATATTTTAATTTAGATGTTCTGCTTTCATTGGCCCACATTAAAGTTTTGTTGTTTGCTTTTACCATGTTAATTTTGATTGTTTTAATTTAAAAAAAAAAGTTTATATTTGTGAAGTAAAATGTATAGCCAAATGCACCAATCATAAGGGCCCAGTTGTCTTACTAAATATGTAAACCAGTGTGATCACTACCTCAACTAAGATATTAAACAATAGTATCCCTCTTAAAAGTTTCCCATTCCAGTCAGTCTACATTCAACAAAGGCAACACACTACTGTTCTGAATTCTATCTCTGCAGATTAATTTTTCTAGCTCAGGATCTTCATATAAATGGAATTATACAGTATGTGCTCTTTGGTTGCTGACTTCTTTCTCCCAATACACTGTAGTTGAGGTCTATCCATATTGGGAGTGTATCAGTAGTTCATTGTTTTATATTGTGCAGAATTCCATTGTATGAATATACCATAATCTGTTTATCCTTTTTCCTATTCAGAGATACTTAAGTTCTTTCCAATTTTGAGCTAGTGTTCATTATAGTTTTTATAAATATTTTTAAAAAGAAATTGAGAATTTTTTTTTTAATTTCTCTTGAGTAAACAACAAAATTGAACAATCAGCTCTAATGCATCTTTTGGAGCAAAAATTAATATAAGACCTGGTCTTATTTAAGGTTATGGGTGGTGTGTGTGTGCTTCATGGCCTAATTCAACCAAGCTCTCTGTTCTTGGTTTACTCCTAAATCCACCTTCTGTTCTCGGTTTCATGAGAGATACCGTATGTAATATTAAGTGTTCTTTAGGAAGAAAATGTAGCCCAGCTCATAGGCTACACATTGACCTATTGTTTTTATGTCTTATGTTTGTGCTTACTGCAGTTCCTTTTTAGGGTTTGCTGAGGATGGCGGTATATAGGCTGAATTTGCAAGAACTGATGAGGTTTATTGGGGTTTGTCAATTACAGGACAGGCTCCTCTAGAGGGGTATTAAAGGATGGCCAACTCCTTTGAGTTTCAGGCTCTTGCTAGTAGTACTCTGGCAAATAATGTTGTGTTGATTATCTGAGTTTAGGGTTAAGCGTAGTGAGGTATCTAATTCTTATTTTTGGGGAAACAGGGTAATTTTATAAGAAAGTGCCAGATTATTCCAGAGTGGATTTACCATCTTACTTTCCCACAAGCGATGTATGAAAACCCCAGGTTCTGAACATCTTTCTGAACATCTTTCACCATTTTTGGTATTGCCAACCCTTTTAATTTTAGCAATTCAAGTAAATCTATAATTTTATCTCATTATAGTTTAAATTTGTATTTCCTTGATGACTAATGGTATCAAACATCTTTCCAAATGCTTATGAGCCCTTGAATATCTTTTCTTCTAAAGAGTCTGTTTAATTTTTTTTTGCCAAATTTTGTTGACATGTAAGCATTATTTATATCTGTAAGATAAAGTTCTTCATCAAATACATATGCTAGAAAAAAAAATTACTTCCTTTTTGTTAAGACTGTCTTTCAAAATCAAAAGATATTTAGCATGAAGAGATAATTGAAATTGATATCACTATTCTTCTGTAAATGTGGTAATTTATTTAGTTTCAAAGGTTACATAAACTGTGCATTCCTGTGTTGAACCCTACGTGATGGACACATGATTTGAAATAGCTCTATTATCATTGCGTCTTTTTGTCTAGGCCTTATCTCTATTTTTTTTTTTTTTGTGAGCTTCAGTTGCCTTGAAGGAATATTGATATCTCCTACATCATAGGTAGTAAATTGTTTTATTTTTTAACTTATTTTTTATGAAATTTATTGGGGTGACATTGGTTAATATAGGTTTCATGTGTACATTTCATAATACATCAGGTATATATTACATTGTGTTCACCACCCAGATTTAGTTCTCCTCCCATCACCATATATTTAACCTCCTTTACCCTCTTCTACCATCCTCCCTCCTCCCTTACCCTCTGTTAACCACTAAATTGTTGTCTGTGTCTATGATTTTTTGTTTGTCTTCTCTGTTTGTTGTTTTGGTTTTCTCTCACATATAAGTCATGCTCTTCTCGACTTTTTCTGTCTGACTTATTTCACTTAGCATGATAATCTCAAGATCCATCCATGTTGTCTCAAATGGCAGTATTTCATCTTTTCTTATGGAAGAGTAATATTCCATTGTATATATGTAGCACATCTTCTTTATCCAATCGTCTATCAAAGGACACAGGTGATTTCCATGCCTTGGCCTCCATGAATAATGCTGCAATGAACATAGGGATACATATATTTTTATGGATAAATGTTTTCAGATTTTGGGGGTAGATAGTCAGAAGAAAGATGGCTCGGTCGTATTCTATTTTTAATTTTTTGAGAAACCCCCATACTGTTTTCCATAGTGACTGTACCAATTTACCCTCCCTGCAGCGGTGAATGAGGGGTCCTTTTCCTCCACAGCCTCTCCAACACTTGTTATTCCTTGTCTTGTTGATAATAGCCATTCTAACAGGTGTGAGGCAGTATCTCATTATGGTTTTGATTTGCATTTTCCTAATATCTAGTGAAGTTGAGTATCTTTTCATATATCTCTTGGCCCTTGTTTTGTCTTCTTGGGAGAATTGTCTGTTCAGGTGTCCGACTTTTTTAATTGGATTGTTTGTTATTGAGCTGTATGAGTTCTTTATAT
The DNA here is from genome assembly GCF_004115265.2 of Rhinolophus ferrumequinum. Classification (NCBI taxonomy): domain Eukaryota; kingdom Metazoa; phylum Chordata; class Mammalia; order Chiroptera; family Rhinolophidae; genus Rhinolophus; species Rhinolophus ferrumequinum. Next base: position 30,777,153 of record NC_046286.1, read on the forward strand.
ATTTTGGATATTAGCCCCTTATTGGAAGTGTTGTTTACAAATATCTTCTCCCATTCGATTGGTTGCCTCTTTGTTTTGTCTATGTTTCTTTTGCTATGCAGAAGCTTTTTAGTTTGATATACAGTGGTACCTCGATTTTCGAACGTATCCATTCTGGAAAACCATCCGAGTTCGAAAAACGAGGTGCAGTTTCCCCATAGAAAGTAATGCAAAATGGATTAATCTGATCCAGACCTTTAAAATCAACCCCTAAAACTACAAATTTAGCATGAATTTTACTATCTAATCATACCTTAGATCCATAAAATTTACCGCATTTGTAAACCAAATTGTTCGTTAATGGAGACATTCGAAAACTGAGGTACCATTGCAGTCCCTTTCATTTGTTTGTTTTTTTTTTTTTTCCCTTACCTTTAAGGTCAAATTCATAAAATCCTCTCTGAGACCAAGGCCCGTAAGTTTAGTACCCATATTTTCTTCTATGTAATTTATTGTTTCGGTCTTATATTTAGGTATTTGATCTATTCTGAGTTAATTATGGTATATTGTGACTGATACTAGTCTAGTTTCATTCTTTTGCACGTGGCTTTCCAATTTTGCCAGTACTATTTAATTGAAGAGGTTTTCTTTTCTCCATTGTATATTTTTGTCTCCTTTGTTGAAAATCATTTGCCCACACATATGTGGGTTTATTTCTGGGTTCTTAGTTCTGGTCCATTGGTATGTATCCCTGTTTTTTCTCCAGTAACATACTGTTTTGATTATTGTAGCTCTGTAATATAAATTGAAACCAGGGAGTGTGATACCTCCAGACTTGTTCTTTTTTCTCAGGATTGCTTTGGATATTTGGGGTCTTTTTGTGATGTCATACAAATTTGATGATCTTTTGTACTATTTCTTTTTAAAATGCCCTTGGTATTTTGATGGGTATTGCATTAAATCTGCATATTGCTTTGGGTTATATAATCAATTTAACTAAATTTTTATTTTCTTGTGTGTTCCTGCTAGTGTTGGTATCAGAGTAATACAGCCTTGCGTGATGAATTTGGAAGAGTTTCTTCCTTTTATATTTTGGAAGAGTTTAAGAAGTATTGCTGTTAATTACTTGAATGTTTGTTATAATGCACCAGTGAGTCTTCTGGCTCCTGCTCTTCTGTTTGTTGGGAGGCTTTTGATTCCTGATTTAATCACCTTACTATAATCAGTCTATTCAGATTTTCTTTTTTTTTTTTATAATTCTGTCTTGGTAGGTTTTATCATTCTGGAAATGTATCCCTTTTTCTAGGTTGTTAATTTTTTTTGATGAATAATTGTTCTTAGTACTCTCTTGTTCCTCTGTGTTTCTGTGGTATCAATTGTTGTAATGTGTCCTCTTTCTTTTCTGATTTTATTGATATGAGTCCTTTTTTAATAAGTAAGCCTATCTAAATGTGTCAATTTTCTTTGATCGTTTCAAAGAATCGGCCTTTAATTTCATGGATATTTGCTAACATCTTTTACTCTCTATTTCATTTATATCTGCTCTGATTTGTTAGGTCCTTCCTTCTACTAACTTTGTTCTTCTTTTTCCAGTTCCTTGAATTGTAAAGTTAGGTTACTTGAATTATTTTTTATTGATGTAGGTATTTATTACTACGAATTTCCCTGCTATAACTGCTTTCATGTTTCATGTGCACTTAAGAATGTATGTTTTGTTGCTTTTGGGTTGACTGTTTTGTGTGTATGTGTTAACTTCATCTGGAGTTATGTGTCATTTAAGTTCAAATATTTGATATTGATTTTCTATCTAAATGATCTATTTATTGATGAAAGTGGGGTATTAATGTCACCTGCTATTATTATCATGCTATATATTTCCCCCATTAGGTCTGCTAATATTAGTTTTTTTGATTTATGTGCTCCTATGTTGAATACATAAATATTTACAAATGTCATATCCTCTTGTTGCATTGACCCCTTATCATTACATAATGCCCTTCTTTGTCTCGTACTACAATCGTTCTTTAAAGTCTATTTTATCAGATAAAAGTATAACCACCCCATCTTTCTTTTGGTTTCAATTGTCATAGAATCTCATTTCTGTTTCTTCATTTTCAGTCTGTGTTCTTACATTTGAAATGAGTCTCTTAGAGGCAAGATGTAACTGGGTCTTGTTTTATATCTATTTTCTACTCTATATATTTTGATTGGGGACTTTAGTATATTGGAAGTAATTATTGATAGGTGTGTACTTACTGCCATTTTCAAAATTATTTTCGGGCTGTTTTGCTGTTCCTCTGTTCCTTTTTTCTCTTGCTCTCTTTCTTTGTTTTTTAAATAATTTTTATAGAGTTCTCTTGTTCTCTTTCTTTGTTTTTTAAATAATTTTTATAGAGGTATGCTTAAATTTCTTTCTTTTCATATTTTGGGTATGTACCATAGGTTTGTATGAGGATTACATATAACAATTTATATTTATAACAGTCTATTTTAAGTTGAAACAATTTAAGTTTTAATGCATTATAAAGCTCCACATTTTTACACCTCCCCCCACATTTTTTTTCCATTAAGATTTATTGGAGTGACAATTGTTAGTCAAGTGACATTGTTTTCAGGTGTACACTTCTGAATATATCATCGATATATCACATTGTATGTTCACCACCCAGAGTCAGTTCTCCTTCCATCATCATCATATTTGATCCCTTTTACCCTCATCTACCACCCCCTCCCCCTTTACCCCCTGGTAACCACTAAACTATTGTCTGTGTCTATGAGTTTTTGTTCCATTTGTCTTGTTCCTTTGTTGCTTTCAGTTTTATATACCACATATCAGTGAAATCCTATGGTTCTCAAGTTTCTCAATCTGACTTGTTTCGCTTAGCATTTTGATCTCAAGTTCCAACCATGTTGTTGCAAATGACACTAGTTCATCTTTTCTTATAGTAGAATAGTATTCTGTTGTGTATATATACCACATCTTCTTTATCTAATCATTTATAGAAGGACACTTTGGTTGTTTCCATGTCTTGGCCACCGTAAATAAAGCTGCAGTCAACATGGGCGTACATATATCTTTATGAATAAATGCTTTCCAATGTTTTGGGTAGATACCCAGGAGTGGGATTGCTGGGTCATATGGTAATTCTATTTTTAATTTTTTGAGGAACCTCTACACTTACTTCCATAGGGGCTGCACAAATTTGTATTTCAACCAACAGTGTATGAGGATTCCATTTTCTCCACAGCCTCTCCAACACTTGTGACTATTTGTCTTGTTGATGATAGCCATTCTAATTGGGGTGAGGTGATATCTCATTGTGGTTTTTATTTACATTTCTCTGATAAGCAGAAGAAAACATATGCACTCAACTAATGGACCTTGGGTTCAAAGAGGATTTTATGAATTTGACTTCAAAGGCAAGGGAAGTAAAAGTTAAAATAAATGGCACTATATCAAACTAAAAACTTCTGCAGAGCAAAAGTAACCATTGACAAAATAAAGAGAAAACCAACTGAATGGGAGATTTTGCAAACAACACCTCGAATAAGGGACTAATATCCAAAATATATAAGGAACTATACAACTCAACAACAATAAAACAAACAATCTAATTCAAAAATGGGCCAAGGATCTGAATAAGCACTTCTCCAAAGAAGACATACAAATGGCCAATAGACACATGAAAAAAAATAGTCAACATTTTATGTTTTTACTTTCAGATTTTATATCCTTTTATTATGCATATCTTTAATTAATTGTAGTTACAGTTATATTTATTATTTTTGTCTTTTAACTTCCACTATCTCTATAAGTGATTAACCCATAGTCTTCACATTATTCTAAACTTTTTATATATTTTTTACAGTAATATTTATACTTTCATATGTTTTCCTGTTACTAATTAGCACTCTTTTCACCTTGAAGAAGTTCTTTTAATATCTCTTGTAATGTTCACTGAGTGGTGAATTCTTTCAAGTTTTGTTTGTCTGGAAGAATCTTTCTACTTCAATTCTGACTGACAGATAGAACATTATTGTTCAGAAGTTTTTTGTTTGTTTGTTTCTGCACTTTGAATATATTACGCTATTCCCTTCTGGGAGTGAAAAGTTTTTGTTAAAAATTTTGCTGATGGTCTGATGGAAGTCGCCTTGTATGTAACAAATTGTTTTTCTCTTGTTATTTTTAAGATTTTTCTTGTCTTTAACTTTTGACATTTTAATTACACAGTAAGTTTTTACTTAATGTCATTAATAGATTCTGAGACTTTAAGTGAAATGACATATAACAAAAACAGTTTCACCATAGACTAATTGATATAAACAAGAGTTCAGTTCCTACATTAATCTCAACATTATAACCAAATATTGAACCAAATGATGTTATTTGAGGATTAGCTCTACTGTGTCTTGGTGTGGATCCCTTTGGTTTTATCTTATTTGGAACTTTGCTTCATGTAGTTGGATGTCTGTTTCCTCAGGTTAGGAAAGTTTTCACCCATTACTTCTTCAAATAATTTTTCTTCCTTTTTTTGTATCTTTTCCTTGTGAGACCCCTATAATGTGAATATTGGTTGTTGATGTTGTCCCATAAGTCCCTTAAGGTATCTTTCACATTTTAAATTATTTTTGATGCTCTAATTAAGGGAGTTGCACTACTCTGTCTTGAGTTCATTTTTTTCTGCTTCATGTAGTCTGTTGTTGAACACCTCTAGTGTATTTTTCAGTTCAATTATTGTATTCTTCAGCTCTGTAACTTCTCTTGATTCTTTCATATATTTTCTCTTTGTTGTTTTTCTGACTATGCTCATCCATTCTTCTCACAAGTTCAGTGAACACCTTTATGATCTATTTTTTGAACTGTAAATCAGATAAATCATTTATTTCCATTTCATTAAGGACATTTTCTGAGGTTTAATTTTGTTCTTTCATATGAAACACATTCCTTTATTTCTTCATTTTTCTTGACCCTCTGTGTTGATTTCTATGCATTAGATGAAGGAGCTACCTCTCACACTTGTCAAGGAGTGGCTTTGTGTAGGAAATGAAGCTTACTGTTCAACCACGACCTAGCTCTTGGTTGTCTTTCAAACCTTTGTAATTTTCTAAGCAGCCTATTCCCAAGCAATTGAAGGTGTGCCAAGGCCTGTCAGTGTCCTAGAGGGGAGGGTGTCAGTCAACACCTAGACTCAGGACAGTTGAAAACCAGACACTCCGGGCACAGCTTTTAAGGTAGAGGCATACCTCAGAGATATTGTAGATTCAGTTCCAGACCACCATAATACAGCAAATATCACAATAAAGTCACACACTTTTCGGTTTCCAAGTGCATATAAATATTATGTTTACACGATATTGTACTCTATTAAGTGTGCAATATAGCATTATGTCTAAAAAACAAAAAAACAATGTACATACTTTTAATTAAAATATTTTATTGCTAAAAAATGCTAACCATCATCTGAAACTGTTGGAAAAATGGCACCTACAGACTTGTGGAACACAGGGTTGCCACAAATTTTTAATTCATAAAAAATGCAATTGATTTCAGGATATTTCTGTGTCACCATCTTGAAAGAGAATCTTTCATGTTATTAATAGCTTACTCCAAGGATTACAATACAAAGGGTGCCAAAAAAATGTGTACACATTTTAGGAAAGAAAAAAACTATTAATATTGCAATACTCAATATATACTGATAACAAAAGATGAATACAAGTCACATTTGACTTCTGCAATTACAAGAGGTGCTCAAAGTGGTTACCATCAGAGTCCAGACACTTTTGATTATGGTGAACTACTGCTTGAGCAATGTTGACCACAGTGTCCACTTGTATACAATTTTTAGCACTCCCTGGTATATATTCACAAATTACCACACTGCTCTTAGAATATTATATACCCTCAAATAAATTGTAAAAAATTACATTTTATGCATAATTCATGAAAGTGTAAAACAATTATATTTATGCTCCCATTTTTGTTTCATTTGTTTTTCATATATTTAACTATATACATAAGTTATAAACAGCAAAAAACATTTTTTTATTTTTCCTTTAAGTAACAAGTTGACTTTTTGAAAATTAAAGAAATAAAAATAGTCTTTCATGCTTAACCACTCATTTTTCCATTTCCAATTTGTTTTATTCCTTCTTGAAGATCTGACTTTCTTCAAATTTTATTTCCCTTCAACCTGAGAAACTTTAGTGTTTCACTTACCACAGATCTGCTTGTAATGAGTTATTTTAGCTTCATTCCTATAAAAAATGACTTCATTTTATGATTACTTTGAAAGAATATTTTTGTTGGATTATAGGAATTACGCAGGATTGCCAAGTTTTGTTTCATTTTCTTTTTACTTTCAACACGTTAAAGATAATGCTCCATTGTCTTTAGGGCTTCATTATTTCTGATGAAAAGTCCACTGAAATCTGTGTCATTACTATTATGTATGCAATGCATCATTTGTGTATAGCTGGTTACAAGAGTTATTCTTTACCTTTAGTTTTCAGCAACTTGACTTTTTACTTATGCTTTCACTTTATGGAGGTTCTGGCAAATATATATATATATATATATATATATATTTTATGCTTTCACTTTATGCTTTCACTTTATGGAGGTTCTGGCAAATATATATATATATATATATATATTTTAACCAAATTTGGAAAGATTTTAACAATTTCTTCAAATAATTTTTATCCTTCTCTTCTATTTTTTAGATTCAAATTACCTATATATTACACTGCCTAACAGTGTTCTACTTGTTGCAACTGTTATTTAATTTTTGTCAATATTTTTTTCTTCTTTGGTTGTATGGCTTCAATTGGCCCTCTTCAATTGTATTAAGTCTTTTCTGCCATCTCCAATCTGAGGTTCAGCACATGCCATAAATTTTTCATTTTTTGTATTGCAATTTAGTTTAAAAATACCCACATAGTTCTACATTATCATTTCTACTTCTTTATTGAATACTCATCAGTTCAATAATTATGGGCATGTTTCCTTGAAAACCTTAAACAAATACATTATTGCTAGTTATCTCTTCATCCTAACACTTATGTCATCCATTGTCTTATTTTCTTGGGGCTTTTTTTTTCTTTTTTCTTGACAATGGATCACATTTTTCTGCTTCTTGATCTGTCTGGTAATTTTCTTTAATTGGACACTGAACATTGTGTATTGTACACTGAAGAGCTCTGAGACTGGGAAGGGGTTAAATTACTCTTTGTTCAACTTTGAGATTTTCTTTTTCGTATTGTGTGTTTTGTTATTGTTGTTGTAAGGTAGTTCTGCATAAAAACCAAAGTGTTAATAAGTCTCCTTTACTTGATAGGACTCTAATATCAAATTCTCTTTTCATTATGATGGGCAGCAGCAAAAATCTCTCCTTAGTTTTTGAGCAATCCTGCTACTATATGTTACAGGGTACCTTGGGGTCTCCACTTCTCCTGTGATATTCCGTAGTCCACAAAAAATTTGAACATAGCTTATATGCAAACACTGGGACTCTCCAAGTTGTATATCTCTCCTTACAATTTCCCTCCCCTTAATCTACACATTAACAGCCATGTTCTCCATCCTCTGATACCTCGATTTAAGAGTAGTTTTGATTTCTGCTTATGTTCCATTATACTCCTAGCTTTCCAGTAGACCTGAGAATGTCCTCTAGGAAAAGTCAATTAAAGTAAGTCCTCATCTAGTATGCATACCTTTTTTGAAGAGTTGAATCCGCTTCAGTTTCAACCTGCTTTTGTTTACTCATCAGTGCTTTTGAAAAGTTAGAGTTTTTTGCACTTTCTTCAGTGTTTATAGTTGTCTGCATTATGGCTAGTTCAGTAAAAGTAGCTCTGATATTACTATAATTAGAAAGTATATGAAATTTATTTTCATTTTCTTTTCCTTTTTATTTTCATCCATTTCAAATGAAATTCATATAGTAATAAAGGAAAGTAAGTAAGGGACAAGGCAGAGGAGCAAAAAAGATCTTGCAGAACAATAATAATTAATTCTCGGCTGTGGCATATAAGATGTGACATTATTTTCAAAGCCTAGTTCCTTAGTACAGTCTATTATATTTTTAAAAATTCACACATGTATAAATAATGGTTTTATTTATTTTGAAATCATGGAATATTGTCGCTGGATCAATGCAGTGCAGAACCAAGCCCAATGTTAGATATCACTACTACCTGAGTTTTGTAGAAATAATTGGAAAGTATTCAGACTCGTATAATGATGGAAATGGAGATTCAGTGAAATGTTATCTGATATTACAGGACAGAGGAAGCAGGGTGACATTTTTATATATTGCACAATGCCTAGGCAGAGAAGAGGCCAATTATCCAAGTTAATGATTTTTGACTATTGCCATGAAAACAGTGTACATGTAGAACTTTAGTCTTTGAAACAAAAGCAAGACAAGCCTTCAGTATCATAGGACATAACAAACTACAACTTATGTAACTGGCAGGTGTGTGATGAGACTTATATTAACGGTCACGTGTCACCTATCCAAAAGATTAATTTATTAAATGCTCGACAGTATTGTTTGCTGCTAACTTAAATTATCCTAAAGAGACCTTAAGGATTTAACTAAGATTTACATGAAACAGACAATGCAAGGAATATTCAATCCCATAATAGACAGAATAATAAATAAACACTTGCCCAAAAAATGAGCCATAGAAGTCAACTTTCCCTCAGTATTTACTACAGAATTATAGAAATGTCACTAAGTAATCCTGAAATACTTCATACAATTCAAATTCGTGCATGATGGAGAATATTAACTCCGCTCAAAGGTGTCAACTAAAGTGCATTTGTTTGCTTCTTGAGTAAGACAATAAGCCAGGCTTCGAAAAATTTAAAACAAAAACTTCTTGGTACTTCAATTCTAATGGTCTAAATATATATTTTTTTTTTTATTACACCGATGCAATATTCATGCAAGGTGGTTATTAAGATTATAGATTCAGAAGCCAAACTACATGGGCTTGACCCACATATTTCATGTGGAGCCAATAAATTACCTTCTAGGTCTCAGCTTCCTATCTACAAAATGGTGAACAAAATAGTATCTACATCATAACAGTTGAAATGAGGACAAATGAGTTAATAAATACAAAGCATTCTGAATGATCATACGCAGCATATAAAAATTACAAGTACAGTTGACCCTTAAACAAGAGGACTTTGAACTTGGTGGGTCCATTTACCCTGGCATTCAAAGCTCTGCTGTTCAAGGCGCAAATGTATTCTCAACATGCAGTTGGGGACCCACAGAGGCAAAAGGCCAGGAGTAGTTAGTTACACGTAGATTTTTCAGTGTATGGAGGTTGACAGCCTGAGTCACTGTGTGTTCAAAGGTCAACTATATTAAAACTATTATAATTTTGAGAAACAGTTCAAAAAGTAACTGATTTTACTTTACCACCTATCAAGGATTTAGACAGTCAGGAGAAAACTGAAAGTGTAATGCCTTTTTAAGTTTCCGTCCATCTAGAGTCCTCAAGCTGTTTTTAATACTAAAATAAAGGTAAATATTTTCATATCTCCTCAAAATATTCATTCTTCACCTAACAAAAAGAGGGTTCAGTCCTTCGTTCTCTCAGTCAATATCTATTAGTTGTCCCCTCTTAGGCAATAAAAAAATTGAACCCCAAATATTTACCTTTTAGAGTTTACATTTTAATAGGAATTCAGAAAATAGATATAATAATACAGTAATGTGTGCAAAGATGAGAAAAAGGAGAGGCAAGACTGAGGAAATGGTAGGAGTATGAGGAATTATAATTTTAAAAATTACGAGTAATTATAATTTTAAACATTCAGGTTGATGACGAATTGTCTATTTTACTAGTGATTTTACATCATTTGTCATCATCCATTCTCAACTGTTACATATGAATTCATGACGTAACTTACTTTCTGGATCATGCAATAATCCTTAAATTAATTCTTGGCGGTTATTAGTTGCCAGGTCTTCATATTACTAAGCAGAGAATGAATATACGATTCATTTCTCTAGGTTTAGTTCTCCGTCTTCCCGAGCAGGACAAACCAACCAGATGCAGGTATTGTGAAAATCAAATCTATCAGAGATGGAAAAATTGTTTAAAAACCTCTAACTGAACATATAATAAATACTCTCTCGGAGAACGCCAATATTTTCTCTTGAGAAGAGCGTAGTTATTGTATTTAAGAAGCCCTTATACGTCAATAACTCTTGACAGGGAATATTCTGAGCACCTTAAATAGAATAATTCATTTAATCCTCATACCACCCATTAAGTGAGAATCCTTATTCTCATTTTTGATAAGAGGAAACTGAGGCATAGAAAGGTTAACTGCCATGTCCAAGGAGACAAGAATACTAAATAGTAGAGAAACTGTGGTTAGTATCTTCTATTAATCTGTATGTTATTCTGCACAGTGAGGAATCACAGACCCACCTCCATCTTGCGCGACTGACTAGAAAAGGACAATAGCCAGGATTCTAAACATTTAACATAATCAACTTCTTGATACTTCACGTCTTAGGGTCTACACATACCATCTTTTTTTTCTTTGTACAGTCATACAACATGCACCACAAGATATTGAGATTCTAGATGCAGAAGACCAATTCCAGGGCCTTGAACCACTTATTTGAGATGGAGCCAGTAAATTCCCTTCTAGGCCTCAGCTTCCTATCTGTAAAACGGTGCACACAGTAGTATCTACATCATCAGGGTGAAGTGAGCTCTAAATGAGGTCATAAATGGAAAGTGTTTTGAAAGATCATACATAGCATATGAAAATTGCAAGTACTGTTGACCCTTAAACAAGAGGACTTTGAACTGGGTGGGTCCATTTACCCTGGCAGTTCAAAGCTCTGCTGTTCAAGGGTCAAGTGCATTTTCAACATGCAGTTGGCGACCCACAGTGGCAAAAGAGCAGGAGTCATTACATGTGGGTATTTCAGTGTGTGGTCGTCGACGGCCCTAGTTCCTGTGTGGTCAAAGATCAACTGTATTATAAGTATTATTATTTTTGGAAAACTTTTAAATAGTATCTGATTTTGGTTTACCACCTTTCAATGATTTAGAAAGTCAGGAGACACCTGAATAAATCATGCCATTTTATGTATTCATCCATCTAGATTCTTCCAGCGCTATTTAATAGTAAAATAATAGTAAATATTTTCATAGCTCCTCAAAAATTTCCTCCTTTACCTTAGAATAAGAGGGTTCATACATATGTTCTTTCAGTCAATATTTTTTAATTACCCTCTCTTAGTGAACAAAATGAACCCCAAATTTCTACCTTATTGAGTTATTTTTAGAAAATTTCTAATTAAATATTTACAAAAAAAGCTGTAAATATTGGTGATAAAGGAGCTATTATGAACAATTATATGCCTACAAATAGGACAACCTAGAATAAATTACTAGAAACACACAACCTGGCAAGCCGCAAAATTTAGTCAAAATGCACAACCTACGAAGACTGAATCATGAAGAAAAAGAAAATCTGAATAGACTGATTAGTAGTATGGAGATTAAATTAGTAATCAAAATCATTTTGTTTTCTTTCAAAAAACAAAAAATTAGGATGAGATGGATTCTCTGGCGAATTCTACAAAATATTTATAAAGAATTATGACAAATGTTTCTAAAATGTTCCCAAAAAATAACAGAGGAGGAGATATTTCCAAACACCTTTTATGAAACCAGCAGTACTTTGATACACACTAGAAAGGGATGACATGAAAAAGAAAATTACAGACCCATATCCTTGATGAACATAGATACAAAGCAAACCATATATTAGCAAACCAAATTTACAATATATTAAAAGGATCATACACCATAAGTAGTGAGATTTATTCCAGGATGCAAGGATAGTTCAACATCCGCACATAAATCAATGTGATATACCACAAAAACAAAATAAAATAAAGTTATATGATTGTTTCAATCGATACAGTAAAAGCATTTGACAATATTGCACCACATTCATTTATGACCAGAACTCTCAACCATGTGTGCATAAAGCATATTGCATAACACCCTTGAACATAACAAAGACCATGTATGACTTGCCCACAGCTAACAACATACTCAAAGGTGAAATGCTGAAAGCTTTTCCCTAAGAGTAGGAACAAGATAAGGATGCTTACTCTGTCAACTTTTATTTAACATAGTATTGGAAGTCCAGGACACATCAATTAGGCAAGAAAAAGAAAGAAAAGGCATATAAATTGGAAAGAATTAAACTGTCACTGTTTGCAAATGACATAATATGTATAGAAAATGCTAAAGTCTCCACCAAAAGACATAGAACTAATAAATTCAGTGAAGTTGCAGTATACAATATTAATATAGACGGCAAACAAATTCCCCTACAACCAGGAAACATGGAAGTCTGAAGGAAACTTGGAAAAATATAGGGGCTGATATCTCCAAGATGATGAATTAAGAGACCTCAGCCACCATCTCCCCAAAAAGAGCCACAATTGAACAGAAATCCGCACATAAAACAGCACTGGGAAAGATTAGAGATTAGAAATCTACTTTAGAAACTTCAGCAACACAGTGGAACAAAACATCTGAGTATAACTACAGAAAAAGGGAAGAAAAAAACAGCGTCATTTTGCCTGCATGACCTCACCCTCAGGCCAGAATGACTCATTGCCAAAAGAGAATTTATCATTTAGAAAGAATTCCCTGAGACTTTTGTGAAGGGTGAATTTCCCCAGCCTTTGGGGATACGGCAAGAAGGACCACCTTTGGTTTCACTATACCCAGAGACCAACAAAGCCAAGATGTATAGAAAGTGAGGAACAGGGACAAGAACAGGAGCTACCCATATCAGCCATGTAGTGCGAACAACTGCAGTTCCCATACCTGTTCTTCAGAAAATCCCAGTAGCTTCCACCACTGAAAAAGTCAATGGCCAGCATATCTGCCGTGGACCTCAGACAGATTTCATTTGTTTTCACCCCAGAGGTATTTATGGTACAGACATCAGCCATACTAGTCCCTACCCACTCCCTCCGCCTGATTTTGCCAATGCCTGGGATCCATACTGGTAGTCAGAACTCTGCAGTGGTCCAAGACACCAGCCTATACCCCAATGGCTGACCCACACCTCTGCTAACTTGGTGCGAGCTCCTCCAGCTGTGCTAGCCTGATTCTTATCACTGACCTGTACTGCTTCATGCATGCTTGTGATGAGATCTTACAGCAAAGCAAGTGCACACTGACAGCCAAAGCCCCTACAGCTGCTTATGGACCCATATTCAGTCATATCTCCAACCACTGGCCTGAACCACTAAGATCACCGGCACCTAACCCCCAGCTATGTGCCTGCAAAACTGGTCCAAAACCCAAAACTAACCTCCAATTCTGTGTACCCTGGACAAGACCCTGCAGCTACGGTAGTAGATGCTAACAACCAGAGCACCAACAGCTGCTTTTGGGCCACACTCTGGCCCTGTCTCTCTTTACTGACCAGCACCACTAGGCTCACCTGCAGCTAGCCCCTCCAGCTGAGCATGTGCACTATCCAGGCCTGACTGCTTTCATAAGTCTCCACGGATGTGCTTGCACCCATGGTGAGACCTTGCAGCCACATGAGTGCTTGCCAACAGTCAGGGCCCATGCAGCTGTTTGCACGTTCAGCTCTGGCTCCGTCATCTCTCAGAGACCTGCACTATTGGGCTATCTTACAAGTAACACCTCGAGCTGTGCATGTGTACCTTACCAGCCTGCTGCCAATCACTAGCCTCTACTGCTGTGCACACCTGAAGTGACACCCTGCATACCATATGATCATGTCCATAGAAAAAGCACTTGACAAAGTTTCACATCATGATAAAAATACTCAACAATTTGGATATAGAAGAAACATATCTCAACATAATAAAGTCATATACGACAAAAATCACAACTAACACACTCATTAGTGAACGGCTGAAGGTTTTTCCTCTAAGATCAGGAATAAGACAAGGGTGCCCATTCTCACCACTTGTACTCAACATAGTACTGACAGCCCTAACCAGAGCAATTAGGCAAGAAAAAAATAAAAGGCATCCAATGGGAAAGAAATAAAATTGTCTCTGTTTCCTAATGACAGGGATCTTATATCCGTATGTTTATAGGGTATATCTTGTAAAAAAAATTAACTGATAGGAATGCATGATAAAGATGGAGCACCAGTAGGAAAAGCAATTATGCTTTCATTTTTATACAAGTTTCAGTTAAAACTCAAAGAGGTGGGAGGTTGTTTTGTGCCCTCTTTGTCTCCATTTTATTGCCACTTTCCTCTAGCTCTCTGCTAATGTCAAGGTTCTGCCCACAGAGGGCTGAGCAGTCCCTTTAGTAGAGAAGCCACACATTACTTTTTGAGCTATGATCTACAGTCCAAACTGACTCATCAAACTTTCAACACCCCAACCTATATTTTTAGTACACTCTTTGTTTAAAGACTCAATCCATCTTATGTTAGTGACTTATCTTCATAGCTGTGTTTTGGTTGAATGACTTATTATTTACAGGAAGCAGAGACATTTTGAAAAAGAGGAGATTCTGGAGAATAACTGCCTTTGTCGTTACTTTTCCCAATTTATGAGGAGATATTCAGCAGGTATGGTTGAGGAGTGCATGGGTCACTACTTTTTACTAACATTTTCAACTAAAGTTGATCCCTTTTATCTGTTTAACATTGGGTTTTTGTTTTAAGAAATGATTCCATTTGTTATAATAGTTTTATAAAACAGTTTTGCTCAAATATGGAACTCTAATTTGGCTCTAGTTCATTTTTTTACTCCTTCTATTTTACATATTTTTTAAATTTATATCGCATATTATTCTTTCACTTTAAGATTAAAAATGCTGCCTTAATTTAAAATGTTGCCTTTATTATATATTTTTAAAAGTTTATTTCCTGAGTTCAAAAACTATATTATTAATATATGCAATCTAGCCCACCTTTGTATGGTTTATGTGGATCAAATATAACCAAAGATTTTACTTGTCCTCAGTAAACCTAAAATAACTCTTATGTTCTGTGGCTGATAACCTTGTCTTAAGTAACAAAACGTACATGATACATTTTTTTCACGTGAAAATAATTGTAGCATATAATGTGAAATGTTTTTGTGAGTGTCATAAATGAGCTATTATTTTCAAAGTTCCCCAACAAGTGTCAAAAATGGAACAGTATACAACCTTGGGGCACTGCTCTTGTTATTCCCATTTTATAGATCAGCAAACTAAGAAAACAAGAATAAAAGGGAGTTCCCTAAGAGTATAACAACCAAAAATTGTAAGAACTGATATTCAAGCCCAGACTGTCTAGTTCAATATTAAAAACAATTTTCTATTATAACAAGCTGCCTCATAAACATATTACTAATTCCAATAATTTTTTGTATTCAAATATTTAGTAGCTTTCCCCCTATATTGTACCTACAACTGAATGGTGTTTTCAGAAAGAAAAAATATTGAATAAAATTTGAAAATATTAGTGACAGACATGTGTAGCTCTGAAGTCTGAGTCACTAGAAAAGATGACAGTTTATACAGTGAAGATGTCTGCTTTTGAAAAGACTGCATTGATAATTATAGATATATTCTGTATTTCTCTATTGTCTTAAAAATGAAATCCATGAAATATTACTGCAAAAGAGTACGTACAATGTAATTGTACAATTAAAAGAATATCAAGTATGTTCACCACCCAGATTCTGTTCTCCTTTCATCACCATATATTTGATCCCCCTTACCCTCATCTCCCACCCCCCTTACTCTAAAATAAATAAATAAATAAAATAAATAGAATCTTAAAAAAAAGAATATTAAGTAAAGAAACCCAAGAATCTACCATAGACATTAAAAAAATCGAGCACTGTAAATACTACTGAGAACCTTTTAAGTTCCTTTCTATGAATTTGCCTTTTCTGTGTGTGCAGTTTACTTTTATTCTGAAGTTTATTGTTCTCTTACATTTTTTGTAGATTTACCAGCTATGTATATATCCGTAAATAATTTTGATCTATGTGTAACTTGGCACTTATGGAAATGAAATAATACTGAAAATTTTCTTTTCCTACTTGCTTTATTGATTCAGCATTACTTTTCTGAGATTACAACCTCATGACATGCATTGCTGTACTTCATATTCTATTTTAATATACCATAATTAATTTAATTATTTTCTCCTAGTATGCATTTAAGTTGCTTTCATTACTTTTGTTATTCAAAACACTGTGTTATAAAATTTGTTAATATCTCATGGTGTATATTTGGAAAAGATTCTCAATTATATACCTTGCAATAGAAGTGCTAAGTTGTAGATATGCATATCTCCAACTTTATTAGGTAATATCAAATTGTGTCCAAAATAATTGTGACAATTTATTCTCTCAATTGTAGTAGTTAAGCATTCCTATTGCTCCAACTTTCCATCAAAATTGGTGATATTAGACTTTTTAATTTTTGCTAATCTTGTGGGTTTACATATTATCTTATTGTGACATTAATTTGCATTTTCCTGAATTTTAAAGATGTTCAACGAGTTTTTATATATTCACAGGCCATTAATGTTTTGTCTATTGTGCAATATCTACTTATGTCTTATTTTCTATTGGTTACTTTATCCAATTTGTAATGATTCTTAAAGGAATTTTTTGAATATTTTGAATACAAACTTTTATCAGGTAAGAGTTCATCATATCTTCTCACAATTAAGATATCATTTGATGATGGAAATTCTCATCACTTATAACCCTGTTTTTCTGTTTTTATTGAATTAAATACTGTCCAGTTTACATGTTGGGCATAATAGGTTATGACATATATTCTTATATCCCTCCAAGAGCATTTTCTAAAGTTCATTTCACTTCTCTCTGAAATGAGGAATCAATAAATGTATAAAGCAGACACCATAGTAATATATATTCCATATGAGACATTCCTAATAAATTCCCCATTCTTTTTCCAACCTCCCTTTTAAATTACTGTAACTGTTTTCCTTCCCTTTCTCACTAAGTATCTTTATGAAATAGTTTATTAGCAGTCCCATAGCCATCACCATGTTTTTTCTTAAGTTTTTGAAACATTGCTCCAGCTACTAGCACTGTAGCAGCCTTGTAAAATTCACTAATTCACTACTACTGATTGGCAAGTTATTAGTCTTTTCTCAGAACCCCAACTTTTCAGCCACTATCAGGACGGTGTAAGACAGTTGATGCTGTGGAGGAATTATAGCTTAAGGTCTCCATGTTAGGAGTTGTCTTTCTTCTTTCCTGTTTTCCCTCTATTTCCCTGAAACTGCCCTGTACCCACCTATAACACTTTTTCACTGTATTTAAATCTCAGATGTAGTTTTTTTGTAGGGATTTGTCTTTGGTCCCTTTTTCTTCAAATTCAACATTACAATTTCTTTGGAAATTTTGTATATTGATTTGGTTTAATATGTCAACTTTTATAATTAAATCATATATGGAAATTCTTAGTTGAATAAATCAATGAACCAGTGGATATTGGATATCTGTCTACCTGCAGCACTGACTACCCTTTTTCATTGAAAGCAAATGTTTCTATCTTCCCATTTGAATTTCCAAAACGATACTACATAGACATATCAAATTAACTAGACAACAAAACTCAATATCATCATCTTGAACCTCCTTTTAAAAAATATCTTAGCTATTGAAACCACAAGTGTGGTGACTGCATCTGGTAAAATAAAAATCAGAACTCAGAATCTTGACAGATATACTGGTACTCAGGAGAGCTATCTAATAGGCTATTTTAGGTTAGAACTAAAATCAATTCATTTAATTCCCCCAAAGCCTCTCTTAATTTGCTAAACTACAAGAAAGCTAAGAAAAGCAGCCAATTTAAAAATTCTTAACATTCTTTATCAAGGAATAAACACAGGCTTATACATCTCTGACGGATAAATGATTCCCACAAAATATTTACATGGATTTACAATTTTATCATTGCATTATATTAATATAATAGACTGTCTTACAATTTCCCTAGCCAAAGATCAAAACAAAATATAATTCTTTTCAACCTAGAAATGTTCTAACACTTTTAATTTACTGTATATTAATACAGTAACAGAAAAATACTTTCAATATAACCATTTTAGTTTTGTTATGAATTCTCAATTATTATAGATGTATTTTCTAGTAGCCTGGAATTTAGAACAGAGTCTATTACAAGATAAACACTGAAACATGAATTACTAAATATAAATATTTGTTGAATTGTTTCCCACAAAAGCACTATCTAAGAAGACATATACAAGTTATTTTCCTAAAAATATGAAATGACCCTACACATTCAATTAAAGAATCATTTTCCAGCAAAAAATATTTTGCAGCAATGAATTTTCCAACAACTTTTAGCTGAAGTTGCTAGAAGCACACTGATGAGAATTTCTTATTTGGCCTTGACACCTTTTCAGACATCTTTGTCATAATTAATTTTCATATACCAATCCAACAGTGAGGTCACTAGCATATCTCTCAGATCAAACATGTATCTAAGTGTAAATAAAATCATTATAAGGGAATTTCATCCATCACTTCCACATTATATGATAACATCCTAAATTTATTCCCTATCTCTAGTCTTTTCCTTCCTTGATTTCCCAGCTTTGTACACACAGCCTAGTACATAGCATATATTCAATAAAACTGCCAGAACTAAATTGAATCCACTAAAGTTGGCTTCTTTCTTTTCTACATGTCTATTGAATAAACCTGCTTCCAATTTTATAGGACAACACTCTCCTGTAATAACTTAGATGTTCTTGGTAAATTCAAAGCATGGGACACATTTTTTTTTCTCTTTCTAAAAATGTTTGTATACTTGCTTAATTTCAGACTTATAAACTACAACCAAAAATAATACAAGAAATGGTACGCTCAGAATTCTCCACTAAAATGTTACAATTATTTCCTTTTTAAATAAATGATTGTTTTATGGAAAGATACTTTGACAATAGGCAATATCCTGATACTCAACAATCTTACACTCATAGTCACAATGTCCTTTGCTGTCCATACATGTATCAAGTATCATCCTGATATTTGTCAAATGGTGGTTTCTTAATGCCATCATTTCTTCTACATTTATTTACTGGCTTAATGCCATCATTTCTTCTACATTTATTTACTGGCTTTATATTTTAAGAATGGGATCCTTCAGCCTTCCTATGTATATATTTAAGTAATTACTTATTTTATTTAATGGATTATTATATATTACTATGATTATAATTATTTATCCTGATGCTCAATTTCTCCTATGTTTTGCCAATGAGAAACCCATTAAAATGGTTCTTTATTCAAATACACACACACACACACTCACGTATGTGTGTATATATATATCACATACATGTATGTAATTGTGTGATATATATATAATATAAATGCATATATGTGATAGAAATATACACAGTTGTAATTGTAGTTGGCATATTTAACAGTCTTTTAAGTAATTTGTAGAGAAGTAGAAAATTAGTAAGGATATAGAATATTTGAGCAGTATTATCAACGAACTTGAACAAACAACAGTAGAATATATGTGGTTTTGAAGGTCACATACTTCATTAAGAAATATAATAGATTGGTGCATAAAACAACTCTCAATGGGTTTAAAATAAAATCAGAGTGTCAAAAATCTTTAAGTATTTGAACACTAATAATCATGTATTAAAAAAGAAATCAAAAAAGAAATTATAAAATATTTTTATCCATAGATAAATGAAAATAAACCAAATCAAATTATGTGAGGAAAGTTTTAAGCAAGTTTTCACAGCAAACATATAGCTTTATATACTTATATTGAAAAGAAAGCAGGTTTAAAACAATGATCTGAGATTCCATCTTATGATTATAGATGGAGAACATGAATGTGAGTCTAAAATAAGTAGAAAATGAGAAATAATAAAGATCAGAAATCAATGAAGTAGAAAACACAAATAGTTAAGAAAATCAATGAACCCCAAAATAGTTTTCTAAAGATTGACAAAATTGATAAATCTCTAGCTACATAAGTCTAGACAAAAAACAACAATGGAAAAAACTGTTGATTTCAGAAGTGAAAAAAAAATGGCATAACCATAGATACACACAATAAGATATAATAAATATATATATTTTAAAAACTATGCCAATATATTTAGCTATTAGGCTAAAACGGACAAATTTTTTTGAATCTCAAAAATTACCAAACCTAAAAAGCAGGGAGAATATCAATATGAATAAGCCTATGAAAGAAATTAAATTCTTGGTTAAGAACTTTCCCACAAAGAAAAATACAGGCCAAGAAGTTTTCACTGATGTATTCTATCAAACAATTAAAAAAAGCAATATATCTAAATTAACAAAAACCCTCTAGGAAGAAAAGAGTATGAAATACTTCCCATCTCAGAAAGCAAGAGACTAATATGTTTTATGAATGTAGGTGCAAAAATCCTTAACAGAATATTGGCAAAGCAAACCCAGCAATTTTTAGAAGAATAATCCAGCATGACTAAGTATGTTAAATCCTAGGAATTCAAGATTGGGTTAACATTTGACAATAAATATAATTTAACATATTTATAGAATGAAGGATTAAAACCTGATGAGTATTTCAACATATATAAAAAAATGTTTGACAATATTTACTATTCATTCTCAATTTAAAAACAAATTCTCAACAAACCAGTAATAGAAACTTCCCAACGTGATAAAGGAAATCTATGTAAACTTATAACTACCTTTAAATTTAAGAGTAAAATATTGAATTCTCTCCATAAAGATGAAAATCAGTGCTATGATAACCAATATCACTTCTTATAATTAACTTCTTACTGGAATTCCTAGTCAGTGAATAAGGTGAGAAGTAAAAGTAACAGATTGAGAGGAAGAAAACACAAATGACACGCACATAGAAAACTACAACACATTGCTGAAAAAAGCTAAAGAAGACCTAAGTAAATGGGGAGGTGTATCATGTTTATAAATTGTAAATTTTAATATTCTTAAGATGTCAAGTCTTTCTAAACAGATCTATCCAAAATAATCACAATCAAAATCTGCAAGTTTTTAAGTGGGAATTGGCAACATTTATATGGGAATTAAAAGAGCCAAACCAAATTTGAGGAAAAAAGACTTACTATAAAGAGACTTATCAAAACAGGATAGTACAATCAGGATAGTGTACCTATATGTTCAAATCACTTTCAACAAATCTGACTAACAGCATCAATTTAAAAAGGTAATCTTTTCAACAAATGATTGAAATAATTGGATATCCACGAAGGGGAAAAAAGGAGACTTGGCTCTTATAACATGTTCAAATATCAATTTCAAAGATATCATAAGCCTAAAATGAAAAATAAGACTATAAACATTTTGAAGAAATCATAAGAAAAATTCTTTGTAACCTTGAGTTAAGCAAAAAAAGTCCTGTTGATATTGACACTAAAATCTTGGATATGACACTAAAATCATAACACATAAAAAAACACATTGATAAATTTGACTTCATCAAAATAAAGAACTCTGCTTCTTGAAGAACACTATTGAGAGAATTGAGAAGCTGGAGAAGAGGGAAATTATTTGCAAATTCATGATTTATTGAAGGACATGTATACAGAATATACAAAGAACTCTCAGAACTCCACAAGGAAAAAATCAATAAGAATGTTTAAATTATTTGAATAATCTGAAAAATAAATGTTTTGTGTCCATGTCAAAATGAATCTTTAAAAATAATTTTATAATAGTCATATTATATACATGTTATATACATATTAAATAGTATAATACAATTATACACAATTTTAGTAAAAAAAAGTACAAAGTCTACACACTGAAAACCTCAAATTATCGATGAGAGATGATAAAAAGACCTAACTGAGACAGATACCAAATTCATGGATTGGAATATTATAATTTTTTTTTTGATTATTTCCAAATCTATAGGTTGAAAGCAATATCAGCCCTAATCTCAACAGGACTTTTTTTGCAGATAATGCAAAACTGATTCTAAGATTAACATGGAAATGCATAGAGGTTAAAATAGACAAAGAGAAATCTTGATAAAGAACAAAGTCAAAATAAATGACCAAAAATATCTAATGACAAGAAAATACAGGGATGGGCAACACCAAACTTTGATAAGGAAATAAAATAGTAAAACTCGTAACACTGTTGACAATAAAAAGATACAACCACTATAAAAAATATATCTGGCAGTTTGTTATAAAGCTAAATATGTGCCTATTCCGTGGATTACCTATTTCAATTTTATATAATTGTCCAAGAGAAATAAAAATATATACTCACAAAAGGATATGTACAATAACTTTTTTAACAGTCCAAACTAGAAATAGGCCACATGCCATTGTTACAAGAATGGCTGTGCTATATCCATACCATGGATCACTGTTCATTAATTAAAAGTAATGAAGTACAAGACACATACAAGATAGATAAATATCAAAACATAATTTTGAGTAAATAAGCCTTATACATCCATAATGTATGAGTCCTCTTATTTAAATTGCTTAATCTAGTAGAATGAATCTGTGATGGAAAAAAAGAGATAAGTGGCAGGGACAGAGATTAACTGGGAAGGAGCAAGAAAGAACTTCCTGGGTGATGGTAACATTCTGGACCTTGATAGAGGTTTGGGTTACCATGTTAATTTGTCAAAACTCATTGAATACCACACATAATATTTGTGCATTTTACTTTGTATAAATTTTACCTCAAAAGAAAAATGAAAACTGCAGATTGAGTTCAACTTGATATACATGCTAAAAAATGTATAGTGACATTTACTGATGTTTCCAAGTTACTCTGAAATTCATTGAAACAATAAAATGGATTGATAAATGAATAAAAGGTGGGCAGATGGACAAATAAGTGACAAGTCAATAATAGTAAAATATTAGCAGTAGTATCTAGTCAGTGGTATTTTGGGAGATCCCCTGTAAAAATTTTTTCAACTTTCCTGAGTGAAAATTTCTGTAACAGAATATTGGGAAAATCTTGTTTAAAGATAGAAAACAATATTTGTAAATATATATATATATATATATATATATATATATATATAGCAAGTTTATTCAAATAGTCTCAAATCAGAAATGATATCATAGCCATAAACATGTGAATGAATAAACAATTTGAGATTTTTTCAAAAAGGATGAACACCTGTGAGAAGCAACAACATGGGGGAATTTCAGAAACGGTAGGTTGTACAAAAGAATCTGGACTCAAAATGTATACCACATAATTTTACTTTTAGAGATGTTTAGGACAAGCAAAAACTAATTTATAATGACATAAAGCAGATCTGTTTTCACCAGGGACTGTAGAAAAGAAAATTTAACTACAAAAGGACTTGGAGGAAACTTTTGGGGGAATACTGGAAACGTTTTGATTATCTCGATTGTAGTAGTGATGTATATACAGTGTTTCCCCCAAAATAAGATTTAATCAGAAAATAAGCCCTAGCATGATTATTCAGGATGACATCCCTGAACATAAGCCGTAATGCATCTTTTGGAGCAAAAACTAATATATGACCTGGTCTTATTTTCGGGCAAACATGGTATCTAACCAAATTCATTGAAATACACACTTAAAATGGGCAGATTTGTAATATGTAAATTATACCTCAATAAAGTTTATTTGAGAGAAAAATATATACACTTGAGTTGATGTTCAGTATAACTTTTTAGATAGTTGTAAATTGTTTCAATCTTATAACCCTTTGCTGAGGGCTACAATAACTCCAATGTGTTAATATTTTCTAATCTATTCTCTTAAAACTAGCTGTTTCTTGGAGTTCAAGCCATGTGCTCGATATCCAATTTAACAATATCCCTCCTTTATTATAAGGACTGCTAACATTTCAGTCCACCTAATGTGGTACTCACTACTCCAAACATGCATCACGCAGATGCTTTCTTTCAGATGTAAGTGACATAGACTTACCTCAAACTAAGAGGAAGTATTTTGATTTATGAAACACTAAGAAGTTTAAATAATGAAGCCCTGTGAAGGACAGGGATGCAGCTGGCACTTGGGAATGCCTAGAACTAGGTAATATTTCCAGAATTCTTTCACTACCTCTCTCCACTTTTTCACCCTGAATATGGACTTCATTCTCACACTGCAATGCAGTCTGATCACCACCACTCTTTAAGACATATAGCTACTGAATTTGCCAAATTCTAAATCCTGTGGCTTTACTATTAAGAGTTACATTGATGGTTTCTTTAGTCCTAATTGCAACAATCCCAAGAAAGGACCTCTTTGGCTTAGCTTTGGTCACATAACCACCTATCGTCCCACTGACTATGGCCAGGGAACCAGGGGATATGGTCATGATATATATGACATCTCCAGTGATAGCTTTGAAAATATCAGGGTTGAAAATTTGGGAAGGGCAAGCTACAAAAAAGTGAAAATCATGGGAAAACAATTTCATATAGGCTCATAGTAATAGATATATTACCATATGTTAAATATTTACCCAATAATTTATTTATCCAAGTATTAAAAGACAAAGGCAGGCCCCTTCATATTTTTTTTGCCAAAGTAATATGTAAAATATATCTAAATCAATTCTGAGAAACTGGCAAGAATAATAATGAAATCATACTTAAATACATATGACATATTTTATATAAAATGACTATTTCTAAATAAACTGTCAAATTAAATTCATATTCTAATCATGAGCAATTAAAGAATAAGCAGTTTACAATAATATAAAACTAACAATCAGGGAAAGAGAAAAGTCTTACAGTAAACAGAAAAAATTAATGGAAATGTTTTAGTATGAACATTAGGTTAGGAGAAATTAAGAGAATTAGGATCTAATTTAGTCTAACAATTGATTATGGGTTCTTCTAGTCTATTAATCTTTGGCCATCAGTTTCATATTCTACAAATTAAAGAACTTGGAGTAGATGACCACCTTTCTTGTATGTGAGAAGAGATAATAAATATATGTTAACTATATATAAGTCATATATTGGCATTAATGGAGAAGTTACTTACTTTCTAAATACTGGGAGTGCCAAAAAAAATGTATACACATTTGTATTCATCTTTTGTTATCAGTGTATAGTGACTATTACAATTTTGATACAGTTTTTTTTTTCCTTTCTTAAAATGGGTATACATTTTTGGCACCGTCTGTATATATGTAAATTCAAAATATTTTCTGATTCTAATTTAAACAATGGAAATCTCATAGTTTGCAGTAAATGCCATGTGAGTCATTTCCATCATTCTTTTCAATTTTGATCTTACACCAGCTAAAATAAACCTTTCAATTGTATTTTAAAAACATATTAAAGTATAACATTTCTAGAACTTTAAAATGTTGCATCAATTCCGTGAATGAAATTCTGATTTTATATAACTAATTCTACATTAAAGTTGAGTCAAAGAGCAGATTATCAACTTTAATATCCATTAACTTATTCAACATCACCGAAAATTGGTTTTTGTCCTTCATATTAATCTTTACCCAAGCACTTTAAACACAATTCCCTGATTTAAGCATTTTTACAAAAGAAGTAATAGTTATTTTTAAAATAATCAATATTGAAAATACTATTTGTTGACCCATAACAGATCAGTGCTGACATCAATGTAGATATAATAAGTATCAATTTTTCAATGATTCCTCAAACTTTCCCCAGCATAACATAGTATTTTGAAAAATACTTTAGTAAAAAAAAAAAATCAATAGGTCAGCAACTTTTGTCCATGAACAACTCCTCAGTAAGAAACTTACAATCAGGACAACACAATAGCCTTTAAATGAATGACAGCAGGCAGTGTTTCCAACCTGTTTCAGTGCTTTTTGGGCAGCAGATTCCACCTGCTGCTCTAAATCAAAAAGTTTGGCCCAACTATATGACTCATTTTCTCACCGTTGGAAAGTAACCTTTTGAATTTCCTTGGCAGCATCTTTCACTGTTTATGGATGGTACTTTTAGCATTTAATTTTAAATGTTCTGATTACTCAGAAATTACTACTACCAAGAAAAGACAAAGTACATCAAAATTCATGTAAAGAATTAGGTGCTTGGATCAGTGTTCTACAAGGCAGGGATTTAGTGTATAGCTCACTAGTGATTAAGCATCAGTGTTGTAATCAGTGAAAATCCAGGATGCTTTGATCTGCCAATAAGCTATAATTTGCATAAATATTTACATAGCTAAATTGTGAAAATCTTCTTTTGAGGTTGGTAACCAAATCTCTGAACAAAATTGTGTTCTGATTTATTATAAAGTTTTACCAGTTAGAAATGATTGTATAGTTAAAAAAAATAAAATAAAAAGATATAAAAGTACCATGACTTACAGGTACTTTCTCTCTTATATAAATAAAATATTAGAAAGAAGACATGCTGGGAAAGCTCTATTAGGCCATCAGTGATTAAAATAAATAGTCTTTCTGCTTTATTGTGGAGGGCATACCTTCCATTCTAAAATCATTGCATAATCCAAAACGGATATTAAAGCTCCAGCCATCAAACGAAAATTGCAGGCAAGAAGAAAGAAGAGAAGGTGCAAATGGAGATTCTCCCAAATGAGTTGGTTCCTTTAAGCACCCTTCCTGGAAATTTCCCATACCGGTAACAGTTCTTTAATCTCTGCTTTAAAATCGGCCGCTCTAGATTAAGTTTTTCTTTTGTACAACTAGGTTGAAACCTGCAAAACATTTCCCATATGTGATAATATCAGGACCTACAACACACCCTAGGACCACAGAATTGATGATCAGCTGCCTGGAGATTGTTTCACTGCAGTGTTATAAAAATGACAACATTTTATGCTATCAAATAATTGAAACACAGCTTGACTCAGTACCTTCGAATGTTCTATATTTAGACTAAAATCTAAAATCTTTCCTTCCTTCAAGGGTAAATTTTGTTGTTTTTTTCTGCCTGGTTTGTAAAATGTTGTCTTTCCCATTATAAAACAAATGGTCATGATATAATTAGTTCTTGCTGGCATGTCATGAGTCATTTGATTTGTAATTTTAAGACTTCCTTCAGTTCACAAAACTCGTCATGTCTTTCATAAATTGTACTATGTAGTTTATATTCTGTTTTGTGTTTCTATACTTGATCTTGGTAAATATGATAGTTGATTTTGACCTTTCTTGTACCAGTGAAATTCCACTCAGTTTCTGCAGCAGTCAATTCCATTTAAATGAAGAGCTTTCCAACTGTTGACCTCATGGTTTCAAGTCATCTGCTGTACCTTTATTGCTCCTCATGAGATGAGTAATGGAATTCTGATAGAATTTCTCCAATTTATCTAACATCATACTACACTTCTTGTAAAAAAGAGGATTGCTGAAATTTTCCTCTTTACTGTGCTCACATTTTTTTTTTTCTATCTGCCCTTGATTTGTCAGAAATACCT
This sequence comes from Rhinolophus ferrumequinum, assembly GCF_004115265.2. Lineage (NCBI taxonomy): Eukaryota > Metazoa > Chordata > Mammalia > Chiroptera > Rhinolophidae > Rhinolophus > Rhinolophus ferrumequinum. Next base: position 30,804,602 of record NC_046286.1, read on the forward strand.
GGAAAACTTAGCATTTAGATTGGGGTATTTGTCTACAGTGAAATTACAGTAATTCTCCTATTTTTATTTATTTTGAAATTTTTTCAGATAGGATTTTAAAAGGAGAGAAATAAACACTTGCCCTTGAGTTTTTATCTTCCCAGAAAGAGCAAACCTGTATTTAATATACATTTCATGTAAAACAAGAATGGATTTCTCTTAATTTATTATTCTTATGTGTTTACTAAGATAATCTCAACATCTCTGATCTAGTCTTCTATCCTTATGCCAAAATCACACCTAAATCGGCTGTTGTAGCTTTATAACAAGTAGTATAAATAATTCAAATATTTTTATTTTTTCAAAAACTTTTGGTTATTCTAGATTCTTTGCTTTCTCATATAAATATTAGAAGTATCTTTTCAACTTCTATCAAAAAATCTTATAAGTATTTTGATTATGATAATCAAAAATGAAAAATATTGAACATCCTAAACTAGGAACATGGTATTTCCCTCCATTTATTTAGGTCTATAATTTCCATTTGCAATATATTATGTATTTCAATGTAGATATATCTATGGTTAAATTTACCCCATGTACTTTGTATGAAATTATAAAGTCATTACATTGTAATTTTATTTTATATTTGTTTATTACTAACAAAAATAGAAATTTAATATTTATATTAAGGATATTTTAAATGAGTTTTTCATTTATCAATCATATTTTTAAAAATTCTTTCTAAATCTTTATATATGTCACATTTTTTGTAAATAAAAAAAGATTTTTAAATTGCCTTTTCAATAGTTTGAATTTTATTTATATTTCTTTTTATTGCCTTATTGCAACATCTAGAATCTGCAGTACAATGTTGAATAGAAAACATGAAAGCAGAAATCTTTGCTTTAGTCCTGATCTTATGGAAAAGAAATCAATAGATCAGCATTAAGTATATCGTTAAGCTTGAGATTTTAGTACCATTTGTCAGATTACAAAAATTATCTTCTATATCTTTCTTTTGACAATCATTTTCTATCAATAATCGTTAATTTTGTCAAATGTTTCCCTCTGTGTCTATTAAGGTGGCCGTATAGTTTTCTTCTTTATTATTTTAGTGTGGCAAATTATATTCTTTGATTCTAGAATGTTGGACCACTTTCTTATACTTGGAATAAACCACACTTGATTTTGTATATATATTTCTGTAATTGATTTGTTTATTTTATTATGATGTTCATGAACATGTTCATGAGGGAAATCTGTCTGCCATTTTCATTCTTTTGTAATCTCCATGTAACATCTGGATAGCAAGGGTATACGGGCATAATAAAATGGTCAGAAAGGGTCCCTTTTTCCTCTACTTTTCGAAGTAAGATTGTCATATGGTTTTTATTTCTTCTGTAAATATTGGTCAGGATTTATCAATGAAGCAATCTGGTACTGGAGTTTTCTTTGTGGAAAGACTTTTTGTTGTTGTTGTTTTTAATTTTGAAATAATTATAGATTCCCAGAAAGTAGCAAAAATATTAGCAAGGTCCAATGTGTTCTTTATCTAGTTTCCCTCAATGGATAGAGCTTAAATAACTATCGTACAATATAAAAACTGGGAAACAAGTGAGTATATATTTCTATGTCATTTTAACACATTATATATTTATATAACCAGCACAGTCAAGATACAAACATATTTCATTACCACAAAGATCTCTTTCATGCTACTCCTTTAGTATTACACCCACCTACTTTCCCACCACTATAATTTCTGATCTCTAGATACTACTAATCTTTCATCCACCTGTATAATTTTGTTATATCAAAAATGTTATATAAATTGAATCATATAGTATGTGATCTTTTGAGGTTGACTTATATTTGACTTAATATAATACCCTTGTGATCCATCCAAGTTGTTGCATGTATAAGTAGTTTGTTCTTTTGTTGTTGAGTATAAGTCATCAAAGAGACTCAAACAAGGTGAGTCCTGTGATTTCCCCAGATACTTCCCAGGATCAATTTTCAGGCCTCACTTTAGAGAGTAAGAACCCAAACAGAGCCTGCAGTCTTACTGAATAGCGAATACAATTATTGGATTACAGAAAGCTGAGGTGGCCAAAATTTGCAGCAGGGTAAAAAATCATTAGAGAACTCATGTCTACTATTTAGACAAGTGATAAATTGTGCATGCATTTCTTAAAATTCCCCATGTGTGGAGAAATAAGTAGACTAGAAAATTCCAAGAGCTCACATAGTTCTAAGAGTAATTTGTCCCATTAAACAGAAAGGAGAAATCTCATAATAAAGGATATTGCATAAAGTTCTTAAAAGGGCCACACATTAGTAAGGAGGTTAAATCACGGCCTAAACAATAACTGATTTGGACTCATATTAGCAAATAGGCCACAAAATAAAGCTTAAAAATTGATTCTCAGGTAACTTATAATAAGTGTCTGACAAAAGAAAATTCATATCTCTTTAAAAGTATACAAAAAAAAAAAAATCCAGTTCTCAACCATAACAATTAGCAAATAGAGAGGACTCAAATGAGAAATGAAAACGGAGATGTTACAACTGATACCATAAAAATATAAAGGATCATAAGATACTATTATGAACAAATATACAAACAAAAAATTGAAAACCTTGAAGAAATGCATAAATTCCTAAAAATATACGACCTACCAAGCCTGAATCATGAAGAAATAGAAAACCTGACCAGGTTCATTACTACTACGGTGATTGAATCTGTAACCAAAAACCTCCCAATGAACAAAAGTCAAGTACCAGAAAGCTTCACTGGTGAATAATACTAAACATTTAAAGAAGAATTAATACCAATCCTTTTCAAACATTTCCAAAAAATAGAAGAGAAAGGAACACTTCCAAACTCATTTTACAAGACTAGCATTAACCTAATTTTAAAAAACAAAACAAACAAACAAAAACAACACAAAACAGACAAGGGTACCACAAGAAATTACTGGCCAATGAACATAGACTGAAAGTTCTCAACAAAATATTAGCAAACTGAGTTCAACAATTCATTAAAAGAATCACGCACCATGAGCAAGTGCCATTTATTCCAAAAAATGCACAGATAGTTCATCTCAAATAAATCAATGAGATACATCACATAAACAAAATGAAGGCTATAAATCATATGATTATCTCAGTAGATGCAGAAAAAGTGTTTGACAAAAATTCAACATTAACATGATTAAAAAAGCCCTCAACAAAATATGCATAGAGGGAATGTGCCTCAACATAATAAAGGTAATTTATGACAAGCCCATAGCTAACATCATAGTCAATGGTGAAAAGTTGAAAGTTTTTCCTCTAAAATCAGAAAAACAAGGATACCTACGCTCTCCACTATTATTCAACATAGTATTAGAAGAGATATCTAGAGAAATAGGCAAGAATAGTAAATAAATATATCTAAATTGGAAAGGAAAAAGTAAGAGTGTCACTAGTTGCAGAACATGTGATATTATATATAAAAACCCTAAAAACTCCACCAAAAAGAAAAAAACAGTTAGAACTGATAAATGTATTCAGGAAAGTTTCAGAACACAAAATAACTATACAAAAATTGGTTGCTTTTCTACACACCAATAATGAACTATCAGAAAAAATAATTAAGAAAATAATCACTTTAAAATTGTATCAAAAAGAATAAAATATCTAGTGATAAACTTAACCAAGGAGGTGAAAGACCCATTCACTATGATGTTAATGTAAGAATTGAGAAATACACAAATGAAAAGATATTTCCATGCTCATGGATTTGAAGAATTAATATTGTTAAAATGTCCATATAACCCAAAGCAATCTACAGATTCAATGTGATCACTATCAAAAACCCAGTGGCATTTTCACAGAACAGAACTAGCAATCCTAAACTGTGTATAGAAAATCAAAAGACCTCAAATAGACAAAGAAATCTTGGAGGTGTGGGGAGCAGAGAAAAAGCTGGAGCCTTCACACTCCCTGATTTTAAACTATATCACAAGGCTATAGTTAATAGTTATCAAAACAGTATGATATGGCAAAACAAACAGATAGATCAAAGGAACAGAATAGAAAGACAAGAAATAAATCTGGGCCGGCCCGGTGGCTCAGGTTGTTAGAGTATAGAGTTCATAACACCAAGGTCACCGGTTCGATTCCCACATGGACCAGTGAGCAACTCCCTCCCCAACTAGATTGAAAACAATGACTTGACTTGGAGCCGATGGGTCCTGGAAAAACACAATGTTCCCCAATAAAATAGAGGGTGTGGGGAGAGAGAGAGAGAGAGAGAGAGAGAGAGAGAGAGAGAGAGAGAGAGAGAGAGAGAGAGAGAAAGACTTATATGGTCAATTAATTTACAATAATGAAGCCAAGAATATACAGTGGGTAAAGGATAGTCTCAATAAATGTTGTTGTGATAACAGAACAGCCACATGCAAAAGAATGAAAGTGGACCACTACCATACACCCTACATAAAGATTTCAAGGTGAGACATGAAACCATAAAACTACTAAAAGAAAATATATGCAATAAGCTCCTTTATATTGGTCTTGGCAATGATTTTTTTAATCAGACACCAAAACCAAAGTTAAAAATAAACAAATAAAAAAACACTGGGAATACATCAAACTAAAAATCTTCTCCAAAGCAAAGGAAACCATCAACAAAGTGAAAAGGCAACCTACTGATAGGAAGAAAATATTTGCAAATCATATCTGATAAGGGATTAATATCCAAAATGTATAAATAACTCATATAGCTCCAGAGCAAAGAAACAAACAATCCAATTTAAAAATGGGCAGAGGATCTGAATAGGCATTTTTTCCAAAAAAGACATACAGATGGTCAACACGTACATAAAAATATGCTCAATATCACTGATCATCAGGGAAATAAAAATCAAAACCACAATAAGATATCACTTCACACCTGTTAGAATGGCTATAATCAAAAGGACAGAAAATAACAAGTGTTGGTGAGGAGACGAGGGAAAGGGAACCCTTGTGCACTGTTGGGAATGTAAGTTGGTGCAGCACTATGGAAAATAGTATGGAGGTTCCTCAAAAAATTACAAATACGAGTATAACTACCACAAGATCTAGAAATTCTACCTCTAATATAATCCAAAAAAAAACCCAAAAACATTAACTTGAAAAGACATATGCATGCCCATGTTCATTGCACCATTATTTGCAATAGACAAGGTATGGATTCACCTTATTGTCCATCAATGGAAGAATAAATAAAGAAAATGTGATATGTATGTATATGTATGTATACACATACACACACACACACACACACACACACACACACAAGAATATTATTCAGCCATATAAAAGAATGAAATCTTGCTATTTACAATATCATGGATGGATCTTGAAGGCATTATACTAAGTGAAATAAGTCAGACAGAGAAAGACAAATACCTTATGACCTCACTTATACATGGAATCTGAAACAAACAAAATATATTAAGCTCTTAGATACAGAAAAAAGATTGGTTGTTGCCAGATGCAGGGCAAAATGTATAACCAGGTCAAAAGATACAAAAGTACAATTATAAAATCAATAAGTCATGGGGATGTAACGTACAGCATGGTGACTATAGTTAATAATAATGTATTGTGTATTTGAAATTTGGTAAGAGAATAAATGTTAAAGGTTCTCATCACAAGAAAATGAAATTCTGTAACTGTATTTTGATGGACATTAACTAGACTTAGTGTTGTGATCATTTCTCAATATATACAAATATTGAATCATTATATTGTACATCTGCCACTAATATGTTATATGTCAATTATAACTCATAACATTTAATAATGTCTATTGTTATGCTTATTACAGTCAAAATGTAATAAGCATATAAAAAAATAAAATATGATCCATACCTATCAATATTACTGAAAGCAGAAATGACATAAATGACGAATTAGAAGATAAGGACTTTAAGACCACTATTACAAATTTTACAAATATACTCAAGGATATAATTAACAACATAAAAAATAATTTAAAAATCAATGAGGAGACAAATTGGCAATAGTTTTTAAAGATGCAAATGTAATTTCTATGTATAAAAACATAATATCTGAAAATAAAAATATACGGAAATGGAACTACAGCAAAATAGACATTATAGAAGAAAAAGTCAGAGAATTTGCAGAATATCAATGGCTTAAAAGTGAATAAAAGACTGACAAATTGATAGAACCGAAATGACCTATGCGGCAATATTGAATAGTTTATATACATGAACCAGAAATTCGAGAGGAAGCACAGAAAAATATTATAGAAATAATAGACAATATTCTCCCAAATTTGATAAGTATTATAAACACAGACAAGAAACTCTCATGCATTTAAGCAGAAGAAAATTTAAGAAAAACATACCATGGCATATAACAACCAAATTTCCAAAACCCGGTAATAAAGATAAAATTTTGTTTAAAAACCAAAGGAGAAAAAGACGTATACAGAGCAATGAAGAATGACAGTAAACTTCTCATTTGAAACTCTGTGGTCCAAGAGACAACAGAAAGACACCTGTGGAATGTTGAAATCTATAAACAGCAAAAAATTGTTTCATAAAGCATTAGAAAACCAAGAGTTTTTTCAGACCAGCAGAAGCTTAGAAAATTAATCACTAGCAGGCATAAATTACAAAGTGTTTCAAACAAAGTTCTTTAGCCAGAAGATAAATGGTAATTTACACAAAAGAATGTAGGCTGATAAAATAAATAGTAGAAACTTATGTAAATGTGAAAATTTGTTTCTCAATCTATACATTGTTAAACTATAACCAACTACTTAAAGCAAAAATAATAACAATGCACTGTAAGATTCTTACAACAGAAAAATGGGGTGAGGGTGGAAGTATATTGTTGAAAAGTTCTTACAGTATACATCAAGTGCTATAATTTTATTTCAAAGTAGACACTGATAAGGAAAAATGTATGTTACAAACCCTAAAACAGTGACTAAAATGTTACATAAAAAGTGAACTCATAAACAGTTGAGATAAAATGGAATTCTAAAGAAAATGAAATTTATCCAAAGGAAGAAAAACAAAGAGAAAAAGTGGAACAAAGTGTAAATAGCAAAATGTAGATTTAAAATTAAACACAGCAGTAAATGAACTGAGCACTACAATTAACAGAAAGATATTGCGAAGCAAGAAACCAATTTTAAATATAAAGATACAGAGAGGTTAAAATTTAAAAACATTAAAAAGTCTACAAGCAAACACTAATCATAAGAAAACCAGAGTGGCTTCATTAATTTCAGAAGTTGATTTCTTGTTAAAGTATTACCAGTAGTAAAGAGGAAGCTTTCATAGTGTTAAAATGGTTATTTCATCAAGGAGGTATAATAATTATAAATATGAATGTATATAATACAAAAGCTTCAAAACATATAAATCAAAAACATAATAGAACTGAAGAGAGAAATCCAGAAATTCAAAATCATGGTTGGAGATTTGAATACTTATCTCTTAGTGACTGAGAACAAGTAGGTTAAAAAAAAATAGTAAGAATATAAAAGTGTCATTTAAAAACCTATGACACACTTTGACCTAAGTGACATTTATGATAGAATACATGTCCCTCTCTAGTGCATATATATCGTTCATGAAGATAGATAGTATTCTGAGCCATTAAATGAATGGTGATAATTTTAAAAAAATTTAAGTCACATGGAGTGCTATGTGCACTGATTACAGTTGGATTAAACTAGAAATCAATGCCAGAAATATATACAGAAAATACATAAATATTTGAAATTTAAGCAACACACCTCTAAATATTTTGTGTCAAAAAAAAATCACAGGAGTATTAGAAAATATTTTGATCTGAATTGACATAAAAACTGAATATATCAAAACGTATATGAACAAATAAAGTTGTGTTTAGAGGGAAATTTATAGTAATCACTACTTACACTAAAAAAATAAAGAGCTAAAAATCAATGATTTCAACATCTACCTTGAGAACCTTTAAAAAAGCCAAACTATACAAAAAATAAACAGTTGGAAGGAAAGAATAAAATAGGGCAGAAATTAGTAGAATAGAAAAAGATCAATAGAGAAAAATCAATGAAACCAAAAGCTATTTGTTTGAAAAGATTAGTAAAATTGATAAGTTTCTAGATAGCCTTATCAAATCTACAAAACTGTCTTCCCCATTGTGTGACCTGGATGTAGTTAATTGACTAAAGGTCATATATCTTATTTGATTTTACAGAAATTGACATGGTAACTTAATAAGCCTATTTTTCATTCAATACATTGCATTTTGTAAGATAAATGTTAAGAACTTATTTGAGTAGATATAAAATCATGCTGAAACCACATAGTTGCTGGAATTAGTGGTTCTGAGCATTAAAAACAATAGATGGTGGATAGAAATGGTAATTCTCTTTAAAAATATTCAGACTGGCAGAGTTGCATAAGTAAGTATTAGACCTGCTATATGACTGAGAGAATGAATAATACAAATGCGTGAAAACTAAACAGACCAAATATGGGCCCCAAAAGAGGGAGCTCAGTGTTTTCTGAATTCCTATTGCACACTCTTTGATGATCTTCTGTGGTGTTATTGCACTTATATTACAATAACTTGTGTGCATACCATCACCCTAAGGGGAAAACAAAAATATTATTTTTATTTCCTACAGTATCCGTATATGACACGGAACTTTGCATTATGGTTTCCTTCTAACAGGTTGTGAATAAAAGTGTTTTGAATAATGGATCGTTATTGCTATTAGAAGGAAAGGAAGGCAAGGAGAGGAGGGCAAGAGGGAGTTAGGGAAGGGAAAAGATAAGATAATTTGGCAGTTATTCAGTTATCCTCAACAGATAGTTTCAAGCAAAAGCTGGATGGCATTTCTTTTTTTCTTTTAATTAGTTTCAGGTGTAGAAAATAATGTAATAGTTAGACATTTATACCCCTCACTTAGTGATAACCCCTCCCCCAATATATTACCCCTCTGATGACATTTCTTTTGTCATGAAGATAATAGAAGGAGTGAATGGAGTGTTACCATAAGACCTATGTTTCAAAAAACATGTTCTGAAAAGCATTGCCACTTAAAATATGATTTCTGCAATGATGCTAGTTAACACATATAATTTTGGAACCTGATGAGATGAAGTACAGAAAATGAGAGCAAGCATGTAGAAATACTTACAACATAACAGGTTAATTTTATGTATTTTGGACCTACTTATAAAAAAATGGGGCATGTATTTTGTATGTATTTTTTCTGTATTTTATAAAAATATCAGTCCATACAAAATAGATTCTTTTCTGTCCTTTCCTACAAATAGTTTGAAATACTACTACAGAACAATAGTCCCCCCGCCAAAGAAATATTTTGTCCTATAAATATTCCATGATAAAATGAACACAGGAACTAGTTCATTGAGTTTCTCTTATAGATTGTAGGGCACATTGAAATGTTAAGGCATAAAAAATTCAAAGCTGGGCACTAAGGAATACACTTAGAATTATGTAATTTGACAGTTATAAGTAATTTTCTAAATTTGTGACATTTTAATAATCATGTCAAATGTAAATTCAAATTCCTAACCATATTGAAAAGCTCTTTATTATTTATGAGAACTCAGTTGATACGTAATTAACTGGTGATTTTATCAAATTTTCCATTGCCAGAAATAGAATGCTTCTCCTTTCAAATAATAAAGTGGCATATTATATTACATGAAATCCACTTTGAATGGCAAGTATGAAGTGAAATAATACATTTAAAATAATAAATTGCCTTCAAAATCACAAATAGAAAACAGTTTATTTGTTCTTAAATGCATTTTATCTAAATAAATTTAAAACACAAACTTTGTAACAATAAACTATAAATATATTTTGTCATTTATATATAAGATAGTTTTAAATTATCCATTTTTCATATGGAATCTTTTTTTAATAATTTCCTTTGAACAAATCATTTTAATAATTTTGCTAGCATGAATTATAATACCTCTACCTGAGGATAGGATATAGTTATGTTTATGTATCTGATGCCTTTCATTCTATATGATCAGGAGAGTATATCAATAAGAAATTATTGTAATTGTCTATTTATGAAAGATCAAGTAGGTATACACATAGAAAAAAAGAAAGTCAGTCATGGGTATAATAATATTCCCTAATTTCAGAAACATCCAAAATTTAAAACTGTCAGAAACGTGGTCTATCCTCACAAATTTGTTTTCTCTCAGGAGATAAACTGTAAAATAAGAGCTTAAAATCCTCTTGAAAAATTCCCAAATATAATTAACAATGGTAGCTGTTAGATAATTAAAAATAATACCCTACTCTGACCCACTGTCCAAATAAAAATAGTTCCCACTCTTATTTTTTATATTAAATTTTAAAAAGTATTATTTGTAGAGAGCTTTGATTTCATTTCATATTTGCTTGTATTGGAAAAGGCTATAGAAATGTGAAAGTCACTCTGAGCATAAAATGTGTTATGCTTATAAAATATTATATGGTCATTTGTGAATTTGAAGGTTCATTAAAATCAGTTTGCCTATCTGTATAAAATACTCCAATTTTAGCAATCTATGTCTGACTAGGACAAATAATCTTGCTGAAATTCTGAAATTTGCTCAAGGAAGGCAAATATTTCAGAAACTCGGGATTCAAAATAACTTCAACATTCACTTAGTCTTTAATTTTTAAGAAAATGAAAATAAGAAATATTTGAGAAACATGGTTGTGTGAGAGGTCCCCTTGATCTCTGCCCTTGAAGTTTAAAGTAAAACAGCTATAATTCAAAACAGGATTCCCTGCACAACACACAAATACGTCGCAGAGATCTGTGCATGGAAACATCTGAAAGTGGGTGAATCAAGGTGACCAGGGGAAGAGGGAAAGGAGAAAAGCTGAGATGGGTGCTGCGGGTGCAGCCAGTGCTCACTGCAGTTCACAGGAGAGAGGAGTCAGGCTGCAGGTGCACTCTCTGCGGTCATGAGCATTCTTGCCTGAGTGATCCGCATGTAATATGGCTGAACTCAGTGATCAGGGCAGAGAATTTGGGGCAGAGACTTAATACAGAAGTGTGACAGCTGTGGTCTATCAGCCCTCATTGCCAGGCAGCAAACAAAGCCAAGGAGCCTGGCCACCTCCCCAACCCTCTCAGAGATACTAGCAGTGGGCTCCAGAAAAAGGTGCAGCAGTGTCAGATTAAAGAACCAGAATATCTACAGCCCTGAGAACTGGCGATACAGCTCCTGAGTGGCAGACACACACTGCCCCTATTCCCAATGGCAAGGGTAAAGATACAGAGGTGAGGCAGCTGTGGTCTGCCAGTCGCAATTACTGGGAGGAGAACAAAGCCACAAACACACCAGTGGCCTCTTCCAGCCCACACTGCTACCACCTTTCATGGCTGATCCCAGTGGGGGCACCTAAGACAGTCAGAGGCAGCACCGGGATTTCAGTGGCTCAGAACCCCATCATCCACCATATTCTCCCACAAGGATGGTGCCCTAAGACTGAGGCGACCAGGTCACACAAGAGACGCCCAACTCTGCCGGGAATCTTCCATCACCAGGAGCCAACAGGGCAAGAGAAACTAAAATGCTCTGGCGCCACGTACTAGAAATCTAAAGAAAGACCTCTTGATATCAACCTGCCACAGAGCTCAAATTTCCTAGGAAGAGAAATAATCTATCAAATGCCTTGAAAAACCAAAGTAAGAAGGCAGCTCAGAAAGAAAATGAAAATCTCCAGAAAATAAACTTAAAGATATGGAAATATGAGACTTAAATGACAGCAAACTCAAGATTTCAGTTTTAGGGAAAAAAAAAACAAAACACAAGATGCGCGAAAACTCAGACAGGCCATTTAATGAATTAAAAATAAAATCAATGAATAAAATGAACATTTTAGCAAATAAGTTGAAATTTTTTTAAAGAACCAAATAGAAATTTGGGAGCTGAAGAATTCAATAAAAGAGATGAAGAATAAAAAAGCAAGCTTAGGAAATATATCTGACCACATGAGGGAAACAACTAGTGATAATGAAGATAGAAATCTGGAAATGATGCAGGTAGAAGAAGAGACTTGAGGTTCAATGAAATGAAAGAACTCTTCAAAAACTGACACTATTAGAAAGAGCGATATAATAATAATGGGTATACCAGAAGGAGAAAAGAGGAAGAAGAACATAGAGGGCCTATTCAAACAAATAGTCAACAAGAACTTCCTAAACCTATGGAAAGAACCGGATCCTCGAATCCAAGAAGCAAATAGAACACCTAATTATCTCAACCCCAACAGGCTCCAACGCACATTGTATTGAAACTGTCAAAAATGAATAACAAAGAAAGAATCCTCAAGGCAGCCAGGGAAAAGAAGACGGTAACCTACAACGGAATGCCCACTAGAATATCATCAGATTTTCCAGCAGAAACTCTGCAAGCCAGGAGGGAGTGAAACCAAATATTAAAACTATTGAAAGAGAGAAATTATGAGCCAAGAATAATATATCCAGCAAAAATATCCTTTATATATGAAGGAGGAATAAAGATCTTTCCAGAAATACAGAAGCTGAGGGAATTTTCTAACACACGACCTGCCTACAAGAAATAATGAAGGAGGCTATTAAACCAGCAACAATAGGGATAATCTGTGGCAACCAAAACATAAAAGGGGGGAGAGTAAAGGCCTGAAACGGAATATGGGAATGGAGAAAGTTAGCATGTTGAAGAAAATGGAATACTGTAAATATCAAACTTTCTTTTACATAAACTTAAGGGTAACCACTCAAGAAAAATCCAGAACTGAAATATACACTGTAACAAAAAAAGAAACAGAGGGAAAACCATAGAATACCACCACACAGAAATAACAGACAACAACAAAAAGGCAAAGAAACAATGGAGACACAGCCTTATCAGAAAACTAAAGATAGAATAATAAGAAATCCTCATGTATCAATAATCACCCTAAATGTAAATGGACTGAATTCACCAATAAAAAGGTATACAGTGGCAGATTGGATCAAAAAACTAAACCCAACCATATGCTGACTCCAAGAGACACATCAGCTACAAGGACAAACATAGACTCAAAGTGAAAGGGTAGAAATTGACACTCCAATCAAATGGTGTCCAGAGAAAAATCAGGTGTAGTCATACTGATATCAGATGAAACAGACTTCAGGATAAAATAAAAGAGACAAAGATTGACATTCCATAATGATAAAGGGGACGATACAACAAGAAGACATAACAGTCATCAATATTTATGCCCCCAATCAGGAAGCACAGAAATATACCAAGAAACTACTAACAGAACTAAAGAGAGAAATTAACCAAAACACAATTACAGGAGGGAATCTAAATATATCATTGATAGCTATGGATAAATCATCCAAACAGAAAATAAAGAAAGAAATAGCAGCGCTAAATGACACATTAGATGAAATGGACATAACTGACATTTATAGAGAACTTCATCTTAAAACATCAGACTATATATTTTTTTAATGTGTACATGGAACATTCTCAAGGATAGACCACATATTGGGACATAAAACTAGCCTCAGCAAATTTAAGAAGATTGAAATCATACCAAGCATATTCTCTGATCACAAGTCTTTGAAATTGGATATCAACTGCAAAAAGAAAGCAGGAAAAAACACAAATACATGGAGATTAAACAACATACTTTTAAAGAACGACCAGGTCAAAGAAGAAATAAGAGGAGAGATCAAAAGATATAGAGAAACAAATGAGAATGAAAATACATCCTACCAAAATGATTGGGAAGCAGCAAAAGCAGTTTTAAGAGAGAAGTTTATATCATTACAGGCCTGTATCAAGAAACAAGAAAAATCCCAAATAAACAACCTCATGTTACATGTTAAAGAACTAGAAAAAGAAGAACAAATGAAACCCAAGATCAGCAGAAGAAAGGAAATAATAAAAATCAGAGGAGAACTAAATGAAATAGAGAACAAAAAGAAAATAGAAAAATATAATGTGACAAAGAGCTGTTTCTTTGAAAAGATTATTAAAATTGACAAACCCTTGGCTAGACTCACTAAGACAAAGCAGAAAAGACGCTAATAAACAAAATCAGAAATGAAAGAGGAGAAGTTATCACGGATGCCACAGAAATACAAAGGGTCATCCAAGAATACTATAAGGGACTATATGCCACCAAATTCAATAACCCAGAAGAAATGGACAAGTTCTTAGAAACATATAGCCATCCTAGGCTGAACCATAAAGAATTGGAAAATCTAAATAGACCAATCACCAGTAAGGAAATTGAATCAGTCATCCAAAACCTTCCCAAAGCAAAAGTCTGGGACCACATGGCTTCACTAGTGAATACGAAACCTTCAAAGAGGATCTAATACCAATCCTGCTCAAACTCTTCCAAAAAATAGAAGAAGAGACAATACTCCCTAACTCATTTTATGAGGCCAACATTACCCTGATACCAAAATCTGGTAAGGATAACACAAAAAAAGAAAACTACAGACCAGTATCTCTGATGAATACAGATGCAAAAGTCCTAACCAAAATTCTAGAAAATCGAATGCAACTATACATTAAAAAGATTCTTCATCACAATCAAGTGGGGTTCTTCCCAGGGCCACAAGGATAGTTCAACATATGCAAATCCATCAATGTGATACATCACATAAACAAAATGAATGACAAAAATCATATATCAATTGATGCAGAAAAAGCATTTGACAAGATACATCCATACATGATTAAATCACTTAATAAAATAGGTATAGAAGGAAAATATCTTAACATAATAAAGACCATATATGACAAATCTTCAGCTAATATCATAATTAATGGTTAAAAAACTGAAGCCCTTTGCTGTACACTCAGGAACACGACAGGGCTGTCCCCTATCACCTCTGGTTTTCAACATATGTTGGAAGTCCTTGCCAGAGCAATCAGGCACGACAAAGAAATAAAAGGCATTTAAATTGGGAATAAAGAAGTTAAATTGTCTCTCTTTGAAGATAGTATGATACTATATATAGAAAACCCTAAAGACTCCACCAAAAAGCTATTAGAAACAATCAATGAATACAGGCAAGTTGTTGGCTACAAAATCAACGTACAAAAGTCCATTGCATTTCTACACACTATCAGTGAAATCTCAGACAAAACAAAACAAAAAACAACAAAAAACAATTTGTTTTGCAATTGCAACAAAAAGAATAAAAACCTGGGAAAAAACTTAACCAAGGATGTGAAAGACCCATATGCTGAAAAGTATAAGACATTTTTAAAAGAAATTGAAGAAGACACAAAGAAATGGAAAGACATTCCGTGCTCTTGGAAGAATTAACATAGTTAAAATGTCCGTATTACCCAAAGCAATATACAGATTTAATGCAATCCCCATCAAAACTCCAATGGCATTTTTAAAGAACTAGAACAAAAAATCATCAGATTTGTATGGAACCACAAAAGACCCCGGATAGCCAAAGCAATCCTAAGAAAAAAGAACAACACTGGAGGTATCACACTCCCTGACTTTAGCTTGTACAACAAGGCAACAATAATCAAAACAGCATGGTGTTGGCAGAAAAACAGACACAGAGACCAATGGAATTGAATTGAAAACCCAGAAATAAAACCACATAAATGTGGACAGATAATTTTTGACAAAGAGAAAAACACAAATGTAGAAAAGAGAGCCTCTTCATTAAATGGTGCTGGCAGAATTGGAAAGCCATGTGCAAAAGAATGAAACTGGACCGCTATCTGGTACTATGTACCAAAATTAATTCAAAATGGATCAAAGACTTAAGCATAAGACCTGAAACAATAAACTGTATAGAAGAAAACATAGGTACTAAACTTATGGACCTTGGGTTCGTAGAGCATTTTATGAATTTGACTCCAAAGGCAAGGGAAGTAAAAGCTAAAATAAATGAATGTGACTATATCAAACTTAAGAGCTTCTGCACAGCAAAAGAAACCATCGACAAAATAAAGAGGCAACCAAGTGAATGGGAGAAGATTTTTGCAAACAGTGCCTCTGATAAGGGGCTAATATCCAAAATATACAAGGAACTCATGTAACTCAACAATAAAAAAAACAAACAACTGAATTGAAAAATGGGCAGATGACCTCAAGAGACATTTCTCCAAAGAGGACATAGAAATGGCAAATAGACCTATGAAAAAATGCTCAACATCACTAATCATCAGAGAAATGCAAATAAAAACCACAATTAGATATCACCTCACACCAGTTAGAATGGCTATCATCAACAAGACAAATAGTAACAAGTGTTGGAGAGGCTGTGGAGAAAAAGGAACCCACATAAACCGTTGGTGGGAATGCAGACTGGTGTAGCCATTATGGAAGCAGTGTGGAGGTTCCTCAAAAAAGTAGGAATAGAATTACCATATGACCCAGCAATCCTTCTCCTGGGTATCTACCAAAAAAATTTGAAAACATTTATCCATAAAGACACGTGTGCTCCAATGTTCATTGCAGCTTTGTTTATGGTGGCCAAGACATGGAAACAACCAAAATGTTCTCCGATAGATGAATGGATAAAGAAGTTGTGGTAAATATACACAATGGAATTCTATTCAGCGGTAAGAAAAGATGAAATAGGACCATTTGTGACAACATGGATGGATCTTGATATTATAATGCTAAGTGAAATAAGTCACACAGAAAAAGTAGAGAACCATATGATTTCACTGATATATAGCATATAAACCAAAAACAACAAAGGAACAAGACAAACAAATGAGAAACAAAAATTCATAGACAGAGATAATAGTTTAGTGGTTACCAGAGGGTAAGGGGTGAGGGAGGTGGTAGATGTGGGTAAAAGGGATCAAATATATGATGATGGAAGGAGAATTGACTCTGGGTAGTGAACACACAATGTGATTTATAGGTAATGTAATACAGAATGGTGTATCTGAAATATATGTAACTTTACTAACAATTTCCACCCCCATAAACTTTAATTAAAGAAAAATTTCCAAATAAACAACCTAATATTGCATCTTAAAGAACTAGAAAAAAAAGTGAATCCCAATGTCAGCAGAAGGAAGGAAATAAAAATTAGAGCAAAATTAAATGGAATTGAGAAAAGACAACAGAAAAAAATTAATGCAACAAAGAGCTGGTACTTTGAAAAGATTCATAAAATTAACAAACTCCTGGCTAGACTCACTAAGAATAAAAGACACAAATAAACAAAATCAGAAATGAAATAAGTTACAACAGACAGCATAGAAATGCAATGGAATAGAATTGAGAACCTAGAAATAAACCCACATATATACTGGCAGTTAAATTTTGAAAAAGGAACCAATAACGTACAATGGGGAAAAGACAACCTCTTTAATAAACGGTGCTGGGAAAATTAGAAAGCCACGGGCAAAAGAATGAAACTAGAGTGCTGTTGGTCCCCATATACCAAAATTAACTCAAAATGGATCAAAGAACTAAATATAAGATCTGTAACAATCAACTGCATAGAAGAAAGTATAGGTACTAAACTTATGGACCTTGGGTTCAAAGAGGACTTTATGAATTTGACCTCAAAGGCAAGGGAAGTAAAAACGAAAATAGATGAATGGGAATATATCAGCAAAAGAAACTGTCAACACAACAAAGAGGCAACCAAAACAAAGCTATTTTCAATCAACACCTCCAATAAGGCTCTAATATCCAAAATATATAAAGAGCTCATACAACTAAACAACCAAAAAGCAAATAATGCAATTAAAATTATTTGCATTATTATCAGGCGGAAGAACTGAATAAACACTTCTCCTAGGAAGACATGCAAATGGCCAACAGATCTATAAAAAGATGCTCAACTTCACTAGCTATGAGGGAAATACAAAATCAAAACTACAATGAGATATCTCCCCCAACTTTTAGAATGGCTATCATCAACAAGACAAATAGTGACAAGTGTTGGAGAGGTAGGAGAGAAAAAGGAACCTTCATACACTGCTGGTGGGACTGTAAAGAGGTACACCAGGACATGGGTGTGACTCCTGCCAGTTTTCTTGGTAAATGGTACCAGTGGTAGAACTGAGGCCAAATGGGGCTGTAGCCTATCCACAGGGTGACAGGGATGTTTCTTGCTTCTAGCTCGGTCCACAGTGAGTCTGTCACCTGTATGTGAGCCTGTGTTCTCAAAATGGGCCTCCTTGAATTTGGGGTTCCTTTAAGGTTTCACAATTTCCTACATGGATCCTAAAACTCCCTCAAAGATACTTTTGTCTGTATGGCTGCCAAATTATTGTTACTCGGGTGGAAATACAAGAAAGGACCTCATATGCTGCCACTTAGCTGATGTCACTCTCAATTGTTTAATAAATATTTGTCCTCAAGCTTATAATAGAAACAGGAAAAAAGTTACAGTAGATCCCAAACCAATACATTACAAGTTCTAACAGGTCTGCAGTTATAGTTAATGAGGTTTTGAGTGACACCTTCATGTAGAAAATGAAGCTTTCTATCTAATGAAATATTTAGTTTGTATAATGAAATTCCTTCTGTTTTTCATTTCTTCTCTTACTCTTGTGGTCTCTTTAGATAACTGAAACTGTCAGCAACAGATATACATTCTAGCCATATAACCAGACTTTTGCAAAAAGTCAAGTAGACATTTCAACTCTGTGGCTTTTAGCAGCCACACGTGTCATCAAAAATCTGTGCTCGCTGGATGTGAGTGAATAGATTCAAGTAAGCAGATGCTTTCCTGAATAGCCCTGCCAAGGAAGTCTGAGGCTGCTACTAAAATAGGATTGCCATTTGTAGCAGGTGGATTCCGCTATTGTTTTTCCTCCTCCTTCTTTCCTTCCCCAACACCTTTCAGGAATAAGGAGTTAGGCAAGACAAATATTTCCTCCTCATTCAGGTGTCTTGATTCTTCTTTGAAGACCCTTGACCAAATATGACAAAACATCTCAAGACACGGTCATTTCTTAGTCAAAAGTTCCTTAATCTGTGCATTTTTAAGGAACAGAAAACATTTAAAATAGCCAACCATAACTGAAATAGAAAGTACAATATAATGTTTTACAGTCAGAGGACATCTTTAAAATCTATGTTTACTTTTGGAACAAACTTGCTACTTCTTTCTCAAGAGAGAAGTAGGATGTACACAGCTAGGTATGTTAATTACCATTTTCTTTTGAATAGTACTTTTCTGTAGCCTCTTTAATGATCGCTTTGGGTTCATTCAGCCCCATAGCTACAGACACGTTAACTTTAGGTATTTTACGCTTTATTGAGGGTTAACTTCAGATAAAATTGTAAAATGAGTAGTTTATCTTTAGCCCGCATGCAGGGCTTCTCGTTTCCCTTCAGTCATTCCTGAAGAGCTCTCTACTCTTTTACTACATAGTCTTACTCGGACAATTTTCAGTGACTACCAAAAAGCAAATCCAGAAACAAATTCCTGCCTTTGTAACATGTAGGTAAAATACTTTTCAAGAGTAAATCTTATTTCTTTCATATTAATGTAGAAAAGCAATTTTTTCAATATCAAGTTCTGAGGTTTGAAGAAGCAATTTGGACACAAGAGCATTCTCAGTATGAAGAAAATAAAGCCCCATATTTAATGTATTCAGAAGTCAAGTCCTACCTATAGATTATTCTCTGGGCCTCCAAATAGGATATTTATAGTTTTAAAAAAGCAAAACTCCAAAATTCAGAGAACATGATATTCCATAAATGGTAAATATCGTAAAATTCATTATCTTTGTTGACAAATTATTTTCCTGGCAAGGACCAGGGATTTATATTCAGTAAGAGAATTAGAACACAACTTGGGTAGAGACTAAGATAATCAGGTATGTGAGCTAATGTTAGAAAGGATTAATGCCAGGAAAATGGCATATGTTAGTGAAGTCTAAGAAGGTATATTGTTTTTAGATCATTCTGAACGTGGATAGCAGAGAACTGAAAAAATGTAGCACAGGACCATTAATAAATTCAAAGCAGTATTCATGTCTCTGAAATAGCTGGAATATCAATTAGGAATTCGGCCTGCAGAAACATAAATTAAAACTAGTTGAAGGATGAGCAGGGGCTTGGTCCCAAGAAATAAGAAACAGCCAAATAGCTAAATGACCAAACTTTGGCCATAAACACTATGTTCTGCATTTACACTCCTGGCCATGTGAGGGACCAGATTTACATTTCAGTCTTAAATAGTAATACATTGGACAAAATATATCAAATGTCAGCTTTCAGATATTGGACAAGTAGCACAGAAAGATGATCCTTGAGAGAAGGGAAACAAACAAGCTATATGGTTGTCCTAGCTTACTGTCTGGACAGAATATCCAGGCTGCAGATCTTGAGCTCTCGTGATTCACTAATCCCTGTTCATTTGTTTCTGTCTTTTTCATATGTTTTTTCAGTAATCTCTTGCTATGTTTTCAAGTTCAGTAATCTTCTCTTCTGTAGTATCTGAGCTGCTGTTTATCCCATCCAGTTCATTTTTTTATCTAATACAATGTGTTGGTCATCTCTACAATTTTGATTTGAGTATTTCTTATATTTTCATATCTACTTATCATACTTAATATTTCCTCTACTTTATTAAGGATATTAATATTTAACATCCACGTGTATTAATTATATCATATGTGTTATTTCTAGGTCTATTATGCTCTTTATTGTGTGTTATATTTTCTTTCTTGAATGTCTGAATTTTTATTGAAAATTTTACAGTTTTAAGTGATGCAGTATTTAATTTTGAATAAAACTAAGTTGGAGGATTTACAATAACTAATTTCAAGAATTAATGTAAAAGTAAAATACTCAGAGAACTCCAATGTTTGTATAAAAATAGACATATAGAATGGAACAAAATCCTGAGTCTAGAAATAGATCCATACACACAGTAGGTACAGTGATTTTCCACAAAGGTGACAAAGACAAATTTTAATAAATGATGTTCAGCGAAGACAATATCATAAGGAAGAGGAAGAAAACCGTATGTCTAATGTAAAAAAAAAAAAGCAAACAAACAAAAACTCCTCAACTCTTAACTTACATATTGTGTAATAGCTCACCTGTTATCTATCACAGACTTAAGATAAGTGCTAAAATTATTAAACTTCTAAAAGAAAACTTAAAAATAATCTGAATCATCTTAGGGAAATATTTCTATAATATGGTTATGTATATATAAAGCACAAAAAAATTTATAAGTCAACCTTGATCAAAATTAGAATTTCTGCTTTTCAAATGACGTGTAAGAAAAATAAAAGTGAAGACACAAAATTAGAAAAAATATTTTCCAAGCGTATATCTGATAAAGGACTTATAGCCAGAATACAATGAAAGCTTCTAACTTATTATAAGATGAAAAACAAGCTAATATAAAAATGAACAACAGAGTTGAAAAATAAATAAATTCCCAAAGAAGATATACAGGTGGCAAATAGGCATATGGGGAGAGGCTTATCATCATTTGTCATTAGGAAGATACAAATAAAATGCAAATGAAGACCAAAATGAGGAACCACTACATATCCACTAGAATGACTGAAATTTTAATGTTTGATGGTACTGAGTGTTGTCGAGGAGCTTTCATAGTGGTGATGCAATATGTTAAAATCACTTTGCAAAAAAAGTATAACAGTTTCTTTAAGTTACCACTTAAGGAAAAAAATAACATTAGAGTGGAGGAAGCTGACAAACACTACACCTCATCCACATAATCAAACTTAACATCGAGTGTTAAGTTACATTGATAGCATGTTTCCTTAATATGATGTGATGAGAATGGCACTTTAGTTACCTGATCTTACATCCAAGAATACATAGCCCCTGTCTAATCATGAATAAAACACCAAACAAACCCAAATTGAAAGATATTCTACAACATACCAAACCAGTATGCCTCAAAAGTGTCAAAGTCATCAAAAAAAGCAAAGTCTGAGAAACTGTCACAATCTAGAGGAGCCTACCAGAATGATGAGGAAATGTAATGTGGTAACTGAGTAGGATCCTGGATCAGAAAAGGATACTAGGTAAAAACAAAGTTAGGAAATTAGAATGAAGTAATTACCTTACTAAATAACAATATACTAATATTCTTTACTTTTTGTAAGAAGTATGCCCTAGTAATGTATTATTATATAAACAACAAGGAATCCTGGGTGAAGGGTATACAGGAACCCTCTCTAATATCATTTTAACTTTTCCATAGAGAGATTTGACAGATACTGAATAGCATGAGGCAATGTGACCATGGAGGCAGAGATTGGGGTGATGACGCCTCAATTCCTGGCACAAGAAGCCAAAAGAAATAAGGAATGGAGTCTCCAGAGGGAGAGTACCCCTGACCTTGACTTAGGCTCAGAGAAACTGATTTTGAACATCCAGTCTCTAGAACTGTGAGAGAATATTTTTTTCTTATTTTAAGCCATCAAGTTTATACAATGTGTTACAGTAGACACAGGAAACTCTTATAGTTATTTTATCCCCCCCAAGGACTTAAATACACTTTTTTCCCCAGAAATACTTGTTTGTTTGTTTCTAGTATTGTTGTGGAGTTTTGCTGTTGGTGTTTTTTTATGTAACCTTCTTAGTCCTGTCTTCTGAATTTAAACTGAAATTCAACTGCCAAGTTGACATCTTCCCTTGTAAAACTCAATAGTTCCAAAGTTGAATACGTCCCCAACATTTGCTCCCCACCTCAGTCTTCCCATTTCAGTTGACACCAAACCCGTCCCTCCAATTGCTTAACCAAAAATTTTTATTGACATCACAAACTCTTCTTCTCATCACCCAACACGTAGGGAGATCGTATTAGCTCTACCTTCAAAGTGTCTCCAGAATGTGATCACATATTACCATATCTACCACTACTATTAATTTTGTTCAAGTCACCATTATCTCTCATTAGGATTCCTGAAATATCCTACAGTTCTTTCTTCTTGTATCCTTGCTTTTCTCTAGTCATCCAGAAATAGTTAATTGCCCTCTTAGAACATAAACATGAGATCAAGTCACTCGTCTGCTTAAAATACTTCATTTCACTTATAGTAAAAGCAATATCTTTACAATGGCCTACCGAGAAGGCCCTACTTGATCTGGCTCTCCGATCAATTTTTTAATATCCTCTCTACTGTTCTATCATTCGATCACTATATCCTAGTCATGCCGACCTCCTGCCTGACCTCAAATACCCCAACTTTGAGCACTTGCTCTAAATATTCCTTGTACCTGGGATGCTCATCTCCTAGATAGATTTCCATGTCTGTGCTCAAATTTCAAATTCTCAATGTGGTCTATTCAGATCACTCTATTTAATAAAATAAAGCAAACACCCCCACATTTGTTATGCTCCCAATGCTCCTTACCCCACTATTTTTTTTTCCTTTTTCCATAACACTTATAAGCTTTTATATAAGTTTATAATTTCACTTTTATTTATTGTTCACTGTCTCACTGTGGCTGGTAGGTAAGTTCCTAAAATATAGGAATTTTTGTCTTTTTTACACTGAAGTATACCAAGTGTACAGAACAGTGCCTGCTTCAGTGTAGACATGCAAATACTTATTGAATGACCAACAAAAAAATAAATTAACATTCAAGTTAAACCCAGTTCTCCAACTTATTCTCACTTGAATTAAGTAACATGACAAATGCAGGACCTGACAATATTTTCTTAACTACGAGCTTGAAAGAAATTAATTTTACTATCATTCTGGTCAGTTCATATACAAAATAGACTATCTTGTTACTCAACATGATGCCATTTGTATGAATATCACCTCAAACTGTGTATGAAGAAGAAAAAAAAATCACCACTATGTTGTTCAATCATTTGAAATCTAATTCTCTTCAAACTTTTCTAAAATATACCACATTAGTAAAATAGGTGATTCTTTCTAGTCAAGATTGAAGCAGGAACTTGCTAAACAATAGTCTGAACACTTGAAATAACTGATAAGCTTCTAAAAAGTTTTCATTAACTAGAAGAATTACCGCAGAAAATCTGCTGACCTCTTAAAAAATGATAAGACCACTCATCTATACAAATTCATTACTGAAATCTGAATCCCCTCTGTGAGAATCATAAAATTAAATAATAAGTGTGTTATTTGTGACAGTGAGAAATCATTCCCAGTGTCCTGACAAGCATATTAGGCTCAAAAAAAGATAGACAGCAGAACAGTACAATTTGCTTTAAAATTTTATTCTAATTTAATGTGAAATTGTTAGACTTCTATAAATTTTGTCCTGCCTTTGAACTAACAGATAATTAAAAGTTGTGAGACTGAATCACATGCCTTTTTCCACTGACTTTTTGTATGTTAGGTTTTTATATGCAATACTTAAACATGCTTTGTAGTCAAAAGACTATGTTGGCATTATAATCCCTTCATAATTCAGGTTGCTGTCACCGGAAATTTGAGGATACAAAAGATTCCTCAAGGTTTTGAACTAGAAATATAAACCATATTTGTACTTCTCTGTTTACTGCAGGGTACCTACATGGAACTATATACATATGTGATATTTAACATATATTCATTAAATAACGAGTGAGTAATGGTAGTTACCTTGACATACACCTGAATTTCTTAACCTTAATAATACCTTACATGAATTCTTGAAAATGAGATAAATTTCAAAGAGCTGCTTTTAAATGCCTATTGCTTTAAGGCAGTTCTACTTCATTTACTATTCACACAAGTGCTCTGATTAATCCCATTAACACTTCATCCATCCTTTTGGCCAAATTATATTTCTCTTTTATCAAACATACAAAGGCAATTGCAGTAAATGACTGTAGCCATTTATATCAATGGTTTTACACACTATTCAGCCCGTATTGAATAAGGTACCAACGCAATATGAAATATTTCAATACGTTTTAGAAAAAAATGGACTTATTGTAACTTAAAGTAGAATTCATATCTCTTGATATTTGCTCATATGGTTTTCAATTCAAGATCTTTTTCCTGAGGATGAGAGTGAGAAAAAGATAATAAACACTGCTTAGTGTACTGGGTTACAGTGAATAGTATCCACCAAAACTTCACATCTTTTACTGGAACTTCAAAATAAAAGACCTTATTTGGAAATAACGTCATTGCGTATGTAACAAAATGAGTTTACATGAGGTTTGCTGTCCTTACCAGAAGGGAAAAAGAGACGCAGAAGGAAGACACCCATGTGTAGATGGCGGTGCTTGGATGCTGCTGCTACAAGCCTAGGAAGAGTAAGAATTGCCTGCCACCATGAGAAGTTAGGACAAGGCAAGGCTCCTCCCCTTAAGCTTCAGAAAGAGTACGGCCCTGCCAACACCTTCATTTTGGACTTCTAGCCTCCAGAACTAAGAGAGCATAAATTCTGTTGTTTTTGGCCACCTAGTTCATGGCACCTGGGTACAACAGCCCCAGGAAACTAATACTTAGTTTTTGCTTAATTAATTTATATGTAATATGAAAATCTTTAATTTACATAGTGACCTCACCCCTCTTTCCATCCCACACCGCCAAACTACTAAATTAGAAGTGGGATGCTTTAATGCCTTCTATTATAAGGAATGGCATACCTTTTGGATATGAAAGTAACTACATTTTAGTGATTATGTCTGGTCACTTCAAATCTGAGAACTGAGGAAATGTATTTGCTTAAAAATGTATATCTATATATGCTTACATGTATTTTCATATATACTTATTCATACATAGGAAAATAATTCAAATTCAAATTGAACAACAAAAATATTTGAAAACTAAACCCTCTCTGAAGGTGATCCATTGACAGTTAAGAGGCTGAAAATTTGAAAACTCCAATTCTAGATCTAGGATTTTAATACAATTTTGTGCATAACAGATTGGTTCTCGTGTTAACAAATAACATGCATCTGTATACTACATTTATATTTTTCAAATGTTAAGTTTTACACCCCCACAAATGATGCAGGCTCCCCACATGTGAGTCTGCTTCCACCTCCAAAAAACTCTATTTTCAGCATAGAAAATTAGCTTTAAAGAGGATGAGTAAAATGTGTTGCCAGAAATAATCTTGGCCACAAAAATATCTCCTCTATTCACTCATTCTGTGAAAAATAGTAGAGGGAAAATGAATTCTACTCTAATAAGATGAATTTGATATATACTTTGTTGTTTTTAAAAACATTGAACAAAAGAGTTCATTCTCTACTTGAAGTAGAACAGAAATATTGATTTTCTTTTCCCATCACTCAATGCAGAAGAGCATCGTGTTGAAAATATACAGGCCATCGAGGGAAAGCTGGGGGATTACATCTATAACTCCTATTTGCGTTATTTTATTAACTGATAATTACTAATTTCCTACAGTTACCTCTAGTTATACAGGAAATAGTATTTTTGTTGTTCTTCCTCATCCAATAACTAGATTTTTTAAAATTAACTTTAATTTTTTTTATTAAATTCATTGGGGTGACATTGGTTAGTAAAATTATGACCAGATATTTTGAATTGCTCTGTGATTTGTACACTAGACAGCATTTGTGTGTGTATGCATGTAAGTATTTTTATCCGATCATATTTCACATCTGTTACTTCTCTGGAGTCTGGACAAAAGAAGTTCTGGGACCTGATACAGTGTGCTGAGAGAGCAAATTGGCTGAGATCCACTGGACACCTGGTGGGCTTCACAAACAAAGATACCCATGTTGCCATACTATAATCATTTTTTTTGTTATTTTTCACCAAAGAATAGCATTCACTTAATATTCCAAAATAGTTTCAAAAACTTTCAACACTATAACCCATTATTTATATGTACATCTTATATCCTTACCTTAATTGGTCATTAAGTGACATTAAGGCAGGTTTAATATCGAGGTGTATTTGGCCGTGTCTTTGGTTGTCCATATTTGGCAGAAGGACTGTAGACATGTAACGAAGAACTCCTGGTCACATACTTCATGCTTTTCTGGTTTTCCTCAAATTTTTTATGACTTTCTCTTTCTGGTAGCTCTTTAAAAGTAACCCTGAAGTTAAACTAATGCTATGTACAATTCCTTCCCTTAATCCTAAGAACATTCTAAATCCAGAACAAGAATGATTGCACTGAAGTAAGATTTTCAGTTACATATTTGAAATTAGATATAAGTTAAATAAAGTAATATTGTGGGGAAGTGCTTTGTGTATTAAAAAGTGCAATTTAAAAAGTTGGTTGTAATAATGATTGCAAATATTTGTAAAGTATATTAAACCTAGATATTAAGAAAAGATGAAATAGGATCATTTGTGATAACTTGTATGGATCTTGGGATTATAATGCTAAGCGAAATAAGTGAGACAGAGAAAGCAGAGAGCCATATGATTTCATTGATATGTAGTATATAAACCAAAAACAACAAAAGAACAAGACAAACAAATGAGAAACAAAAACTCATAGACACAGACAATAGTTTAGTGGTTATCAGAGGGTAAGGGGGGAGGGGGTGGGAGATGAGAGTAAAGGGGATCAAATATATGGTGATGGAAGGAGAACTGACTCTGGGTGGTGAACACACAATGGGATTTATAGATGATGTATTACAGAATTGTACACCTTAAATCTATGTAACTTTACTAACAATTGTCACCCCAATAAACTTTAATTTAAAAAAAAGAAAAACAGTGAGACATGTTTTATCAGCAATTGTCAATATTCTGATGTTCATAACTATTAATGAGTGAATTGATATATGTTATGATTGTCAAGTTAATGAAAAATCGGTTTATTAAAATATCTATGGGCTTTTCTGAGCTTCATTTTAATTGATGCAAAGCATTTGATTGGATATACGATATACTCCGTTTGTAAAGCCAGAAGTTCTCAAGCAATTTTTTCCTACCCAAATGTTTATGTTTTAGTTTTTAATCTTGAACCACTGTCTCTCTTGTGCAATAAAACTTAAGTCTCTAGGTATTCAGAAAAATTTAGAGAGGAAATTAGGAAAGTGTTGCACATAGTATTCTGTGTTTTCTAACTATTTTGCTGTTCGTCACTTATATCTGCCTTAAGTGTGCTTTTCCTTTATACTTGCAGCATAGAACAGCTATCATAGATTGAAGTTTATAGTATCTAGTGATAAGTCCTGTTTCTCCTAATACAATTGTCTCTATATGGTGCATGTGTCCATCAGTCAAGGAGTTTTCAAAATCAGTGATTAAATGGCAATAAATACATATATGACAAGTATATATCTAACCATTTCCAGCTGTCTATAACTTTAAAATATGAAATGATAGTATACTATTGAAATATCCATCCATCTTATATTTGGAGGCCTCAAACACATTACTTATATATCCATGTGGCTTAACCGTAAGTATGCTTTAATCAGCTGTGGTCCGTACTTGAGTAGCCATGAGAATGTTGAATATTCCATTCTAAGCAAGGAATCACCAGTGGATGTTTTAGGAGATGAAGTCTATGTGTTAAAATGTTAGCCACTGAAAGATTTGATCCCTGTCCCTGGAAGGGGTAACACATATAGTGCTTTGTAAAATGTGCAACAAAATTTCTCTTAAACAGTTCCCCTTCTGCTTCAAACAGTCCATGGGTTAACTCTTCTAGAATACTTCCATGTTTATTTAGACAGGATCCAACTCAATAGTTTTTTCTTTGGCAATGACAAGCATACAGCAAGCAATTATTATAAAGTGAAACTAAAGGAGATAGCTTTACATTTTTTTATTATGTCAGTGGTATTACGTCAGTGTTTCTAAATGTATCTGTTTACCTCTTTTGCAATAGCTTTACAATTTTGAGAGAAATATACTCTACTCACTTAAATTTTATTTCTGAAGAACATATTTTAAGTGCATATATATGTTTACTTCAATACCATAGAATTTAGGATTTAATAAGTACATGGTTAGATTTACCTTGCATTGTAGACTTATTTGATGAAAACCTCAGTGTTATAAACTGTTTTATATTTCACACACTAAAAGAGATTTTACTGTTTCGCAAGAAGTTGGGATTCCTCCAGTGGAAAAGTAATGTCTAGAACAAGCCCATTTTTATACAATAGGCTCTAGCCATTAGTCTCCTACAAAGCCAACTTTAGCTGTTCTCATTAGATGTCTTCCACATCTCATGGACATGATGATTTGCAAAGGTTAAATTGAATCACAAATCCTAGCCCACTGAGTTTCATCAGATTCTGCTCCTTTCCTGTCATAACAATGCTTTCTCCAACTAATTAGGTCTCTGCTGTGCTTCCTACTTTTAATTTGCAGATAATATCAAGCCTTGCCTTGGTAAATTATACTTCTTTCTGGTGATCAATGCCTTCTCTTCTCCCTATACCTAGAGTTATGTTACTTCCATTGGCTGCCCCAGGTTTCTCCCTGGTTCTCTGACCTCCTGATGTTAGTTCTGTATCTAGTAGTCCTGGAGTTACTATATAATTTTATACCTGTGCTTACTATATATTTTAAATATTAGTGCTGACCTGTCAATCGGAACTTGCTTGCCACTGCGCCAATGACATCCCCTCCCAATATCTATTTCCTGTAGCATGTCCAACTTAGTGCCACATATGGTATAAAGATTCTAAATGAGGGTCTTTTCCTGGAGCTGACATAAATTGCCATAGCTTTAAATGTATTTGTTATTATAGTGTTGTTCATACACAAACTCCACATACTGCATCAGAAAATTTGTCAGAGGAAAAACAACTTTTTTAATAATATTGTGTCCCCAGAAATGCAGGGATTACAAACATCCAAACCAAGAAGATATAGCAAGTGACTATTGTGCATAAGACGTCTGGGGAATTGTCCTAGGGAGTGAGACCACTGGGTAGATACATGAATATTAATTTGTTAAGCTTCTTAATCACACATCAACAATAAGCAATAGGGAATTGCATAAAGTTTTTACAAGGTGAATAATGTGGCAGAATTAATAATTTAGAAAGTTTCATGATGGAGGCAATCAGAATGGAGAGAAAGAGTGGGAGAAGCTCTTGAAAAGAGCCTGGAGAAACCTAGGAAGATGGACAAAAATAAATACCCACTTCAATGGACAAGATCAACACACTGTGTTTAACAGAAAATCTTAGATAAAGGGATGACTATGCCATTAGATCCCAGATTTATTTTCAACTTTCTAAATATGTTTCTAAGTCTATTGATAGTTTTCTGGCCTTAATTAGAGTTAGTTTTTTAAAGAGGCATATGGCAGAATCTTCAGGTGGGAGGAAACAGGGGCCCAGTTCTAACAAGAGAGGACTGGTAATGGCAAAGAAACCAGGCAGTGCTGACGAACTTTATCATTACATACAAGAGGATATAATAAGAGGAGCAGATGCAAGGGTGAGGGATAAAAATGACAGCATGTTATCATACAAGTGTTTGGGGATTGTGTTGAGTTTTAAATATTGTGGGGCTTTCAGGTAAAGGTCTAGTGTAAAATTGGTATCTTGAATATGAAACCCTTGGGGAAATTGTGAATAAGAAGCAATGTGTCACTGAATACAACAGAGAGAATTTCAAAAGGAGAGCGGCAACATTATCTCATGAGTTGGAAATGTTAAATAAGATGAATGCTTAAAATATGTCACTGATTTAGCAATTAGGAGGTCATTGGTTATCTTAACAAATGCTGTTTCAATAATGTGATGGGGTAGAGAGTAGATTACATTGAGTAATGGGAAGTGAACTGAATATAGTTAACTAATTCAAGTAGTTTGGCAAAGAATACATAGAAAATAGTTTTGTATCTGGCAGCCAAAAGAAAGCGAGTTTACAGATTGTTTAAAAAATACTTTTACACTTGGGCAGCTCAAGAAAGTTAATGTGCTAATTTTTTTTTTTTTAAGTGAAAAAGCAGTCCTGTTCCACATATAAGGAGGTTGGAAATTGCCACTCTCTCCTAACAACAGTAAAAAGCTGAACAGACTAACATGTTATCAACTCTTCTTATGTGCATAAGACAGTGGAGTACTCAAGGGAAACTGCTGCCCCCATGATAGGAGAGTCAGACAGGCAAATACACAGAGTGTGGCTTACCAGAGCAGACACTCATGAGTGGAAACCAGTGCCAGGGAAGGAAAACCTGAATGGTAATTGAGAAATTGGTGGACGCTCAGTGTGGATAACTCTAAGAGTTAAAAACTCCAGGGTGTGCTAGTCACAGGGAGCCCCACAATATTGTGAGATTTACCTCTAGGAATTCAACCAGGTTTTCATAGTAAGTATCAGAGAAAAATCCCCTCATGATTATGGCAGGAGAAATACTCCAAGAGTACTCTGTTCTTCTTAACAAGGCCTGCTCTCAGGGCAAACTAGTTACCCAGAGATTAATTTGTTGAGGTTTTATCAGAATCTAAATGACAGGAGGAAGGGAAATACCCTATGTCAATCAACTCTGGCCATTTTGTCCTCCCTAAGGGAGGAAAAACAACTGAGAAGCACTTGTGAAGTTCACAAACCAGAGGCACGGGCTAAGACTGAGCCCATATCATAGGACCAAAGAATGCTTCCCTTCACATCTCACCACCACATTACTAAAAGCCTAGTTACAGCAATTTATGTCATCCAGTTCATCATATTTGGCTATCAAGAAAAAAATTACGAGACATACTAAAAGGCGAAACACACACACACACACACACACACACACACACACACACAAATTTGAAAAGACAGAGTGAGCATCAGAACCAGACATTGCAGGGACGTTGGAATCACCAGTCTAAGAATTTCAAACAAATGTTATTAGTGTGCTAAGGGCATTAATGGATAAAACAGACAACATTGAAGAACAGATGGACAAGGTAAGCAAAGAGATGGAAATCCTAAGAAAGAACCAAAAAGAAATGTTAGAAATTAACAAAAACAACAACAACAAAAACACACACACACACAAAAACAAACCTGTAACAAAAAAGAAAAATGCATTTGGTGAACTTATTAGTAGACTGGACACAGTCTACTAATGAGGAAAGATGAGGAAAGAATCTGAGCCAGAGGACATATCAATAGAATTTTTGAAAACCAAAATGTGAAGAACAAAGACTGAACCAAAGAGAACAAAATACCCAAGGGCTATAAGGCAACTCTTATAGGTATAACATACACGTAATGGGAATGCAAGAAGGAGATGAAAG
Organism: Rhinolophus ferrumequinum; assembly: GCF_004115265.2. Taxonomy (NCBI): domain Eukaryota; kingdom Metazoa; phylum Chordata; class Mammalia; order Chiroptera; family Rhinolophidae; genus Rhinolophus; species Rhinolophus ferrumequinum. The sequence goes on from NC_046286.1 coordinate 30,836,739, forward strand.
AGAGAGAGGAACAGGATAACTATCTGAAGCATTAATGACTGAGAATTTCCCAAATTAATTCCAAGATACTAAACCACATTCACAGGAATCTCAGAGAACACCAAAGAGGGTAATTAGAAAAATGCTATATTTAGACATCTCATCTTTAAACTACAGAAAAATAAAAGAAATGATCCTGAAAGGAGCCTTACGTTCAAAGGAACAAAGATAAGAATTACATCTGATTGCTCCTCGGAAATCATGCAAGCAAGAAGAAAGCAAAGTAAAGTACTTAAAGTCTTGAGAGAAAATAAACACCAACCTGAAATTCTGTGCTCTGTAAAATCATCCTTGAAAAGTGAAGATTAAGTAGACTTTCTAAAACAAGCAAAACTTGAGTAACTTTGTTGCCAGATCTGTCTTGCAATAAAAGTTAAAAGTTCTTTATAGAGAAGGAAAATAATAAGACCAAAAATTTACATCTCCATAAAGAAAGAGCATTGAAGAAGGAAAAAGTGAAGGTAAAATAAAAACTTTTACTATTCTTACTCTTTTTATTCTCATTTCTTTCTACTTTTCTTAATTGACTAATAGATAACAGTTTGTTCAAAATAACAGCAACATTTTAAATTATGTATGTTTATGTATTTATCTTCTGCATGCATATGCTTATGCATTCTTACATATCAATGAAATGAATGACAGCAATAACACAAGATATAAAAGAATTAAAATTATTTTATCATTATAAGGTACTCACAATACCCATGAAGTGGTATAGTGTTATTTAAGAGTGAACTTGAATTATTTGTGAATTTATTTTGCAAATTTGCAGGCAACCACTAAAAATAAGTAAAACTGATATACTAAGAAAGGAGAGAAAATATATCATATAAAATGCTCAATTGACACCAAAAAGGCAGAAAAAGGGTGGAAGTCAAAAATGGTAACAAAGAAGGTTGGCAACAAATAGACACCAGTGATAAATATGATATTTATTAATCCAAGTATATCAATAATCACTTTGAATGTCAATGGTCTAAATGCACCAATTAAAATACAGATTGTCAGAGTGGATCAAAAAACACAACCCAGCTTGGTATAGGTTGTTTACAAAAAAAAAAACATTTTAAATTTTAAAACACATAGATTAAAAGTAAATAGATGGAGGAAAATATACCATGCTAACACCAATCAAAAGAAAACAGTGGTTATACTGATTTTAGATGAAGCAGACTTCAAAGTAAGGAAAGTTATCAGAGAGAAAGAAAGGCAATATAAAATGATAAGTGGGTCAATTTAATGTGTATACCCCCAACATCAGAGTGTCCAATTATGAGAAGCAAAAACTGATAGAACTACAAAGAAAAATAGACAAATCCACTATCAGAGCTGGAAACTTCAACATTCAGAGGAATCTATCCTAAATGGACAGATTCAGCAAGCAAAATATCAGTAAGGACACAGTTGAACTCAACAACACCATGAAATCAGCTGAATATAAGTGATAATTGTATACTACTTCACCCAACAAAAGCACAATATACAATCTCAAGATCACATGGAACATTCACTAAGACAGACCACATTCTCGGCCAAACAACAGCCTTAATAAATGTAAAAGTATAGAAATAGTATAATGACTGCTCCTAGACACAATGGAATTAAACTGGAAATCAAAAACAGAAAGATAAATGAAAAATCAAAAAAAAAACATAAGATTCAACAACACATTTGTAAATAACACATTGGTCAGAAAAGAAATCTCAAGAAAAAAATTGAAAACATTTTGAACTAAATTAAAACAAAAGCACAACTTATCAAAATTTGTGGAATGTAATGAATGCAATTCTTAGCCTGAAATTTATAGCAATGGATGCATATATTAGAAAAGAAGATCTAAAATCAATACTTTAAGTTTTCATCTTTGGAAACTAGATAGGAAGGACAAAGCGAATCCAAAATAAGCAGAAGAAATAATAAGAAGTAGAGCAGACATTAATGAAACTGAAAACAGAAAATCAATAGAGAAAATCAACAAAACCAACAGCTTCTTCTTTGAAAAGATTGATAAAATCAATAAGCCTCTAGCCAGGCTAAATAAGAAAACTAGAGGACACAAATTAGTAAGATAAGAAATGAAAGAGGAGACATAACTACAGACCCATGGAAATGAAAAAAATAAAGGAATACTGTTAACAACTCTATATCCACAAATTTGATAACCTAGATAAAATGGACAAATTATTTGTAAAACAAACTTGCTAAAACTCAAAGAAGAAACATAATACGAATAAGCTTATATCTACTAAAGAAATTGAATCAATAATTAACCTTCCAAAAGAGAAAGCATCATGCCTGGATGGGTTCACTTGAGAATTCTATCAAACACTTAAGGAAGAAATTATACGAATTCTCTACAATCTCTTTCGTAGGATAGAAGCTGAGGGAATTCTCCTAACTCATTCTATAAGGCCAGCATTACCCTAATATCAAAACCAGGCAAAGACGTTACAAGATAAGAAACTACAGACCAATTTCTCTTATGATCATAGATAAAAAAATCTTAAAAAATATATATTAGCAAATTTAATCCAAAAATGGTATAAAAACAATTATATACTATGACCAAGTTGGATTTATACCACGTATGCAAGACTGGTTTAGCATTAGAAATCCATTAAGATAATTCATAATATCAGAAGGCTAAAAAAAATGAAAACACAATCATTTCAATAGATGATGAAAGGCATTTGACAAAATCCAATGTCCATACATGATAAAAGGTCTCTTGAAACTTGGAAAAGAGGGAAACTTCCTAAACTTGATTTTAAAAAAATCTACAAAATCTCTACAGCTCATATTAAACTTAATGGTGAAAAACTTGAAGCTTTCCTAGTAAGGTTAGGAACCAGGCAATCTCCTCTCACCAATCCTTTTTAACATCACACAAAATTTTTGTTAATGTGATAAGTCAAGAAAAAGAAATAAAAGGTATACTGATTGGGAAGAAAGACTTTAAACTGTCTTTGTCTACAGATAACATGATTGTCTATAGAGAAAATCTGAAAGAATAAAAAAAATTAAAATTAAAAAATTAAAATTAAAATTAAAATCCCTCTTAGAACTAGTAATTATAGCAAGGTGTTAAGAAATAAGGTTAATATACACAAATCAATTGCTTTCCTATATACCAATGATTAACAAGTGGAATCTGAAATTAAAAACAAAATACTGTTTATAATTGTGCCTAGAAAACTGAAACACATAGGCATAAATCTACCAAAATATATGCAAGACCTATATGAGAAAAATTAGAAAACTTTTATGAATAAAATCAAAAAACTGAATGGATATATCATGCTAATGGATAAGAAGACAATATTGCTTAGATGTCAGTTCTTTCCTGATTTAGCTATAGATTCAATGCAATCCCAACAAATCCCATGTTATTTTATAAATATAATCAAACTATTCTAAAGTGTATGTGTAGAGGCAAAAGATCCAGAATAGCCAACACCATATTGAAGGAAAAGTACAAAGTTGCGGGACTGACACTGACCTACTTCAAAACTTACTATACAGCTATAGGAATCCAGATAGGAAAGAATAGATCAGTGTGACAGAATAGAGAGCCCAGAAATGACCCCTATAAATATAGTCAGCTGGCTTTTGACAAGGAGCAATACAATGGAGCAAAGATAGTCTCTTCAACAAATGGTACTGAAACCACTGGACATTCACATACAAGAAAAAAATATATAATATAGACAGACACACACCTAATGCCTGTCACAAAAAAATAGCTCAGAATGAATTATAGACCTAAATGTAAAATGCAAAACTCTAAAACACCTAAAAGATTACACAGGGGATGCCCTTGGGTATGGTGATGCGTTTTTAGATAAAACAACAAAGACACAGTCCATAAAATAAATGATAATATGAACTTTATTAAAATTAAAAACTTCTGCTCTGTGAAAGACAATATCAAGAGAATTAGAAGACAAACCACATACTGGTAGAAATTGTTGCAAAAGACACATCTGATAAGAATTGTTGTCCAAAATATATGAAGAACTCTTAAAACTCAACAATAGGAAAACAAACAACACAATCAAAAAATGGGCCAAAGACCTTAACAAACACCTCACCAAAGATATACAGATAAGCATATGAAGGGATGCTCCACATCCTATGTCATTAGGGAAATGCAAATTAAAATAATGAGATACCACTACACGCTTAGTAGAAGAGCCAAAATCCAGAACATTCACAGCAACAAATGCTAGTGAGAATGTGGAACAACAGGAACTCTCATGCTGGTGGAAATGCAAAATGGTACAATCACTTTGGAAGAAAGTTTAGCAGTTTCTTAAAAAAATTAAACTTCCTCTTACTATACCGCTCAATAATTGTGCTCTTTAGTATTTACCCAAAAAGGTTGAAAACTTATATCCACAAAGAAACCTGCACATGGATGTGTACAGCAGCTCTAATTGCCAAAATTTAGAAGCAGCCAAAATGTCCTTCAGTAGGTGAATGGATAAACTGTATTACATCCAGACAATGGAATATTATTCAGCGATAAAAAGCATGAGTTAACATGTCATGAAAAGACATGGGGAAAATTTCAATTCATATTACTAAGTGAAAGGAGCCAATATGATATGGGTACATATTATATGATTCCAACTATATGACAGTCTGGACAATGCAAATCATGGAGACAGTAAAAATATCATTCGTTGTCCAGGGTTGGGGTGGGAGGTAGGACGAATAAGAGCACAGAGGCTTTTTAAGGAACAGAAAATACTCTGTATGATAATGTAATGATGGAGATATATATATATATATATTTCTACCTGTGTGTGTATATGTATATATGTATGTATATATGTGTGTGTGTGTGTGTGTGTGTATATATATATATATATATAATATCATTATACATTTGTTGAAAACTGTAGAACATACAACACGAAGAGTGAACCGTAGGGCAAACTATGGACTTTGGGTGAATACAATATTTAAAATATATACCATTCTTGTGTGTGGTGCTGATAACAGGGAGAATATGCATGTGTGGAGGCAGGGAGGCATATGAGAAATCTCCATACCTCCTGTTGAATTTTGTTGTAAAGCTAAAACTGCTCTAAAAAAAAAAAAAAAAAAAGTAAGACTGAAGAATGGAGAACTCTAATGGGCAAGGTTTTAAAATGCAGGAGAGAAGAAACAAGAGTACAGAGGATACCCACACACTGTGGGTGGAAATATAACTTGGTACTGTTTTTTGAGGAAGAACTTATAAATATTTCTCAAGAATCAAACATATGTTCTTATCCTATGTAGAAATAATTTATGTAGTTCTATACTAATCACTATGTCATATAATGTCTATGATTCTCTCCTAAATATATAATCAGATATGATAAAAGAAATATATTCAAGCATGTATGTATAATCATTTTGTAAATGTTGATAGACTGGAAACTTAAGGGTGTCTTAACACTGTAATAAGTATATATGCATATGCTGCAATGTTATGGGACCATTAAAACCCTTGCTTGTGGAAAATAAGTACTAACATGAAATAAATGATCAGTATATAATGGTAAGTAAAAAATGTAGGATACAAATATCTTTAGAGGGTTATTTCTACAATTTTATAAAATTGAAATACTTAGAATACTCATAATCATGCAGATAATTTAGAAACACAAAAATGACTGAAAATCAACATATCAAAATTATCACACTGGATCAACCTGGGTGTGGAGGATAAATAAGATGTGCAGTTTGATTTGAAATGATTATTTTGGGTGCCACGTGGTTAGAGCTTAGAGGGATATAAAAAAGTACACACAAAGAGAACAGTTAAGAGATTATTACACCAATATCGGAGGTTGCTGGAAGTAGCATCCTGGTAGTGACACGGGGAAAGTGGAAAGATCCTCAAAATATTCAGAAGTTAAATCCATGGGATTTGATGAACTGGGAGTGAATGAGACAATGCTGCCAATTATGACTCATAGGTTTCTTTCCCTACTGAATAATGAGAAGGACATTGAAGCCAGTAGAGATCATTTATTGCAATATTCTACATTTTTCTCATGCTTCTTACATAAGCACTCAGGAATACGTGACAATGTTTGCCACATTCTCCATGATTATATGATTTGAGGACAGCATCTTTCCTATCTCTGCCTATTTCTTCTCCATCTCTGTCACTGGCTCCTCTCCTACTACAACTATTAATATTGTAGTTCCTGCAATCAGAGTTCTAAGCCTCCCTCTTTTTATTCTATGCATTCTCTCCAGGTCAATGGCTTATAAAGTTTTGACTATGGCCCACAGTAAAAAACAAATTTCACATTGCAATCTAGCATACAATACGTGTTTATATATATTGAAACCAAAGTTTTTTAAAATGATATTTACCTGAACCATGTGCAATGTTCTCTGATATTTTGTATTTTGGGCTATTTCATTGCACTTTTTCAAAATAAAGTTTTAATCCCTCTAAATTCATTCATTGCCCAATAGGATGTCTCTGTCCGCGATTTGACATTACTATTTGAATTGTTCTTATCCATTACAATGATTTCCGTTATATCTGGAAGCTGATTAAACACAAATTTGAATCTTTTGTAAAAATCCCTCTTCAAATCCAAATTTGTAAATTCTATTTTTAACTGCCTTAGAACAAGTTAGACATTTTAAATTCAAAGTGACTGAAATTGAGCCTATGACATTTTCTTAAAAAAAAAAAAATCATTCTCTCTGCAAATTCAGTACCCTCTACACATTGTACAAGCCAGGGACTAGCTTCAGTCTTATGACATCTTTCTCACTCTTTTTTATATTCAACCAATGTCCAGGTCCCATCTACACTATTTAATATTTCTTGAAGGCATGTTCTTCTCTTGATTCCATTAATGATATCTGTAAGTCCTATAAAAGTTTCTCTGGATTACAAATGATATCTTGGCATCTAGACTAGATCAGAGCAACCTTTTTACCATATTTCATCTGGGTGGATTTTTTTGAAAAACAATTTATAGTGTTTTCTCATTTTTAAAAGCCTCAAAAATAGTTTCATGTTGCTAGTAGCAATTGTTAAAAATGGGGAATGATCATATGCAGATTTGCTTTTCTTTCCTGAAATATTGGCGCTACCCTTTGCTTTTTTTTTTTTTTTTTTTTTTGGAAACAAAAATTTACATTGGTTTAAAGACAGTCTATTTAATAAATGGTTCTGGGAAAACTGGACAGATACATGCAAAAAAATAAAATTGGATCACCTTCTTATGGCATATACAACAATAAATTCAAAATGGATTAAAGACTTAAAAGACCCAAAACCATAATACTCCTAGAAGAAAATATTGGAAGTAAATCCACAGACATAACCCTTAGTAATATTTTTACCAATATATTTCTTTGGGCAAGGGAAGCAAAAGACAAAATAAACACATGGGACTACATCAAACTAAAAAGTTTTTTCACAGCAAAGGAAACCAGCAATAAAACAAAAAGGCATCCTACCAAGTGGGAGAAGACATCTGTCAATGATACATCTGAAAAGGGATTAATATCCAAAAATTTATAAAGAACTCATAACTCAATACCAAAAAAAAAAAAGAAAACATCCGTTTGCTTATAAGAGCAACTTATAAGCAAAGTCTTACTCCCTACGTGCAGAACTCTTTTTTTCAGATTTTAATAACTCACTTGAAATGCTATTCCTTGCAACTTCAAGACATTCCTATCTCCTGTAGAACAGGCACAAGATCATTCCATAAGTCCTCATCTTGCAATTACTTCTTACATAAAACTAGTCATACCAAGTTTTAATGGCCTATTTAGCCATCTCTTCTTGAAGTACATATGCTCCTTAAGGGAAAGGATATTTTCTTGTTCATCACTGAAAGTTCCATATGTGGCAATGAATTAGTGGTACAAAGAGAAGAAAACAATCTTCAAAAGTTAGATGATAGAATGGGGGATGAGTGAGAAAGGTGAAGGGATTAGAAAGTACAAATTGGTAGTCACAAAATAGTCCTGGGAATGTAAAATACAGTATGGGGAATATAATCAATAATGTTGTAAAGACTGTAGGGTGTCAGATGGGTACTTAACTTATTGGGAGGGATCACTTCATATATTATATAAATGCCTAACCACTGCACTGTACACTTGAAACTAATATAATATTGAATGTCAACTATAATTAAATATATATCTATATCTATAAATGATATATATAGATATAGATTATATAGATATAGAGTCATGTGATATAAAGTACAGCATAAGGAATATAGTCAATGGTACAGTAGTAGCTATATACGATGTCAGAGGAGTGGTAGACTTGGGGAGAGGTGTTATCACTTTGTGAGGGGTGTAAATGTCTAATCATTATGTTATTTTGTACACCTGAAACTAAAAAAATAAGTAAAAATAAACAGGCAATTGAAAAAATAAAATGCACATCAATGAAAAAAATATTTCAAGTAATGACATTGAAGTTTAAAATGTAGATAGAATCAGTGCCTACTTTTTCTTCCAACTTTTCATTAAAATACTCATGAAGGATCAATTCAGTATGGGGTTTAATTAAAACCCCATTTAGATACCGACTAACACAATCAAAGGATAAAAAAAAAACAGGAAGATACATACACATTAGGTATAGAAAAAATACATGTATCAGGTATAGAAATATATATACTCGTATATATTAGGTATGCAATATATATACCCATGTATACAAATATAGACATATAATAAAGTTGATGAATTTATGTAAGATGCATTGCAAATGAGATAAATGCATTATATTTTTTAAGAAAATAGAAAAAACAGGGGTCAACTCACAAAACATTACATGCATAAAAATAAAAACAGAATATACCATAACCCCAGGAAATGTCCCAATCTGAGAAGGCACATGTTGGACAGAGGGTCAAGAGTCTACATTAAAGATACCATATTCTCCCTTAATTTTGGTTATTGTATTTCAGTTATAGAATTTCTATATGCTTCTTATTGTACTTTCCTATGATCTGCTGAAAATGTCAATGTTGTTATATTTCATTGTGTATTTAAACATGATTAGTTTAATGTCTTTTTCTGACAACTCCATTATCTGGAACCCCTATGGTTCTGTTTCAATTATCTATTGTTGTTTGTTATGGTTCAGAGTCACACTGTCTTATCTCTTGAAGTGTCTGCTTAGTTTTGATTGAGTGGTGGATATGGTATATAAATTTTATAGAAATAATTTCAGTCCCAGACAACATTATTTTCCTCTGCAGAGAATCTGCTTTGCATTTGCCAGGTGCCTGGGGATTATCATTCTGAGAAAATTACAGTCCAATTCAGGACTGAGATGATCCAAAGTTGAGCTACAGTCTCTGTTAGATCATTTCTATTTCTGGTTCACCCTTATTCCTAGGGTGCAGAAAGTGTGTACATTAGCATATACTACTAGCAGGACCTTGACTTCAACATCTTACCCTTAACAATACAGGATTGTAAAAATTGCTCCTCAACTTTTCAGATTATCAGTCCCCTTAAAAATAGATAAATGTCTCCAGAGTAAAAGTAGATCCAAATGCTGTGCTCATGTCTATGGGTTGTTAGCCTCTCCTAGATCTTGATCCAGTATTTCTTCACTGTCTTGGTATCTTTCTATGCCTTCAGGCAGATATATCTGTAACATTATCAGTGTATGTCTATGCCAAGATCTACATATTTAACTCACTTTTCTATTTGTTCTGAGCCAGAGGACTAGTCTGGTTAGACCAGTTCACCATTACTGTAAGCTGAAATCCCTGAGCTAATCTTAAATTAAAATTTCTGTGTGGAAGTCCTATGAGAATTGAATTGACTCTGCTTTCTTTTAGAACATCTTTACACTTGCTTTTATTAGGGGCTTCTTGGCTTGGGGTATATTTTCATCTTAACTTCTGAGCTTGTTGCTTTCTGGAACACACAATATAAATTTAAAATCAAAACACATTTCAGGTTCAGGCGCTTAGTTACAAATTTATAGGTGAAATATTTTTTTCTGACATAGAGCCTACAGAGAAATATTGAAGAGCTTTGCTCTGCTGGAAGTTATAGATTAATTCCTAGTGTCTCAGGGTTTGGGGTGTTTCCCATTACCTTCTATACATCCAAGCAAGGTCTTGTCCTATCTCCTTAGGAAAATGTTAAAAACCAAGCCCCTTAGTTATCAAACTGTAAACCTTCTAGAATGGTCTAGGAATAAGTTCAGATTCAACCACTATGATGTTTGCTCTATCTTTACTTTCAAGTCTACGTTCCTTAGTTTCTTGGATGCTCAAGTAAGTAGTCATTTAAAATACATATTTGGTTCATTTTGTCCAGAATTTATCTATAATTTGTAGCAGCAGTTTTTTTCAGATTACTTTGACACATTGCTAGAAGTCTATTACACATTTTATGCATACTATTACTTTTATAATAAAACAGCAATGGACAGTTAAAATGAATAGCCACGAAGACACAAAAATCCTAAGAACACTGAAATATAAGAATGAGTTATAGTTTCAAAGACAAACCACATTGAGAAATTAGCAGTGATTAACAGATGCTTTGATTTATAAACTAGTTGAATAGGGTCAAACATGAAGACTGTTAGATTGAACCCAATTCTCTTAAGATTCACTACTACAGACTCTCAGAGTTTATCAATTAAGAAACAATATTTACTCCTTACTCTCTGGGAGTTCTCTCTGAGAACAGTTTACTCCTTCTAACCCTTCATTCCACACTGATTCTGCCACTTCTCACAACCTCCCAGTCATCACAGGTACATTTATCCTTCCATCAGATCAGGGGTGTCCAAACTGCGGCCCGCGGGCCAACTGCGGCCCACGATCCATTTTTTATCGGCCCGCAGCAAATTCCAAAAATATATTTAGTTTACTTAAATAAACCAGGTGAGGCAATACGTATTTCACCTCGAGTGAGTGGCCGGTCTGTTTGTGTATTTTACCGCATATGGCCCGTGGTGAAAAATGTTGAAAAAAGTTTGGACACCCCTGAGTTAGAGCTACAGCTCCCAGGGTTGGACTAAATCACCAGCCAAGTAAGCCTGTGAGACAAGGGAGTGTTCTTTTTTCTTCTGTTTCTCAGAATAAAAAAGTTGACATTAAAGGTGAAGTCTGGATCCAGTTTCTTTTGTCAATTATGGTGTTTTTATGTATTCCTTTTGGTCAAAGAAGTAAAAACTAAATTTTACTATATAGAAATACATTTGCTTCTCCACAGGGAACGTGAGTGGGGAAAAGTTTCTCTTTAGCTGCTAAAGCCATTTTACACGAATCCTGCAGGGTCATGTGTATTTGTTGATGGTACAGTTTGAAGCTGGAAGAAAGATTCTGTCCATATCCTGCTGAACATTAATGTGAATGGAAAGTATTCATATGATCTCTGTAATATCAATCCTACATATAGCTGTCCTCATTTAAGCTGAATAAATCATCAGCAACAGGAAGGAAAAATAGAGAAAAATTTACAAGAGAAAGGGATCATTTCCCTAAATACTGACAAACTGTATATTTCAAGAGTTTTGTTTTGTTTCTGGGAAACAATATATTGGAAAACATCTACTTTGCACAAGTGTAAGACAAATACAAGATATGGTTACTGTAAAATATGAGATTAAAGATGAGATTAAAAAACAATGGACTGAGTGGCTCAGGGTACAGAAATACATGGGGTCCCAATAAATATTCCACCAAAAAAAAAAAAAAAGAAAAAAAGAAAGAAAAAAGAAAAGTAGCTAAAATGGAACATGAGAATTAAGCTCCCCAGTAGGGACAGTCCATAAAAAAGGTGACTCAACACTGCAGAGAAGTGAATAAGTGACAAAATGAAAAGTTTCCTAAGAATCCAAGGAAAATGAAACACAAATAAATGAAAGTACAATAGATAATAAATAAGGAGGACAAGGAATGGAGGCCCAACCAATGAATTGTAGATGCTGCTGAGGAGCAAATGAGAACAAATGGAACAGAAATGAGCATAAGTATAATTGTAATAACAAAAAAATCTGTTATTGTGGAAGATTTGTCTGCAGATCTTCTGCTCATAATGTTGTGAGAAAACAAATAATAACTAACCCATGTCTAGGTTTATATAGAAATAGATATTCTTCAAAATTATAAATTTAAACCACTAGTAATTTTTAAGTAGATGATAGATGATAGAGATTAAATATATAGATGGAAGAATCTCCCTCTCATAGAAAATATAAAGAAAATAGTTTTTAATAAGCAAACTTAAAAGGAAGTAAAAACATTAACTAACATTTATATTCACTTACGTGCCTATTTTCTAAGAACTTTATATATAATCTCAATTCTTATTATGATTGCATATAAGTACTCATAAAAACCTTGTGGTGTAGATATTATCGTTAGCCTTATTGTAAAGAAGTGGATTAAGTGATTGTCCATCTTCAAACAGCCAGGAAGTGGTGAAGCCAGCATTCGAAACGAAGCAAAATGTTTCCAGAAACTGCACTTATCCACTGTGGCATATCATCTAAATTTATTTTTAAATATCTTGAGTGATATTTAAAACAAATAAGTCGTTATTAACAGATATTAAAACAAATACATTTTGATTACAAAGTAAACATAAAAATAGTTTTAGTTTCCTAATAATAAACAGATTCTTAGACTGAGATTAAAAAAAAATATATGTAACTGTATATTTCTATTTTCTTCAGGACTCTTGACTTCTAGTAACAGAAATCTAACTAAACATATGAAATTTGTTGGCATACATAATTGCAAAGTACAAATAATGTGACTGGTTTCAGGTGTGATAGGATCTATTTGTTCAAAAGAAACTTTGGGATCCTATTCTACAGCGCTTTAGCTTTCAAAGTTTTTCAGCATTGACTTCATTCACTGGAAAGCTCTCTCCATATGGGGACCAAGATGGAAACAAGACACAATTAGATTTAAAAATTCTTAGTAATGAGTGATTCACAGAGAAAGAAATAACTGTTTGGCCCAATTATTACTACAAATCCTTTTCTGAATTATCAACTATAGCCACGTGTTTGGGAATCAGAGAGCCACCCGTGTCAGCAAAGGTGGACTATGAAACAACTCCATGAGCAAAGGAAGAAGCTTTCACAAATGGCAGAAATGAAAAGCAAACAAAAACAGTAACCGATGTCCACTGCAAGAGTACCAAAATTATGTTAAACATTTTTAAGAACAACTATGAGCAAAATTTATAACAAAAACAAAGTAAGATTGAAATATTAACATCAGGAAATAATTCAAATAAAAAGCATGAATGTAAAAAAACATAATACTAATTAAAGTAAAATGCATAATGAAAACATAACATGTATAGGCCTTTATTAATTGAATAAAAAGCAAGAAAATATAAACAGGAAAACTTAGAAAAAAATGATAAATTGAGAGAAACACAATTAGAATGTAAAAAAACACAGCAATCATTGTATGTCAGATTAAGTAGAAATATGAAGACCAGGAGGACCGTAGAACATAATCAATAAGGAGAATTTTGTGTGTTTTGAACTTATTAACCTAACACAGGAAATGTGTCTTTATTTTAAATTTCCATAAAACATTTTCAGAAATTGGTCATAAACTGAAACAAATAAAAAACAATCTCCAAATTTCCAAAACAGATTATACTGGGTAAAAATAAATATTAATAACAAATATTTACATTTTAAAAATTCCAAACACTTGGAAATTTTAAAATCCTCTTCAGTTAATTAGGCCAAATAAGATAAAAACATTATCTAACACCAAGTTTCTAGGATTTGATGCGTTGAAAATCATACTATGAATATATTAATTCCATGAACCCCATTATTTTTAAATTAAGTAAAAACATTGTTTATCCATATTTAAAATTGATGACCAATTATATAGATAAAAATGTTAAACCATTGTTTTTAATTTAATAAAATCTACTTTGATCAATTTAATTGTGTATTTTTAAAGCCCAACTCATTTTATTCCATTATTTTGTCTTCCAATGTGAAACAAACAAAAAAACCTTATTTCTTCATATTTAATTATTTCAAAAAATTGCTGTTGATTAGAAGGTATCACACATGATGAAAAGGTCAATAGAGATCGATTAAAATGATGCATCCAATATGACTATTTTAATTAAATTTCATATTAATGATTAACACGAATGTGATTGGCAAAAGTCATCTAGAGTTATCTCCAACTTTAAAAAAAAATTGAGTTAATCTTTACTCTTAGAAACTATTTTTCTCTTAGCTATCTCTCAATTCCTAAATCCAATTAATTTCCCAAATGAATTTGGCAAAACCTGTAACTACTAGAGGGCAGTAAAGTCTTGTGATATGCCCAGGAGATCCCTAGTACAATTAGCTCCTGGCCCAACCACCATGGGTAACTGTATGAGACAACTTTCAGTGTTCTTTTCTGCCAAATAGTAAAGTCTATCTGAGAAATCTATTTTATTCCAATATTTGCACTTTAAAACAAAACCCAACCACTTGATCCATCCCAATCAATAAACACTATTAGCAAGGTAATCATTGTAATTGGGTTACAAATTGGTTACAGTGGTATATTCCTTTCGAAGTATCAGATATTAACACTCTGCCTATAAAGCTCCCTACTCAAATTGTGTTAGGACTTACTTTAAAATGGTCATTTCAAAAGTTCAATGACTGGCCTCGTTTAAGGTCTCATGACAATAATTTACTATAAAATCATGTATCTAGCAAACTTTTCAATACTTAATTATTCATGGAAAAGCAATACCCAAAATAGAATTTTGGTACTCTGAGGAATATATGTAAAAATTATTTAGTTGCCTAGCAACACCCTCCAAAAAAGATGAGGAACTTTGTTTAAGGTTTAGTCATTTTTAAACAAGTGTTATTCCAGTTGTGCTGCCTATTAGATCAGCGTGCCTTGGTGAACAGGATTTTAACAGTCAGAAGATGTGACTGTGTTTAAGATTCTTTTTTCTAGTCACTAGTCCATTGTCAGCGGCAGCTACAGAGCAGCTTTATGTGCATTCAGAGACCGCCAGGAAATTAGTTCTGCATGACTGAGTCAGCACTGTAGCTCAGAGAAGGAAGATCATCCATTTCCTTAAGTAATTGTTTATTCCTTGTTGTGATAACAATATTAAATATTATAAGTCCGGTGTAAGAAATCGTCACGCTGTTGTAATTCATGTAAAAATCAAGTCACCCCTAAAAGGGTGACCCATAATATAAACTTTCCTCTAAGTTTAATTGTAATTTGCTGGGCTTTGCTTTTTGTTGCATTCCAACATACTTGATAGCTGTTGATAGCTTATTTAGTGTCTTCCAATCTTCTTCTAAACTGTGAGAGGCAGTGAAGTAAAATGAATTCAGGGAAAATGAACACTTAAAACTAGCAACAGCTAAAATTAAACTGATCTTTAAAATTAAGCAAGTGTTTTTGTTTCTATGGTTTTCAAAGGAAAAAAAATAGCATGACATTAAGATTTTCCTATCCAGGCTAATTAGTCAGTAGGCTACACCCCAAAGTAAATTTATATTGTTCCAATGTCCTTCACTATGACCTCATTCCTGTCCACACGCGTCCCTCACACATCCATCCCCAAATCACGCTTCATTTTTGTTCTGTCTGTAATAAGGCAGTATAAAATATTCCTTTACCCAGTCCTATAGGTTAGACACCATTTCCTAATTAAGCTCTAGGTTGTTTATCTAAATAATGCTTTTGCATATTCTTTGAAACTGAGATGGATTAGTTTTCCATTATAACACACTATACATGCAGATGCAAGACTGCAAATGGTCTTTTAGTTTTTTGATACATCTCCTAATCATATATCATGACATGCTATATATAATCCCCAAGTATTATACACACACACACACACATCTTTCAGTTCAAGTAAATTAAACTTGCCTGAACCCAAAGGTATAACTCATTTAGAATTTAAGGTCTAAGAGTTTTCTGTGGGAATTTCTAGATATTTCAAGGCAGGATTCCTATTTTATGCCCCTCAGTGAATACCTTTATCCACAGGGGATGTGTTCCAAGATGCCCAGTGGCTGCCTGAAACCACAGGTAGTACTGAACCCCACATATACTATGATTTTCCTGTACGTATATACACTTTACAACTTCTCTTTGGCATATCCATATTGCAGCATCACTATTTTCCTCTTTGATGCTGTTGTTAAGTAAAATGAGGGTTACCTGAACACAAGCACTGCAATACTGCAACAGTCTAGCTGATCACCAGATGGCTACTAAGTGAGTCGCAGGCGGATAAGGTGTACAGCTTTGATACCCTGGGCAAAGGGATGATTCCTGTCCCAGGTGAGACAGAGCATCATGGCAAGAGACTTTATGGTATGCAATTTAAAACTTGTGAATTGTTTATTTCTGAAATTTCCCATTTAATATTTTCAGATGATGTTTGACCATAAGTAACTGAAACTGTGCAAAGTGAAACTATAGATAAGGGGGACTACTGTGTGTAAACACACACAGAAACATATATATATATATATATATATATGTTTTTAGAATTTATATTTTTTTAGAATTTCAACAAAATTATTAGCTGTCACTTTTTAGACATGGAAAGCTAGTGTGAAACTAAAACCTAGAAAAGGGCTTAAAATTTTAATTCAGAATGAATTTATTAAGGAGTTACTCTGTGGCTCAAACTTTGCCATAGTAAATACAGAAGTACCTAATACAGTTCTTACCTTGAATCTTGTTCCTTTAACAACATAAAAGATACCATTTTCTTATCTGTCATAATTTTTGGTTGAAAATATATGACCATGTCAAGCAAAATCAATTTGAAAAATTTTTTAATAGCATGAAGGATAAATCTTCTACATGACCATATTTTTCAAATTGATCAAAGTCTGTTTTATGATGAAATGACAGGGTTTCTAACTCAGGAGAATCAAGAGGTATAATATATTTATTCTACCTAGTCACAAGTACTATCAAAAAATTAGGAATCTGGTTTCCTATGAACTATTTGTTCATATGTTAAAAATGGAGTAGTCTCAGTAATTAATGTTAATATGTTATATTAGCCCAAGGAAGACAGGAAATTATTCCTATTAAATAAGTTGTTTAATTTGAGCTTGATAAATGGCAAAGTAACATGAAATGATTTTGTAGCAATCACAAGACAAGTTGCAGCAAACACCAAACTAAGCAACGGGGAGAGATGAGCATGCGACAATTAAAGTCAGACCAGGAGATCACGGTACAATGAAAGAATAAAATTACAGCCAATAGAGTTTGACAACTTGTGCACTTCCTTTAAAAGCTGAGTACGAATTTTTGGTTCATGTTCTAAAAATATCTTAAAGCCACTCTCCTCAATCTATCAGAAACAAGTGAGGTTCAACTTTGAGGAACTAAAGGGCAGCACAATTCACTTAGTGAAAAATATAAAATTTGTTCAAAAATATTAGGATGACTACTCCACAAAAGATATGATTAACAAAAATACTGGACAAGTTGAATTACCCAGGCTTGTGATAGTGTTTTGCTGAGTAAAAAGAAATGATTATCATATCATTCCACACTTTACCTAGAATATCTGCTTCTGAGTATAAAGCTGGAATGTGAAGATAAGAAGGGAATACTTCTGATATTCTTTAACTCCTAAGATATGCCACAGGGGTTATCTACAAGTATAATCACGGAGGTCTTCAAAAGTTATGCAGGTTGTGTTTTGTAGAACACTTATCTGAGGGGCTGACTGTGGCCTGAAATTTACCCTCACTCTGCTCTTGAAGGTAGGGGTCCTGGCACAAGCCTGTGTTGGCCTGGAAGGAATGAGCTCGTTTTTAAGACATAATTTTGTTCAACTCGCCGATTGGTCAGTGGAGGCACATCCTTTGCTCATCCATGAAAAACTTTCTCTTTTCGTTGTTTTCTTAACCCTTCCTGCTATTATGCAATAAAGAGAGATCAGCACTTTGTACAAAGATACATTTTTACATGTTCCTGGCATTTATTGTAAGAAGAGGAGACATCGATATGTAATTTTTGTCTTTTCATAATTTGTGCAATATTTTTTCTTTTCACACTGAATTTTTTTTTTAAATTAAAGCAAAATCTGTTTAGTCAACTGAGCTCTAACATTAATTTACATTTAAAAACAGAACTGTATGTTTCTAACAATGAAGAGCTGCTTCTATTTCATATCATTTAATAGATATTTAAATTCATACTTTGATCTTTGCCTCATTTTAAAGTTAATATTTTACCTTGTTAAAAAAAAACTAGTCAAACTGTAAGAATGAAGAGTTTCATATTAGGTACAAAGTTTCATTTTTCTAGGTTAGACTTACAAAATTCTCAGAAAAAAGGAAAGAAAAATATCAATTAATACATGCAGTATAATGGTGTGTTATTTCATATCACAGGCCAGTTGATGCACTGATATAAGGCATTATGCTAACTGTTCAAAATTTAAACTTTAAAATGTCTCTAAGCTCATTAGAAGCTGACAATCTGCAATGAAAAGTAATTTTTACGAGGCAACTTTGTAACAAGATTTGCAAACATATATTTACTTTCTAAAAACATAATCCCAATTATAAGATTTTAGAGCTCTGTCTGAGAATGTAAAGGTTATAGAGAAAATAAGATGGGAATTTTATGGAGAGAAAAGAGAAATAAATTGTGTAGGTCGTCTATAGCAGGTGGGGTAGATGATTAAGAACCGGGCTTCTTGAGAGAAGAGAAAATAAACGTCAAAAAAATAAAGAACAGACAAGTCATCTTCACCTACTCAAGTACACAGATACATACACACACACACACACACACACACACACACACACACACATACCACTTTCTCACTTGACTGTCATTTTAACTTGTGTTTCATCTTTTGTCATTCCTCTCACCCAACATCTGTTAGAGGAAGGCTCAGCACATAATGATGTATAATTCTACCCTGATCCTTTACTATGCTTGTTCAAGTCTTTCACGCAAACACTGCCCGTACTTATGGACTCTCTCCAGCGTCTCTAGGAGCAAGACCAGTTAATAGGAAAATCTCTTGTTCAGTGTTGCTTTCTGATTCCTACCAGTCATTCCAGTCTTCCAATGACTTCCTTCAGAAGATGGGATCAGGAAGTCCACAAAAGATTGTTCACAGAATCCGTGAAATTTTACAGTGACTAAATTAGTATGTGCTAAGACCTCCAGGAAACTTATTGTTTGTTTACAGCCATCTGTTTTGGCCCAGAACTATTCCTGTGGCCATTTGAGTTTGTTGCAATATTACACAAGGCAGTATCCAGTACCTAGTAACAGCATGTATATTTTACGGCTTCATTCACAACAAAGAAAACCCATAATATTTTGGAAGAATACACAGAATCATAACAAATAGGAAATGATCACAATATTGAAATTGTGGGGAAAAGAAAAAAAGAGTCCCTTTGATTTCTAACTCCAAAAATGAAAATAGGAAGTATATTGATATTACTATGCTTATTCATAAAAGGGATAACTAAATGAACAACTGTCATTTGAAGTATGTTGAACATGTATGGAAGTGTTATTTAAATTTGGTCAAAGAGAAATTGGTGGGTTCAATTTTAGAATTTACCTATTTATGGGATGAAGTTTTAGATAGATCTGCTATGTACTGGGGTGTTTCATGGAGAAATATTTACTTGCTTGATTATATTTGTAAAGATCCATTGTTATTTCAAATTGGAAATTTGGTTTTATATATCTATAACAGAAGTGAAGGCCAATAAAATCATGTTAAAAATAAAGACTTGGAATAGGTCTTCAAGTCCATAGTATTCTTAAAGGTTTTATTAGCCATTTCCATTTTGACAGATCATAACTCATGCAATTTATTCATATTTTCTACAACAATATCCTAAGTGACCCAGTTATTTTTTCCTACTTTAGGTTTCTAAATGTTTAAAATCAAAACTTTTTTTTTCCCTTTCCCCAGCAGAATCTTGATACTGCATCTGAAATTCTTCTGAATGTTCATCCATTATCTGAATGAACTGTGGAAAGAATTCCTTGTTTTGTATTTGGTAAGTGCACTAATGGACGTGTGACAGACTCATCACCCTTGAAGGTAATGTTGTGAAACTACTCCAAGACTGGCTAGAAAAACATAGATCCCATTTCAGCTCCGATCTCTTGGTGGTTACACTTTTTCTCTTAGAGAGCAAAGCAGTTCCTCAAAGAATGTTTCTTAGTTTTCATGCTAAAGAAAACAAGAATTTTGAAATATTATATTAAAAAATAACTTTCTAACTAAATAATTCACATGCAAAGCTATTCAGATCTAAATATTGGGTTATCATGAATAAATGAGTTTTTTTATGCCAATCCTAGAACTTTCAGATAATGATTATAATAGCAATACCTTACCTAACACAAAAAAATATTCTAAGCACTATGCAATGTGTTTTACACATTCTTTCAGTGTCCCCCAAATAAGTCAACAAAGTCGGTCTATTTTATCTCTATTTTAGATACATATAAACTTAACATATTGCTATAGATTGAGTCAGAGTATATGCTCCAACTTGATGAAGTATTTTTTGAATTTAATAGTGACTTTATATCACATTTTTGCCTTCGTTATCATTTTATTCCACTTGAAGCAAGTCTGATCATTAGCATAGATTGATTCCTTATAAAATAATAAATTTCCATTTTTTATTACAGCATTCTTTGATTTATGAGTATTTGAGTCATTTTCCTTTGTGAGAGGTTAGCTGAATAGAACTTAATATGGCAAACCTCCACAGTGTATCCAGGGAAAATCTGATTTCTTTGTCACCCTAGCAATTATAATTTAATGCTTCATTTGCAAATTATTATATCCAATAACTGCTATATTTCTTGTTTTCAAACAGCCACACTTTGTTTTCTAATTATTTGTTTTACTAAGAGTTATACAGGGAGTTATAATATCTGTGATCTACTATTTCACTGTCTCATGAAGTAGGCTGAGGGAACATGCTGTATCCATCAAAAACTGACAACTAGCAGAAGAACACAATATATAGTATTTCTTCATGAGCCAGAAAGATTTCAAATGAGTGGAGATATTATAGTACATTTCTATTTTCACAGAACCACTCTCATTTATCCTCCTAACAATAACCTTTGTGGAGTTAAAAATATAAAGGCAGTGAAAAATGATTGGAATAAATGACAGAAGAGATGACTGATTTTTTTAAAGCCCTTTGATGAAACAATCTTGTACTGTGACACAAGAAACAGAAAGAATGAATGAATTAAAAATGGGACAGGGCAGTGAGTATGTCTACAAATTAATGAATAAAAGAAAAAAGATAAAGATGCCGGAAAATGGATAAATGATCAGTAGGATCATTCACATCACTTCCCTAACCCTACATCAAGATAAAAAAAAAAAAAGGAGAAAAATGTCATAAGAAGTTGTTGGGGTACCTCCGGAGTCTCTGTATGAATCCTATATACTTCAGCTGTTAATTCCAGACATGTCAAGAGAATAAGCAAATCAAATAATTGTATCAGACATATTTTGAGAGTCAATTATATAATAAGTTGTTACTAGGCATTATGGTTAAAGAGGAATGTTTTTGAGTGAGACAAATACAGATTTTAACCTTGGAAACACTATCTCTTAAACTGCTAAAGCCTTCTGAACCCAGTTTTCTTATCGTTAAATGGACACGATATTTACCTCGTGAATGATGTTGTGGATTGAAAAAGTAAATAGAAAATGCCAAGGCAATTAGAGCCGAGTGAGCATCCCTCCCCACCTTATTCCCTGTGGCATCGCCAATCCAGCCTCTTTTCAATATTTTTCTGTCTTGTTAACATCTCCTATGATAAGACATCAACTCTGACTCACTCTGCCCTCTCATGGTGACTTCATGGGCAGCCACTACCTATGCACCAGCACAAAATAAAAGTAGGGAAGGGAGAAGTGTTAAAGTAAGTCTATCTGAGAGGCTTAAGTCATTTACAGCTCTTAGGAATCCCAGGAGATCTACTAACATGACTAAGAATAATATGTCATGATGATACAAATGGGTGACCAGGTGGTGTACAGTGATGTCAAGCAAGAGGTTTGAAAAACTGCACAGTGGTCAACTTGGTAAAAAGTTGAAGAGTAGCAGTAGACATGAAAGCACAATAGGAAGAATGGCCACAAGTAGTCTGGGATTACAGAAACAAAGTCAGGACTGAGTGTTTTATTTTTATTGTTAAAATATGTCACAACACTGCACAAAATCATGTAATACTACACCCTCCAAAAATGGATATTGTTTCCAGTCAAGACTTATTAGAGAAGTATATGGTGGTCGACAAATATCCATCACTGCTCCCAGGCCAAAAACTGGAACATATGCAAGAACGAACTATTTCTACACTGAATATAAGGTCATCCATATCTATAGTTACCAGACACTAGAGTGTTAAAAAAAAGGCAGATATGAAAAATGGATACAAGATAATTAATTTTAAATGATAATTTTATAAGGGAATGTAGTCAAAACAGGAATTCTTTAAATTCTTTAAATCACTTTAGATTATTTGTGAGGCTAGTGACCCATTTCTATAATGTTTAATATAAAAATTAATTTTCATCTCAGCAACACAACAAAGGGGAATCTTTATCCTGCTCTATTCAGCCTGTGCAAACTTGTGAAGACTTTCCTCTCAAATTTTTACCCCACCTTTAGTTGAGTAATCAGTCCTTTTTACTTCCTACCAAAATTTGGTCTTGTGATCAATAAATTACTAAAGCTACCTAAAATGTAGCTTTAAGTAACTTTGAATTAAGTAACAGAGATCAGAGATGGTTTTAGGTCAAGTTTTCAGAAGAGCCTGACATTGAGATTCTTACACCTGTGATTTTAAGGGCGTGTTCTCAGAAGCCTGTGCAAGCATGAATGGAAGTGGAGCTCAATTGGAAAAGAGGAGAAGTGACGTAAGAATGTGGATTCAGGGCACATGTAGCCTCATCCTCATGCCACGTGGAACTCTAGAGCATAAATTTATTATAGAGTCTGTCTCCCATGAGGCAAGGGCCTTGGTAGCCTAGCACTAGTCAGTCATTTTCTGGCCTCCTAATGAGTTAGGCAGCTCCAAAAGCCAAAGGGAGTGCTCCAGGGTCGGGTGCAGAAAGTTGAGCCCTTACAAAGCCTGCAACTGCTGTTAAAAACCATTCCTGGGAATCTGACTGAGACACCAATATGTCAGTACAGCTATTATCAAAATAATCTTCGTCAAAAGAGATTCTTATATAAAAAAAATCTCCTGAAAATTAAAGTGAAGTAATTTTTGAGTGGCTTGAAAAGGAGGACGACATGGGGGAGGGAGAAAAAGCATCTTTTCAGTATCCCTAGTCAGTTTTCCAGGTTCTAACCCTGATTTCTCAATAATATGACCTAACAGTATTTGCAAAACTTTTAGTGGTCCAAATAAGGAGAAAGGGTCTCATCTATAGGCTTTCTGTATAAGCCTTTTTGTATGTGAAGTATTTTTCAGATTGCATATAGATTAGACATTGTATCTTATAATAATACAGGTATTATTTACGAATCTTCTAAGGATCCTGAGAAACAAGAGGGGTGAGTATTTATTATGATTTTATATACAGGCAAACAAAGACCTGGATAAGCCATACACTATGCTATTCACACAATTCTTGAATGGTACTTCTAAAACTTGAACCCAGATTTTTAACTCATAACTCAGTGTTTTCTCCACATTGCTACAACCTCCATTTCAAAGGTTTCAACTTCACAAACTATGTTTTTTGAAAAATCTGTTTTCTAAAAGTGTCAAAACTTCACCTCTCCAGATAATACTTTGAGATAACTCTCATGAAATAAATAGGCAATACGTCTAGAATCGAATGAACAATGTTCAAAATCTACATTTATCTCTTATTATCTACATGACCAGATACAATTCACACTGAGCTTTAGTTTTTTTACCCGTGGAAAAATAGCAGGTAGAAATAATACCTTTGCCTAAAGGTTGGTTGGGCTATATTTGTAAGAGATAAGACATTTGCATATTATAAAATACTATAAGGTATTATTATTATCAACATAATATGGAAAAGACCAGATAATGTATTAGTTTGGTGCAAAAGTAATTGCGTTTTTTGCAATTTTTTTCAACCTTCTAAACAAACCACAATTACTTTTGCACCAACCTAATATTGTCTGGCACAGTTATTTTCATATGACCATTACACCAAACCTTTAGATCATCAATTATTCAGAAGATTTTAAGATCAAAGATGATAGGACTCCAGATCTAAGTTTGTGATCATATAGTATGTTTTTTATCCTAATGACAACAAAACTCCACTCTTCTTTCACAGCCCGGGGCTTAATGCCACTTTGACGCCAGAAACCCCACGGAGGCCCAAAGCATGTACTGAATTTCTTGATGTATTTCACTGCCTCTTTTTTTTGAGATAAGTAAGTGTTGCTGCCTAACTAGCATAGTTTGGTGGTGCCATTTATTTAACTATTTTTCTGAAGAAAATCTTCACATTCTACTATTTCAGTTTCCCTGTGACCTCAATTAAAATTGCAAATAAAATTCATAACCACAGTTTTTGGTTATAAAAGATTAATACCTATACAAATTTTTTTCAAAAGTAAAAAAAAAATTCTGAAGTTTAAAATGAATAAAACTATCATCTCTATAATGCATGCCTGATATAAATAACCTTTCCTCCATGACAGTGAGTTAGAGATTTCAAAAATTAGATGAGATAGTACACTTTCCCTCTTGATCTCTCCATCAGAAGTTCTGGAGGTTAGTGAATAGTTATTTCAGCATTCTGAGCTGTGCTAATCATTACCACAAGCCTTTACTAATTCTAAACTTTCTTGAGTGTGTTAAAGCATTCAAAATACAAAAATACATTTTGACAAATTATCACATTCATAAGATATTTGAATTCAAGCACAATATTCTATTGAAAAGCAGTCTAAAGCCACCATATCTCATATAATTTAATCAAAATAAAATGTATGTTTTGACTTAAGGAAAATAATAAAAAATAGTCAAATATCTGAATATAATATAGTTGAGGAAATACAGTAGTAAAACATTTTCCTCCCACACACAATCGTATAGCGATTGGCACGTGAAATATACACAATTTCCCTATTGTTTCCCTATTTGTCTAAACAGGACCCAGCAGTCAGTGGTTGTGACAATAATGCAAATAACTCATGATATCTTAGTGCCTGCCATCTCAAATTTAATGGTTGGTGATTCAAACTGCAGTGCAACACATAACTCAGCTAGAAAGAGAGAGAGAAAGAGAAAGAGCATTTTCAATGAGATCAAATAATCATTTTGTACAACATTTTACATGCTTAAATTCCCATTGGAGTAATGCCAAATATTCCAGCAAGACCACTGATTTTGTGGAAGATAATGATTCTACAATAACTTTAAAATATTTAAATGTTGGTACTTTGTGGTCTTCAAAAAAATGGCTCTTCTAAATCAAGGATTTTGCTTTGACATGAACATAATCTTCAAAATAAACAAACTCATATATCTAGGATGGGAAACACTGGTTTTACTAGCTCTAACTTTCAGAATTTAGCCGTTTTCTGCCTTCTCCATTCATACTTGAGAGAGAGGATTTAAGAGAGAAATTATATTCATTTTTTTTTAATCCTAAAGACAACAAAAACATATCCCGGTGTTCTTAGAATCTCATTTTCTGATATTGGCCTTTCAGACCTCCGTGCTGATCCTAGCTTGAGGGGAGACTTGTACTGCCCACACAGTCTAAACCAAGTCCTTTGGTTTAGTTTGAAATCAGCAAACACAGAATAGGGATTCTACGTGAAATAGATCTTAGACTGGTATGATAGTATATTTCTGAAAGCATTATGTCATACCATGAGCTAGAAAAATAGTACATTAGGTCAAGCAGAGAATTTTTATCTGTATCCGATTATTTTCATCATAGAATCTTATCTATGGTCACAGAATTGGATAATTATTCTTTTCATTTTTTAACACATTATGGTCACATGAATGAGTGTATTTTGGCCTTGCTCAAAATCGACTCTAATAAGGACAGTATACTGGAACAATTATTTAATTATGGAGCTATTTCTATCTCATAATGCTTTAAACCTATAAATTTCCTGATGGACATTGCTAATTGGTTTGAAATTCTGAAATGAGTATCGTCATATATTTTTATTATTTTCATAATCAGTAGGGAAAAAAAGTTTCAAATGAGGTAACAACTGTTAACTCCACCAGTTGTCTGGAATAACAAAAACATTAATTCTTCTAAATTAAAAGCTAAATTTGTGCTTACTTCGGCAGCACATATACTAAATTAAAAGCTAAATGAATCTAAGTATAACAGTATCTAAAGTAGAGTATCCAGACAGGAAGAGACAGGCTGCTTGGTACTCTATGATAAAAACCCAAGTTATTTTTCTCTGTGTCCACAAATGCTATTAATAGCATTCCGCCATCATATTCTCTTTTAATCAGTGTTCATTTAGTGAAGAAAAGAAAATTCTCATATCCATCAATGGGTAGTGTATATTCATGGAGGTAGTCCCCTTTCCTTAAATAATGATAATATTGTTAATTCAAATAGCACATGGGAATTAAAAAATATTTCCCCTATGGGGTGCTCACCATGGAGGTACTGCTCCACACTGATCAGACTTCTTGACTTCTTTTTGAGAAAATGCACTTTCATATCAGTCACAAATTCATGCTTTATCTTCCTATGGGAGACCAATTCAAAACCCACCCTTAATAACTGTATCTCAATTGGCCTCTGGGCAACACATTCTCCAGCATGTAAATTTTAGAGATTTATGTTCCACATGAGGGATATTTAGTGATTAAAAAAACAGATTATAAATATTATAACAGATCGTGGATTGGTTTACAATTCTACCAAGCAGAATCACTCTGAATTCTATTTTTAATCCCTCATATTTAAGACCCCATTCTGTTTATAACAGCTATCAGATAATCAGCTATTCACAGTCATTTAAAGATGGGGTTTATGCCACATTTTGTGATTTAAAGGTCTAAGGAGCAATGTCTTATTTGATGATTCCAGATTAATCATGAAAGTTCAATGTAAATCACAGTTAGTATGGGGAGGGGGTTGTTATTTTCTCATCTTTCTTATTTTATTTATTTTCTTCTACCCTGTACTCTTCTTCAACCTCACTGCATGGACAACCACTTAATCTTATATCTGCATGTGGTTTTTCAAAATGTACATTATTGTTTTGTGTGCTTGTATTTTTAATTTCATAAAGCCTAGTGTGTTATATAGCTAATTCTCTTTCCCAGCTCTTTTACTAAGCACTGTTTTTAACATTTTCCTGTGTTGCCATGTGGACGTCAGATCAGTTGCTTCTAACTGCAGAGCAATATGGAAAGAAAGCATCAAGCATGTTTTGCGTATGCACTCCCTTGAAATGGAAATCCAAATGCTTCCAATTGCTCACTTCCAGATAACTTGCTGCAAGGAATATAAATGTACATAATCCCCTATGGATTTGCATGAAAATTACTCTGGGACTTAATATGAAGGAAAGTAATTGATGACTAAGCAATAGCACACTTTTCTCCAGAATGGCTGCACCAATCTACGATCCCACCTGCTGGACCTAAGCATTCCCAAAGCCCATACAGCCACCAATGCTTTCCACTTTCTGTTAGGCTAAGAGTGGTACAGTGAAATCACAAGGTTGTTTTAATTTGCATTTATATGATTATAATAACTTTCAAATCTCTTTGTATACTAGTGAGATTTGGGGTTAGTTTTCTGATCATTATTTTTTCATAATCATTTGCTCATTTTCTATTTTGGGTGATTTCTTCATTTTAGGAATTACTTGTATATTCAAAATATACAGCATAATGTTAGCTATGACAATGTCTTCTCCTATTCTATCTCTGTGGTCCTTTTTATTGCACAAAAATACTGAATTGGCTGAATATACCAAAAAAAAAAAAAAAAAAAGAAAGAAAGAAATAACGTGGATGTCATGCAGAGTGTCATGCGGAGTCTCAGCTCCCGCTCCCCTCACAAGAACGCAGGATATGGTGAGGCCAAAAAGGATCACCCACAGAGCCATAGATAGGGGAGTCATACCACTATAGTCTGGCTGGCAGCTGGGTTGGAGACACAGGAAGCAGGAGCCACACGTTCCACAACTTGCTGGCTGCTTCTCTGCCACCAATTTCACTTGCTAACTGCAATCCGCCTCTCTGCAATCCACAATCCACACTCTGCAATACACACTCCCCGCTTGCTAGCTTAGCCATGGCAGTTATATCAGTAGCTACTGGCTAAGCGGTAACAGCTGATGGCCAACTAGTCACAGCTGATGACCATCTACTACTGGAGCCAGCACCTTTCCACGTGGGGCCAAGAGCCTGGAAATTGCTCTCTGGGATTCTCTCCCACAGTGGGTTATAAGAAATATCATGCCAATATATTAAAATAACTTTATTAAAGATATTTTATTAAAGGTAATCTGCTCACATACCCACAAATTTTCATTTTATTCTTATCTGTGTATGTAGGAAAGGAACATTGACTATAATCATGACTGTTGAATGTTGCAGAACAGCCTAAGAAACTTTAGAAGAAACAATTTCAAAGATAAATTGAGTTTAAAAATTAAATTTTAAATTCTGAAAAACTATAAGAGAAAGTTATACTAACTGATCATATAGCTTTCTCTATTATTATGTTTGTTTTCTATTTAATTCAGGAGGAATATTAAGACAGCTTAATAAACGCAGGATCCACTTTAAGAATGAAGTATTTCCTTATAATAGCTATGTCCACATTTTATTTATTTTAAATTCTGATTCTAAACTAAATGTTAATTTAATAATTGTTAATCTCCAATCACCACTTTATTCTTGAATACCAGATATTTTGAGATGGTTTGTATGATTTTATTCTTATTTCTCTGTATCGGGGAATTAAATTTGTATTAATCGGGGAAGTTGCCAATTAAGTAAAATAATAATTTCTGGTTTTTTTGCTTTTCAGTTTTCTGTAAGCACAAGTATTGTGTGTGTGTGTGTGTGTGTGTGTGTGGTGCACGGTGTTTTTTGTTTGTTTTTGTAACATTTCAATCATCCTCCTGCTTGCTTATCTGCGAAATGAACAAAGAGGTATACTCTACACTAATCTCTGGCTTTTCACAAGTCCAAGACACAACTACCAGTGCAGATGAAAAAGCTCTCATTAGAAGTTCAGTATGACTAAGACATGACTCCTACTAATTACCAGGATTAGTTGATTGATAAAATGTGTGAGAGGTTATCTCTTCTGCCATCCCAGCTGCACGTGTGTTACGTTTTTTTGTGAAACTACGTATTTCATCAAAGATAGCGGCCTTCAAGGTACAGGAGGACATGTTTGTTGGTCAAGCGACTAACCACAACTGCAATTCCCTGATAAAATTGGTAAGCAAACTTAAGGAAAAAATGCCCGAGCCAGCAATCAGATAAAATCAACTCAACCAAATAACTTGCTGTATTAGTTTCCCATTGCTGCTTTAACAATGACCATAAACTTGGCAGATTAGACAGCACAAATTTATTATCTAACAGTTCTGGAGGTCAGTATGTGTCTCACCAAGCTAAGAAAGCTAAAATCAAGGCATAACCTAGGCTACATCAGAGCTGCATTCCTTTACAGAGACTGTGGGGACAGAGCCCCAAAAAGCAGTTTCCAGGCTCTCGGCCTCACATAGAAAGGTGCTGGCTCAGGTAGTAAATGGCCATCGACTGTGATCAAATGGCCATCAGCTGTGGCTAGTTGGCCGTCAGCTGTAACCAGTGAGCCATTAGCCATGAATATAACTGCCGTGGCTACCCTAGCAGCAAATGGGGGCTAGCAAGAGGATGGTGGCTGAGTCTGCCAGCGGCACAGTGAGGGTTGAGAATTGTGTGGCTCCTGGTTCCTGTATCTCCAACCCAGTCGCCAGTGAGAGTATAGTGGTGTGACTCCCCTACTTATGGCTCCGTGGGTGTTCCTTTTTGGCCTCACCATGTCCTGCGTTCTTATGTGGGGAGCGGGACCGGAGACCCCGCCTGACACCCTGCAGGCCGCCCCGCACGACACATGGCAAAGTCGGCAGGATCCCCTGCACTACACATGGCGCAGAGAGCAGGGTACAGTGTCGGCCAAAGCTCTCCAAAGGACGGTGGAACAGTTTGTGTGTATGAACACTCAGTCTCAGGAAGACCAGGAGGAGCAGCTGCCTGAGAACTGGACCCCCGTGGAGGGGTGGGAAGATATCGATGGTTCCCCAACCAGCAGAGGCCGGAGAAAGCGAAGGTCCTTGCGGCCCTGTGGGCTGGGAAGTGCTTGCTGAGGCAGCCCGGATGCAGGACTTGTAGTCTCAGGAGGAATGGCTTGCTGAGTCCTCCCTGGGAGCTGAGAGTGAGGTCAAGGTCATCTCTCACCCCCAGGACAGCCCTGGCAAATGACTATGGACTATGGGGAATTGCCTTCCATCCCTAATTTAATGGACCACTTGACTGTTTGGGAACATACCACCATGAAATGGAACTGGCGGATATTTGCTTTTGTGTCTTGACCGGCCGCCATCGAGAATATGTAAGCACCTTGACTGTGAGCCGCTGTTGTTCCAGCACGGTACCCTGAGAGGCCCAGAGAGAGTGGCAGTGCCCTGAGAGCCCTGGCTGTGTCCAGGAAGTCTGGCTGTGTCCAGAGAGAGTGGCAGTGCCCTGAGAGGCCCTCGTGTGCCCGGGTACACTAGAGGTACCCTAAGAAGTCCAGGAAGTCTGGCTGTGCCCAGAAGTACTGGTGGTGCCCTGAGAAACCCTGGCTGTGACCAGAGAGCTTGGCTGTGTCCAGGAAATAGCATTCACCTCCAGGCTCCTCGCACAGGGCCCCTCGCAGAAGACGCTTGTTGCGTAGATTGTGAGGCGAGACCCTGTAGGGGTGGAGTGTGGGGACAGAGCCCCAAAAAGCAGTTTCCAGGCTCTCGGCCTCACATAGAAAGGTGCTGGCTCAGGTAGTAAATGGCCATCGACTGTGATCAAATGGCCATCAGCTGTGGCTAGTTGGCCTTCAGCTGTAACCAGTGAGCCATTAGCCATGAATATAACTGCCATGGCTAGGCTAGTAGCAAAGAGAAAAAGGGGGAGCTAGCAAGAAGATGGTGGCTGAGCCTGCAAGCGGCGCAGTGTGTGGCTCCTGGTTCCTGTGTCTCCAACCCAGTCGCCAGTGAGAGTATAGTGGTGTGACTCCCCTACCTATGGCTCCGTGGGTGTTCCTTTTTGGCCTCACCATGTCCTGCGTTCTTATGTGGGGAGCGGGACCGGATACCCCGCCTGACACCCTGCAGGCCGCCCCGCACGACACATGGCAAAGTCGGCAGGATCCCCTGCACTACAGAGACTCTGGATAGATATGTTTCCTTACCTTTTCCAGGGTCCAGAGGCTGCCTGCATTCCTTGGTTTGTGGTTTGCCGTCCTCCATCCTCAAAACTTACAAAGGTGAATCGAGTCCCCCTCATGTCACATCACTCAGACCTCTTCCATAGTCACAACCCTCCTGACTTTTCTGCCTCCTTCGTCCACTCTTTAAGTACCCTTCTGATTCATTGCAAGCACCTGATAATTCAGCTATCGTCCCATCTCAAGGTCACCTGTGAGCACCCTTAATTCCATCTGCAACCTGAACTCTATTTTGACATGTTACCATAAAGTATTCATGGGGACTGGGGATTAGGACATGGACATCTTTGGGGTATCATTATTCTGCCTTTCATACTTGTTATATATCTGAAACTGATATGTATTTCACCAAGTTTATTGTACCTGCTGGAGAATAGTGTTGATCTTCATCAATATTCAGTTCCTTATTTATTAATTCAGCAAATTTTAGTTCAGACTGTTAAGTGGTGAGTACTTGATATGCAATACAAAGCAAAATAAACATATTCTTTTCCCACCCTCTTGAATCTGTTGCCTACAACAATTCTATGCCAAAACAAAATAAATAAATAAATTCTATGAATGATTGATTGTTGACTGATTATTTTCTCTGGTATGTATCTTTGTATTAAATTTTAGAGAATTCCTGACATGAAATTTGTAATTGATAAATACTATTTAAATAGCAAAACCTTTTTAAGTATACTATGTTCTCCATTTAACTGAGGATACAGAATACAAATAGTACGTTTTTCTCTATATCTCAACCCAAAAGATATAAAGACACCTTATAGATTATAAGTGGATACTATATTTTGCCAGAAAAGCAACATCCTCTTGAGCTTTTTAAAATGTCTTTTTCATGCTTGAGATTTAGCACTTTTCTTAATAAACTGAAATTAAACTATAAAATTTAGTGCTTGGAGACAACATGTACTCTTGTTCTGAAGTGTAAGGGTAGTGTCCAAATTTATTCAACTATGATTTCCCACAGTGATCTCTATTCCCATAACAATACAAGCAAATGACAAATTATTTCTGTGAAGCTTCTAAACTAAGAATTTGTTGTAATATGAATAAGCCATTGGAATAGGTAGAAGATAAATATAAAAAAAAATAATTTAAATTGCTTCAAAATGAAATGCTATATTATCAGGCAGCTATTGTAACAACAGAATCTCAGTGGCATACAAAAACAAGCATGTATTTTTCATATATATGGGGATCTATTTTAAACTACTCTTCCAGATGAGTTGGCGCTTCACTGCCTATTTATTCCTGTTCTACTTACTATGTTTTCATTCAGAGGCCTGGGATGAATAGACAGCAACTACCCAGGGGATGCTCTTCTCATGGCAATGGCGGAAAAACAAGATGCAAACCCCAGTGTGCCAGCACATTCCAAATTTTGCTCGTCACCATTGAAATAATCCACTGGTCACAGCAAGTCACATGGCCAAACCCAGAGTCAAGAGGTAGATTCAGCCTACCATAAGGCCAAAAGGATACGTGGCCTAATCCAGCATATATTGAAAAAAGAAATACATTCCACCCAATGGTGGAGTAAGAGGGGAATAAATATTTTCTGAAAAGGACCCAAACTATTACAAACATCTTTTGAAAGAAGTATTCGGAGACATTGTTCTTACATACTTTATTAGGCAAAGGAAAATGAAAGCGTATATTTATCTATAGAAATATGTAAGGTATGTGACATGATTCTTTAACATAAGATAAGGAGCTCCTTGATTATGCATAAGGTCCTTATTTTAATTTGCTTAGGCTGCCATAACAAAATAGTATAGATTAGGAAGCTTAAACAACATAAACTTATTTTCCCATAGTTCTGGGTGCCGGCAGTCTGAGGTCAGAACCCAGCATGGCTGACGAGTGATGGCTCCCACCCTGGCTGGCAGATGGTCACTTTCTCGCTGTATCGTCACATGCAGGAGAGAGAGAAAGCAAGTTCCAGTCTGTCTCTTCTCATCAGGACACCTCATCCCATCATGAAGCCCCCATGTCATGACTTCATCTAACCCTGCTTACCTCCCAGAGGCCCCATCTCCAAATACCATCACATTGGGTGTCAGAGCTTAAACATATAATTTTTTTTTTTGGGGGGTGTGGTCACAAACATTCAGTTCATTACAACGTCTATGGAGAGGACTTTGGAAATACCTAACAAAACTACATATGTATTTATCTTTTGACTCAGAAATCACATTTCTAAGAATTTATTGGTTGAATCATATTTCTAAGTATGTTTTTAAAAGTCAAAGCACAAGATTATTTATTGTCATTATTTCTAATAGAAAATTACTAGAAACGACCTCAGCACCCACACATAGGTAACTGATTAAATAATTTGTTATATTCATGGGACCAGTTACTCTATAAATGTATTTAAAAAATGAGGAAGAGCTCAATGAACTGGTATAAAGTGATACTTGGCATATATCATTCATTTCTTTAAAAATCTAAATTCAAAAGAGTTAATATGTTTTATTTTGTGTAACAAAGAAAGAAAAATGAGGCTATATGTGCACATTTGCTTAGTTTTCTAAAATAAATACAGAAAGAATAAACCCTAAATTAGTGTAATTAGTTACCTATAAGATGTTTATGAGAAAGAAAGTGAAGGGACAGGAAAAAGAATGAGATATCTTTGAGTTTGTTTCATTATATAGTGACTTTTTAACCATGTCAAGATTTTATATATTAAAAAATAAAATCAACAAAGATAGGAGGAAACCATTATAATTGAATGAAAGAAAAGCAAATAAACAACTGCACATAAGCTGATAACATTCACAGAAGTAATTTTGTACTAAACAATGTGTACGAGTAATTTTGGACACAGTCTTCTAACTGCACACCTTCAAGGAAACTAGTCTAAGGACAAAATGAGCTGCAGAAATATCTGAACCATACTCAGTGAGTAGGCCATGGTGTTTTAATTCTAAAACTAT
The DNA here is from genome assembly GCF_004115265.2 of Rhinolophus ferrumequinum. Lineage (NCBI taxonomy): Eukaryota > Metazoa > Chordata > Mammalia > Chiroptera > Rhinolophidae > Rhinolophus > Rhinolophus ferrumequinum. The sequence continues at coordinate 30,871,256 of NC_046286.1, forward strand.
TTTGTAATGAAACTAAAGTAAATGAATAAGTATATTGATTTTTTTTTTTTTTTTAGAACCAAGGTTTTCAGTGTGAGAGAAAAGAGGTATAAATATTGAATGCAAGAAGGAAAGAACCCAATGAAGGGCTTTGGACTTGGAAATATTAACATGAATGCATGAGCTTGCCAGCTATGATCACAGAAGGGGCCTAGAAGCGGTGATATCTCAATAGCAATGAACATAACCAGTATTCATGTTTTGCATACTAAATACCTTTCACCAAAAAAGAAGGCAGGAAAGAATTACTGGAGAAAATGCAGATTTGAGGACTGGGTTGTGAAAACTGCAAGTTAAAGTAAGCCTGGACTATTTTGTTGCTAAGTGGAGAGTAAGGAAGCACTCGAAACCTCAAGAGGATATATCACAAGACAGAAGCCAGATTGAAAGAGTTCCTATTTGGAATAATTTTAGCATCAAAAATAATGACAACAGTGGAGTATCACATATTGAATGTGTGTGTGTGTGTGTGTGTGTGTGTGTGTGTGTAACTGAGTCATTAGACATACTCAAAAAATACAATGAAGGGAAAAAGGGGAAGCTGTTCTTTACAGAAGAATAATGAATAATAAATAGAAAAGGAATGACATTAAAAATTACCTTTCAAAATCACTAAATAATAATTGATATAGAAAGGAATCATCAGTTGATACTAAAACCATTAGTTGAATGATTGTTTGGGAGTAGGATATTCATATAGTCTCAAATATGTCATATTAATATATTACTTTTTAATTAAAAAGAGAAAAGGGTACCTTAGCAATTGAAAAACATGTCAGACATCTCAATCATGCCTTCAAAATTAAAAACTTCCAATAATGGAATACACTGACGTTGTGTGTCTCCTGCTGTGATATACTGAGAAAGATATGTTATCTATTTAATGTTATTTATAAATAATATTTAATTCAAATATCATAATGAGGTATTAATCAGACAAATTCAAATTAAGGGACATTTTTATAAAACAACTGCGCTGAATTATTATTATTATTAGTAGTAGTAGTAGTAGTATTTATGGTTGGCAACCAACATTCTTTTCTTTTCTTTTTTTTATTAGTTTCAGGTATACAAAGCAACATGATCGTTAGACATTCACACCCCTCACAAAGTGATAATTCCCTTCCCCCCAAGTTACTACCCCTTTAACATCTTTTATAACTGTTACAATACCAATGACAGTCTTCCTTAAATGCCAACATCATGAAAGGCACAAAAGGATGGAAATAGCTCTTCTAGATCAAAGGAGATTTTGCAACTGAATTCAGTGTCTTACATTTCATCAGATTCTGGGTATTTTTAAAAAGCTATAAAGAACATTATTAGAAAAATAGAAATTTGTCAAAATCAATTGTATGTTAGATTACTACATGGATGTTAAATATTTTCTTCTGGTTAACCTGGTGGAATTATATGACTATGTTTTCCATCATCACTAAGTATTGTATATAAAACAGAATAAAATGTTTATGAATTATTAAAGTTCTGGCAATGTCTGAATGTGATCAATAAACAATCATTTATTTAGGGCCTATTATATCCCAAGTCAATAATTGTCACAAAGGGATTTTTAGGTGTGTGACAACCTCAGTGCTTGACAGTTAAGAGATTAAGTAACCAGGGAAACAAAAGGCAACATTATAGATGATACACAATAAAGAATGACAAATTCCATGGTATGAACCAGTGCTCCATAAAAAAATTTTATGTACCTATGAATCACAAGGACCTCATTAAAAGGCAGGTAGGCTCTGATTAGGTATGTTTAAAATGGGGTCTAAGATTTGGCATTTCTAATAAACTCTGGCCTTTGGATCACTATTTAAGTAGTGAGTATAGATTACAAGAGCGATAGAAGGAAAAAAATATAAAGAATTAGAGTACATAAGGAAGACTTCATGGAGAAAATGAATCTTGATACTTAACTCTTTCTCAAAAATAAAAGGGCAAAAGGAGAGATAGAAAGTATTTATTTACAATAACACTATTCATTTTCTCATTCCTTACCTTGTATCTTCTCAGCATCTAGCATGAAAAAGACATTGTGTGTAGCAATAAGGGCAGTGTTTAGATTCATTTTAGTATCTCTCACAGTGTCTTTTATAGAGGAGGAACTCAGTTAATACATGTATTCAATCCAATTTAATTTATGGTTGGAAAATAACCTGGAAAAATAACGGAGAGAGAAATTATCATGATGCAATTGTGAGCTGATAAAATAAATAGTTCTGACTCAAGAGAAACATAACTGTGCTTGGGTAGATAAAGTGACAAAAGATTACGAGACATTTTAAAAGACTAGCAGAGAAGTGTATTTTTGATATACAAGATTTCCTGAATTGAGGAATGATATTCTAAAAACAATGTTTTGGGAAAATTAGTTTGGAAAAATAAACGTTGTCATGATTGAAGAGTGCCAAAGTGGAAGTCAGTTGGAAGCTATTGCATAATCCAGAGCAACCATTTTTTTTTCTAATTTATCAGTCTTCTCTTGGCTTCAATCATTTTCTTTGCCATTTCCTCTTTTGTCTGTATCAGAGGTTGGGAAGACTAAGTTATGCTAATTCTAGGACACTAGATGATGGGTAAAGGTGAGACCCTGGTCATTTTTTTTCCTTTACCCATGTCAAATTTCTTATATTAGCAACTGAATTTTTTTAATCTTTTACAAAGATTTCTTTTCAAGTTGATTTTAAAGGAACTTAATGTGAAAGCTAAGGCACCATGTTAATCATTTTAATCAGGTTCTTTCTTGAATCATTGATAAAGTTCAATTAGCTAGACAATTACTGATGTCAGCTTATTAGGTACAAACATTTAAAAGCCTCTGTATGTCACCCTTAGACCTGTTAGTCAATATTCACATGTATATTGTAAATGATTTCTCCCTGCTCATGATTGCATTTTCATTTTCTTAATGCTATCATTTCATAAACAAATGTATTAATTTTTAAGAATAATTTATCTACTTTTTCATCTATACCTAATATACTGTTGGTATTTTGAAAAATTAGGTATTTTGAAAAGAATGACAAAAAAGGGTAAAATATAAATTATCAGATAAAATCATATTATAAAGTTAAGCAATTTAAACATGTTTGTTCTTCCAAGAGATTCAAGAATATTTATGTATTTAGAAATGGAATATGTGGTGTTTTAGATATCTATTAGGAATCAATGCATAGTCCTAGAAATATGTAATGAGGAGAATTAGTTATCTGCTACTATGTAACAAATTACTATGAATGTAGTGGCTTTAAGAAGCACAAATGTCTTATCTCACAATGCTGATGAGTGAGGAATTCCTGTACACAATATTTGGGTCCTCTGCTCATGATCTCACAAAGCTGAACTCAAAGTATAGCCCAGGCTGCTATCTTATCTGATGTCCATGGCCTTCTTCCAAACACACTGGTTGTTGCAGAATTCAGTGCCTTGCAGTTGCAGAACTGAGGTCCTCAGCTACTGGACGCCACTTGTTTTTCCTGGTATATGGCCCTCTCTACACGATAGCTGATTGCTAACTCAAGGACAACAAGAGAACACCTCTCCTCTTTGAATCTCTGTGACTTCTTCCATCTCTGACCTCTAGATTCTCTTTTAAAAGGCTTACTTGAGTCAGACTCATCCAAAATAATCTTTTTGATTAACTTAATTAATTAGGAACCTTAATTGCATCTGCAAAATGTCTTTATCCACCTTATTACCTAATTTAATCATTGGAGTGCTTTCTCACCTATTCACAGGTATAATCCACAGTCAAGAGTTGACATTATATAGGACATGTACATAAGGGAGGTGTGTGTAGGGGGAATAAGATAGCTAAAGAATTAAAAAATGATAAAAATGGTGAACACAGTTTATTCTACTGTGGGGGAAAACATTCTCTAAATACTAAAAAAAAGAGAGATTATGAACGAAGAGGATAATATATTTGTTTACAAAATACTTCTAATTATGCAAATTAAAATTATAAAATAAAATAGAATAAAACACTGGAAAAATACTTTTGTATTTATAATTTAAATTGTTCATATGCAAACATGTCTTACAAACTAATAAGAAAAAGTAAACCTCAATAGGAAAATGGAATGATTATATGAACATCAATCTTGAAACATCATATTAACTGATTTTGATATTGATTTTACGATGCCACATTCTGTGTAAGTACATACTATTAACTAATCTTTACAATGAGCTTGTGATGAGATATTATTATACCTGTTGTGAGTTAAACTGTATCCCCTCCAAAAAGATATGTTAAAGTCCTAGCACCCAATACTTCAGAATGCGAACTTATCTGAAGATGGGGTGTACATAGAGTTAATCAAGGTAAAATGAAATCGTTAGGGTGGGATCCAGTCCAATATGACCAATGGTCTTATAGAGAGGGGAAGATTGTCACAGAAATAGACAAATAGGATGAAGAAGATGTGAAGAGACACAGAGAAGATAGCCACCAAGTGTAAGCCAAGGAAAGATACCTCAAACAGATCCTTCCCTCACAGCATTCAAAAGGAACCAGTACTGCTGACACTTTGACTTCAAATCTCTAGACTCCAGATCTGTAAGAAGATGAATTTTTCTTTGTAAGCTACTCAATTCACAGTACTTTGTTATTGCAGCCTTAGCAAACTAATACCTTTCATACATAAAAGAAAATACAACTCTGAGAGTTTAATTAACTTGTCCAAGGGAATACATCCAATGATATCAGAGCTTGTTCTCAAACTTAGCTGTGTCTGATGCTGAAAGCTATGTCTTTAACTATTGTACTACACTGAAGATACATAAATAGTCAATAAACACATGAAAATAATTCTCACTAAGAATTAAAAGAAAATTATCCTTAAATAATGATATGTTCTACTTGCTTATCAATAGGAAAATAATTTTAATAATAAATAATGCAGAAGAAAATGGTTTACTGACTTGGTCACTCTCGCCCATTGTTGTTTGTTGTGTAAAAATTAATACAAATTCATTTATGACATTTGATAACAGCAAAATAAATATAAAGAAATCCTTAGAAATGTTTATCTTTTACATTCAGAAAGGAATTTTACTAAAATGTATAAATTTTTGATCAAAATGTTTGATTGCAACATTCTGGTGCAAAAATGTTTGATCATTTCAATATGGTTTATAGTACCAAAATATTGGAAACATTCAAATGATCAACAGTAGGGGAACACTTAAAAAGACGAAGAAGGCACATCATATGGTGGAATTTCACATAGTTATTAGAAGTGATGAAGAAAATGTTTTAAAAAACAGCCAAATATATACTCTTTTTAAAAAGTTATTGGTGAAAAGTTTTAGATATCATGACAAGGATTGAGAATGGGACATCAGCAAGATAGCACAATGGGAGTTTTCTACTGTCATCCACCTCCCACACCTGCCAGAGCATCAGTTCTACATTCACCCACAGATGAGAGTATTTTTGTGGGAGTCCAGGAGTCCAGCAGAGAAGCTCTAGCACATCAGTGGAGCAAAAATCTGAAAATAGAAGAGGGTAAGAAGAACAGTTTTATTTTATCCATGTCACGTCTCCCCCAAGGTGGCAGAGTTCAGTGCCTAGAGAGATCCTCTCTGCTTGTGATTTCTCCCATGGGGAAACATGAGAGTATGTGAGTTCAACTTCCCAACCTATGCAGGACACTGCCCCAAAATCCACTTTTTTCTCACCGCTGCCAGAATACTGAGGTGACCTGCAAAGTTGAGGTGTAGGGAAAGTCCAAGAGCACAGAAACCAGGGCTCAGGACTCATCAAAGGGATGCTGCTAACCAAATCACAGTTCATTCTACCAATCGCGCATGGACAGCATTAGGAACCGAGCCCACTAGTCACTAGGTATGCCTCAGTTGCAGAACCCCCAGCTGGCTCACAGGCACCTTCAAAATTCTGATACTCTGAACACTTCACCCACACCGTCCTGCAGACAGCAAGTGGGAGCCTTTGCAGGCAGTTAGTGAGAATACACAGAAAGCCTCCCAACTCTGTGGGATTGGGAAAAACTCACAAACTTCAGCATTTTAGGGCATTGCCCTGAGGAAAACAAACAGGAGTTTCTCAGCCTTCACCAGGCTTTGCAAGATTTAGGGAAAGCATATAAAATGAATAATCTCCCTCTACAAGTAGTAACAAAAAGTGTGGAGCAGGCACATTCACAGAAAATTTTGAGAAAGCTTCAGAATCCCTAGCCAATCTGACTGATAAAGGTATTTCTTTCCCAAAGCCAACAGTAAAGATGTGAGAAGGTAACTGCTTCTTTAAATGTAAAAAAAAAAAAAAAAAAAAATGCAAGACTTCAATGAAAAATCAAGGGAACATAATACCACCAAAGGAACAAAATAACTTTCCAGTAGCTGACCTCAAAGAAATGGAGCTCTACTAATTGCCTAAAAAAGCATTTAAAATAACTGTGTTAAGGAAGATCAGTGAGCTATAAGAGAATACAGACAACTCGACAAAATCTGGAAAACAACACATGAACAAAATGAGAAGTTCAACAGAGACAAAAATCATAAAAAAAAACAAACAAACATCAATTCTGGAGCTGAATAATACAGTGTAAGAAAATAAAATAAATGCAACAGAGAGCACAACAGAAGATTTGATCAAACAGGAAAAAAAAAGGATTCTGTGAACTCAAAGATAGATTATTTTAAATAATCCAGTCAGAGTAGAAAAAAATGAAAAAATAAAAGTAAAGACTGTGAATTATATGATAATATCAGGTCAAACAATATAAACATTATGGAAGCCCCAGAAGGACAAAAGAGAGAGAAAAGGGCAGGAAGCTTATTTAAAGAAATGATGGCTGAGAAGTTCCCAAATCTGAAGAGAGATATGGTCATCCACATACATGAAGCTCATAGGTCTCCAAATAGTCAACCCAAAGAAGACTTCTCAGAGACACATTGTATAATAAAACTGTCAAAATCAAAGACACAGAGAGAATTTTGAAAGCAGCAAGAGAAAACAAATTCATCATATACATTTGAAACCCCACAAGGTTATCAGTGAGTTTCTCTTTAGATACCTGGCAAGGCAGAAGACAGGAAGACAGTAGGATGACACAAAGTGCAAAACAAAACAAACGAAACAAACAAACAAAAAAAAATACCCTGCCTATTAAACATACTTTAACTTGCAGAGTAAGTTCAGCACCACCATATCTGCCTTACAAGAAATGCTAAAGGGAGTTCATCAAGCAGAAATTAAAGGACAAAAATTAGTAACATAAAAACACAAAAATATAAGACTCAATGTTAAAAGTAGGTATACAGTGAAATTCAGATTACTTGTCTTGGCCATGTGAATAATGCTGCAAAGAACATTGGGGTACATATATCTTTACGGATGAATGTTTTCAGAGTTTTTGGGTAGATACACAGGAGAGGGATTGCTGGGTCATATGGTACTGGAAGCCCTAGCCAGAGCGATTAGGCAATACAATGAAATACAAGAGATCTAACAAAAAAAGCAACATTGTCTGTTTGCAGGTTATATAGTTTCCTACATGTAAAAAATCCTAAATACTGCAATAAAAATCTATTAGAACTGATAAACAAATTCAGTAAACTTGCAGGATACAAAATCAATATACAAAAATCTGTTGCATTTTTATACACTAATAAAGAAGTATCAAAAAGGAAATTTAAAGAAACAAGCCCATTTACAATAGCATCAAAAAGAATAAAACACTGAGGAACAAATGTAACCAATGAAGTGAAAAACCTGTACACTGAAAATTATAAGACACTGATGAAAGAAATTAAGGAAGACATTTGTAAACTGAAAGATATCCCATATTCATGGATTGAAAACAATAATATTATTAAAATGTCAATACTACTCAAAAGGATTTACGGATTTAATGAATACTCTATCAAACTTTCAAAGGCACTTCAACCGAAAGAAGAAAACAATCTTAAAATGCATATGGAACAAAAAGAGACCTTAAATACCCAAAAAAAATATTTACCAAGAAGAACAAAGCTGATGTCACACTTACTGATTTCAAGCTATTAATACATTACAACGCTATAGTAATAAAAAAATTAAGATGCTGGCATAAAATAGATTGATATACAGTCATGCGCTATATAACAATGTTTTTGTCAATGAAGGAGCACATATATGATGGTGGCTCCTTACGATTATTATGGAGCTGAAAAATTCCTATCACCTAGTAACACTATTAATAATAACGTCATAGTGCAAAGCACTACTCATGGGTTTGTGGTGATGCTGGTGTAAACAAACCTAGTGTACTGCTACTCACAGAAAAGTATAGCACATATAATTATGTACAATATGTGATACTTGATAACGATAATCAATGACTGCTACTGGTTTATGTGTTTACATTGTCATTATTTTAGAGTATACTCTTTCTACTTAAAAAAGAAAAATGTTTGTTGTAAAACTGTATGCCATGTTACGCTGGCAACAGCCTCATGTTTCTCATATTTACATCTCTTGCTTGCATCATTTCTCTTGTGCTGTATTGTTTTGTTTCTCATGGCCCTTAAGCATAAAAAATCCATTACCCATGTTGCTTGTAATATAGGCCACGATGAGGGATTGGTCTGGAAATAAATTTAAAACTAATTAAGGGCTACAAAGTAGAAAATCAGTGATGGTTATTGTTCACCAGTCAGGCATGTCCCATTTCACCATAGCTATGATCTTGAAGAATAAGAACAAAGTAATGGAAGCAGTTAAAGGATCTGCTTCAATGAAGGCAAAGAGTCTAACAAAAACTGGAGAAGGACCTATATCAGACATGGATAAATTTCTAATGACCTGAATTGAAGACCAGACACAGAAGCATATCCTCACATCACCATGACGATCACAGCCAAAGCAACAAGTTTGTTTGCGATGTTCAAAGATAAGACTGAACTTGACTCTGATGTTGAATTTACTGCTAGCTCTGGGTGGTTTAAATGATTCAACGATCATTTATTCATTACATAATGTGAAAGTGGGTGTGAGTCTGCAAGTGCTGATATGAAGGCATCTGGAGAATTTCAAACTCTAGATAAGCTAAATGTGGAGGAAATTTACTTACCAGAGCAAATATTCTATATGGATGCAACCTCCCTGTTTTTGAAATGGATGTCTGAAAGGACTTTCACCAATAAAGAGGCCAAGACAATGCCAGATTTCAAAGCTTTTAAGGACAAGATGATAGATAGTCTTGCTTGGGGGCAATGTTGCAGACTATAAATTGAAACCCTTTGTGATCTGGCACACTAAGAACCCCAAGGCCTTCAAGTATATCAATAATTACACACTGCCAGTGTAATTACAGGGACAATAAGAGGTCATTAATGACCCAGCCCCTCTTCCATGATTCCCTCCTGAACTCCTATGTCAGCAAAATGGAGTTCTGTTTGGAGAATAAAATATCATTCAAAATTTTGCTTATTATCGATAATGCTCCTGAACAATCTCCTTTTATTGGTGATCTTCATCCCAATATCAAAGTGATCGGTCTCCCTCCAAACACCAACTCTTTGATTCCTCCAATGGATTGGGTTATATCAGCTTTTAAGGCTACTACCTGGGAAGACCTTGCCCAGGCTATTATTGAAACTGAGAAAGACACTGATGGAATTCCGGAAAGATTACAACATCTATGACTGCATCAGAAACCTTGTTTGGGCTTGGGGTGATGTCAACAAGGAGTGTATGAATGGCATCCAAAGAAGACCCTCAAGAGGTTCCTCTATGACTTCAAAGGATTTGCCAAGAATGAGGAGGTTGTGAAAATAGACAAGATTTTGGTTAATATGGCAAACTACTTTAACCTGGCTACAGAAAGTTGTTGAAACTGGAACAGAAATGCATAGCTGAAGAAGAGGCAAGAGAACTGCAGAAGAAAAAGAACTCCCAAGAGAAATCACAGTGAAACGTTTAATAGAAACTTTTGCAGACCTCAACAAGTTCCTTAAAAAGTTTGAAAACGTGGACCCCAACACAGACAGGTTTTCATTAAGAGAGGAATGTTCATGGTGCATTATCTACTTACAAGCAAATCTATGATGAAAAACAGAAACCAACCAAACAAACCACCATGGACATATTTCTGAAAAGGCTGAGACGGCCTTAAGAAGAGCCTCAGGAAGGACCTTCAGGGGTAATTCCAGAAGAAGGCATCGTTACCATAGGAGGTGACCACTCTGTGCTGCTGTTGCCCCTGAGGATCTTTTGGTAGGACAAGGTATGGAGGTGGGAGACAGTGATATTGATGATCCGGACCCTGTATCCTAGGCTAATATGTGTGTTTGTGTCTTAGTTTCTAACAACAACAACAACAAAAAGTTTAAAAAGTAAAAGGTAAAAAATTAAAAATAGAAAAGGCTTGTAGAATAAGCATATAAAAATTTTGTATAGATGTACAATGTGTTTGTGCTTTAAGCTGTATTATTACGGCAGTCAAACAGTTTAAAATTTTTCAGCTTATTAAGTAAAATAGTTACAGTAAGATAAAGTTTATTGGTTCTCAAAGAGCCTTTTTTACATCAGTTTAGTATAACCTAAGTGTAGTGCAGGGGATCCTGCCGACTTCGCCATGTGTCATGCATGGCGTCCGGCGAGGTCTCTGGTCCCACTCCCCACACAAAAACGCAGGATATGGCTAGGCCAAAAAGGAACACCCACGGAGCCATAAGTAGGGGAGTCATACCACTATACTCTCACTGGCGGCTGGGTTGGAGAAACAGGAAACAGGAGCCACACAATTCTCAACCCTCACTGTGCCGCTTGCAGGCTCAGCCACCATCCTCTTGCTAGCCCCCTTTTTCTGCTAGCCTAGCCACGGCAGTTATATTCATGGCTAATGGCTCACTGGTTACAGCTGACGGCCAACTAGCCACAGCTGATGGCCATTTGATCACAGTCGATGGCCATTTACTACCTGAGCCAGCACCTTTCTATGTGAGGCCGAGAGCCTGGAAACTGCTTTTTGGGGCTCTGTCCCCACACTAAGTCTTTAGTATTTATAAAGATGTCAGTAGTCTACAGTCATGTCCAGGGACTTCAAATTTACTCACTCACTGACTCACCCAGAGCAACTTCCAGTCCTGCAAGCTCCATTCATAAGTGCTCTATACAGGGGTACCATTTTTCATCTTTTATACCATATTTTTAGTTTATATTTTCTGTGTTCAGAAATATTTAGATACACCACTACTTACCATTGTGTTACAGTTGCCTACAGAACTCAGTACAGTCACGTGCTGTACAGGTTTGTAGCCCAGGAGCAATAGGCTATGCCATACAGCCTTGGTGTGTAGTCGTAGGCTGTACCATACCACCTGTGATGTTTGCACAGTGATGAAATACCCTAATAACAAGTTTCTGAAAATGTATCCCCTTTGTTAAGTGACACGTGACTGTAGTCAAATTTAACAAACGTTGAAGCTAAAATGTAATTTATATTCAAGAAATAAAATGACATTAATAAACCTGAATAAGGTCATAAAATTCTTTGAAATTATCAAGACATGCATAGAGATTGGAATAAGAAAATAAAATGTGTTTAATTATCATGGTATTTGTTGAAATGATATAATGAGTTCTATGATAAAAACCCAGATACCTGTTATTAGTGCAGTGAGCAGAGGAGCTCTAAGAGCTCCAGTTGTGTATAAGCAGCTGGTATGGCAGAGGGTACGGCAGTGTCCTGGGAGCCCTGGATACCTTCATTTGTTTGTTTGGAACCTCAATGTTGATCCACACAGTTCTCTGACTTTATCTTCTACCAACAATCCCTCTCACCCAGCTTCCTTGTAGTTCTAAGGACACAGTGGGCGCACATCTATCTCAGGACTTTCATTTAACATTCCCACCATGTGAAACACCTCTCGCTCCAGGTGTATGACTGACTCATTTCCTCACTGCTTTTGGGGTCTCTTCTCAAAGAGTAGAGTGACCTGCCCTGACCACCTGTAAAAAATGGCTGACCCTGTTCCCCGAGATCGATCACTCTCCCCTCCTCTATGGGGGTCATTGCTAATGATACCACTTATCACCCCATGACCTGAGCACCTAGAAAGCAGGGAGCTTTTCTATTGTGTTCACTGCTGCATCTCCAGGACCTCGAATAATGCTTGGAACATAATGGGTGCTCAAGAAATATTGTTGGATGAGTTAATAAATGTATAAAGCACATTAAAGGGACATAGAATCCTAAATAAGACTTCAAGCTATTTGGATCCTATCCTTAGATCCCACACTAAAATGGCTGTTTCCTAAAATACATATATTCTTTCCTATTAATGCATTTTCTTTGGAATTTTTAATTATAGAATGTAATTCATAGTATGATAAAAATATTTAAAATGTTCCCTTGTGTCTTCTTGCCAGCTACTTTAAAACAATAAAAATTTCATTTTGCATTTTATATTTTAAAAGGATTTGTAAATATGAAAAATACATCTAATCTTAAATTACAAATTTGTGACAAAAAATTAAGAATAAGGTAGAGCCAATGTTGGAACAATTAGAATGTAGACAAGGATTATGAAATGGACTGCAGCAACAGATAAAAGTTAAACAGACTGGTTTACCTTCACCAAATGCAAGTGCTATTCCAAATTATCTTACAAAAGACATTATTATCCCGTGTATTTGGCCAGTGAGGAATCAGGTCAACAGACTTGTTTGGCAGGTACAGCAATGATGAGTTTTCCTCATATTACTATGAAAATATATCTAACAAACGTAGTATCCGAGGGACTAAGTAAACATAAGTTGTCGGGAAAGAAAATCCAAAATCCCTATAGATATGGCCATTACTAAGCATCTCAGCTACCTGCTTGCAAACTATGATAACCCCAGGCATGTATGGAACACTTGATGGCTGATGCAAGTGTTTCCCAACAATGTTGGATTCAGGGTACTGGTAGCCAGGTTGTTTTGACCCCAACATATTCTAATTTGTGCTTCATTACCTTTAAGTACCTCATTCCTGAGTTTTGGCTTCCAAAAAGCTGGAAAAGCTTTTTGGCTTCCAAAAAGTTTTGCCCTCTAGGGCAAAACTTGCATAATCTTATACTGCCAGCTCCTTAGGACCAATAAACTGGTTATGGGACAGAATAACTGGTGCCTCAATTTCCCCTCCCACATCCTTTCTTTTCCTTGTAGATTTTAGATAATTAAGTAGTTGTACACTCAAGTAGCATCTACGCAATTATAACAAATAAAAATAGATTATAAGGCTTTCCAATGTTGAGACAGGTGTTTCTTGCTAATATGCATATGATGTTTTTAAAACATAATCCTGGACTTGGATTCCAAAGCACTGGATGTGCATTTGAGCAATTCCACATGTGCATTAGATTAGATATATAAATATGAAATATCACTAAAACTTTCTGCATTTCAGTTTAGGCATTTATTATAGTATTGGACAAACTTTTCTGTAAAGTATTAGACCATACATATTTTAGGTTTTGTGGGCTGTGCTTCTCTGTCATGGCTATTTAACTCTGACCTTAGAGCTCCAATGCAGCCATAAAAAATATGTAAATGACTGGGTGTGGCTTTGAGCCAATAAAATTTTATTTACACAAACAAGTGGCTTGCCAGATTTATCCCACAGGCCGTACTTTGCCAACTCCTGATCTATGAAATAAGAATAATAATGTCAGCCCTAGCTCTTGCACAAGGTTGATGTCAGTGATCCAATACATTGGAATGGACTACTTCATACACTATCAATTGCTATCCTCTTGCATGATGTTGATTATTATTAATGATTTTACAACCTTAGAATTCATTCCATGAGATACTTTTATGTTGAAACATAATCTAATCCTTCAATACCACAGCAAAAGACTTGACTCATTTCCATGAGCAGCTTGATTCTAAAATCTGCTCTATAACACTGAAATATAAAATCCTGGATTCTTAAATCTATCTATAAGTATAAAATTTTGGTGTTTCCTCTATGAAGGGTATCTAGTATAAACACATCACTGTATTTTATTTGGTTGATGAAAATCAACAAAAATGTAGGATTCAATTATAAAGGGAAATAAAATTAAGGATATATAAGATGACACACTTTTATTACTGTGTGACCCTAAAGAGAATGTCCTGAAATGGATTTCCTTCAAGAGTAGTAAGAGATGATGTTCTCCATTTAAATAGATTTTAATTCATTCTAAATTATAATTGAAATACAGGGCACATGAGATGACCACATTACAGAGTCATTGTTGAGCAAGATGGAGCTTGATGGCAGTTTTGCTGTCTGCTTGGGAATGCTGAGCAGAGACAATGGCATTTCTGCTAGGAAATCTGGGAGAGCACATTTTCTAGACATCTCTGAGGAGCAATTAAACCAACTAAATTCAATTAAAATTTGGCTTGAAATCAAAAGAATGTGAACTTAGCCAGGAGAATAGAGCTGTACACTAAAAAAAAAAAAAAAAAAAAAAAAAAAAAAAAAAAAAAAAAAAAAAAAATTAACCCTAGACTTAGAGGCAAGAGGTAGAGCTCTTTCAGATGCCATCTAGAAAGTGATCATCTCACTGCTATAACAGCAAATCATTTTAATAAGCAAGGACTTTAAGGTATCATTTCCAGGTCATTACTTCAGCTGAACTAAGTAACTGAGTATGAACCTAGCCAAAGTATTCAGTTAGGAATCTCTTTTACACCATTGAAGTTATTCTCTTCTTTCTGATTACAATTTGCTTGACAGATGCTATATATGCTTTAATCTTCCTAAGTGATACATTGAAAACCACCTGTACTTTTAAAAGTTAATCACTTTGATTTAATTTAATATTATGATTTATATATGTTTTGTCTATTGTATTGCTTCCTGTATTAGTATTGTCAAAACGTATATACTGGGGGTGCCAAAAAAATGTATACAAGTGGGCACTTTGGTCAACGTTGCTCAAGCAGCAGTTTGCAATAATCAGAAGTCTCTGGATGCTGATGGTAACCACTTTGAGCACCTCTTGTAATTGCAGAAGTCAAATGTGACTTGTATTCATCTTTTGTTATCAGTATACATTGAGTATTACCTTTTAATACATTTTTTATTTTCTTAAATGTTTTAAGAGATGCCATCTACGTATTTTTCAAAATTGAATTGAATTATGGTATCAATGTGTAGTATGATGTTCACTCAAAAGATGGCGTAAATCAAATGAATGCTAGTGTCACCATGTGACAGACATACACACACACACAGAGGGTGCCAAAAAAAAAAGTATACATATTTTAAGAAAGGAAAACTGTATTAAAATATATTGAGTATATATTACTCAATATATACCGATGACAAAAGATGACTACAAGTCACGTTTGACTTCTGCAATTACAAAAGGTGCTCAAAGTGGTTACCATGAGTGTCCAGACACTTCTAATTATCACGAAATACTGCTTGAGCAATGTTGACCAAAGTGTCCACTTGTATACATTTTTTTGGAAACCGTGGTATATATACACATGAAAAACAGTAATCGATGAAGACTATCCCAAGAAGACTGTCATTCTATTATAAACATTTAGATGAGTAGATAACAAGGATCACAGATAATCATGTTTTTCTTAATGTAAAATTTACTACTAAATAATGGTTTGCACACCAAGGAACGTAAAATAGAGAGTGTATTTCTCCTTAGGTATTTTTATGTTTATCTATGAAACACATGCTAATGTTTGAGTTTGAATTTGTGGACCCAGTAGAAAGGCTTGCATATAGGGTAGACAATAAAAAATTATCAGATTTAATATCATATATAAAATATTTAAATAATATAAATAATGAAAAATTGCAATTAATTGCTGGATACATTTAAAAATAGTGTGCATTGAAAATACATTTTGAGTTACTATTAATAGTAGTAGCAATAAAATATATTGCTCACCACTGTGGGGCATGTGCTACTTTCTGTGCTAAGCATTTACTGCATTCTTCCTCTTTTACTTACACTTCACTTTAACCTTATGAAGCAGGTATTATTACTATCTCCATTTTATATTTGAAGAAACTGAGTACCTTTGATGAACTGGGAATAATAATCAGTACTTAACACTCTTTATCATTAATCCTATAACTACTATATAAGGTGAAAATTATTCTCCCCATTTAACTGATGAAGAAACTGGGGTTTGGGAGAAGTTAAGACATTCAAATTCAAATAAGTGGTAATAGTGCAAATTAAACCTACGATTCTGATTTTGTAATTCATCCTCTTAGACAATACAGTAGGAAAAATATAATCAGAAACATCAATAGCAATGTTGAGATTGATTTAGCTATATAAGATTGAAATTAATTATCATCATAGCTTGTACCAGAACAGTGTTCAGAGAGGAAATACCTTCATTGGTGAGATGCTTGGAGGTAAGATTTGAATACAGGGATATAGGAACGTGATTGAAAATATGATATAGTTTTGATCATTGTTCCTAGAGAGGATGAGAAAGTAGATGAGGAGGATAAGTTGGAAGAAGAGGTTTATATAATTAAAGGGATTTTGAGGAATGGGTCATGTCAAATTGTACTTGGGTAGGTTGTGATATAACCAATCCACAGCTGTGAAATTTTTTTTTTAAAGCAGTATTACCAAGATCTCAGAAGACACCGAAAACTCCTAATGACATGAGAACTATGCAGCTAGCTACTTAGCTACCTACCTAACAGAGGCTATGACAGCAAAACTCCAGCTAATTTGCTAGCCAGATTACCTAAACCAGATGGATCAATCTCATTACTAAGGGATTCATTCAAATATTTCCTTCTCATGCATAGGTTTTCAATGTTCTTTGAATCTTTTCTACTATATCTCTCATACAAAGTTATAACTGAACAGGTTGAGAAAACGTAGAAATGAAATCCCTGTCTTAAAAAAAATGAGTAAATTAAAATATCTAAAATATCAAACAGATGATGTAGGAATTTGATCAAAATTTAGGTTTTATTAAACCTAAAAGCTGGCTTCATTCCACATTCTAACAGACATGAGAAGAATTCATAAAGGGGAATGAAACGTCTTTTGATACACTGTACTGGTACTAGATTTCATAAGCTATTCAGGTTTCAACATCAATTTTACGTAATGGGGGAGATAAACTGATTCTAAAATTCCTATTGAATTTAAATGGAATTCCAATTTTTTATGAACCCCATAGGCAATGATATGAGAATTTGATGTCTTGGTTAGATAGTGATTATTTATGGAGACTTAAAAGAGTAAGAAGAATTTGTCTGACAATTTGCACAATGTTCTTTTCAAAAGTTTCCGAGTCCTTTTCTCTCTGCATTAAAGTAATTTTTAAAATTAACAGTTTTTAGAAGAGTAAGATATTGGTGGTTGTATCAAATTAACTCTTACATCTAGTAATTGCTTGGAAAGAGTGTTGCAATTTAGTAACATGAAATAATAACCCCCAAACACAATTTAACACCTTTTAAAAACTTCAATACCTAATAGAAGCTAGAGTTTAATCTTAAATGTTAATTCATATGAACTAAGTTTTCAATGATTATTACAATCTTTTTACAGTAAGCACATGACAGAAATTTAATTTTCCAATTACTTGGGTTTTATTATGGAAGCACTCAATTATACTGCCAAAGTCATATTCTCTGAGTGTTTTTCAGAAGGTTATAAGTAGTTTGACATTAGCTAAAAATGTTCATCTCAAAATAATACTTTATATTTAAAGCCTCTTCCAGAAAACTTTTTAATCACATGGAAGGAAAAAATATGAAAATTGTTAGAGTTAACATTATGTCTTGAATCCATTCTTATGCAATCCTAGCAAATTAAGATGTTCACTATTAAATAATCCAAAATGAAAGTAAGGTTAAAGACTCCAGTAACATTTTCTTACATGTAGGAGAATGCTAATAGGTATTTTGATAGTTTATTATTTCTCCTATTTTCACAGAAATAAAACTAAATTCGAGTTCAAAAATGCTAACATTGTTCCTGAATCACACACTTATTATTTATTATCCAAGTTTGATTATACAAAATTATTCAACATAATGAGAAGTATATGTGA
Organism: Rhinolophus ferrumequinum; assembly: GCF_004115265.2. Lineage (NCBI taxonomy): Eukaryota > Metazoa > Chordata > Mammalia > Chiroptera > Rhinolophidae > Rhinolophus > Rhinolophus ferrumequinum. The sequence continues at coordinate 30,889,356 of NC_046286.1, forward strand.
ATGCTTGTTTTATATTTCACTAGTAACTTATTAGTATATACACAAATGAGAACAGATTTATGTTTAGATATTTACTGCTTGAAAAAACATTATTCATATCCTATCATACAAGTACTATATTTTGAAAATAATTTAAACATGTTCAAAATTTACTGATAACCAGTCAGACTTCAACGTTTATGACTCTAGAAAAGTTTAATTTGAATACTTTTCATCTATATTTGATTTTGCTTTTCATAGAAAAAATATATATTGCCAAGTGAGTTTAAATAATTTGATCTTAATAGTTAAACCATAACAGAGAATGGGTATGTATATTAGCTCTTTTTAACTTTTCTTTGCTTAGTGCTTGATATATTTGATACAGCAAGTAGTCTCTAGTCTTAATAAAATATAAGTGGATGATACTTACAATGTTAGACGTGGAGCCCCTTTTCGTCCTCCGTACTCAGTAATATCTCTAGTGTTCCAGATTAAACCTTTTCTTTGCCTTGAGAAAAGGAAACTGTTGTATTCATTTTTATATGCTCATTGCTTGACTCAGAGTCTTAAAATATGCTTGTAAACAGTGCTAATAGTTTATTGAGGTCCTTCTCATTTCTTCTACCATATTTGACACTTTGCATGTTCTCACTAATCGTTATGGCAATGATGGAAAGTAAGTGGTATTGTCTTAATCATTGATTTTTTAAAATACTGAGACTCAGACATGAGGTGACTTGCCCACATCTACACAGTCATCAGGAGACCAAGTCAGAATTCAAACTTTAGTGTGTCTTACAATCTATATTGCAGCACTAATATATATTGATTATCTTTGTATTGTGAGCCATAATAGTTTCCTTTGAATTATTTCAAATATATCATATGTGTTGTTGGGGCAAAGGCACAACAAATATTCTTGTTAAATGGATGTGTTAATAAAATCTTATTAGTTCTATGAATAGCCCTCTTATACTTCCATGAATTCCATCCACAAGTTTATTCCTTAATTTCAAAGTGCACCCATCAAAGCTCTTAAAGGTTCCAAGATGTATAATCAGCTCTCTATCTAGGCCCAAATAAGATGGGTCACCAGGATGGCTTCACATCATGTGACAAGTGTCCACTCTCAGCAGCTATGATGCAAGTCCCAGTGCAGAAAGATAAACAATGGCTGTATCTTATCATCAAAGAAGAGAAGATAATGCACTGTATTTTTGTTCAAATAATCTAGCATAATGATAAAAACATGTGCTCTGGAGAATTGCATGAATAATTATCTCTTTCAGGAATCCAAATTTTAAAAATCAAAATAAAAACTGATTTCAGAAATAGGAAAGAGCAACAGACCATGAAGACCTATTTTTTCATCTCGGCTCTACCATTACCTAGCTGGGTAATATTGAACTGATCACTGTTGAGATCTGGGTCTCAGTGTCCCTATCTGTGAAAGGAGCTTGAACTACCTGAAATTATACCATTATGTCTAAATCTTATCTAATCATAAGTATCACTTGAAATCATAGTCAAAAATATCAGCCTGGAAAGCCTAGAGAATTAGAATTCTTGAGGAAGGGTCTTGGAGGTGTGTAGTTTAACCTTTTGACACTGATGATGGGGCAAGTTCCAGAAACACAGCTGTAACTATTTTTTAGTGTTGCTTACAGTTATGAAAATCCACAATTCTATTTTAGAACTCTGTGACAAAGTTTTAGGCACAGTAAATAACCCAAATGATTTATCTTTGCCAATATTTTTGCTTAATCTAGATTTTTCCCCCCAGATTATTACTTTCTTGAAGAAAATAAAATTTAGCCTCAAACTTGGATGAAATTCTATACAGATATTAAAAAGAGAGAAAGATGTTCACATACGGAAAGATAAAACAAACAAAAAAGGCCAAATGTGTAATAGGAAGCCTGAAGAAGATCCTGCCTTCATGGCACAAATGTTTAATGACAACAGAAGACAGAGGAAAGGCAGCATTATTCAATTCCTACTTCACTTTCATTTTCTACCAAAAAGAGAGTGATCTTTCACCTAGAAAGTATAGTTCAACAATGTTAGAGTGAAATGATACCCAAGGAGTCAAGTAAATATTAAAAAGGACCCATAGGTACTTTATATTTATTCAAATACCCTGGTCTAGAAAAATTGCATCGCAGTATATATAAGTATAAATATTCTCATGAAAGTATTTTCAATGATTTTTGAAAAATACTGGAAAGGAAGTGGGTGCAGGAAAAATACATTATTAGACAGTAGATGTTAACTCAATTTTAAAAGGGAGAAAGAACTAATTTCTAGAAATCATAGTATAATGATATCAATATTGATCCCTGGAAAAATTATGGAATAAATTATTGAATAAGTCGGTGGTTTCTGAATGTGTAAACAAAATCTTGATGAATAGGAAGCAGCCTGGATATACTAAGAAACAATATTTTTAATCTAATGGCTACTGCTAGGGGTATTACAAGAGAAGAATGTTTGTAGGCATAATGCATATACTTCTTATTACATTTGGGATAATCTGGCATATTCCTGGAGTGAGGAAAGCTAAGCATGAGTTGTTTGGTCAAGCAGCATTCTGCAATAACTAAAAGTATATAGCAAATTATTGGGCTAGCCAATGAATATTTATCAGGTGCTGTTCCAAAGGCTAATATCAAGACAACATCCCTGCCCTCTAGAACTTTACATTCTAATGGAGGGAAGGTTCTAGTGGTATATCACTGGACACTATATTTGAACCTGACCTATTTAACACTGTCCACTAACTTGGATAAGAACATCAGATATGCAGATGTCATTGATTATGGAACAATGTTTTGAATGATGTAATTCATCAAGAAGATGCCAATAAACAGAGTGTGCATCACCTATCATACATTCTTTAACATTCCTTAAACTGAGAGAGGCTATTACATCAAGAGCTAGACACATTCCTTCTAACCTCCTCCTCCTCTTCCACAGGCACCCAAATCTGGGCAAGCGTAGTTACTGCTTTGACTAATAAAATGTCAGATGTGATGCTGTGCCATTGCCAGGCACAGGCCTTAAGATACTGGCAGCTTTCTTTTCCTGTACGTTGGAACATTGACTCATGGAAGACAGCTGCAATGCTGTGTGGAAGACCAAGCAGCTTTAGAGAGGCCCATGTAAAGAGGTACTGACATCTTCTGCCAACAGCTCCTGCTGAGCCCCTAGCCCACAGCCAGCACCAGATGCCAGTCATATGAATAGAACTTCTTGGAAGTGAATTCTCCAGATGCAGTTGAACTATCTATGGAATCTGACATTGCAAGACTCAGACACCAGCCTTCCAATCAACAGACACCCTGCCCCTCAGATTGCTTATTTATGAGAAAATAAATTATTGCTATTGTTTTAAGTCATCATGTTCTTGGGATGCCGCCTCTCCACACACAGGATCAGAAATTCAATTGAATCAATTAATCAAAATACTATAACTGACTATCACTTCAACATGCGCCAGCAGTATGCAGATTCACTAAGTAGATGCCCTTGTCTAAATCTAGTCATTCTTGCTATCTAACCACTGACAAATTCTATTGATTATACCTCCAAATACCTTTTTGGTACTTCTCTCCATCTCCACTAATGCCAGCTTGTTTCTTCACATCGATTCTTACCTCACTGAAATTGCTCCTCATACTGAAGTGAGAATGAACTGTGAAAATTGTAAATCTGAGTAGGTTACTTCCCTATTTATAATCCTTCAATCAACATTGCTATTGGGATAAAGACACACTGATTTGCATTCTAGTCTTTACAGCAACTTTATCAATTGCCACTGACACGTCTGTTCATTTTCCTCACCTTGACTTTCTTTTTATGGAATGTGTTCAGCTCCCTCCTGCCTCAATATGTTTGCACACTCTGTTCCCCTTGCCTGAAATGATGAGTAATCTCTTATCATTCTTCAGATCTCTGATCAAATGTCATTTCTTTAGGTAAATGTTCTCTGACCAATCACATGGCTTCTCACTCACCTCACACACTCCACACTTCATAACATCATATCTTTCTCCTCGGGGACATATACACATCTGCAATTTATAATAAGTAGTAGGTAGCTGTTCATTAGCTATCTCTACCAACAGAGACAATCATCACAAGGACGAGGACTTACTTGTCACTCCGGTTTCCCAAACAGCTTACAACATGTTTTATATGGAGTATGTGCTTAGTAGTGATGTGTTAAATACATCGATGATTGGTTCATTTCAGGTTGTTGAAAGCCTTATTCTCCTCATATGGGAGACCTTGAGATAGTCATCCTTATAACTACAGAGTTTGCCTAAGCATATGCTCAGTAAATGTTTATTCCTTTGAACTTAACAGATTTATTTTGTCTACACTGGAAAGTTAAAAATCTGGAGAATTTTTTAAAAATTATAGCATCAAAGAACTGTGACAAACTGAGATAAATTCAATTGAAAACAGCCATAAAGATGGAGAGCCTGGAGACCATGTCACATGAGAAATGAATAAAGGAAATAAAATGCTTGGTCAAGGGGAAGAAGAACTCTAGCTTGAGTTGTGGTACAAATATGTGTTATATAACTTTTAAAATAGATAGTATTCTAATGAACGTAACTAATACCAATATATAGTATTTATTATGCTGTGAATTTCAGCACTCATTCAGTAAATATCTATTAAGCACTTACTATGTGCCTTGCACTATGTCAGACAAGATATGTAATGATGGAGCTTATAGGCTAATGAGAAAAAGAGAAAAAGAACATTAAGTTATTAAAAATTAGCAAGTAATATTAAACAGGACAACAAGTACAAAAAAAAAGAAAAGAAAACCTTCTCTGAATATAGGATTTTCAAGATGAAACCTAAGGTTGAGAAAAGGTCACACTGGTATGTTTTTCCAACAGCAAGAGAACAGAAGTTCACTCCTTATAGGAAGGCTGTAAGGAGGAAAAAAACTGGTTTCTTTGAGACACAGAAAGAAAATTAATATAGCTTAGGCATCATAAATAAATAGAAGTGTGGCTTAGGATGAAAGAGAAACAGGAGTCAGATGATGTAGTGCAATGTGGGCCATGATTAAGGGTTTGGATTTATTTTATGTGCCATAAGAATTAACTACTGTTTAAAAAAAGAAAAGAAAGATTTTCAGCGTTTTTTTTTCTTTTGGTTTGTTTTTTGTTTTTTTAAAGGTCACATTTTTTGCCTGGAGCATAATTGATTAGAGTTAAATTAACACAGAATATTTGACACCAGGTAGAAGATTATTATTACAGTGGGATAGAAAAAAACTACATGCTTTAGAAAAGAAAGATGGCAGTGAAAAGGAAAAGAATTAGATTTGAGATACATGTGTTTGAGGTGTTATGGGTTGAATTGTGTACCGCCCAAAATTCACATGTTGAATCTTTAACTGCCAGTACCTCAGAATGTGACTCTTTAGAGGGAAGGGCTTTAAAGAGGTAATTAAGATGAAGTCACTAATCCAGTCTGACTGATGTCTTTATACGAAAAAAAAATTAGGACATATAGAAAGATATCAGAGGTACACAGGCATGGAGGGACCACCAAGCAAAGAGACAGTAAGAACACTGGTTTCTCAATAATCCTTTTGAAAGCTGGCAAGGAAATGTAAGTGAAAATTAGTTTATAGAATTAATCTGGCTGTTTGGGGGTGAGAACACTGTATTAAAGAGAAATATAAAGCAATAAAGTAATGCAGTGAAACCATCCTCACAAATATATGCTGTGTAACAAGTGAAATACATGAGCATGTATTACATATTTATATGTGTGTATGTATACTTACATATTCATATAATGTGTGCATATACAGAGGGTGTGAAAAAATATATACACATTTTAAGAGAGGAAAAAAGTGCATTAAAATTGTAATATTCAATATATACTGATAACAAAAGATGAATACAAATCATGTGTATAGATATTTGGGGCACCCCTGGTATAGACATGTATATATAATATGTGTATATGTAAAATATGTGTGTATATGTTTATATACATAGAGACATATATACAGACACACGTGGGTTTGTGAAAGAGGCCAATGAAGGCTGATAATTATAATTTGAAATGGTGATTTTAAAATGCATTAAAGCCTAAAAACAGACCAATCTCAACATGGAGGAAAGGACATAGAGAGCCTACAATGTGTAAATTGTTGCTTTTTGTTGTTGTTGGGTCAATATGTCAGCAGTGCTTTCAGGTGGAACATAGTGCAGACACGAATCGGGGTGGTTCTTCCTTGGTTTGCCTTTGGATTGTGCTGCTGTCAGGGTCCAGAGACCAGATTCTCCATATATGGTTCTTTTTGTGATTCTTGATTATGACCCCCTGAGGAAGTCAGACCAGCCTGGGGTTACTGGAGACTGTGTCCTGCTTGGCATATTTATCATCCACAAATCAGCTGCTATAAATATACCTCAGCAGGATCATCATCAGGCCAGCTCAGTAGCCTGCAATTTATGAAGGTTATGGGAAACAGTGTGAAGGGTGAAGCGCTTTATTAAGGGTGGCTTTCTCCCTGACCCAGCCCTGCATTCTACTTGAATATAAATGACCCTGGAGTGAGTGTTTCCATTTAGGATTCAGGCTTTTTAAATTGTACCTTCAGCTGTTATTCTTATGTCACTGTGTCATGACTTTAAGATTTTCTAAGAAACATAAAAAATAGTGTTCAAAGGTACTGTGAGAAATCACTAGATGCAAAATAGAAATATATCTAAATGTCATATTGTTTCCTCTTTTTATGTAGAAATCATGCAAAATATTCTTTTTTCCATCTTTTTATGTCTGTCCTTAATCTATCTCTTCAGTTTTTGCTTGTGGCAAAATAACAGAACTGACCAAAATGTCTTGCTAATATCATAATTACTATCTCTATGGGAGTTGAAATAAATGTGTTTCTCTTTTGTATTGCTTAATATTGTTTGTTTTTAAAAGTGTTTGTTTAAGACACAATGCTTTGGATTATGCCTGGGCATAAACCTACCTTATTTTCCTTTCACAATACTTTAAATGGATAAAAAACATTGTAATGAACCCAAAATGACACAAAACCAAAACGCCACCCAGGCTGCTCTCTCAGTGAATTTTCCTGGAACGAGGTTAAAACCTGCTGGATGGGGAATGATTAACTATTTCTCTTGCAGGGTGTTATTCTGAACACTTGTCTTAGAAGAGAAAGCCTTGAGAGGGTCACCCTATTAATATGTATTAAGAAGTAAAGGGCCGATTTTAATATTTCAGACCACTCCGGTGAATAAAAGATCATTGGTGATTTTCTGTTTTCACTATAATCCTATTTTAAAATGATATTCTTGGCTTTCAGTCACCCCAGGGCAGAGTAACAAGAGGAAGAAAAAATGCAGAAAAAGTAAGGAGAGAAAACAAGGGAAAATTGTTTTATTCCACTTCACCTGCAGCTCAAGCAACTCACTTTTAGGAAGACTCCAACACTTTATATGAATTACTCATCAAGGTCTTCTTCCACCACATCACCACACTATTTAGAACTTGTTTTGCAAACCGCCAACTGCGTTTACAAGTAGAGAGAGACATAATCAGTACGCGAATAACCTTTTGCAGCATGTATCTAGAGCTAGTTCATCAAATACTTGTTAGCCAACTGTCCAGGATGAAATATAAATAAATAAGTAAATAAGTAAATAAGTAAATAAATAAATAGTGAGGAGTGGTGGAAATTTATCTTTTTTTTCCCCTGCTAAATTGAGAATCTGATAGCTTCTCTTCCCCCTTTCCCTTGCTTTTTCCCACCCCAGTTCCCAAACCTGTTACTAGGGAAACTTGAAAAAGAATCAGATACATTACATTAAGAAAACAAAAGTTTAGACCCCACAACCATGATCCCATTGCCATGCAGAAAGCAATGCAAGATGCCCAACCTCAGTCGCCGCACCGTGGTCCTGACAAAGCCTGTATCTAGCCAGAACAAATAAGATGTTAATTGCAGCCTCGCTGAGAAAAACTACTATTGTTCCACCCGGAGACACGCAGCAGTGCAGCTGAGATGTGCCCCCTGCGCTGTTGACGATCAATTCGTCTGAACCCCGGTGCTGAAATGACAGCTCTTAGCCAGCGACAGGTCCCCGCTAAAAGAATAAGACGATCAAGTCCAGTATTTACTTCCGATCCCTCAGGGTGGCTCAGGGTGGCCTCTCGGTCCTCCGCACCTCCCTAGCCTCGCCCCCCCAGTGAGTTTCTCTTACAGTTGGTCGCCGCCAGCCCCAGCAGTGGGAACTGAGGATGCAAAAACCTCCCAGACGCAGAAAATACCGCTTTCGGGACGTGCTTGGTTTTGAGTAGCCGTGACGTGCAAGCGCACCGCGGCCTTGGCTGGAGCTCCGCGCAGCCCCCCTCCCGCCGGGCCTCCCTCCTCTCCAACCAAGCCGCTCCGCTCGCTTTCTCTCGCAAACACCGGCCCGCGCCCTCGGGAGGCAGAAGTCCAGGGCGGCGCAGCTGCGGCGCTGCACGCGTGGAGCCTCGGGCCCGCTGCCCCGCGCACCGCACTGGTGCTGGCTCAGGGAGCCCGGTGTGTGGCGCGCGGCGGCGCGCGCGCCTATGAACTCACGGGGAGCCAGCGCGCGCGTCCGGGGACGCGCGCCCCCTCCCTGGCGCGCGCCCCAGGGAGAGCGAGCGCCGCGCGCCGGCGCGCACCCCGAGACAGAGCTTTACTATCTCGCTCCCTCTCGCGCCTCCCTCCTCTCTGGGCATTCAAACAGCTTTCCGACATCACCAGCCAAGGATTTTTCCCCCCCTCTCCTTAGTCGCCGTCCGTCCATCAGTACCTGCGGGGGGGGGGGGGGAGGGCGGAGGAGGAGGGAGGAAAGCGGAAAGAGGAAAAAGCAAAAGCTTGAGCCTTCCGATCCGACCACGAATACTCCTGTAATAAACCCACCGCCCCAACAAATCTGCCTTAGCAGCCGCAGCCGCTGCCGCCGCCGGTCACTTCTCGTCTCAGCGCCTTCTTTCCTTCTTGGCTAATCGGTTTGTTGAGGGGGTAGATTTGATAAAACAAATCCTTGCTCTTAAGCCATTTGCATTTTTTGATGTTGTTTCCTTAGAGTGTCTCTTCGGGGGGCTTGCTCTCCCCCCCCCCACGCCCTCGGTTGGAGGTTGGATTCAGTTGGATACGGCATCAGGCTCCGGGGTCCTGGGGGCTTTTTTCTCCCACGCCTTCCCCTCATTGATCCACACCCCCCCATCTTTTGCTTCTCATATATGTGTTTTTTAAAAAATAAACCCTGATTTTTGAAGCTGAGCCGGGGAAAATGGGCAACGGTGATTGGGACCGAAGGGGAGTCTCTCCGTCACTGTTGCTGGGACGCGTGCCTGTGCTGGTGTCTTAGAGCAAGAGCCTCCCTGAGCTTTCGGAGTGGAAGGTAAGGAAGGGGGTCCAGGGGTCACCTTCCCTCTGCAAGGGGTCGCCACCGAGGAGCTTTCGGCTAGGTGTTTGCGGAGAGAGAGGACCAGGAAAGGAAAGGCTGTTGCTAGCAGATGGAAGGGCTGCGAGCAAACCCGACTGTCTGCATTTACTTAAACGCCGCAGTTGAAAAGTTAGAGAAGTCTGGTTTTCAAGAGATGAGCTGAGTCGGAAGGAATAGGCAAGGAGACCTAGAAAATCTGACGGTGTGTGTGATTGGGATAATTTTTATGAGGGGAAAATTTTAGGTTAAAAAGGAAGTTAAGGGAGAGCAGTGGGTCTCTATTGGGGAAAAAAAATCAGTGGAGTGATGGCGCCGTCTATGTTCGACTAAACTAAAGTGTCACCCAGAAAATCAGTTTTGAGAATAGCTAAACTAAACGTCTGCTTCTCAGCAGGAGACAAATAAATGAATACATACATACATACATACAAATATATAACATCCTTGAGACCTCGGTGGCCAGCCCTAGACACCCTCCTCCCCATTCTTTCCTTCTTAAAGAGGGAAATACAATTGTTTGAACTGACCCTGCAGTCGGGGTGGGGGGGGCAGCAGAGTACAATGATTCGTTTTTGATTATTTCGAATAAAACAAGACTCCATACACCAAGGCCTAATGATTAAAATAAAGAGCATTCTATTGAGCGGAGTCTTGAGCAGGCTTGAAAGTGAAATCAGAGCTATTTCCTCACTCTTTCTAGTCCTTGATGAGCACAGCAATGCAGACAAGCACTGTCAAAAGGAAGCAAAAGTACCGGATTTCATTAGGAAAAGAAATACGACCTCTTTTTGAGTTACCGGTTATAAAATGAAGCCCCCTTTCATGGATGGAATTCCTAATTTAAACACTTATTGTCACATTGGCTCTCGTCGCCTACACTCTATACTGAAGAACACTGCGCAGACCTGCATTGCCTGCAAAGTGCTACAGCAAAAAAAAAAAAAGAGAAAATTGTTCCCAGAATTTTCTACAACTTTTTCTATTTTTTTAACCTTTAAGTGCTCGTTGGCTTTATTTTCTCAAGAACAAAATGCATTATTCATTGAGCTGTATGTTTGAAACAGAGGAAGAACAGTTTTGATAGTTCCAGCAGTTCTGATGTTATTTTAAACTGCTGCTATATAGAGATTTAGAGTTGGGGCTGGTTTTGCCTATATCAAGACATAGAATTTGAATTATGATCTGGAAAATGCAGATCTGTCTTCAGGGACTTCGGTCACTGGATTTTGTGTGCATGCGTTGGTGTGTGTTATGCAATGGGAAGGAAGGGTTTATCCTTTGGTTCAGAGAGGACCCAGGCTAAGACATGAAAACTCTTAACTATATGTCTGTATATTTGTCTCTGTTTACAGAATAGTGGAAGAGACTGCAGCCTAAAGACTTTTAAAATTAACTTGGCATCACTTTTCTCAGCTCAAAGGCTAAACAAAAAAGCAGTGTCATTTATTCTAAGAAATAACTTCTTAAAGGTTAAAGCTGAGAAAAATTCAAGCTATTTTTGGATAACAACTTACAGAGGTAAATATAACCAAGGATTACTTTATTATGCAAGGCCAAGTTAAAAAAATATATATAAAGAAGAGGAGCTTTGGAGCTGTGGTTGGAAAGAGAACAATTCAATAACTGAAATCTGCTAGGAAAGAAAATGCTAATGTCTTTTATTTATCATGTGTAAATCTTAAATTACAGTAGATAACTGTATATAAAATAGCTCCAATTTAACAAACAAATTAAAAGACTGAAGCCAGCTCAGTTAATGTGGTCCTGGGATATTTTTTTCACTGGCATCGCCTTTGGATACAGATACTAATACAATGATCCACTTTATGTATCCCAAGAGGGCATGTCACATTGAAATGACTGCCTTAAATTCTGGTTCTCACTGGTGATGTCGAACAAGCCTTCCCTGTGTATATATATACACTTATGCCCTTTCGCAGATGATGATTTTAAAATTCTGTTAATCCCCATGAATGCTGGTGTTTTCGCACAGGAATTTCTCATCAGTTTACAGCGTGGCCCCTGCAAAGACAAGTAGAGACATTTTGAAGAATATGTTTCATCCGCAGCAAATCATTTGTGCTTTTAAAATTGTGGCTATCATTTATCGTAATTACTTTCACATTTAAGAGAAAGAAATAATGTGATGACAGCTGTTCCCAGATTATCAGATTAGATTTTGTGTGATGATGTTTACTGTAGGCAGAGAACTGAGGGAGAGACAAGGTTGTATAGGTTGCTTAAAAATACTTTAAACATTAACATGTAGGCTATGATATTTAAGAAGTCATTTTTTCTCTCCTTTCAATTCAAGTATAGTGCACTTGGTGTAAATACTGGTAGATAAATTAGAATGTTCCTATTAAAATCTATGAAATATTTTTAAATTGAATGTAGAGAATTTGGCCATTGTGGTGACCACTTGAGGGCGCTGTTCACACAGCAACAGATAATTTCCTGGCGTTATAAAATAAAAATTACCTGCCCTTCTTTTAAAAAGGTTTTTTTTTTTTTTTTTTTTTTTAACTGAAATCTTGAAAACAGCTGGCTGTAATATTGGAGGAGTTTCTTTTTTCAATGCACGTAGACTCCTACTTGCATTTTACTTTCATTGCCATTTTTACAGGCCAAATGACATAGGATGAAGGCTGTTCGTAACCTGCTGATTTATATATTTTCCACCTATCTCCTGGTTATGTTTGGATTTAATGCTGCCCAAGACTTCTGGTGTTCAACTTTGGTGAAGGGAGTCATTTATGGATCGTATTCTGTAAGTGAAATGTTTCCCAAAAACTTTACAAACTGCACTTGGACACTGGAAAATCCAGATCCAACCAAATATAGCATTTACCTGAAATTTTCCAAAAAGGACCTTAGCTGCTCTAACTTTTCCCTCCTGGCTTATCAGTTTGATCATTTTTCTCATGAAAAAATAAAGGATCTTTTACGAAAGAATCATTCTATAATGCAACTCTGCAATTCCAAGAATGCTTTTGTTTTTCTACAATATGATAAAAATTTTATTCAAATACGTCGGGTATTTCCAACCAACTTCCCAGGATTACAGAAAAAAGGGGAAGAAGACCAGAAATCTTTTTTTGAGTTTTTGGTATTGAACAAGGTGAGCCCAAGCCAGTTTGGTTGCCATGTATTATGCACTTGGTTGGAGAGCTGCTTAAAATCAGAAAATGGGAGAACAGAAGCATGTGGGATCATGTATACAAAATGCACCTGCCCTCAGCATTTGGGAGAGTGGGGAATCGACGACCAGTCGCTGGTTATGTTAAATAACGTGGTGTTACCCCTGAATGAGCAGACCGAGGGGTGCCTGACCCAGGAGCTGCAAACCACCCAGGTCTGCAATCTTACCAGAGAGGCCAAGCGACCGCCCAAAGAAGGTAAGTGTCCCGAAGACACCGGGAGATACAGGGAGGTGAGGGGGCGTCTGGGGAGGGAATTAAAACGTGCTGTTTCAACACATGGGCGTAATTGTTGCCTCTTTCACTCTAGCATTTTTGGATTCATTTGATTTGTGATTTTCACTGATAAAGGTCTCTTAGGCTAGTTTTAGGTTTCAAGATTTTAGAGAAGGGCAGTGAGGCTGGGATAGTTCTCAGCAACATAACCCCGGGAGTGCAGATGGAATATTGAGGAGAAAAAGATGCAAATACGTGGAGTCAGTTTGTGCTGGAGGTCCCTGAGAAGGGGGCAGGGAGCTTTATTAGGCTGCAGCCCCTCGGGGAGACTTTCTCTCTCTCTCTCTCTCTCTCTCTCTCTCTCTCTCTCTCTCTCTCTCTCTCTCTCTCTCTCTCCCCTCCTCCCTCTCCCCCTCTCTCTCCCCCCTCCTTCTCTCTCTCTTTCTCTCTCCCTCTCTCTCAAATGACACATGTGAAATGGATTTGTAGACATGTCCCTCAAGCTCCAGCCCTGTAAAAAGTCGCCTTCCCTTCCTCTCTGTCCCACCCTCTCAAACACGACCCTTTTCCAGGTTTGGGGCAACACGACTAAATGGTGACACAAACTCAATAGCACGCCAATTTGGACCAAATGACCTCCTGATACAGGAAGCCAAGGGTGCCCCTCCCTCCCACAAGTGAGGGATGTTAGATGCTTTGTGTGATAAATACCTCGCTCTTTGGTGGGTCAAGAAAACCCCACTGGAAGCGCAAACTCTGAGGTCTGCCCACTTGCGGGCAGGGGAGAAGGGTGGAATTGAAATGCAGGTTGATCCTGTAAGACCTGATATCCCTCTTGCGTGATTTTTGCTCCTCTTGGTCCCCTGTTGATATACACGAGAAGAGAGGGGGATCGTCAGAGATGAGCTAGACGGAAAAGACAGTGCAACGGAAATGCGGAGGAAAAAGAGAAAGTACAGGAGTGATTTATAGTTTTCACCGAATCCCCAGTGGGGGAGCTACCAGAGCATTTGAGATCTTGGAATATGTTTAATAATGCAAGAAAGCTGACATATTTTGAGAAAATTAGTTTCCTGTTTAGAAGGTTAATGGATGTGTTCCATTCATTTGAGGACATGGCTGATACACATTCGTTCTTGCTCCCCAACCATACAAGAAGAGAGAGTGTTGATTTTTAATGCAGGAAATGTTTTCTGATCGCCACAAAGATCCCTGTCTGTGGAACGGGACAGCCAACCTCCAGTCTCTCTTTCCTCCCCCTCCCCCAACAGAAGTTGTCTTTGTAGCCAATATAAAATTGACACGTTGTTGGAGAATTTTCTTTAAGGGTAGCCAAGGCTTTGTAAAGGGGGAGGGAAAGAGAGAAGGACTTAACTAGCTAAATGCGTTTTCTTGGCTGAAAGCAATATGGGGGATGGGAATTTGGAGGGGCAATGGTACAAGGGGAAAAGATGGGTTAGAAAATAAATGCAGACTAATGGCAGTGAGAGAGGGCTGAAAAACCTTTAAGATTTCTACAGGTCAGTGTTTCACTAAAAGCTGTGACTGAAGAAAACAAAGTGGTTTTAAATTACAGGAGTTCTTTTCTCTAGTAAAAATCCCAGAGAAGCACTTGCAACTGCAGGGATGGTATTTAACACCATTTAAAACTAATTAGTGTCCCCTAGAATAAGAAGCTACAGTACACACAGAAACTGTGATGTTACAAGCTGGCTAATAAGACTATTAACACCAGAAACTAGTTTTTATTTGTTTGTTTTATTGTTTTAATAAAATTTAGAAAATCTCTTTTTTCAATGGTTTTCTTCAATCTATTTCTTCTACCATCATATTGACTGCTGATGGCAGTGGAAAGTGAATCCAGTTTCACAATCCTTTTTTTATGAATGGTAGCAAGTGACAAAATAAAGTTGTGTGCACAATAAGCACGGTTTTCAAAGATTTTACTGGTCATGATTATGAAATGTGGGTTAAGATAGTGCTGGGATTTCTAGAATTTAGACTAGATATCCGTTTGTTTTTTAAGTGATTAAAAATGGGTGATTATAGACATTAGATGTATAAATCATGTGGGGGAATGTATATATATATATCTTTTGGCTAATTAGCTGGCAGAATGAGGAAGGAATTTGCTATTTGCTCCATAAGCAAATAAATTATTATATTCAAATTGTTAAAATGGTAATAAAACTGAACTAAGAGAAGTTTATATAATAGGGGAAGAATATATGCTTTATCAGTAAAATTTCACAACCTATATTCTAAATTTGTCCTCTTTAATTGTTTAGTTATTCTCAGTCAGAAAGATAAGGAAGGGTAAATAACTCCTGATGACATAACTGTAGCCAATGCATTTGTAAGTAATTCTTATAACATATAGCACTCCTTAACTCAGTCAAAGAAGGCTTTTTGGCTATGCTGCATTGTAGGAAAGGAATGTGAAAATTTGCAGATTCTTAATTTAGTAAAATTTATGCAAAATATATTAAATCTTAAATACTTTATATAAATTATGTGTAAAGTCTTATGAAAGAATTATTTAATACAAATTCAAATAAACTACCACATAATATTCACATGGCTTGAGGTTAATAATTACATATAGTTGTGCTACTCATATCTCGTGTTCTTACAGAATGTCCTCACTTTATGTGGTAACACGTAAACCCAGGTTTTAAAATGAGGTTTTAAAAATTCTACTTCTATCTTATATTGCTATGTGATTTCTATTTTCTATGTAAACATAGTCAAATTATCCTGTAAGGTATCAAGGGAATAAAGACAAGAATTATTCTCCACAGTTTACGACTCCCATTTTATTCACTGGAGTAAGTACTGACTCAGAAACTCTCGAATAGAAATATTTTCCACATTTATTACATCATAGAAGTGGCACAGATTTGACAGAAAAGTATTATGTGCAGTAGATGCAATTCCATATTGCTTTGTGTGATGGTGATGGCAGAGGTATATCAAATGGTGAATATTTTTCATGTATACATGGGAATTATGAAATCATGTTTAGTTAGTATTTGAGGAAACTAAGCTCCCAGGAATGGGATATTGATTTTGAGATAGGATTTCTACTAAAACGTTTATTAATAATACATTCATGTACTGAAGAATTTCATAGCCAGAAAACAGCAAGAAGAAAACTATCACTGTTTTGTAGTTATAGCACCAACAATTACAAAGGTTGTAAATATGTTGTAAAAGTAAATTGTTGGACTGATGCTTTATTAAAGTGTTAAATTTTAGTACATTTAAATATCTTCTTATATCATATTTGATATACATGAGGGTGGCATGTGATTATGGAAACTTAGGTGTCATTCCTCAATTTTCATGGGAAATTGTGAAAACCAAGTAAATCAGCAAAATGAAGCCTTTTATAAATAATGACTTAAAGAAACTATATATGATATATAACTTGTATTTCTTATTTATTTATTTTTTAAAGGAAAGTCAATGATGTTTACCTGGTTTTCAGATGTAAACTTGGGGGTAGGTTGGCTTTTATTCATGAGGTCTTTACTATGTTTCCTAGGACTCTTTTCCCAAAGAGGATTCTGGACTACATAGCTAAAATATGAAAGGTGATAAAAGATCTTATTTCTTACTACTTCACTTTAAATAAGTAATTAAAACAGTTTTGGCAGAAAAATTATACACCAGGGTATCTAAATCACATAATAAGCCTTAATGGAACCTTTGTTTCCTACTTACATCAATGGCGCTACTTATGTGAATGGAAATTGGGATCCCTGTATAGATTCCAGGAAATCTGAACACACACACTCATTTGTCTTTCCAGTCTGCTTCTGCTAATCCTTGTTATTCTCCCACTCAGGGCAATGCTCACTATGTGCCTGTGTAAAATCTAGCCCGTGTTTGTGTGTGTGTTTGCAGTTTTAGGCACATCTTTATCATCTAATGCAATTTGTGTCTCTTTCAGTTTGTGTTCAAATTTCTTTCTATTTTTGCTCTTTTTACCTTCATTACTGTTTCAGGCACCTTTTACCTTTCTCTTCACCCTCCTTTGATCTTCCTTTGTAAACGACTGCCATGATCCCACACTCTTATTAGAATGTGGGTTGTTATACTGAAAAACACAGAACCTGATAGATTGTCCTGCCCTTTAGCTGGATCCCATAGCCCTTTGCACATACTCATACTGTACTTCTAGTATTTCTCATATTACAGTGTATTTTTTATTTATATTTACATCTCCTTCCACTAACTTGGGAGTTCTTCAAGTATAAAGTTCTTCGAATTGTCTCGGACAGTGTTAACTGAGCTTTGGTAAATATTGGTTGAAATGGCTGTTAAATGAACAAAACAACAAAATATCTCAGTAGGAAAGATAACAATAATGTGATTACAATCAAAATAATAAAAATACATCTTTTTGGGCAAGCAGCCACCTTTTACTTTCTTTTTTTAGGAGAATATGGGTACCATTCATCTCATTTCCAATTCCATTTATGTATTATTTATACCAGTTCATGAACTCAAGGTATTACTTAATAACATTTAACAAGAACAAGAAAAATGGAGTTGAGAAATAGTCTTAATTTCATATATATTTATTTTAAGAGGTTAATGATAAATATAATTTCCTATACATACCTGTCTAAAGAAACGTGGTAAGAAAATTTGCCAGTTTCTCTTTAACTGTCTTCATTTCTCTGGACATTTCTCTCTTTTGGCTCTAGCATTACTTCTACAGTAATGATATTTCTTAAATATTCTCTTCTACACTTTGAAGCAAATACATGCAAACTCCAAGAAAGAGAAAAATAATATTTGCATGTCAAGTTCAGTGCTTCTGTTATTCACTTCTGGTTATGATCTGTAAGTATAGTAATAGTAGAATGTTAGTAAAATTGTAGGCCTGGTCAAGTAATGCCATAATGGCATAAGTTTTGTGTTTGCCATTTTAGAATTTTGTCAAACAATTTAGAAAGTAGCTCATATGTATAGTATTTAATGAAACAGAGCTGTATTACATGGCAACATATTTTTGTAGACAACAAGTTAAAATAATAGCATGGACATTTGTGTGTGTGTTTGTGCCATGCATGCACACATGTGCCAAGATGTACATTTCGGTGGGTTTTTATGAAAACTGTAGATAAATGTTCTGCAGGTTAGTTTTCTTCCAAAACTGAGATGGGAGTTTTATTTTACATCGAATCCAGTTTCATGCAATCCTTTATTTACTTCATTTCTTAATAGACGCAATTTATTATTCATTGATTATTTTTATAGAAGCAATTTTATTATACATTGAATATTTTTATAAAATATAGTATTCTTTAGAATCAGCCTGGAATACATTACCTGTAAATCATCTGGTCCTTGAATCTGAAATTAGTGTTCATTCAAAAATAAGCTTTTCTTACTCTTTCAAAGTGTGTGCTAGGTTTTAAAATCCTACCTAGACAGGGCAGAGTTTGAATCTGCTCTTCCACATTAAAACTGTGTTATTCTGTATTAGTACTTACCCCCTTTCAGACTAGATTAGTAATGCTTATTTCTCAGGGTACAGGAGAACAGGAAATGACAACATGTATTAAAATAATAAATTCATGGCTTGGAATATTTTAGTTCCTGTTAGCCCTCTGGAAAATTTTTCCCAATTCAATTAACTAATAAAATCAGAAAGGTATTCAGTTTTTCTAAGTGTGTCACTTCATTGAAATGAAAGGTATGTTTTGGTATAAGATATGCTTGGGTCCCTGAAGTGACTCAGCCACCTAGTAGTGTCTTTGAGAAGTGACTGAGCTTGACAGAGCTTGACTCATCAATCTACTGGAGTAGACTGTTGTATTAAATGAGATTGAACTTGTAAAACACTTAGTCCATTGCTCAAGTTATGTTAACTTCTTGATTCAGTTTTTAAGCTTCTATTTTATTCTGGCTATAAATGATAGAGAATTGATAATAATGAAGTAGTTGGTCATTTAATTATTTGAACATGTTTAGGGATTTAGGAGCATTTAACAAAGGAGCATTAAGCATTTGAAAGTATGTCTATTTTGTATTAAATAAAGAAAAGGTAGCATCTCATATGTTTGTGTTGATGGAGGCATGACTAATACATCAAACAGATCAGGCTAGTGGTGTGTGAGTCATCCTAGGCCTGGGAAGCTGTCCTTTGGATGTCATTGCTGAGAGCCTGCAAAACCATTTAAATTAAACAGTTTGCAAGTATTTTATTTTTTGCTTCATTGTGCAAAATTGTCGTGTTTTGAGATCTATTTTGAAAAGGAATTATCTTGAAATACTAGTCTATGTTAAACTGGAAAAAAGTAGGACTTTGAGGGATTTTTTTTTTTCACTGACTTGTGATCAGTAATTACAGACAAGTGAGCCCCAAGATTCCCCCAAAGTCTTACATATTTAGATATTCGAAAGAAAACAAACAAAAAAATTGTTAGTATTCATTTGAAGATTCTGATATTTTCTTAAAATTATAAAATGCCACCTATAAGATTTCGTAAAATACTAAATGCTGTCTGTTCAGTTATCTTGCAAACGTCATTTAGGAATTTTGTTCACTTGCAAAGAATGACCTAGCTACATATCTGTTAAAATAATGTGTTTTTAATTTGCACAGAAGGTGCAGTAAGTAGTAAATGCATAGTGAATCCATTAGCATGGAGCTGTTTCTCTCAAAATTAAGGGAATAAGAGTCTGTTTGGAAAGCTGACATATTTGCTGAGTTGCATTTTCTCAATAACCAACCCCTGTCACACATTTCATTATGGTTGGAACACATTATAAAATATGAAGGTAAAATGGTTAGTCTTTGGTTTCTACCATATTAAATGAAATAATTTACCTGCTCACTTAATTCTGGACATTATATTCTCAAATTATTTCTTTTAAGTTACAATTTTCTTTGTGGACCTGGAGTTTGGGAAAAATAGAACAAATATATGTATGGAAAAGACATTAGAACACTGATGGAACCAAATTACAATAGTAAGAATGAAATTTAAATGCAGTTAAATATAAGAATAAGCATTACAACAGTTTTAGATAGCCTTGCTGGGTAGAGTAATCTTGGTTGTAGGTCCTTGCTTTTCATCACTGAATGTTCCTGCCAATCCCTTCTGGCCTGCAAAGTTTCTGTTGAGAAATCAGCTGAGTCTTATGGGGGCTCCCTTATAAGTAACTAACTGCTTTTCTCTTGCTCCTTTTGAGATTCTCTTTTTGTCTTTAACCTTTGGCATTTTAATTACCATGTGTCTTGGTGTGGGCCTCTTTGGGTTCATCTTGTTTGGGACTCGCTGTGCTTTCTTGGCGTGTATGTCTATTTCCTTCACCAGTTTAGGGACATTTTCAGTCATTTATTCAAATAAGTTTTCAATTCCTTGCTCTCTCTCTCTTCTCCCTCCGGTACCCCTATAATGTGAATGTTGGTATGTTTGATGTTTCCCAGAGGCCCCTTAAACTTTCCTCAATCTTTTGGATTCTTTTTTTCTTTTTGCTGTTCTGGTTGGGTATTTTCTGCCACCTTGTGTTCTACATTGCTGGATCAAAACAATCATTTAGAATTGAAGGACAGATAAAGAGCTTCCCAGCCAAGAAAAAGCTAACGGAGTTCATCACCACCAAACCAGTATTACAAGGAATCTTAGAGAGACTTCTTTAAGATGGGAGGGGGATTAGAAATGGGTGAAAAGGGGAAGGGATTAAGAAGTACAAATTAGTTGCTACACAGTAATCATGGGGATTGCATATGGAATATATTCAGTAATATTATTATAACTGTATGGTGGCAGATAGGTATTGGATCTATCAGAGTGATAGATGGGAATGGGGTTAGGGGCAGGGTGAAAAAGGTGATGGTATTAAGAAATACAAATTGGTAGTTACAGAATAGTCATGGGGATGTAAAGTATAGGGAATATAATCAATAATATGGTAATAACTATGTATTGTGCCAGGTGGTACTAGATAGGGCGATCACTTCCTAAATTATATAAATGTCTAACTACTATGCTATATTCTTAAAACTAATTTAACATGATATTGAATGTCAACTCTAATTGAAAAATTTAAAAATGGGGGAAAAGATCAATAATGTCACAGTGTGGTAGTGTCGGTTGCTGGACTTATCATCGTGAATACTTCTTTAGCATAGGGAATAAATTCAATAAGGTGGTTAATGACACTGTATAACTAGGTGGGTACTGTTGAATAACTATGACGTACACCTGAAACAAATATTGTATGTTAGCTGTATTTTAATAAAAAAAAATATTTTGAAAAAAACAAAAACCAGTTGTAGAGTCAACCAGAGAACATTACCTTCGTGAAATTACTTTTTAGCAATACATATGGTAAGATGATAGAAATGTCACAGAAATATTTGCTCTCCTGGGTAATTCATGCTGAGTATTATACAGTATTTCATGGCATTTCTACTGGCGTTCCTCCCTTTTACGGTAATTTATAAATATTGATAATAAAACATAATTTCTACACTTGCATATCTAAACAGTGATAATTTATTCTCCAATAAACACATTTGAAAGAGAAGCTTCATCTACATATGACTCCTAAGAAGTAAGGCGTTTTAATAAGCATTTTATAAATTACAAGAATATAATAAAATCTAACATTGAGAAAGTACTTTCCAGTTTGCAAAACTCTGTTGCAAATACTGTTTTATTTGGGCAATAACTGTGAAGCGTGTAGTAGTTGCTTCATTGAAATGTATGAATTATATAAATTATCCTGAAGACCATGGTTTTCCTTTCTCTAACAATTTTAATACAAATTTGTTCAAATGAAAAACTAGAGAATTTCAGAGTCATGTTTTTTTTTTTTTTTTTTTTAATTCTGTTTCTGAAACAGTTGAATCTGAATCACAAATTTTCAGATTTCTAAGGGACTTTGGGCATTATCTACTCTAAATGTTACCTGATCAATGGAATCCCAATCTGCACACCTATAATGGGAATATTATTTCAGCTGAACATAATTCTGCTTGGAATTTGTATTTGATACCGTCTATATAGTGTAAAAGAGGCATGGTCATTTAGGACTGTTTGATAGATATAATCATTAAAAAAAAGTGGTATCCAGCCATGACACTATCACTATACTCGGTTATACTATTTAATACAAACTAATCTTTACAAATCAAAGCTTTCATTAGTTAGATTTTTGTTCTATTTGGTATATATTATTTAAACACGTGATGCATATCTCAAAAAACTCTTGATTTTCAGTCTAAGCTCATTAAATATAAAGAGCAATGCATTTCAAGCTCAGAGTCTGTCTAGATTTCCTAAGATGATTTAGCAAGATCTATCTTGGATTTTCATCTCATCATCATTTTCTAGGGAAATCTGTGCTTTGGAGAAATAACATGTCTTAATTTTTTTTAGTTATATTATGGCGCATTGAGAAATACTGTTCATGGTGGCAGAAGAGTGAGATCAGGTCTGTTCTATAGAAAGACAGCTTCTATCAGATGGGCCTACAGTTTGAGCTCTGACAACCATTCTCTCCTCTCATTTCTTAAGACCTGTTTCTAACCCCAAGTACCATACTCTCGCTTC
The DNA here is from genome assembly GCF_004115265.2 of Rhinolophus ferrumequinum. Lineage (NCBI taxonomy): Eukaryota > Metazoa > Chordata > Mammalia > Chiroptera > Rhinolophidae > Rhinolophus > Rhinolophus ferrumequinum. Next base: position 30,911,811 of record NC_046286.1, read on the forward strand.
CTGGTTTTATCCATGCCTTACTCTCTTCTCAAATTACTTTAATTAAGGACAACATCTGTTTCTTCCTGGGACCCTGACTAATACAGGGATGTATAATTTTAGTGGTGAGGTGATTTCTGATTACTTTTGAGATTGATCCAAAACCAACATTTGAAGTTTTGATTCATTTAATGTGCTGAAGGTCTTATAATAATTAGTTCTTTTACAGATTGGCATATAGACCAGCCCATGTAAACAGAGAAATAAATAACTAATAATTTAAAGAATTGAGTTAATGAAAATTTGGATCAGTTGGCCATGTTTTTTAGCTCAGTTGAAATGGTATTTTTTTAACACTTAATCCAAACTCAATATGTATTCATCTTTGTAACTCCATTGAGTGTAAGCCTTCCAAGTGTTTTAAATTGCATAATATAAATATATATACCTTCATATACATTATATATATATATTATTTTCAGTGTTGAGGTGACTCAAGAACATTTGAAGTGGCCTGGACAGTCAAAGTTTTGTTGGTTAATAATTACAAACAAATAACTTCAAGGCTCCCATATAAAACAAAAAATCCTGACCGATTAAGATTTAGTTCTAATTTTATATCATTGTAATACTGGAAATATAAAATGAAGAATAGAATTTCAGTTGCCAGTATAAGTTTCATTTTGCCTGTTGATTTCACTATCCATCTCAAAACAAAAACACACACAAAGTTTTTTTTCTCCTTTATTCTAGAAAAGAAATTGAGGCAGCTAAGTTTGCTTTTGTAGTTTCATAAAGAAAATTACAGTTTTTATTTTTTCCTTTTTCTCTGTTAGTCTGTTTATTTCCTTTCACATCAAGGAAGGATCCTGCCAAGAAAAGAAAAGTAACTTAAACAAAAAATAACCTTTCTTTTTCTGAACTTCTGTTGAAATAGAGTTTTATGATTTTCCTGAATAGGAAATACATGATAAATATTGTATATTGGATGCTTTTGGAAATCTTTTTTTTATGTTGGTTACTTATAACAACAATTGTGGTATGGAAAAGAAGGCACCTTTGGAAGACAAAACTCTGTTTATATAATCTTTCCACATAAATCTGGCAAACTTTCAAAGATCTGCTTCTGTACTGGAGACTGAGAAATTTCCGTTTATTTTGGCTTCCCAGAGAGGTCAGCTCCCTTTACAGGTATGTCAGCTTGTGGTCAGCTCTCTTTGGCTAGCCTTGGTTTTTGTAATTTAGAGGGCAAAGAGTGTATATATTTTTAAGTGGTGCCTGAGAATTTAATGAAGTACAGTGGCCTTTTTATTTTTCAGTAGGCTTCACTTTTAAATATGATGAAGTACGTAGCTGTGGAGCACCGTTGTTCCATCTGCACAGCATAGAATATTTTCATAACTTATAATATATTAAAAATCTATTCTCTTGAAAATGTATGGCTTCTTTCTGTTTAGTGGTTTCCCTGGAATTTTCTGATAACCACATTTTGGTATTCAGTTGATTATAAAGGGCATAAATGAGTTGTAGGCATAGTAAATATTACATGTGTTTGCCTCTGCATCCTGAGACTGCAGAATGGACAAAACTAGAACAAGGGGAGTTTGGAAGCAGAATAGAAGTTGATCCACTAACTAGTAAGAACTGATTAAGGTAAAATAAGTACATGTAGGATGTGAATTAATACAACTTTTTTTTCTTTTAACATTAGAACCTTTTTTCCTAAATGAAAACCAATATATAATAGAGATTTAAAAAAAAAATAGAGCTGCTTTGGTTGAAGGGGGCAGGAGGCCTAGAGCCCTACCTAAATCTTTCTTCTGATTTGCTTGTCCCAGAGACAAGCAACTCTTCTTGAAAAACCACTGCAGAACTGTATAAATCTGAGACCTCCATACGAAGCCACATATGATGAATTAATGTCAGAAACTTTCTTCCACTGATAAATGAATATTTTCAGTGTTAGAAGCACCAAGAATGTGTAAGAACTGCCATATTGTTTTTACTGCAGTTTGCTTAGAACAAAATTCCTAATGTGTCTAGGATCCTATGGCCCACATGTATATGTGTGTAGTTTTTCTCCATAGCCTGTTCCTCCCTATCCAACACAATAATCAAGTTTGGCTGGGCCAAACTCCCACCTTTGACACCAGCCTTCAGCCCACTCTATCATGCCTCTCAGGCATCTTTGATGCCTCCTGGGAGTGCACCATAAGCATTCTCTGTCACTTTGCTGTCACATCACATCCAATCTGGTGGACATTTGCTATCTCCTGCCAGGCACTAGTGTCTCTCCCTTTGCTTTGCAGAAACCTTAGTGAAGCCATAAGGTGAGAAAAGAGGCAAGATCTCCACCCCTTCTCTTTTCTCTGTCACATTTGTCCACTGAGACCCGCCCATGACTCATCTTTAGTGCCTGTCACACAAACTTCCTTCAGAGTCAGAGTCCCTGTAGTCAGGTGACCCTGTGGCTCCATGTCTGGCCTCAGGAGGAGCACCACAGTTCTACCTTCATCTTTCTCTCTAGTCATCTGGGTTCCAAATTTCTTCCACCCTTCGTTCCCAACCCTCCTGTAGATTTGTTTGATCCAATCATAACTCTTGCTAATATATTAGGTAAACATGAATACTATTTTAGAATTTTTTTTCAATTTTTGACTTTGATGAATATTCAGAAGCCCTACTTTTAAAGCCTTATAAATGGGACATACTTAGGTGGTATTCATTTTTTTTTCCTTTGTTTTTTTAATCCCCAAATAGTTCAGTGATGAACTGTCAAACTACTTGGAATAAACTAAAGTTATTAGGGCAATGAAAATTATTTTGAACTCCTTTGATCACACATAATGGATATCCATAACTGAAGAAAGCTGCTTAAAACAATAACCAAAAACGTATTAACATAGATGTTCCACAGACGTGAGTGTTAGGATTATTGTGTCATTAATGCTCTTTTCCAAATAGTTCCAGCGTTCTACCATTCTGGGCACGTGTAGGAATCGTGTTGCTGGACCACTTGTAATTGGATGGGGTGATGTGACTGGCTCTGGCCAAAGAGTTGTGAGCAAAAGTGACAATCCTCACTTCTGATCTGGATCATTTCATTGCTTGAGTAAACCATGACGTTCTCTATCTGTGGCGTGGAGAGCTGTACTTAGAACAAAGGGGCTTTTCTGTCAGCCTGAGTCCTTGAATGACTGAACTGAGCAGGGACTCCTGCCCCACACCTTTGCCAATCTCTTACAGTCCTGAAGCATGAGTGAGGAAGAGCTTTTTCTGTCTTGAGACACAGGGAATTTGGGGTTTATCTTTGTTACTGCAGCCTAGCTTATTCTAACTGATAGAATCTCCAGTTGGGGAAGATTGGGGAGTAGTTGTCTTGCTTGATTGTCCTAAATGGTGATTAGGCTCATCCGTAATGTAATTTGAAGCTAATGATGTGATGGCCATTTTGGTTTATGATATTTTAGGGAGGGAACTCCCTAGCATATTCCACAATGTACCTCGGGGTGCCTATATTTGAACTTATTACAAGCATCACTCTGTAACCCATTTTAGGTTATTATGTATCAATATATATATTGTGGGTTTAGCCTAATTAAAATTAATACTAAAATAATTACCATGATTTTATATTTTATTGTAAAAGAGACCATTCTTTCAACATTTATTCAAAAAGTTATCTGGGTTTTTAATATTTTCAAAGTTGATCAGATTAAAGAGGTTTTTTTTTCCTGGTCTTTTGTTGAGCCATGATTGTCACAGAACTAAGTAGAAAATTTTCATTTTAGCCTGGCAGTTGTTACTGAAAGGTAAAACTTGTCCTATAATTTGTCCTTTCTTTCTTCCTTTCCTCCTCCCCACCCTTCCTCTTTTGTTCCTTTACTTATTTTTTAAGTATATAGGATTTGATTTCTATGTGTTGATCTATAGATGCAATACTGCGATAATTTACAATCCATTATCAGTAGACGTGTAGGGTTTTCTGTAAACAAATATTTCTGTGGTCGTTCATGGTGAATTTATAATCACTTAGTAGGCACTGCCTCATTAATCTTAACAATTTTCTCGTGAGGTTAATTATGTAACAATAATTAACCTCCCCGTTGAGTAGGTGAGCTTCTGTCACATTGAGAAGTATTCTCACCTCACATGAGAGGTGGGAGGGAAAAGTAGGCTGCTGTGAATTTGAAACAAGTCTCTGTGAGATATTTAGCTGTTGGGAAGAGTTCTACCCAATTTTAGTTGTTCACTGGCAAGTTTTGCTCTGCTGGGCTATGCCTTCCATAATTTCCCTGGCTTTCCTGTTCTCAAGAAGTTTGGATTATGATAAGCTCATTAATTATAAGAGACACACTTCAGAATTCAGATGGGTATAGAGGCCACTGAGCAACTGAAAAGTTAAAACAAAAGCAAAACTACTTACTGGATTTTATTTTTCTTTTTATATTGTGTTCTTAAGAAAATTCAGGGATAGTGTGAATTGTCAGTTTGCTGCCCACCTGTTTATATCTGATATGTAGGACTCACACAGAAAATAACCACTTATACCCACTTATGAACTTGTGACATTAAATGCTTGTAGGTATTATATGCATACATGCACGTAATTTGAAAAGTTAAACATTTTCAAAAATTTGGAAATATGTTTACTGTTAAACTTCATTTACTAACTAAATATTTGCTAATTATAAATTTAACTGGAGTGACATATGAGATCAGAAGAATAGCAAAGGATAAAAATATCTTTTGCAATGGTAACTTTCAGTTGATTTGCTTGAAAATTCACTTGGAGTCCTTTTAAGGAATATATTCAGAACAATATTCTGTGGATCATCTTAGATATCAGAAATTAGAGTTTGACTTAGGATTTAAGAGTAAATCATTGGTTTCAAAAGTTGAAAACAAATGTAAATTTCAAAAGTGAATGACTTACTAATATTTCTGAAAAAGGTGTGTGTGTGTGTGTGTGTGTGTGTGTGTATGTCTCATAACAAAATGATAGTCTTTTACATTCTTTTTAATCATTGTTTTTCTCCTTTGTAACTTGTTAGTTGGGTTTGAATCCAGTTTTCTGCATTTCTAACTCGGTGGCCCTGAGAATATCATATACCTCTCTAAAACTGTTTCTTTGTCCATTAAGATATGATTATTTTAATGAGGTAATCGGGAGATTGAATGAGTTATTTAATGTAAAATAATTAACCTGATCCTGGACTGTGTAGTAGAGGCTCAATAAATGTTAACTTTCATTAACTGGATGATTCTGAACCCTTTACTGCATTAGATTTCTTTAATACAACAAATAAAAATATTATTCCTAATAAAAAGTAATCAATTTATTTAATTGACCTTAGAGAAATTAGAATGCCTCCTGGATCTTTAGTGTACAGACATGCACCCTATCTTTAATCCTTTACTTCCTCTGAATATGTATGTTCCTGAGGAAAACAAAGCTGCCATATCTGTTCTCTTTTACTCATTTCAAAAATGAACTACCCTGCTCACAATAGCACCATTTTTTTTTCTGAAAACAGACTAGTCAGTGATATTCACAGATTGTTTGGCAAAGGATAATTGCCCTAAATGATTTTCTCCTGAAAACTTGGATCTACTATAATCAGAAAGCAGCGGCCACTGAATTTTGTGCACCTAAACAACCTCATCTCCTGGGTACTTTCCTGAACATATTTATGTCCCCTTTGGTCTAGTCCTTCTTCCATAATATGGTTTAAGTGGATTCCCATTTCATTGGTTAAGTCCAGTTAAAATCTGTATTTCAATTTCTTTGTAAGGATTGGTGGGCATGTTAAAATGCAGCAAATTATAATTTACGTCTTGGCCTACCCTGAATCCATCTTTTTCTTTCAGAGCAGAGATGGGTATCCTAGAAAAATATCCTGCTTGCCACCTGCTTTTTAACATTTGTTCTAAGGCTTACTTTAAGAAAATAGTTATAAAATATAACTCACAATTTTCAAGAGATCATACGTTTTTACTTGAGGTTTTATAAAACTTTCATATTTGCCATTAGAAAAGTGAGAATTAGCAACGTGACATTAAATTTTTAACTCTCTATAGTCCTTTGTATTTGGAAGAGCCCTTGAATTAGAAGCCCTGATGAGATTTGCCTTCCTGATGAGATTTGCCATCACTGTCTGAGTAACTTTAGGCAAGTCACATCATCTGTCAGAAAGCTTCAGTTTGCTCAGTTACAAAAATAAAAATGGTCATCTGAAAATCACAGATTTGTATGGAAAGGTAAATTGTATGTACATGAAAGACATTTAGAAATGGAAAGTGGCATCCCAAAATGATATTATTGCCAACATTATCTTGTGAATTTTATTAAGTTTATTAGGTTAGTTCACTGGCATGAATGAATGTAGGTGGAATAATGGTCCTGTCCTATGATGATAATATCACAAATTGTTGGGTGGGTTGTTGGGCTTGACATTTATAGGTAAGACTCAGATCCGGTGTCCCTGGGAAAACGCTATTCCGTTGGTTTTCCTTTTTATTTTCTATGTCAGTGGGAACAAGAACAGGTTGGGGTTCACATTCAAACATTTCATTTTGAATTGCAGCCTTGCCTTCTACTAGCTTTGTGACCTTTGGTAGCTTGTTTGATATTTGTGAACCACATTTTCTGTTTCTGTAACATAGAGATCATTTGCATGCCATTTCTTTTTTTAAATGAAACTCGTACAAAAACAAGTTTAAGATTAATGCACTACTGTGAAAGTGGTCTGTTCTCTTAATTTTTTAAGTAATGAAAACCCTTAAGTTTTAGGATCCCCACAGTAAATTAAAGTTAGTCTTCAGCTGCATTTAGCTCTACCTTTTCTCATCTGTAGATGAATTTCAGAAATATAATGAATTATTTCATTATAAGCTTCCACTTTTATTTCAGTCAGGTAAGCAGCTTGAAAATAAACATACCTTTTCTTTCCTTTTGTTTCTTGAGAAAATCAAGAGTTAATGTTAGAGGAGAATGAGTACAGATGAACCCTTGTCGAAAACTCGCCCCACGTGCTAAGAAAACTGTTTGGGAGAAATTATAATTTCACAGCACTGTTCATTTTCTTTATGGAGCAAAGCTATCTACAAATAAACAAGGGTCTCTGTGCCATATAAAATAATTAAAAATTAAATGTATTAAACTTTAAGGAATATAAATTTGGTAAATTTTGCATCAAGGTAAATTTTGAAACAGCCTAAAATAAAAACATGTAGCTAGAGCTTCAGAATGTAACGGAGTGTTTTTGTATCCGTCCATGAAAGATTACAGATTGGAATCTTTCCTCTACAGTCTTTATGTGGGAATATTGCAGAGGACAAATGTTCTAGCAGCCAGACACGCATGTTCTGATGGTATCACTCATCAAGTTTAGTAGATAAATAAAATACCTGTCAGCTACTTTTTATTTAAGAGAATCAACTTGTGATAAGTTTTGGCAAACCTAATACTTGGTAAACACGTCTTAAAAACCCTTAGTTTTGTGCTTTTGAACAAGTGTAGCAACATTAATAGGTAGAACTATAATCAGATTTTTAACATCAAACCTTGCTTTATTCAGGTTTCATCAGCCTAAATATTTATTTTGACTTATAGCTTGCTACAACTGTCATTGCACAGCTTAGCCCCCAGGGTCAGAAAATTTCCTGGTAAGCTGACATCAGTGGGGAATGGCTACTTTAGAAATTCATTAGTAGAGAGTCACCACAGATACACAGTGGACATTTTGAAAAGACTCCAAATGGAACAAAATAGACCACTAAGCCTATACTTTTTAATTCTTTGTAGATTAACTTGTGTGTGTATTTTATAATCACAGTACTAATGAATCTGTTACTGTGTGTCAGGTATAACTCTTGAGAGCCCTGTGAGATTATCTATTAACTATTATCCCCAATTTCCAAATGAGGAATCTAAGGCTAAAGTGACTTGCCCAGTATCACATGAGAAGGGGAAAAGCTGAATCTGGTCCTTAATACTTTCAATATACTGCTACTCCATCAAGATAAATACAATCTAATATTTTTCAGTAATTCAAAAGATACTTAATTCATACAATCTCTTGTAACTACGAGATATTTTAAAATAGGAAGTTTAAAGTATAAAGTATGAAGTTTTATTTTAAAGTCTCCAAAGTATATTTCCTCGTATATATTTAATAGTCTCTGATCTGTTAATGCTTCTTCCTACTCTTAGCCTTTCCCAAACTATAGCCTGTGTGGAGATCATCACTAATAAAGGAGCTTTCTTCTTTTACCAAGTCCATTATTCAAAGAAACTTTCCATCTCATCTCTCCCAGGGAACCTCCCAGTGATTAAAATGAGAGGATTGATTTTAACCTGCTCTGAGACACTTTTTACTCATAAATATACCTTTTTGAACTTGTGTATTTGTAGTTAATGTAAACATTCATTTGTATATAACTGCATTGTGTTTTTAAATTTTTTTTTCTGTAAAACTAAATTTCTTAGGTTACAAGAGTATAGATGGTAAAGAGTGCAGTTTAATTACCTTGAACTTCACTTAGCACCACATTAGCACAATGAAGTACTTAATCTTTTCTGTAATTATGATCATAGAAGATCAAAATAAAATTAGAATTACAATGATCTTGTATAAGTTAATGATTTTAAGTTGGTAAGGTGTCATTTATATTAGACAAAAATAGTTTAGAGTTAGTTTAAGCATCTCTAATAGTGGAAAATACAGGATCCTTATAAAAAGAAATAGAGGTGAAAAGTTCATTCTCCAGCTCAGGGGATATTTTATTTAATCTTTGCTTTAAATTAATTTCAATAAGTTCGTTTTAAATTCTTAACTTTTATTTTCCTGGGCACTGAAAATGAATACTATCCTATTGGGAAAAAGAATAAATCTTGATCCATTCTGACTAAAATCATTCTTTGTGGAATTTTCTTAATTGTAGTAACAATTAAATACTGAAAATCAAGCTTATGCCAACTTGTCTTTTTGAATGATAGTGATTCAATTGCTTTTGGGATGTAAGGGTTTCTTGGGATGAGGTAATCAAAATAAAATTATTTTTCTTTGTGAAAAGAAAAGCTATTTCATTTATTCTAAGATGAGGAATTCAAAGATTTTAGGTCAATGTCAGTCATAAAGCAAAAAGGAAAAGATAACTGAAAAACAGTTACTTGAAAAGTTCATATACATCAGAAGATTTAAGGTTTATCTCCATTTTCTCTTCATTTATTTTATATTGTCCTGAATTTCTCTCACATTTTATGTGTGTTAGTAAAACATGTTCCCCAATAAATACATGTTTAGTCTGTTTCCTATTGATTTTTATACACATTACAGTTTTATTACAGCACAAATATATCCTATATCCTGTCAGCCTCAATACTAATTATTTTTATTATATTTTATCATTTCAAAAGGTATTGTACTTGAATTACTCCATAATTCTTATGTCCCGCTAATTTTGTAGCAGGACTTTAGGTCCATGATTAAACATATTCTACCATTTGTATAATTTAACAGATTAAGATGAAGAATTTAGAAAAACATTCCAGCGCAATTTGCTTGTTTTGAACATCTGGTTAACAGCTGGAATAATAAAAGTTAACACAGCAGTAACCATCCTTTACACTGATCTCCCATGCACACACAAACACTGGGAAGGCTTACCTACTATTCTTGCTTTCTTTTGCTATAGGGGTTTGCTTTAAAAAGGAAAAGAAGATTTGAGAATTCTTAACTGTAGAAGGTCAGCTGAAATTTATATGCAAAATGAATAACACTGATTAAAATCAGCTGATTATATTTCAACTTCATTAATATAAATTGAAAAAAGGTAATTCTTGACAGTTGACACACAGTAATGATAGAATTTTCTTGAAATTCATATAAGCACATTTTAGTCAATAAACAGTGTTACAGTGTTTGTCATATTTAGCAGAATCTCAATGTTTAATTGATCGTTCGGGAAGAACTAAGCACACACATTTAATATATTTGAAAGATATATTATATATATAGATATATATAATATATATAATATATATAATATATATTTGTAATATATTTGTGTTTAATATATTTGTAAGACTATAAATTTTGTGTGTACAATATGTAAGTATCTAAAGTATGTTTTAACACTGCAAGTTTTTACCTTTTCAAATGAATCTATTTTTATGTCTTCTGTTTTCATTTAGTATGTTGATAACTTTGGGATGCTTTCAATTGAAAATGTTAATTAAGCTTTCATGCTCAGATCCCAATGAAAAACAGTTAATTTTCAAATTTAAAAAGTAATCATTATACTCTCAGTTATTAGAAAACACCGGAAGTTGGTATAGTGAATTGTCCTTTCAAGTTATTCAAAATCACTCAAATTGATACCCTCCCTTTTTAAAATTTTACTCCCATGTACAATCCATCCTCTGTATTCGTAGATCAACTAACCCTGCATTCGACCAACTGTGCGGATCAAAAATATTTGAAAAAAAGTTATACTGTTGTTGATGTGTATTATGCAGTTACACCTACAGTGGCCGTATCTGTATTGAACATGTACAAATTTCTTTTTTCTTGTTATTATTCCCTAAACAATACAGTAAGACAACTGTTTACATAGCATTTACATTGCATTAGGTATTATACATAATCTGGAGATGACTTAAATTATATGAGAGGATGTGTGTAGGTTATATGCACATACTATGCCATTTTACATACGGGACTTGGGCATCTGCAGAATTTGGTATCTGTAGGGAACCTGGAACCAATTCCCAGTGGACACCGAGGGACAACTGTATCTAAATTTCTAGGCCTATGTAAGGCATACTCAAATAGTGTGAAAACCATTAAAGATTAAGTTGAAATTCTTGTAAAGTAAACCATAATGGACTTCTTTGAAAATGTTCCATGTCTAAATGCTTCAGTAGCATATCAAGATATTTTTTTTGTTTGTTTTATACTTACTCTTACAATAGTTCAATGTTTTAAGCTCTTGCCAAGGAATAGATTGAGTTTTGCCATGTGCTTCTTCTCGTCAGCAAAAAGTTAATTTAGTTCAAGCCACATTACACTGGTTGTAGATGGCATATATAGAATTTATATGAAGCGAAGTTGAATAATTGGCGTAAAGAAAGTCATAATTCTTTGGTTTCCTTCCTCTTAGTCTACGATCATTTTGCAAAAATAATATTATATAAAGTTTGCATATAATCACAAATATGTAAGTACTAGCATATACAAGTACCTAGCATCTCACTGTGGTTATAGTACACTGAGTTCACTGATTTTTATAAACAAATGTTTGTCTTGGATCCTTCTTTTGTAAGAAGTATCCCTAGTACGGGGTTCCATGAGCTACTAATGGCAAACATTTATTGCATGTATTATGTTCTTGGCCTTGAAATCAGAGCCATGTAATAAAAATAAGGAATATATGTATTTTCCCAAAATAAGAACACTGTTTAAGATTTTTGCCATTAATGGGGAGAAGCAAACACTATAAGTGATCAAAAAGAAAAGGTCAGTATGGCCCATGGCCATTAGGATTTAGATTGGACTTTCAAAGATAAGGAATAATTTAATTAAAGTGGAGGAAACAGCTTTATCAGAGGTTGCATAAGAGAATGTCTGTATGGACTACTGAGTGGTGTAGAGATTAGATTATAAGAGGTATGGGTGTTCTGTAGACTGAGGTGGGATAGGGCAGGTAGTTCTTTATTTAGGCTAGGCCCCTTGGATTTTAATCTGAAGATAGTGGAACACTTTAGAAGAAATTTGATGATGAGCATGGTGGGAGGCAGGCTCAAGAGGTTATCATGAAGGTAGAGGTTGATGGGAGTTTCCGTTAGCAGAATTAGACTATCTGGGTAGTGATACAGAGTACCAGACTCCTTGAGGGGACCAGTGATTGAGGCTTCTGCAATAATCCAAATATAATGTGACTAAAACAGTAGAAATTGAAATACAATGATGAAAAGCCGTGTGATCAGTTGGAGATTTTTAAAGTGGCATAGGGTGATACATTTTTTTTTTCAGTGAAATACCAGAGAGAAAGAAGAGGCCTGAGTTTTGATGATTATGGCATTGTCACAAGTTAGGAATTTACAAAGGGGAGCTGGTTCAAGTTGAGTCAAGCGAGTATGGTTCAGAAATGATGGGGTCGAACTTTTGGCAGATAAGTAAATTGGCAATGTCCTCTGAAAAAGCAAACGGACTTTCATATTATAGCTCTGTCACTTAATAGTATGGGACTTGCCACATAAAGAATTAAACAAACCTAAGGAGCTTATGATAGTTCTTTGCATGTCTGGAGCTTAATGATTTTGGAAAAACATAGTAAACAATTGGAGAAAGCAGTCTAAGTTAATTGTCAGAAGACTACCTTATTTTGTACGATTAAAAATGACAATAACCGAAGATAGAGAATGGAGGTGAGGTCCACAGTGTGGGGCGAGATCATTTTGAGCCCTCAAGAGTAGTCTTGCGGTGAGAGGAAAACAAGATCCTAAGGCTTAAGTAAAAAGAGTTTTTGGTGAGGATTTAAAAGCTGTTGTCATGGGACATGCATTTTAGAAGTTGTACTTTTTCCAAAACCTTGTCAAATGTAATGTTTAAAATAAAAACAGTGCTATGCAAGGCTAAAGAGAACAAGACTAATCTGAATATAAAGCTATTTCTTCCTTCAGTTTTTCTTAAATACTGCTTTTTGGGGTCAAGGTTTTGTTCTAGTGTCTCTGTATTCAGCAATGGCAAATGTGTGTTTTTAAAATAATGTTAGAATATAAAATCCACCTTTACTAGAACATTTATACCACATGGATCACATATAAAATACCATTTTTAGTCTTACGGAACAATCTATAATGCATATATAATAATGTTATCATAACAGAATCATGAAAATAGTGTGTTGCCTTTCTTTATTGACTCTATTCTACAAATTAACTATAAAGCCACTATTCTAGAACTATACACTTATAGGGGAAAATGAAAAGGGAAAAAAATTAACACCTGAGATTTCAAGAATTAGTCTTATATCATGAACAAAATGTCTCTATCAGTTTCTTTTCAGCTATTATATCAACTCATTTGTCAAATAGATCATAAATTTTCATTATATCCATTTCATCAGCTTTTGTCAAGTTACACAAAATAATAAAAATGAAAATAGATATAAAATTTAAACAATTTATATTTTCTTTTAATTTATCTGTTATTATAATTCATTTTTCTTAAGTTTCATAAATAAATAGGAAGAAAACTATTTAGATTTTAAGAAAGAATTTTGATGGCATTTTATAAACAATAAATTATAGTTTGTGTCCACTGTATAATTTCTACATAGAATTGTAACTACTATTTCCCAAACAATTCTATTTTGAAAAGCTATTGGAAGTTCCTGATTTTAGAATCAACTTTTTTTCTTAGAATTTTTAAAATGAATGGTCTACACAATAATTGCCCAATAATTTATGCATAATCTCAAATCATATTTTAGTGTTTGAATAAGTCTTTATATTTTATGAATAATTTTAGGAATTCTCAACTTGAGATAATAGGATAAAATTATCCATTCAAGTCCATACAAACAATTTTGTGCCTTTTAAATAACCTGGGTTTGCTGAGATTGGCCATTAATATCTGTATATTATGCCCATAAAAGATAGTGTTAGAAATTAAATTATTATGAAAGAAACATTTTGCTTTTAAAGAAGATATGATTCAGAATTGCCCGCTTCTAAGTTTTGCCTTCATTTTTTGGAAGTCATTAATAGCTTTGAATAGATATAATTTCAAAATAGAAATTCTGCAGCTTTCAGTGAGCAAATTGCCTTGATTTCCATGTGAATTAAATACTAAAAGCCGAATCGAGTATTTGGTCTTCTGTTTTGACTTCATCTAGAAACTTCGTTATTAAATATGTGATAACCAAAGATGATTCAAGTATTTTAGTATATTGCAGATTGAGATCTTTAGAGTTTATGTTATCTATAAATTACAAGTAGCCTCACTAAAACATCGGCAGTGTGGCAGTTTCTGTACAATTTAATTTTCACTAAAAGCATGAGAGTCTATAGGAAAATCACCCTGTCAGCAAAATTTGAATTTAGAAATTCCATTCATGAAATAAAAGGATTATTTTTAAATGGCGCAAAATGTAGTGAGTGATATTTATCATTTTGTTAGTGATCAGTGTTCTCATTTGTCCTAATTTATTTTCGCTAGAATGTTCTACGCTTGTAAAATAGAATAAATAATTTTAATCACAATTTTATACTTTACAATACCATCAATGCATAAAGCTGAAGGGCTGTCACCCTCAAACACTGTATTTTTTTGAGTACCTTAAAAATGTTTGAAATTTTGGTTCATATTTAGGATAGATATCTTGTCATCCTACTGTTTTCATTACTGTTCTGGACCAAGTAAGGAAGTTGAAGACCAAAGGTTAAGTGTATTTGCTCAAGGATTTACAGTGGCAGAAGGATGATCTGCATCAAGGCCTTCTGTTTCCAGAGTATTTGCCCCTCCCCACACTTTATTGCCTCCAAATATTTGCTAACAAATTACACAGGAGGAGGGCAAGTGAGGGAGTTTGGGTGGGCATGGAGAGAGTTTGGCTGCAAGTAAGTATATTAGAGCAGCTTCCATCAGAGTTCAGAGTCTTATGCTCTTACTGCATCGTTTTTTGTTTTGTTTTTTTCGCTTTTTGGTCATCGGTTGGGGACATATTTCTCAGTTTTTAATGTTCACCTGTGTAGCGTGTGGATCAGATTAAATCTTTTTCGTCCCAGAATCTTTTCCCTTCTACTTTTACTATGTGTCACCTCCAGCCCCCCTACTGTCCAGGATATTCCAGAGAACTCTGTATCTACCCTGCTTGAGGATTGAGGAGTGAAGTACCCCTCTTTATCAAAATTCCCCTTTCATGGTATTTGGTATTGACAAGTTCTCTGTAGTTGGCATTTGGGAAGTTGTAGTGGTTTCATTTCTTTGCTGAAAATGGAGACTTATTTTTTCCTTTGATATTTGTTTTATGGTGTCCATTGGGTTTCAAGAATTGAGAAAAGGTTAGGAAATATGCTGATCTTCTGCAGTCTTTAACTGTAGTTCAAAATTTTTTTCTCAGGAGAATTTTATCTAAATTAAAATGATAAGATCTTAGTGTAATTTGTATACATCTGGAGGATAAAAACCACAACAGTAACTTTTGCACAGAGCTACATTGAGGTTTAATGAAGCTGACAAACATATGCAAAGTATTTAGCCAAGTACCATACACTGTAATAATTACATAATAATGCTTAGCTGTCATCAACATGACTCCATCATAGAAGTGGGGCTTTTTTTTTTTTTTTTTGCTAATGTTAGATGTATTTTTTGTTTGGATTTCACTTTAAATTCTGAATTCATTCGTATTAATAACTATACTTTATTCTGAGTTTAATCGGTGAAATGAAATAATTCCAATAATTTATATGTAATCTCTGGAGTGGAATTTAATATCATTGTGTTCATACAGTGGGGTGGGCTTTGACATTATTTAGAGCTATAATCATATTGACATAAATTTGTATCATGTAAGTATCAATATGTTAATGTCTAATTTCTGTATTCCTAAATTTATCAATGCAATATAATTTCTTAAAAGTTTATCTAATATCAAATGATAAATAGATATATTCTCAGGTTTAACATAGTGCCATTTAATTTTTTATGTCTGTATCCCAGCTAGAATATATTCATAGGCTTTATTTATCCCTGACCTTAGGTGAGACATTTCCTTTCTATAAGTCTCATGTACTTTATTATTAGAATATATCATAGATTGAGTTCTTTAATTGCATGCTGGCAGACCTGAATCTGCCCAGAGAAATATTTTGATGTATCAGCACATCATTTAAAGCATTTTTGAATTTATATGCCTTCGGTCAGCAGTTTTCTTCTGATTCTACCTGTCAGTTTATGTGTGGTTACTTCACACATTTATGTTAGATGTGTGACCATTGAAGGCATTGGAGGTTTTTGACTCTTGGACCTATATCTCTGAGATTGCTTTAAAACTTTTGTGTATCCATGTGACTATTCCTCTTTAGTAGAGTGCTGAACAAATTAGTCTTTATTCGCACCCACCTGTCCCATCTATTACAGGTGGATACCTGTAACTGTCATATTCCTCTTGGAATGACTGTTTCTATTTTGATCACAGGTCCCAGAGAATAACATACTATGATTTTTGTCAATGCCCATTATTTTACAGTCTATAACCTTATTTCAAGAAAAAAAAGTATATTAACTCACGATAAAAAAGTAGCAAATTAAGATTCTATCTTATAATATCGGTTTTGTCATTGGTTTTCATTTTCTCTTAGAATAATTTTTGAACACTTGTGACTATCAAAACTAGAGCTTATTTTGAACTTCGTAAGTATAATTGGATGATTATCCAAAAGTGATGATAAATGATGTTGATATTAAAGTCATGGAATTTCGGTGGCTAATGATCAAGATAATGAGGTAATTTAAGGGGAAGTGGGTTGTACTCTTTGAAAAAAAGTATCATATCCGAATTAATATGACTATTTTTAGTATTTTATAAATATGAAGTTGACCCACTGCTATCAATAATACAGAAAATGAGAGTGTCATTCAGTGGTTCTAATGGATTATTTTATAGTTAAACTGCCTTATAACTGATGACAGGCTTGGAGGGAGGAAATAATGTGACTAAAAACATGAGGATCAAACTTGGTCTCATTAGCTGGGATCAATTTACAGTCAATTATAAAAGGACTGAGAATGCACTCATGACTTAAAAGGGTGCCTTTGATAAGGTTTCACAGTGATTAATTGCTCAGAGTGTGATAAAACTAAAAATAACAGATGTAAGCACAACACATCAAACCTCTCAGTGGTTTCACCCATCTACTGAAATGAGATCTGTAAGTGCAAATGCTAATTCATAGGTTCTTCTTTTCTTAAAGTCAGCCATGCTGTGTCCTCAGTTTAACCCAGGACAACAGACTATAAAATAAGCTTTAGGAACTCTGTCAATATGAAATTATATCTAGAATATATATATATATACACACACACACACACACACACACACACACACACACACACATATGCACATAGAGTGCCAAAAAATGTATACACATTTTAAGAAAACTATATTAAAATTGTAATAATATATACCAGTAACAAAAAATGAATACAAGTCACATTTGACTTCTGCAATTACAAGGGGTGCTCACAGTGGTTACCATCAGTGTCCTGACACTTCTGATTATGGTGAACTATTGCTTGAGCAACGCTGACTGAAATGTCCACTTTTATACATTTTTTGGCACCCCTGGTATTTATTTATATATATGGTATTTATTTATATATATATATATATATATATATATATATATATATATATATATATATATATATATATATATATATATATGTATGTATATATAGCCTTAGGGAGTCATTCAAACAATTCTTAGAATTAATATGTGTTGCATATAAATATTTAACAAAAATCAATATGATAAAGAGTTTGTTTATAATAGCAATAATAGCAAAATGTCATAACTATAGCCACGGACAAACTATAAAAAGTTTATTATGAATATTTGAAAACAAAGTAGTACAACACTTTGGTAAATAATGTAATTTTATAAATAGAGAAATATGCTCTTTTCTTTGAGGATAAATCTACAAATTATAAAACGGTAATTTTTCTGAAGTCAAATTATGATTCCTGTGGATTTTTTTTAATAAAAAGTTTGAATATTTTGTTTGATTTTTTTTTTCAGCAAGAGCTCTGAGGCAAACTGAGTTATCAAGTAACTATAAAAATATAAGAAGAAAAGGTCAGTATTTACCCAAGAATTGATATTATCAGTGAGATTTAATATGAAGCCCTAGAATCCCGAGTATAAATTGGAACAATATTCACAAACAAATACAGATGGAATAAAATATTCAACCCATAGCATTAGAGGACTATTTGGAGAACTACTATTCAAATTTAAATTATCCTGTCAAATCTTATGGTAAAAGAAAAGAAAAAATATCTGGATGGGTTCAATGAGTCACTGTGTTCAATGTAAATGTGTAATTACAAAAATTGGAAGAAAATGTTTATATTTACATAATCTCAAGGTTTTTAACCTTAGGGAAAAAATGGAAGAAAACACAAGAAATTTTTGATAAAATTGATTAACAAATAATAAAAGAAATCTAATACATATCAGAAAATGTTATAGTCAAACCTAAAAGCCAAATTTCCAAATGGGCAAAATATTTACCAAAAAATTTTTAAATAATAGATTGATGTTCTTATTGCATAAACTGGTCCTATTAATCAAATCTCTGCTTTTCACTGTGCTTAGACAGGATATTATTTTAAATTAATAATGATTTAATCGGAAAAGTAATATAATGAAAGAATAGAGGATATGAATAGAAAACAGACCAAAAAATAAATCCAAAATAACCAGTAAATAAGACACTGAACATTACTAATAATGAAATGTGACTCAAACAGCAATTAGGATGCTATTTAGGATATGAATTATTTCATGTGTCAAATCAGAAATTTTTAAAGAAGCTGCAGTGATAATAAAAGTGAAGTGATAGGTGCCTTTTCTTAGATTACTATTGATAAAACACATGTAAAAAGAAATTTGTCAATGTATATCAAGAGCTTTAAACCAGTAACTCTGTATCCTACAAATATAACTGAATTTTCAGAAGAGTCTTTATGTAATGTTCCTGTATATTTTTTTATATTTGTCAGTACCTGGAAAACAAATTAATGTACCTAATAATAATAAGTAAATGATTACTTCAGTTATAATATGTTTTTATAATGAAATAATATGAATTGTAAAAATCATGGTTTTGATTATTTAATAACACAGAAAAATGACTCCGATATTAATGTTAAATGAAAAAAAGGTAGAAAACATTGCAAATATGTAAGTCAAAGTTTGGTTTTAAATTATGTTTGTATATATAGGCTATATAGAAAAACATCTAAATGTTAATAGTTTTCCCTCTGCTAGCATTATAGGTTGGTTTCATTTGATTTCTCATGTATATCTAGGGCTTTTTTCTAGTGAGTATAAAGAGCATATAAGAAAATACTATATAGTAATGTTAAAACTTTCCAATCTTGGAAGATATTATTTATTGCTGAAATACATATATATTACAATAACAATTACAATAAGTAAAGTTCAATTACAACTAACAGAAATTACTTTAGCTGTTAAAGCACCAAGGGTTTGAAAGGTTACATGTTTACAAAAGGAAACAATGCAGCAGCCGCATATGCAGCTCCTCTCCTGTGATGTCCTGACTGGGTCTCAGTGTCTAAGGTGGATTTTTACTCACAATATCTGTGCACCTTGGCTCTGCTCAATCTCTAGTAGTTTAGACTAGATTTTTTCACAGCATGGTGTCGCAGGGTTCCAAAAGAACAATAGCAGAAACTGCAAGGCTCCTTTTGCCTAGGATTCCAAACTGCATGTTGTTATTTCTACCATGTTTTATTTGTCAAAGTAAGTAACAAGACCAGCCCAGATTCAAGAGGTAGGGAAATTGGTACTTATGGGAGGAGCTGCAGAATATTGTTGCCATGTTTTCAATCAACTGTACTATATGATATGCTTTGGCTACTGGGACATTGAAAAATGCTTGCAATTAGATCTAGCCTCCTGGAAAGTGAGAGCCCACAGGAGAGAGAACCCGGCAATTATAGCCATACCAGATGTACACAGCTATCCTTGCCATCCCAGCCAAGGAACCCAGAAACATGACCATCCAGCCATAGCCGAATTGCCCAAGGATAAGAAAAAAACACCCAGACAATCCACATAATCTTGAGAAATTAAAAATGTTTATGGTTTTAAGCCACTCTGCAGCATAACCTAACTGGCTATAATCCCGTCTGTTACAAGTCAGAAAACAGGAAGTTACCAGGTTAAATATTGGCTCAAAACTGTGCAGCAGCTGCTAGAGCCAAAACCTGAAGCCCCATGCTAAGTCTTTCAACAACCATCATTAATGGACCAATGCCTTGAAAGACAAAATGCTTTCATGGGCATCCTTATGGCAGAGAGCATCTCTCTTCCAAATTTTGTATAATGGTGTGTAATCAACTGAAACTAAATTATATCCAGAACCCTTCTTACAGGAAAGTTTGAGAAATGTAGTCAATAGTACAGGAATTCATATTGGAAAGGTGTGATATCAGGATTTACTGTGATAAGAGTAGAAAAGTTGTCTTCTGTTACATTAATGAGTTGACTTTTAGAAAGCCCTCAGGTAGCCTAAAGATAGGGGCTGGTTGCTAGGTGAACCAACCATGTGGTTAGAAGGTTGGAACTTTTCCTACTCCCCACCAAACTTCCGTGTAGAGAGATTCTGGCTTGGAGAACATTTGGAAGTGCTGGGAGAGTGGTTCTCTTGGAGAGGACATGGAAGCTCCTTGCCCTTTCCCCATGCTTTGCCCTATGCGTCTCTCCCATCTGGCTTCCTACATATATCCTTTTATAATGAATCCGTAATCTAGTAAGTAAAATGTTTCTTTTCTGTCAGCTGCTCTAGCAAATTAATGGAATCTGAGGAGGGGGTCTTGGGAATCTCTGATTTGCAGCCAGTTAGCACAGGTAACAGCCTGCACTTGCAACTGGCATCAGAAGTGGTGGTGGTGGGGAAGGGAAGGCAGTCTTGTAGGACTGACCGCTGAACCTGTGGAATTTGATGTTATCTCTGGGTAGGTAGTGTCAGAATTGAGTTGAAACATGGGATACCCAGCTGGTATCCCAAGAATAGCTTGTTGGAGTGGGAACCCCCCTCCCCCCCACACACAGAACCACAACATTGGAATTGGTACTAGAACTTATTTAGAAGGTATACTAGATGCTGCACTGCTGTCCACCATATTTACTATAATCAGCATTGGTTCTTTTTACTTTTGGTAATTGTGTTCACTTTTATGAATTTTGACACTAATTTCCTATACCGTTTGATAAAGAAGAATGTCAGCACTCATATTAGTACTCTTTCTATATAGAAAGGGTAAAAATCTGTCTTCATATTAACAACTGATTAACATATATACCAAGAAACAGTTCTTATTCTTCAGGACCAAAGTTCCCTGTAATTTTTTTTTAAGTTTGGAATGGTGGGAAAGACTTATTGTTACTCATTTACCCCTATCTCCTTCCTACCTTACTATTTCCAAGTCCTTTTTATGTCTCAGGAGCCACAAATAAGCTATTCCTTACACTAGGACCTCTAGTTTCCCTTCTCCCCACCTACAAAGTATAATTAAATTTTAATTATATAATTAACATATATGCAACCTTTACTTCCTAGCCTATGTATCACTCTCTCAGAGAGGCTTTCTCTGACTCCCCAGTTTTGTCAGGCTCTCCTGTTACTAGGATTCTGTACCACTGTGTATTTCTTCCTTATGATCTGGTGCCAGGGGATGGGTAAATTAATTTTAGAGGAGAAATACTTACCAAAGGGGTGAGCACTAAGAAAATATTTAATCAAATTTAGCTAAATGAATGGATAAGGCCCATTTGTACTCTAAGGAGTTTGAATCTTTTTATCTGCCTTTGTCAGTGAAAGAGACAAGCTGCATGGTATACAAAGGGGTTTCTGGGTTGAGCTTGCCGTGGAATGGAGTTACTGTCTGCCACATTGGAGAATGTGATAATTCATATTATGTGTCAACTTAGCTAGGCCATGGTACCTAGTGTTTGGTCAAAAGCCTGTCTAGCCATGGCTGTGAAGATACTTTTTTAAATGTGATTAATATTTAAATCAGATTTTTAGTAAAGCAGATTACCCTTGATAATGTGGGTGGGCCACATCCTATCAGTTGAAGGCCTTAAAAGAAAAGATTGAGGTCTCCTGAAGAAGAAGGAATTCTGCCTCCAGACTGCCTTCAGAATGGGGCTGCCAACATCAACTCTTCCTGGGTTCTCTAGCCTGCAGACATGTTCTGCAGATTTTAGATTTAAGATTACAACTGCATGAACTAATTCCTTACACTAAATCAATTTGTCTCTCTCTTTCATTCACACCCACCCATATGTATCCTACTGTTTCTCTGGACAACCTTGACTAATACAGAGAGAGAAAATGGAGAGACGTGAGGGAAGGAACTCCACCAAGTGCAAGAATTTTGCTTGCATTTCTATTTAGTAGTGGCTATTTTAATTCCCATAGATACCCTGGGAAGTGAGTTTAATTATTATTGTCATTTAACAGGAGAAAAACCCAGCCCCAAAGAAAGGAAGATGTGCAGCGGCGTTCAGCACAAAGCCGTTCCGAGACACCCCCACAACTGTATCCATCTTCAAACACTTTGCTGTTCTCAGATTGTCTTGCTGCTTGCTTACCTGATAGAATTGGCTGTGGACCTTTTATTAGGCATGACAGTTTTCCTCAAATAAAGGAGGCTCTGGAAATAGAAGAGGGCACAGAATAAACTTTTAAGTGTATTGGGAAGCTAATAGGATTGTCACTTGGGTTGTACTAGGAATCTTGCCATTATGCTGGGTTTCAGAGATGGCAAAACGCTTTCTCCGTTTCTTTAAAAAAAGCAGTATTTTTCCAGAGCCTTTTTTATTTCACCCAATAGTGAACTTTGGAAAGGTTTTTTTGTTTTTCTTTTTGTTTTTTTGTTTTTCCTTTTAATTTCTTTCAAATTTGTTGCCTGATTCTTCTGAAACAGGACCCGCATTCTGATGTTTCACTGAGGCTGGCCTAGGGCAGATTTTTACATGCCAAACCCAGGGTGTGTAGAACTTTCCTCTTCCTGTTCTGCTACTCTTTCCTTAGAACTAGAAACAAATTGCCCCAAGAGTTGTCAAAATTATAGTAGCTTTAGGGGAAGGAAATATAAAATTGTTGGCTTCTTTATACTTTAAAATAAAGGACAGGCTTCAAAGCCCAAAGCCAAAGTTATTTCTAAATATCGCCATTATTTAAAACGTTCCCTGGAAAGCATCTCACGTCTGTTTTTTAGAACCGCAGAGTATCATGATCTTAAAACACCCTACTAGAGGCAGTTTTTCTTAGGTTGTCTGAGGGGTTGTCTTATTTATATATAGAGAGAAAGGATTTTCTGATATTAATAATGTGCTTTCTTTGATTAATTTTTGTCTGAAATTCTGTCAAAATATTTTAGGTGAAAATATGTGTTAGGTGCAACATAACATGATTGTAAAAGTGAAAGAATTTTGAAAGATGTGAGACATTATCAGACTTGGTAGAAAGCAAGTTTTTTTGTTTTTGTTTTTGTTTTTTCTCACCACAGATAGCTTTAAATAATACATAGCTACAAATAAAAACAAATGTCTATAAACAGCTTTTATACAAATTTGTATAAATAAATATACTTAGTATCACATGGGAAATTCAAATAAAAGTCTTATTTTTCTATTTTTGAGAACTTTACCAACTATGAGGGATGACAAAGCAAATACAGAGCAAATGCTAAAAGAACTAGAATTTAAATGCTTCTGGAAAGGGCTGTGATAGAGACACAACTCTTGGTTTAGGAAACGATCATTTCAAGTTTAGGTGAGTATGAGCAAGACCTCGAGGACACTTGTGATGTTTCAACACGGAAATATTAGCTATGGTGAATAATTTTTCAGAATACCAGAACCAGTCAAGTAAAAGAGGCAATATTAAAAGTCAAGCGTTTTTAGCTACAAATCAAATGTGTTTTTTTTTTTTCCAAAACTGTATTGGAAGATTAGAGGAACAAGCTCAGGGTTCACAGATGAGTTGGTTTTGCCTGGGTCACAAGGTGTGGATCAAAGTAAGAACGACATAGGAAAGTTAGTTTAAAGTTACAGAATTGTACACCTGAAATCTATGTAACTTCACTAACAATTGTCGCCCCAATAAACTTTAAAGAAAAAAAAAGTCAGTTTAAAGTTAAGGTTTTGCACTCTGTTGGAGGATATCCTCATTCAGGCTAAGTTTGCAAATATTGAAAATTAATATAAACCAATCCTAACTTTAATACAGTTTAGTTACAAGCAGTTGGTATTGTCAGGGATAGTTAATATTAGGTCGGTGCAAAAGTAATTGCGGTATTTACAATTATTTTTAACCTTTTACACCGCAATTATTTTTGCACCGACCTAATATTTTCTTCTGAACTCATGGTTAGAAAGTACAGGGATAACTGGGAGTAAAATAACCTCTGTCTGGGAGAAGAAGAATTCCTGCCTTCCACTCTTTTGTTCTTATGGCTGGACCAAAAATAAAATAATAAAATCGACGCAAGACTAGATTAGCAGGAGAAAAAAATACGTTTTTCCTGGTTTTTATTTTAATTTTTGTTTAATTTTAATTTTACATATATTTTTTTCTTTTCTACTTTGCCATCTTGACCAGAAACTCCCTCCTAAAAATCAATTTAATACATTCACACGGGAGAATCACAATGTGATGCTCAGATTATAAAGTGAGGGTTAAATTTTCCAACGAGGCACCTTTTTATACTGTTTAGACAAAGAATGAATTTGTGAGAAATTGACAAGACAAAAAGTTAGTGTCCATTAGAAAGGAATCTAAGTATGGCTTGGATATTCATTAACAAGGAATCTAAATAAAGTTTGGGCTTGGGTTCTAAATTAGTAACTGTGTTATTAGTAAAGGTTTGTTTATATATGCTTTTTCGACTCTGGATTTTCTATCTATGATAAGGATGTCTCTCAGTCCTTCAGGAGCAGGGAGGGCATCTCGTAGAGATTTATGAGTATTTTTTGCTTTTAGCGGGACAGTATTTCCTGCTTCTCGGGGACAGAGAAGTGTCAGAGAGCTCTTCTTGTTCATGCTGCTTTTCAGTTGATTTTAGTTCGAAATAATCAATATACCATTGTGGAATAATTTAAGGCAGCCAGCCCTGGGACGTGACACCTCCAATCTCCTTAGTCGGTTACGTTGATATTTCCACTTCCAAGCTTGCATCTTGCTGGTAGTCAATTGAAAAAAGAAGAGAAAGTAAAGAAGGTAAATAATACATCGTTAAAAGTTTTGCTACAAAATTGATGTTCAGACTTAAAGTCATTGCTGCTCGTTGATGATTTGTTTCATTTTTATTTTTTTCTAAATAGATTTATCATAATTTTTAAATTTTATAGA
This sequence comes from Rhinolophus ferrumequinum, assembly GCF_004115265.2. Taxonomy (NCBI): domain Eukaryota; kingdom Metazoa; phylum Chordata; class Mammalia; order Chiroptera; family Rhinolophidae; genus Rhinolophus; species Rhinolophus ferrumequinum. The sequence goes on from NC_046286.1 coordinate 30,936,980, forward strand.
ATTATGAAAAAGATCCATTCTCTTTCTCAATTCACCATTTTGTTTTCCACTCACCAAACTGCTTTATTTTCATTTTGGCATTTGTATAAAAAAACTTATAAATATTTACTCAAATGTTTTGATCTAAATAAAACCCTCTTTTAAAATTGTCTTCTAACATTTTGTTGTTTGCTTTGTAAATGAAAGTGTGCCATTTTTCCAGATGGTGTTATCGTTCTAGAATGCTAATGCAATAATGGAACTGTAATAAAACGAACTCATAGAGAGGGGCTACTGTTTAATCATCAACCTATGTTGTTAATGTTTCAAGATATATTATTATGCACTTGATTTTTTGTTTTTTAGTATTTCTATGGTTTTCCATTCATAGCTAAACTGTAAAATCCCGCAAGATGAGGACAGTATCCTACTACTTTTATGTCCTCCATAGATCTTGGTGCAAATGTGTTTTAAATTGTATGTATGTTGAATTAATGATACAGTTATGTGCATATTACTTGAGTCATGTGACATCTCTAAGTTACCAAAGGATTTTGAGTCTAGTAAACCTATACTTAAATAAAACTAGCTTCCTTAAAAGGGTAATTTTTTCTAAATTCTGGTAGTCCCTAATTTAATTTGCAAAAAAATGATGCAGTTACTCAACAGCCAGTTGTTTCAGAATAGTGTTTATTTTAATTACATTTTGCTGTATGATATTAGTAATCTTAAATAAATCCTATTTAATTCACATCATTTCCTTTTTGGCAAAGAATATACATAAAGAGTAAATACTCCATACATTAATTTTTGGCAAGAATAGCCACTTTATATTGGCAAGTTTCTGTTGTTTTTTTATTCAGATATTTGTATTTCTTAAAAGCCTCAAAGCAATATGTGTATTATGTAAAACTGAAAATTAATTTGGTTAGGCTGCTTATAGATTCTTTTCTTAAGTAGTAAGAGATTTGTTGTCTAAGTGCATTTCTACTGGTTCTGGTTCAGTACAAGTCTTTGATAAATCTCAGTTTTCCTAAGAATTATTTTCTTAAGTTATTTCATTCTTGTCACTTCATACTCTAGCTCAGAATTTTATTCATGGGATGTAGCTACTTTGCCTTTTTACTCCCCCCTCCCCACCACCACATGAATGTTTCAAGGGGATATTCAGAATTTATTATGTAGATGGAATCATAGAATTTTTAAAGTGATTTTAAGTAATTATGAACAGGGCTACATAAAAAGATGCATGCAAATTTCCTAACTTTAGTTTTTTTTTTTTTGTTTTTTTTTTAAGTTCCATCAAAACAAAACCAAAAAAAAGAAAAGAAAAGAAAAACGTGATGGCAGAAGGTATAATTCCGAAAAACAAACAAACAAACAAAAGCAAAAACAATATTGATAAATTGATCCATTAATAAAGCCATCACAGAAAATGCCATCTTGTCTCTTTAGGTCATTCCCAATCAAAACCAGAGGCCAAAGTGTCTTTGCTCCAGAATGATCTTTGCTTTTTATTTTCTTCCCTAATTTACAATACATTCTCAGTTGTTTACATATAGGTAGAATCTTAAGAGCACAAATCACAGTCCACCATATTTTGGTTGCCTCCCAGGGCTTCAAAAGTTAATTTCACATGCAGCTTTGGATTTCTATTTTCCTGAAAAATAAATCAGAAGATTCAAAAGTGCTAGACTGACATTTCCACAAGAAAATTGTGTGGAGCCCAGAGCATCTGTTCCATTTAGAGAGGACATAGCCTCCATTTTATCACAAGCCTACTGCTCCCACTAAGTATAACCCACAGACGTAGCCCACTGCCCATGCCTTGTAAGCTTTATAGTTTGTGATTCCTGCTGTAGAACATATAAAGGACACGTATGTAGAATGAAAAACTGCTTAAAAAAAGAAAAGTTGGATTTATTCGGAATGTGGATGAGATCAGAGGAAGGTTGAGTGGAGTAAAAAATCTGAATATTACCAGGTTCACATCATTATTTTCAGGATTCTTGATGATTGGATCTAACAGCCTGTTTTGTATCCTTTTTATGAATTTTTCATATTCACTAATTTTATTATGATTTTTAGTATGCAAGATGGTTAGTATTATAAAAATATTAATACTTCATTAATTCCAGGATTCAATTAAATTCTAGAATTTGAAAATACATTCTCCCATTTGGCAAACTGCCTTTTCATTTTATTGATGGTGTCCTTCACTGTGCATTGGCTTTTTAGTTTGATGGATTCCCTTTTTTACTCTATTGTCTAATTAAATTTAAGTTCTGCTCTAATTCTGTGACATTATTTAACCAGAAATTAAATATAAGGTATATGGGTGATAAAGTTGAAAACATATTAGGACATTTTTAAACTACAGTTTCTTTTGTTTTCTCTAAGACAAACTCTTCAGTGAATTGTATCATTCTAAAATATCAAATTTTTCCAAAATCTGTTGAAATGCAATGAATTAAAATTAATAACTGCCTTTCAATGAGGTCAAATTTGTAGCCATTCAACCCTCTTAACACCTGGATATTTGGATGAAGCGAAAAAAAATATCTGACCTGAAGTGATAGTCATAGTTGATGGTACTAAAAATCCTCAGTTTATCAGAGGATGTTTTCAAACAAACTGTTTTGAGCATTGATTGGCAGTTTACAAAAATTCTAATAACCTTGGTGATCTGATTTTTCAGATAAGAAATAGTAAAAATCTGTAATGATAATGACCTCATATAATGTGCTAAACACTGTCTACATAAAGACTTCTAAACATCCTGCAGTTTAGTGGTAATGCTATTTTTATAATTCTGAAGGGAAAACAGTGATTCTGTAAGTAAATGATCAAATTACACAGGTGAGTCTGGGTTTAGAACCAAATACACCCAGCACCAAACCTCTTCCCATGGCACCATTCCAATTCCTAGTCTCAGAACAATACTCAAAATTCAGTTTATTATTGGGTGGGCCTAATGGTGAAGTTAAGTAAGAAATATCTTTGGTATATTTAGCACTCATAGTTTTAAAAAATAAAGAAATGTGTGATTTATAGATGATGTAATACAGAATTGTATACCTGAAATCTATGTAACTTTACTAAGAATTGTCACCCCAATAAACTTTAATTAAAAAAACAAAATATGTTTCCAAATAACATTTTGGAGAAAACATTTCAAATTAAATGCAATCTGTTGGTATTTAAATGAGAAACTTCCAATTTCCTGGAGCACTGATAAAGAAGAAAAAGCGCATTTCATGACTACTACATGCATATCAGCAGAATCAAGGACTCTCAGAAAGCAACTACTAAGCAGTTTCGGTTATTATCTTTAAAAAAACATGTTGAGTTATTATTCACTCTGTATTAGTCTGGGTTCTCCAGAGGAACAGAACAAATAGAATATGAATCTATATATTAATATATAGTTGGCTCATGCGGTTTGGGGGTTGAGGAGTCCCAGGATCTGCTGTCATCAAGTCGGAGAGCTGATGGTTTAAGTTCTAGTCTGAGTCTGAGGGCACGAGAAGTCCAATGTTCCAGTTTGGAGATGGCCAGACACACAGATCTAATTCTCTCTTGACTTGGTCTGTTTTTGTATTCACGCTTTCAGTGGATTGGATGGAGCCCACCAATCCTGGGGAGGACACTCTGCTGTTCTCAGTCCACCCCTTCAAATGTTACTGTCATCCAGCTTCACAGATACATCTTGATAACTGGGCACCCTGTGCCTTGTCAAGTTGACATATAAAATTAACCATCAGAAACTCCTAGGGAAAAGTTGTATCAGTATTGGTTTTTGAGTCATTATTAATCTAATACAGAACTAAACACTCAACATATAGTATACATATACTTAACTAACCGGCTTTCAAAGAAAATAAAAAGATTGCTCTATATCTAGCACCACTTTTAATTAAAAATGAATTTCTTTCTCAATATTCTTTTCTTTTTTAACTACAAATCCAAGGTCAGAGCATTTATTATAGAACTTGACTAGATTCTGACTACCCTCTTGCAAGTAAATAATGATGATAAAGACAACAATAATGATCAGGCTGTGACTGACCTAGATAGTGCACTTTAGAAGTTACTTCCATTTAATCCAAGAGAGGTTCTGTAGCTGTCCGTGTCAAATTTAGATATTGACAAGTATCATATTCTTAAACTTGGCCTAGGATCATATGTGTTTATCCTGTCTGGTATGACAACTGGATTGAACTGTTGGGTCTAGGTGACGAGGAAATAGGCACCGATAGTATAAAGAAAGGCTGTGGGAGGCAGACAGCTCCAACTAGGAGATGTCACCAGCTAAGCAAGGTAGGTTCAGTGGTTAAAGCTGACCATGAAATGACGGATCCATGGAAGAAATTACTGGGCATTGTGGTTGGGAAACCAGTTGCAAAAGGGTAACTTTCTACTCAACGCTTGACATGTTGAAGCTCTCTTTCTTGAACCCACTGGTCAGATACATACCTTTACTGGCCTTTGACTATCTTTTACAAGAAAGATAGTAGTTTTTTTAAACACTTAGATGATAAAAAGTACTTCAAGTGTGCAACTAATGCAGTGTGCTTTACTTGAAATCATTTTATTTTGTTTTACCCCAAAAATGGTAATATCCTTGAAGACAAAAGCAATTATGTAAATGACAATAACAATCAAAGTAGCCTGAAGATTGAAATTAAACTAAGAAAATACAAATATTTATTCAGAACAATAAATTTCTATTTTGTTTACATTGATAACTTTCAGTCATGCAATACAGTGCACAAGTTAATTGGCAGAAGAAGTTCATTTAGAAACTCTATATTGTATACCAAATCAAATTTCAGAAGTGCTAATGAATATTTTTAAAAAGAACAACAACAAAAAAGAACAAAATAATAAACAATCATAATTCTTAAAGAACTTTTTGTGACTGGTCTTAGTGTCAGTGGGCCTTTTAACCATAAAAAGCAAAGGAAGAAACCATAACAAAATAGTTAAGTGTATTTTACTCCACAAAATTAAAAATTTTTGGTATATACCAAACACCCTAACTGAATCAAAAGACAAATGATATATAAGTAATTGATTGTATGTTTTTTAAAAATAAAATTATTGAATATTCTTAAATAAAAATAGGCAAAATGCTTGTTAGGTTAACGCTTAAGATACACACTGCTGAAGTCATATAAGTTGGATTACCTATTCATTTTAAAATAATTTGTTTTATAATTCTCAAAATCTATCTTACTGAGATAATCTAAGATGTTAAAAAAATATTTTTATGATGGTAGTATTTATAATACACTGTTTTGGAAACCAAGCACCCAAATATTTGGGCACTAATTATTAATTATTATATATTGTAAGGTGGGTATGATACATCTGTAAAACAAAGTTGATTTCAAATTTGTTTTTTAGCATGGAAAATTTATTTTCATCATTACTAATAAATTTTAAGAAGCAGGTAAATATATATATGTAAATATATATATATGTGTATATATATATATATATATATATATATATATATATATAAAATATATATACACACACACACACATACACACAACCAGGTTGATTATTATTTTAGACTATGAAATTATGAATATTTTTTCCTTTACATGTTTTATATTTTTAAAGGTTGTAAAGTCAGCATACATTAATTTCTATTAAATCAATGTTTATATTAAGCATATTGAGTGGGTCACTGAAATCAAGATCAATGTTGTGGCCTGACAGCTCAGGTTGTGTTGGTATTGTAAGGCTTTTGGCTTCCATATGGAGTGAGATGTGGGACCAATGGAGCAGAGGTGTGATATTGTATCTGACTTATGTTTATAAATATCTGTTAACACTTTTCTGCATTTAACCTTTAAGGTGACGTTCTTCTGTCTGTGCAAATGCCTCACAGAAGGCATAACAAATGTAATGGCCTGAATGTACCAGACAGGCACAAAGCTGGGCAAAGGGTGCCAGGTGTAGTAAGTGCATAGGAACGCGTATACTATGTGAGTGGTGAGAACACCAGTAAACTATTTGGGTGGGACATCTGCTTTCTAGCTCAAAATGATGGCTGTCATTTGGAAATGGGGGCAAATATTAACTGCTGTAATATATCACCAAGCAAAACTGAAAATCTAGATTTTTATATGAATTTTAAATTTTGTAGATTGTGGCAACACAGATGTGGAATAAACCTAAGTTCTGGCACGTTAGTTTGTAGTCTTTGTCTTGTTGTTGTTCACAGTGTCTTAGAATAATCTGTAATGTTCCAATATAGTTTCTTGAAAGCACTCATGTCTGCCCTCCAGCTTTCTCTGTCACTCTGGATTTAATCTACTTGGTTTATCTACCTGTCTATTTTATTTATTGATCTGTTTTGGTTCTGTTCCTACGCAGTGCATTTCCTCGCTGTCTGCTTCTTAGTTTTGATTTTACTGCACTGGTTGTTACAATTCCCATTAAGTCAGTTAAAAAAAAAAAAAAGAAAGAAAAAAGCTCAATCATTTTTTTTATAATAATCTTGTTGTCTCAGAGGCAAAAAAGGTACAAAGACGTATTTTTTTTTTAAAACCTCAGCACTTAAATATAGAATACGGCCATTTTTTAAGATTTCATCTTACATTTTATAATGGGGTCATTGAAATCTGAATTGAGATGCCTGGCCTACTTTTAATTAGGCCCTCTCTTTTAATATCTCCTTTATTAAGAGATACTTGATTTCCACTGGGAGAAAAATGAGAGCAATATAATATAAATTGCAATTATGAGAGATTTTAATGTTAATATAGGAGACATTTTCCAAAAAATAATTTAAGGATATGTTTACATTAGACTAGCTACACGTATATTATTTTTTGGAGTAGAACTGATGTCATATACCATATAATTAAATTTTAAGTTAATACTACTTAAAATCACCATAAAATTCCTTCTTTTTAATAATCAGCCTTTTAAGGTAGGAGCCTATACTTTTGTGTATTTTAAAAGTATAGAATTATGTAATCAAGGCGTATTTGATTTATCTTCCACAGTCATAGGAGGGTGGGGTGACTGTTTAACAAAACAGAGGATGAAAATAGGTGAAGAAAGCAACCATGCTTCACTCTCTTACTCCACTTTAACCCAAATATTGGTATTACTTACAACCTTCAAGGACAGACTGAACAGAAACTGAACCAACTTAAGATAAAAAAACTCATATACTTCAATGTTGAATGTCTCCAGTGGAAAAGTTGGATTTGCATTTCTGTGAATCCCATTAAATGGGCACATCTTGCACAGTTTCCAATCAACTTATTCAGTGCTTTACTCCTAAATAAATTAAGAGAAATCTCTAAGATTAAAAATCCTAATACAAAGGATGAAAAAGTAACTCAGAATATGAAGACACCCAGAAAGTAAAAGAAAACTTTCAAATAACTATAAATTATTAGTCTTAGAGAAATAAAATAATATGTTGAACCTCTGAAACAAAATAAGATTTATTTAAAAAATCAACAAACAAGAAAGAACTCTTAGAAATTAAATATGAGAAACAAAATAATAGTTCAATATATGAGGTTGAAATGTAAAAGTAAAGATAATAGAAAGTAAAAAAAGTAAAAAGATGGGAAGGAGAAAGGACAAAATCTTAAATGTATCCATCTATAAGATGTGATGTCTGATTGATAGATATTCCAAAAATAGAAAAATATCATGGTCAGAAAAGAAACAGAGTAAGTAATCATTAAATCTTTCAGATTAAGAATGAAAGACATGAGCATACAGATTTGGACCCAATTCCCCAACAGTAAATTGTGGCATATATGTGGCAGGTACATCATTACTAGTTTCTAAATATTGGGGATAAAGGCAAGATCTTAAAAGTTTCCAGAAAAACAAAAAGCAAAACAGAAAAATAGGTAGCATATAAACAATAAGGATAATAAGGAGTTAGAATGTCATTTCATGGTAACTTTGTAAGCTAGAATATACGATAAATCCTTCAAAATTTTTGAGTAACATGGTTTTCCACCAAGAATTCTATACCAAGTTAAATAATTAATCCAGCAATACCAAGTTAAATAATTCATCCAAGTTGACTATACGAGTAGACATGTTAAAACCAAAAATGACAGAAAGGTGTCTCCCCGTATTCTTTCTCAGTAAGCTTCTAGGTGGTTTACAGCAAAATGAGTTGTAAATCAAGAAAGGGGAAAATATGGGACCCAGAAGACAGGTTTCAGGGATAGGTGAAGGAATTTTCCAGACTAGTGATAAAAAGAGATCCTAGCAATCAACTGATCTAGAAAGAAGCCCCTAGAAGGGATGACTCCAAGAGAAAAAGAGTACCTCAGATATTTGAACATACCTAAAAACGTAGAGAATTCTACCTCTAAATTTTAAGATCCAGCCTAACATGTGATTTTGTTCTGATTTTTCCCAATCCAGAGGCAAATTAATAATCCCTCATTTTTTTATCAATTCATTATAGTTATGGTTGCCCTTATAACATTGAGTGGCTTTAAGGTGTCTTTCTTTATGCATACCTAACCTACTAGGTTGTGAGTGACTAGGGATCAGAGGCTTTGATTTATTCAAACTGTGCATCTGCAATGCCTGTTGGAAAGATCATGGCATGGTAAGGTCTTTATAATTTGTCTACATGTTATGGAGCATGGGTTTGAAAAGTCTTTGGCTGCTCTTTCAACTTCAGAAAATATTTTGCTCTGGAATATTTAAATAGGGCTCATTTTATATTTTATATTCATTAAACTAATTACAATAGCAAATGTTAATATAAGGCAAATTCTGTGTTATGGTGACTCAAAATTGAGAAAGCTAGTAGTTTTCATGTAGCATTACACACACACACACACACACACAACGTATATAAAACTTTGAAAATAAAAATGATATGTGATGTGAAATTTAAATGTCTTTTTCCATAACTCTAATAATATAATCTTTTTTTGCTATTATTCAAAGCTGATGTTTAGAAATTTGTTTTATATATTTAAACCATTAAAAGTTTTGCCACTCATATATGGATATTTTCCTGATACACTGTGAACATCACTATGTATATCCCAGCTACTAAAAGTCACTGAATGCAACTAATGTTTCAGACAGCATATATATTTTCATATCACTTTTAAATGTATAGAGGTAGCTTTTTTAGAGTACCAAGTTATATTATCCTGCGAACTAAATCTTTTTAATGGAAGGATACATTATCTGTAGTTATCCGGCAAGCCACAGATTACACATGAAAATTGGAAATGAATAAATAAATAAACTTCATGTAGTTACTTAGAGAGTAGAATAATCCAGATGTATTAAAGATTACATTAGGGACAGATGAAAATAAACTTAAAGTTGTTATTGAGATATGTGAGAATCATTATGTATAAGGTGGAAATCTAACATTTCTGTGCCCCAAATTACAAAGATAAAGAATTCTTTAAAAATGTTTTTTGGTGACATGGCTTATTGTGGAAGATTATAGAATTTCTCTTTCTGCAGGTCTTTGAATATAATATATATTTTAAAACATGTATGTTTGCTGTAAAGTTTTGTCTAAACTGTAGAAGTAGGCTAGAAGACGTCTTGTCAAAGAAAAAATTGTGCAGCCACGCTTGTTTCTATCCATAATTAACAAACACATATTATGTATTCATTATATACCACTCACCATGAATCTTACCTTTCAGAGGAAAATACTTTGACTACATAGCTTACATGAACAAATATACAACTCGTAATTTTGTTAAGTTCTGTGAGAAAGAAAAGAGTGCTGTGAGGATACAGGTGTACTTTAGTATGCTTAGTTTTCATGTGTAAAATATCTGAAAGTTCCCAAGTATATTTCTTCCCTAAATATTAGCATTTATGAAATGACTTTTCTGAGGTACATTATTCATTAAGATACACTAAGCTTTAGTGTAAGAACGATGTAATTTTCCAATGTAATTGTAATTTTCCATTCCTGTCAAATACGTTCAGAAAGAGAGCAATATATTGTTATCTCTATTTGGCTCTTGGGGAAATTGAGTTAAAAGGGGATTGAGTAATTTGTCAAAGAACATTAAGTAATGAAAGCAGGAGCTCTTTACATCCGGTCACTATTCATAAGACCAAGTTATCAGGGTTGGCTTATATAGATTGAGAAACAACCTAAGACCTCCAACACCAACCACATCGTTTTACAGATGATAAAATTTAGGTCAAAGATTTTGCCCACTGTCACAGAAGTGCAAGTTTAGCTAAAATGCAGGTGACTTGATTGTAAGCCTTTCTGTTCTTTTTACTCCCTGACCATTTGTCATTATCATTAAGGTTAACTTTAGATTAAGTCTCGTTTTTAAAGATTTTACTTTTTTTTAAAATATTCTATACTGTAAGAAATTATGATTTTCCCACCACCTACCTATGCTTAATTAGGTTGAATGTGTAATATTCACCCAAACATCAATGATCCAGAAAAGGTAAAAATCCCTAAAATGTCTAGTCTGAGTAATGATTTTATCTTTTTTCTCATGGTGGAATTTCTGTAGAGAGAGAGAGAGAGACAGACGGAGAGAGCCACCATCTCTCACTCTGGTTTGTTCTCCCTCAAATGCCAAGATATTTCATACTCACTTAAGTTTATAGTTTATATTATCCATTGCATTGATTTTTATGCAATTGCATGCTCCACTGTGTGATTATAGATATACATCTTGTGTTTCTGTCTTGATTTTCTATGAAGGGCCTGTGTATCCTAAATTTATATCCTTAATAACTTCCGATTACAAAGTAAGCTATACGGTGGGTGCACTGCATATAAGTGTTCTATGTTTAACTATTTTTAACTTTATTTTTCTCTTCCAGGTATTATGTGTTCTGTAAATTTTTAAAAACATAATTATTACTAATCTGAATTTTATGTTCCTTTATTAACATACCATTGTCAGCTGTGGGTTACATATTAGTGCAAGAAAACAAACTTCCTCTTAACAAATATATACACACACACACACACACACATATGTATATATATATATATATATATGCATACATATATATATATGTGTATATATGTATGTGTGTGTGTGTATATATATATATATATATATATATATATATATATATAATCAAGAATATTAATCTAGTTGGTGATCTCTACTTGACTATTAGCAGGAAAAGCAAGAAAAAAACAGATTTTGTGGTATCAAAGCCTTATTCAATTTTGAAGCCCATTTTAAAGAAAGAATACAGAAGTATAGGTATGAAAAAAATGAGTATATAAAACAAGAAAACAAATCATAACACTATGCAGCTTTAAAAAAAAATCTAATAAATGCCACAAGCATCATGAAAATCAGAACTTATCTAATTAATAACTTATCTGAGACAACTCTTTAAAACATTTTTTTCTTAAACTTTTGACTGCATACTTTTTAATCACCTCTTTATAAAACATCGGTTTTTTCCTAAGGGCAACAGAAAGTTAATTTAATTTTTTCTCTAGCATGTATTTTGTTATTGATAGTGGAGATGAGTAAAACATGTAATTGCATAAAGATGGCCTTGCTGTTTGTAGTGCTGCTATAAGTTTGTGCTCTGAAAACCCAAGTTTTAATGATTTAATTAATAAATAATTTATACAAGTCCCATCTATAAGAGAGGAAAGAAAGTATGGTGTGTTTATCAAGTGTATTGCCGATAGCAGAAATCTTTTGTTTTGGCTAGGCATTGATGGAAACCATATTCTCCACTGAAGAGTTTTATAGACCTGATGATTGCAGTAATTTTCCACAGAAATCAGTTCTTGCTCTGTACATTTCAAAAATCTTTTTTTCTCTTCCATTGCCCACATACTTCCACTGCTGAGCATGGTAGAAGATGTTTTTATTGTTACCCAACCAAGAGTTGGTAAGTTCCTTGTTGGTGGGTCCCAAAAAGCTAAAGCCTGAAGTGACAGGTTTTCTCAGAGAAAAAGAGTGTATTATTTGTCAGGCTGTCAGACAAGGAGACCAGCTACTAAGCTCAAATCAGTTTCCATGAACAAAGGGTTGGAGTAAATGTAAAAAATAAGGGTAAGACAGGCCTATCCATATTCATTCTAATTTAGGGGATCTGATTGGACAGTCTTGGAACTAAGCCATCTATGGTAGGGAACATGAAAGGAGCACAAGGGAACAGAGATTCCAGACTGGCATGGGATCTAACTTATTCATGGACCTGTCACTTTTTAAAAGGCTCCTTCCGAGTGGGAACCGTAGGACCTCTGTTACTTGAGTTCCGTGAGTCTTGATTCTGCTGTATTCCTGAAGTCAGTTTAGGGTCACTGGACTGCTAACTTTGCCTGCTCAAGTCTCTGGGAACAGATTGATGGGGCTTGGTCTGCTTTTCTCCAGAGAGCTGTGAGGAGGCCTGCAGTTATCTCCTGAAAGACACTGAAAAACAAAACACTAGAGGAAAAAGCAACAACTACAACAACAAACTATTAGGGTCTGGTTTCAGTGTCAGGGTCTGGTTTCATTATTGTGATAAAACTTTCACGTCACTGAGCCTAGAAAGTGACTGGTAGTAGGATTCCAGGAATCCATTTCTACCCTGGGAAGGATAACAATAACAGACTAAGTACATATAGGGATAACTATAACTACATAACTAGGTTCCATAAAACATAAGTTAAATGGATCCATAACTCACCTTCACCGTAGCCTGATCTCAAATTCCCTATGATTATTTGTTTTATTGGCACTCAATCGGAGAAGAAAATGTGATAAAGTTGTCTTGGAAAGAGACAGTGACTGTAACGTGATTATGCCCATGGACTAGCAATGGTGGGATGTTGTCACCTACCTGAGGCCTGAAGAGGCAAATAGAGGAAGTCCCAGCATTGGAGCCTGCGAGAGCTCAGGTTGCTAAGAGGGCATGAGGGAGCACAGCTTGATTAGCAGGAAGGCATTGAAGCACTGAGTCACCGAGGCTGGCAAGGGGTACACGAGTCCCTCAGCCCCCACCTCCTCAGGTCTCCTGGTGGTGCTTCCCAACTGGCTACTACAAGTAGGAAGCTGGAAACTAAGGGATTCTGGGTGTTGCATTTCATAGGATGCAAAGCTGAGCAGAGGACAGCATACAGTTAATATAGTGGGGGAACAAGCCAAAAATTAACCAGCACAGGTCCCAAATACCTTTAAATTGAGGTCAGAAATAATGTTGATTACCTGGGTACATGTGTATGTAAATTTTCAGCATTATGAGAAATCACTTTACCACTAATTAAAACGCCATGTAAAAGAAAGCAAAACTGCTATAGGTTTTTGTTTGGTTGGTTGGTTATGTTGCTTGTTCTGTCTTTTTGATGCTGGGGACTAAAAGAAACAAAACAATAAACAAAAGTCCATAAGGAACTCTGAGTTCATGCAGTCATGTAATAATACTCAGGGACTTATTGCGAAACATGTTTGTGAAGAGTACATATTATCGAAGGTGGGTAAATTGTAGTGTAAGCACAAAATAAATTATTCTACCAACAAAAGTTCAGAACAGTTTCCTCTCCCCCAACATTTGCAAGCCTGCTCACAGCATTTGGCCTGCCCCTTCTCCATGTATTTTGCTTTTCCTGATCATTATACTACAACTCCTGCATCAGTGATTTCCTAGAAATTACTCTCTCCTTAGGCTTCTTGGAACACTCCTTGTCCAGTGTGTCATGGTGACAAGCTTAAGTGGGGGTGACAGTGAAGGCTGTCTTAGCAAATGTGAGGTGTTCTTGCCTTTCCTCCCCTATTTAAGTTCATGGATCCTTTAATCCAAGGCGAAGTAAGTGACTCATTCAGGTGCAAATCTTAGCCTTTATGTGCTATTGTGCTGTGGAGAGCAATTTGTGGGACCAACTGCAACTCTGGTGTGTATGTGGGAGGTTTGCCCCTAAGAAGATTTGGAAATATTATAAGGTGCCTTTGTTAATTTATGTGTTTTTTGAGGCATGGAAGCACAGCTTAACATATAGTTTCCTCCTCTACAAGTTTCCTCCTCTCAAAATCTAAATCTCGAAAGAAATAACTCTTTGTGTGTATCATAATTATAGGTTTGCTGCTGTCAGGAAGAATGTTTCTGCCCACTGGTATACTCTCCATAAACAGGATCAAATTCCTTTATATTTTGAATATATTGAAGAAAAGTTGGCATTTCTAACTCCTGAATAATTCTACTTTATCAGTTCTCTTATATATAGCATAGACTTTTGATTTAGAAAAGCTTGCGTTTGACTCACTCTGCTAATTTTATGAAATTGAGTTTATCCTTGAAGCCTAATTTTTATCATTCATAATATGAAACTGAATAACAGTTACCTACTGTAAAGAATAAATCCTGTTACACAGATTAATTCTAATTTTGTATCTAGCATATGGTTCGCACCCCAAATAACAGTTCTCTTCTTTCATCTTTCCTCATAATTTATTATTATATGTTTATTTTCCTATTTATTTCACAGAGAACCTACTCGGCGTTACACTTTTCTTAAGGAAGGTAATAAATGATTCAAAGAATTTTTAAAAATAGCCGTAATCATTTCATAAAATACCTGGGATATTTTCCCAGACAACTACATACTTTATCCTACAACGCCACGTTGTTTTACACATTTTAGGAACTTGATAAATGTTTACCAAAAATAATTTTCACTGACTTTATTTCATTTGCTATTAATATAGATTTTAGGACAAAGTAGGGTAAAATACATATAGGTTCAGGTATAATTGTGTGTCCATTTAAAACTGGGGGCATCAGTCTAATATTTGAATGGATCTAACAAAACTGAATGTGTTTTGTGGAGTGCATGACTTTTTTTCTTAATTAACTGCCTGAATTGCGGTAGACATTGTGGTAGGTTTCTCATGTTTTCTGAAAATGTAAGAGGGCTAAGTCACAGCTGCATGAACATTCCAGAGCCTTGAAACAGGCACCTGGCATTTGGTTGATTGACAGATGAATGTGGAGGGCCTGAGCTTTATCCCTGTCAGGGAAATTTAAAAACAGACGTGGCTGTGCCTAGCAGCCACTTACACATGCTGTTTGAAGCTTCTGTATTATCAAGTATCTCAGTTAGTGGACTCCCCAGATTGGAGGCACTGTATTTAAACTTATAATTATTTATACCACCACCCAAATATAACTGATTTTAAATGCATTGATTCTTTAGATGCCACTCTTTTATCCAGCAGTTTTAGGTATGATGGCAGTCATTGGAAAGACATTACCATAGTCTTACATTATTTAAGTCACATTTTCACATTAAAATGAATTTGTATATATATATATACATATATATATATATACTTATATATATATATATAAGTTCACAGATTACTTTAGTACAAGCTAACTACAACTAAATAATAATAGTAAACACTTATTAAAGTGCCAATTTCTCTTGCTGCTCTGCCTGAAAGTGAATACTATCCTAACCCTTAATTAAAAGGACCATGACTTACAAATAGCTAAGTAAATTTAGCTTTCATTTTTTTTAAAAAAAATGCATATCTTGATTGCTTATAAATTTCAAATGCTTTATCTTTTCCTAACAGATACTAGATTAATTCAGTGAAAGAAGTGTGATCTTAATTCACAACCATATTGTTAGTATGTAAAAGATTGACAAAAGAATGGCCATATGTGCACAAATTATGCAATTATGTATCTACACACCCACCTATACAATATCTATGCTGGATTTATTTTAGTATTTAGACCACGTTATAATTATGAAAGGAGGATTTTTATATTTGTTCCTAAAAATGATTTCAAACATATTCTCTGGGAAAGTTAAAATAAGATAAACATTTTCTAACATTTGAAGTAACTATGCAAAATCTCTTGAAATCTGTGTTTTTAGAGTCCATTAACTTTGATGTCATTTAAAATGCTGTTTACATATGGAATAACTACTTTGATTATTCCCTAGGAAGTTAATTTGGTGTTTAAAGCACTGAAATCTGCTTTCTTCCACATTTAAAATTACAGAGAGGAAAAAAAAAAGTACAGAATAGCAGTATACCACGTTAGGATGCTGAACAAATATAAGCCATTCTCCTCAAAGTATATTTACTCCATGTTTTTAAACTCTTGGTTTTTATTTTTTTCTTTCTACTTTTGAGAAGTGAGATAATACATTTAAATATTCCATATATTACACCATTTCTTCATTTTGGTAAAAAGCAAAACAAAACAAAACAAAAAACAGTAAAATATACCAGGGGTTACTTAAACCTGTACTCTAGCTACCCAAAAGCCCATGAAATAAATACACATTCACCAGCAATGGTCCTTAACTAATGCTAAAATCAAACAGCAAGGGAAGCCTTAGGGATATTTTGAAGTGGTTGTGTGAGCTAATATTTTCTGCTGGCGGTTATTGAACATTTCGTTTCCTTGTTGTATTCCTAGAATTTTGAAATTGATAGAATTTTGAGACTCAATACCACTGTTTTAAAAGTTTGCCTTTTGACTCTCACTCCTACTCTCAGATGTGGGAAAATGATTTTTCCTACTGCAAAGGGAGTTGTAAAGAGAAATGATAGTGGTAGCTACTAGTGTAGAGAGAGTTACAGCCTTCAAAATGTCAACTATAAAATAATATTTCAAAATGGCTTTTAAAATTACACACTTAAAAACATACATTGAAAAAAAAAGTTGTCCTTGGGGCTTCTATGACTACTCCGTTCTATAGTATCAATTTACGGAAGCTTAGAAGCTGAAACAGACAGCTAGAGTTTAAGGGAGAAATAATAGTGGGAAAATGCTTGAAGTTAACATTTTTCCTAATAAAAATCTCTTCTCTTTGGGGAGTTCAATGGATGATATAGTTCATTGACCACATTTTTCCTCATCTGTACCTATAAATCCAACTGTATGTTTTAGACTTATGAAAATTAATTGCACAACAAAGAGAGTAAATGAAATGAACTGTTAGGCTTGGGGTATAGCTGTCTATTGAAATATAACCAAGTGTATCATGATTCTAGTAAAGAGAACATTGCATTGCTGTATATTTTAGAGATGTTCTTCTGCATTTAAGAAATTTGAAATTACTGAAAAGATATTTCTAGAACATTTCATATTGTATAATATACATCAGTTAACTGGAACATGGCATATCACTTACCCCTGATTTCTTAGGGAGAATTTTAGAGTTACTTAAAACTACGTAATGCGTGATATCTTATACTCTTAGTGTTTCTTTTCTCTGATATGTATCAGTCTTTGATTTTCATGCATATTTATGCCTATGAATTACCAAAATTATTTTTTTTCATTCTGAACTTACGATATCAGCAGGACTGGATGTTCCGTACTAATTGACAAATTAGATGCACATTAATCACCAGGAACACATGGCATTTGCCCCCAAATTTGGAAAGCACTCAGAAGTATCCTTTGCAAATGTGGGAGTGTTGACAAAATGGGCTGTTCTTCTTTGAACAAAACATGATGCCAGAGGCCTAGTGAATTGGTATATTGAATCCTATTTATCAGAAAGTATAAATGATACGAGTATCATTTCCCAACTTGGGTGGTAATGCAAATAGATCCATTTGGAATCACCATCCATTAGGACGGCAGAAACCTCATTTCAGTGAATTTCTGGTATGACTCTCTTTCCCCTCAGTTCTCTGAGATTTATCCAGGCTCAAGGGTAACTAATATCAAGACATTGTCACAGAAGTGGGGCAGGGGAACATACAGGTGGGAGGGCTAATCCACCTTCTTTTCAAATCCTGTCTACACACACAGAGATGTCTACTGAGTTGTCTATCATCCCCCATGACATTAGTTTTCCTCTAGGTTACCTCAGATCCATACTCTGTTCCTGTCAGCAGACCTCTTAAGGTCTGGTACCTCGCCCTTTTCATGGTGGCAATCATTTGGTTGCTTCCAGGCTACGTTAGGGGGAGGAAATGGGTACTTTGTGTTTCCCAGAATCCCCCAAACTGCCCACTCCTCCATCTCTGGATTCCGTCCCTTAACCACTGTCTCCTTGCTCGCCAGGCCAGAGTCCTATCCGTGGAGAAAGCTTCCGTCTCCTTAAACTCCATTCTTCTAAACATTGTGGTTTTGTCTTAGACTCCTCTCTATATCCCTGTGGATTTAGGCTTTTAGAAACCAAATTCAGGAACACTCTTCTCTTTTTTGGGTTGGGCTATTTTATATCTCCTGTTATGAGGCAACAGGCATAGTATATAGTCTATTGTCAGTGTTGTCCGATAAAATTTGTGATGATGGAAATATTCTGTGTGTCTGTCGTCCAGTATGGCAGCCACTGGTCACATGTGGCTATGAGCACTTGAAATGTTCTAGTGTGACTAACAAACTGAAGTATTCATTTTATTCAATTTTAATTAAATTTAAATGGTTACATGTGGCTAGGGGCTACTGCTAGCACAGGTAGCTGCTGGAATGCAGAAAAAGGACAAAGAGGAGAAATGTGAGACTTTAAAAAAATGGCTATAATTGCAACATATGCAGTCCTAAAATCGTATCTGAGAAGTACTGTGTGGTGGGGTGTCAAATTTGAATTTCACTTGTTACAATTCAGATTGCCTGCAAGAAAGAATTGTCCCTCTTACTGAATGCAATTTCTTCTTGAGTTCCTCTATCACTAATGGACATAGGTGGGTAGCAAGAAGAGTAGAGGGGAACAAATCTAAACTCTCAGTGGAGGGTCTCTTCTGAGTAAATTCTCAGTCTGCCATGAGAACTCTCTCCTTTCATTTCCAAGATGGCATCACAATGGAAATGAAAGCCTATGACTATGTCTTCTAGTGATGGGGAAAGACCTCCGCACGCAGACTGTTCTCTGGGTCTCTTCTGGTCTCTTTGGACTGGGGTTGCACAGGTACGATGTCCAGGCACCGGCTTAATTGCTGCTATTAGAGAGCAGGGCAGGTAGGTAGGACTCGTGGTCTGTTCTTAATGGCTCTTGCAGTTGGTGTCCTCTCCCAGTCTGATCATAATGTCGATGGGATCACACTGTTGGTTCTGTCAGATAGCACAGATGGAGATCTCTGAGAATGCAGAGAGTTTCTGCATAGTTTTCCCAGTGCTTTAGATCCTCCAGAGGAAAAATAGCTGCCTGTGCCATATTAAATGTGGTGGGGAAGAGGAGCCAGATACTCAGATGTTCCTGGAGTCTCCATTTGCACATCTGGAATTTCTGTTGTGGATTTCCTCAGCCCCGTACTGTGATTGGCTAAGGCCAAAAGTGGTAGTCTCTTCTCCGGTTCTGTTTATCTGAATCTCCCCTTTCTCCCCTCTAAAGGCTTTCCTCTTCTTCCTACCCGGGAAGAACTTCTCTTAAATCCTATTATCAGTGGTTTACAGTAAGCTTTTATGATCCAAATTAACCAAGCTTGAATTTTAACATTTAATGGGGACTTTTTGAATTTCTCATTTTCTCTTTTAAGCAAAGGCTGGCTTTCATGCTCATTGTCACTGTGGAGTCAGTGCCTATTTTTGAAATTAAAGATTTTTTTTCCTGCTTTAAAAATACAAACAACATATACAATAATATTAACAGTGCCATCTATGAGTTTGGGGTTTTAATAATTTTATACTTTGCTGTGTTTTCGAAAATTGACATTTGTCAGATTTATATCCTTGAAAAAGAAAAAAAATGGGAAATTATGAATCTTCAAACAACCTCATTTAAAAGGAAAATACAAATAACAGCTGAATTAATGAAAATGTTTGGATAAACTTCTGAATTTGATACTTTGTTGTTCTGACATACAGCAAAAAATCCTCATGAGCTTCTTTAAAAAATGTTTAAATTTATAAGATAACAAGAAAAAGATATTTCACATTGTAAGAAAAATTCTGAATCATAGAATCACTTAGGTAATTTTTGTTCTACTAGTTATAAGTAAGGGGCAGATTCCAATGTGGCTCCAAATAGTTGAACATTAAAGTGATTTAGAGATCATAAAAATCCCTTAGTCAAAAAAATTAGTCATTTGTTTGTATATTATAAAAGGTCAATATGAAACAAACTTAGCCAAATTATAATTACTTTTGCTTGTGCATTTGCTTTAAAGGAAGTCTGGAAAGCTCCAGATTGTTTTGATTAATTAAAAGACCTTTCATTCTCCTGTAAATTGATTCCATTGTGCAAATCTTTTGTAGCCTGATACTTCTTACTCTTGAATAATTATCACATATGCTCTTCAGTCAGGTCAATCAGTGGGAGAATAATAAAAAGACCTCAAGTGACCACAAAGAATCCTATGAAGATACTCTCTGAGGACTGAGAATGGGGTAGATCAAACCTTGAGTGCAAAATGTTCAACCATGATTTCATGTTAATAAATACAACTTTTGATATTTCTATCTAAAAATTAGCACCATTCTTTTTTGGTGGGTTTTCATGTTTGCATTTATGTTGACAAAGGTAAATTTCATAAAATTACTGCTTTTTTTTTTTTTTTCTTTAACAAGTTGTTTCATGGTCCTTTTCAGAATGGACCTGTTAAAAATAGGATTCTAATATTTTTAAAGTTAGAAAATTTCCTATATGGTCTGCTTTTGATCATCTTTTTTGATGTACTTGTTTATATTAGTCTAAGTGGCAGATGACTGACTTTTTCTCTTTGAACATGTAGACTAACATTCACTTACATTATTTGTTCTTTCAAAAACACATGAAATACCTTCTGTACTGGTTTTGTCTTTTCTCTCTTTTATCTTTATTTTTGGAGGCTGAGTTTTTCATAATAGCATTCTTTGGTGTTGACCCATACTTTTATTTATTTATTTATTTATTTATTTATTTATTTATTTATGTATGTATTTATTTCTTGATTTCTTTAGAGCAGTTTTAGGTTTACAACAAAATTGAGAGGGAGATATAAAGATTTCCTATTATCCCCTACCCCTCACATGCACAGCCTCCCCAATTATGAACATTCCCCCACCAGAGTGGTACATTTGTTGCGACTGATGAACCTACATTTACACTTCATAATATCCAAAGTCCATAGCTTATGTCACAGTTTATTTTTGATGTTGTACACTTTATGGATTTAGAGAAACGTATAATGACATGTATCCATCATTATGGTATATGTCATAAAGAGTATTTTCACTGCCCTAAACATCCTCTGTGCTCTACCTATTGATCTCACCCCTCACCAACCTGGCAACCACTGATCTTTTTACTCTGTAGTTCCGTAGTTCTCCTTAGTCTCCGTAGTTCTTCGTTTCCCAAAATGTCGTATAGTTGGAGTCATACAGTGTGTAGCCTGTTTAGATTGGCTTCGTTCACTTAGTATGCATTTAAGTTCCCTCCATGTCTTTTCATGGCATGATAGCTCATTCCTTTTTAGTGCTGAATAATAGTCCATTGTGTACATGTATCATACTTTATTTATTCATTTATCTACTAAAGGATATCTTCATTGCTTCCAAGTTTTGGCATTAACCATCATGTGCAGGTTTTTGTGTGGACAAGTTTTCAGCCTTTAGGCTAAATATCAAGGAGTACAATTATTGGATTGTATAGTAAGAGTATGTTTAGTTTTATGAAAACCACCAAAATCTCTTCCAAAGTTGCTATACCATTTTGCATTTCCACTGGCAATACATGAGAGTTCCTGTTGCTCCACATCCTCATCAGGATTTAGTGTTGTCACTGTTCTAATTTTGGCCATTTTGATAGGCGCATACTACTTATTTTATTAATAATTTCAATTTTTCTAATGGAATGACCTAGCTATTGCTGACCAGCATAATACTTATCATTGTTTAGAAAGCAAGAATTCCACCATCATCTAACTTCCTTGTCTTCTGTTCAGTGCAATAAACTGGACAGCGCTATTACTCATTCTACTAGAGGACAATGCCAATGCTTGCCACCTGCTATTTATTCTTTAAAATTTGGAAAAACAGACACCATTCAGCATTTTCCAGATTGCCCTGATTTCCAGACATATGACTTGTTCTTTGCTATTGAATATTTTCAAAAGCCATAACATTTGCAATCACAGGAACTTAAGGTTGAATTCTGGCTTCACTGATTAATATTCAAATAACGTTGTGCAGGTTAATTATAATATAAACTTGAGTTTCTTCACCTTTAAAATAGGATTAATAGTACCTATTGTTTAGGATTATTGTAAGGATCAAATAGATATATAGAGTCATAGATAGACATAGATATAGATAGATACTGATATAGTATACTACTAAACATAAAAGTATTATACCTGTTATGATATATGATATAATATAGTATAATATAATATGATATAATATATAACAAATGCCATTTGTGTTGGAATTGTAACTAATAAATGAATACTAATTATATTTTAATTGTATTGAATAATCTTACAATTCAGAATAGTTTTAAAGTGAATTCTTTTCATTTGATTCATAGTGTGCAAATCTGGAAAGGTCAACAAAAAAAAAGAAAAAGAAAAGCAAGACTTAGAGAAAATTTAAATGAGAGAGTAATAATTTGAGTGTGAAAGATTGTAATATAAAGAATAGGAACCAAGGAGGAAAGACCAAAACATAAAGAACTTAAATTATATCATGAAGAACTGAAATTAGTTTTTCACCATAAACAGAAAACCTTGTTTTTATTTTATTAATTTTTTCAATCTTTTTGTTCATTTCAAATGACACCATTGAATGTCTTACTACGTGATATACATAAAGTATCATTCTTACCTTTTTGAGTGTTAGTGATGGGCACAGGGGCATTAAAAAAACAACAGGTAACACAGAGAAACATGCTTATTCATAATGAGATGAAACTATGTTCACGAGAGAGGATTCTAGGAAAGTAACTAGGAGAGGTGTTTATTACAACTTAGGGGTTCAGGAAACGTCCACTGCGGAGAAAATGTGATCTGCCTTTGCGATTTTGAGGTAAAACAAAGCAAGGACACAGATAACTAGCACAGATAAATAGCAGGATCAAAGATATTATTCCAGACCTGTTGAGTCAAAATCTCAAAATAGGTAGCTTTGGCCATATATATTATTTGTGCAAAGCTTCCCAGGTAATTCTGATGCTTATCTTGGGCTCTTTTTGTATCAACAAAAAAGTATCTAACTTTTCTGTAGTTGTTTTTCCCCCCAAAAAAAATTAATAAAATGAATATAAAAATATTATTATGAAAATAAGTACCTATTTATAATAAAAGTATTTCCTTACATGCGACATAGTTTGGACCACAAATCCTGAAAACTTAGGTCCTGTAATATAAATGGACTTAAGCTCTTCCCTATTTAACAGCACCTGTAGAAACTGATTTTTTGAATGAACACTTTACAGTTTCCAGATTTCGGGCTAATATTAATATTATCATATATATATATATATATGGTGAATTACTTCTAAAAAGAAGAAAAAAAAGCCAGGTAAATGAGATACGCAATTCTAAAGAGTAAATCCAACTAATTTGTTCCTAGAAAATTTCAGAGTTCAATATTTCAAAAACATTTATAAAACCAAATAGATATTCTTGGGATGTAGTCATTTATTTTGAATACTGGCAGAAGGGGATGGACCTTCCTGGTTTGGCTGATAAGAATGTTAATACTTGGGGATAAATTTAGGAGACACTGAAAATGTATTGTCTGCAAGTAGCTGGTGGTAGTAGATTGATCATTTTTATTCCTATTTAGAGAATCACTTCCTTTAACATTCCCTGGGTTCCTTTGAATTAAATGGGCATCTCTTATTTGGAGACCCAATTCAGACCTGCTGGTATGGGCACAGACACAGAGAAAATACAAATCCTCAGAATGGTGCATTAGCGTGAAAAAATACGAGAGAAAAAGAAGATGATTGGACATCATCACCACCCAGAGCCGTTGGGCAGGACAGCATGCCAGAGGATGCTCATGGTGACCTGCATCCTAGGGCTCCTGCCCTGTGCCAGGCTTTAAACAGTCTTCCAGCTGTGGAGGTGTGGGCTACTAGGAGACACCTGTGTCCCCATCTGCAGGGGGAGGCGGAGGTCGTGATCTCCAACACTTGTGTATATATGTGAGGTGCTTCCTGTTTTCAAAGGTATCTCCACTCTTAGCCCAGTGACTCAAATTCTTCCTTTTTCGCTTAATAGTGAAGATGTCCACTAGTCATTATTAGGAAATCCACGAAACACACATATGCATACATACACACACAAATCAGGGGCTAGAGAAGATGAAGGGGTAAAAGAAAAAGTAAATGAACAAGATATGATCTCCACCTTATTGCAGAGTCAGTTATTAATACAAATAATGCAAAAGTACATGCAGGTGTGTGGGCAAGGGAGCAGGAAGAAAGCATGGGCCTGAACATGGACTTCGAAGTGGAGACAGGCAAAAGTACCAAACTCAAAATAGTTGTGCCCACAGCAAATTTTCAAGTAGACATTTTATCAGTGTACCACCAAATATTTATACTCCTTAAAGGCAAACGGTACATTTATTTTTATTTTTTTCTCAAGTACATCTATTTTATCTTCTAAACAATCTTTTTCTTACTACAGTCGGTATAAGAAAATATTAAGGAAAAAGGTACTCTGAGTTGGATTCGATTTAGCATTTCCCAGTCACAGAAAATTATAAAAGAGAGCTGGTGTAATTTTTCTCCTCTAACTCCTGCCATTAAATCAAAACTTCATAGACACAGACAGCAGTTTAGTGGTTATCAGAGGGTAAGGGGGAGGGGGCTGGTAAGGGTAAGGGGGGTCAAATATATGGTGATGGAAGAACTGACTCTGGGTGGTGAACACACAATGTGATTTAAAGATGATGTAATACAGAATTGTACCCTTGAAACCTACATACTTTTAGTAACCAGTGTCACCCCAATAAATTTAATTAAAAAAGAATAACAAAGAATACAAAACTGTATTCAACATTAATTTATTATTATTTTTAATGTGGTTGTGTGTTCTTCCCCTCAGCACCAATATCCAAACAGTTTCAGTATAAAAAACAAAACAAAACAAAACATAAAACAGAAAGCCTTTTACTAATCAATTGTTGTTTATAGTGGAATTGAGGAACGTTTGGATCTTTTCCTTCTTTGTAAGTAAGCTAAATTAATTGTATCATTTTTTTAGATTTAGTCCAGAAATTCTATAGAACACATAAAAGGCTTCGATATCCTAGTTGATATCTTTGATACTATACTGAATCATAAAAAGCATTTCAAAATGATTTAAGCAACCAATGAAACTTGCCATTATGAAATTGTCATTTATTTTTGTCAGCAAGAAAATGGCCTCTGAATAAATCTTACAGTGTTGGAAAGGGTACAATATAAAACCAAGAAATAGACTCTATTACCTGGGTATTTCACAGCCAGTGACCATAAAGTAATTTCAGACTAATGCTTGGACCAAGGCTGATAAACACAAATCTCTGCTAGTTCCCACCATCCTTTCCAGCAGCAGCCATCAATCACTGCTCAAGCATTCTTCCCCACCAGACCCAAATAAGGACCCACAGTCATAGGCACTAAAGGACTCCAAGCTGTCACTACTAATTGATCAGAACTGGCACGTAAGATGAAACCTATTCACCCTCCCCATATTTTGTTTAAAAATGAATCAGAGGGGGAAAAAGTTTTGTATTTCCAAGGTGCTTGTGGCTATGATTAGAGTTCTACCTCATCTCAAAGTAACACATCTTCTTGGAAATTTCTTTTATTTCATGAGCTCATTTTTACCACATTTTGGTTTGGGGCTCCTGATTGACAGCTTGCAAAACAACAGTAGCATTTTTCTCCTGTGCTTTGAAAGTCACAAATTGGCTTTCATTATTGTTAGTCTGCCTCAAAAAAAGGAAATCAAAAGTTTCCTGGATCAAATGCCGTAAACACATGACACCAGGAAAATCCTCCTTTTTCATGTTTGTTCATTGTCCCAATCACTCTTTAAAGATAGAAATGGTATTCATGAACACAGAAATGGAGTGCAGTCTGTGTTAATTTTTTCCCAACTAGAGAGAGCAAGAAACCTAGGGGCAATTGATTCTGGTTTGACAGGTTTGATAAATTTCTTAGAACCAGCAATATTTAATTTTTAATATAGTCTTTATTTAATTCATTAGTTTATTTTAGAACTTCTAATTAAGTGTCAGTGAAGCAGCCTGCAGGGTTCAGTCCTTTTGCACCACACACAGTAGAGTGGGAGTCTGCTAGGAAAAGATCTGCAGCCAAAATAATACGCCAATGAGCCCTTTCCTTCCAAATGTTAGAGTCTCTTAGTATTTCAGTCCCATTAATAGGAATGCAAATAAAGGTGAGCAAATCTATAGTCAGCCAAGATAAAAGAATAACTAAATATCTCATGGTAATATGTTGGTCCTTTGGGACCACTCAGGATGGTTTCTGTTTTCCTAATTGGACCCCGGCTGAGGCATTTGAGTGGAATATAAAATATGTAGGATTGGCTTTCATTTTCTGGATACATTTATATGTCCTTAGAACTTACATAATATTCATGTCACTCTTGGCCATTTCAGAATATTTAAGATCGATCTATGATTTTTATAAATATATATTAAGCTTGGGATTTTAGCAATATTATTGAAAATACTCTTTAGTAGCCATGAGGATTTTTTAAATAATACAAAGAATTGAATACATGTAATAAACAATTACTTTTAGAATTCAGTATTACCAATTTAAGTGCATCAAAATAATATGGATTGATGGTTAGTTCAAAAGATCAATAATTAATAGATATTAATAAACAAATCTAGTAAAATGATAACAGTAGAGTCAAAGTATTGGGTATATAGCTCTTCACCATAAGATTCTTTTAACTCTGCTGTATATTTGAAAATATTCCAAATAAAATTTTGGAAAAAAAACAAATTATAGATTGCAAAACTATATAGATAGATAGATAGATAGATAGATAGATAGATAGATAGATATATCTACATATGTATTTGACACTCAGAGTCAATGATTTAAAGTTCTTAATATGATTGCTTCTCGTGATTTGGTAAAACCTAACAAGAAAAGTAAGCTTAAATGTAATTTAAACAGTCTTTCCATAAACTAACTACTATTTTGTGGGTCATCCAAGGACTATAATTTTAAAATTTTGGGAGCATCATTTGATAGTCATAAAGGCCAGATTCAGACTTGAAATGTATTTAAAAAGTTATCATTCACTTTACTGTTTTTTTTAAAGTAAATTATGGCTGTATTGGGGACCTTTCCCGTTTCAAAGATTTAATTGACATTTTCACAAAATAAATGAAATATTAAATAAGGGAGCCTCACTCATTGAGGTTAGCATATTTCCCTTGATATGTAAACTCCATTTAGAGGAGGCCTTTGGATGAAGTTACAGGTGAATATTGTCAGTATACTTGCATAAGTCCCTAATACATGTTGATAACCTGTTTGATTATTTATATTTTACCATTGAGTAGCATTTCACCATTTTAAATGTGAATTATTTTGAAGAACTTTCTTCATGTAAGTTTTAAAAAATGAGATATAATTGACATAATATTGTGTAAGTTTAAGGTGTAAAGCATTGATTCGATCCATTTATATTGTAATATGATTGCCATTGTAACATTGGCTAATACCTCCATAGTGTCACATCATTATCATGTCTTCTAGTGGTGGGAAAACCAGATCTAGTCACTTAGCAGTTAATGTTTATAATAGAGTTTTGTTGTCTATAATTACTGTTAGGTCTTCAGGACATATTTATGTGCTGATTGCAGGTATGTTCCCTTAAACAATGTATCTCCCATTCCCCAACACTCCAGCCCCTGGGAACCACCTTTCCACTTTTTCAAATTGAGGGTTTTTTTTGTTTATTTGTTTGTTTAGATTCCATGTATAAGAAATGTCAGGCAGTATTTGTCTGTCTCCTGTTTGACTTACCTCACCTAGCATGATATCTTTAGGTTTCATTCATGTTGTCACAAATGACAGGATTTTCTTTTTTCTCATGGCTGAATACTACTGCATTGTGTGTGTATGTATGTCTATATATCACATCTTCTTTATCAGTTCATCTATAGACAGATATTTAGGTCGTTTCCATATCTTGACTATTGTGAATAATGCTGCAATAAACATAGGAGTACATGTATCTCTTTGATAACCTGTACTCATTTCCTTTGGATATATATCCAGATATGCGATTGCTGGATTGCATCATATGGTCATTCTGTTTTTAATTTTTTGAGGCACCTCTGTACTGTTCTCCACATGTCTACAGTTAATTTGAAGGATATTCCAAGTTTTTTTTTTCTTTTTACAAAATATAACAGAGGACCCCCTGGAATATTGAGGTTAACGTGGTATTATTGAAGAATCAAGGTTATTAAACACATATATGTTGTTGTTGTTGTAGAAATTTTGCTCTGTGTTTAGATTTGGGGCATTTAGAGAATAATGCCAACCTGATTATCATTCTCAAGTGAGCTTTCAAGAGATCATTAAAAGTGAAGAGAACAGCATGCTCCAGGAAGCAGCTATTTTTAACAGCACCAAATTTGAATTCACCTACTTTAAAGCTTTCACTGTTTTTAGAAAGTATTTCTATCAATAATTTTTAGATTACAAGTCTATTGAGGTCACAGTTCATAGTCGTATTACAATGATCCAACATTTTTGCCTCCTGACAGAATTCTTGAGAACCAAATTATTTCACTTAAAAAACAGTCTAAATAGAGAAGCTGAGTGTACAGGTTTGCTCTAAACAAATGAAAACAAATCTAAATTTCAGTTTAATTGGGAGTCCACAAGTATGTATAATTATGCTTTGATTTGATAAACGGCTTCTGAGTATTTTTTGCCTTATGAAAACCTTGCTTTTTGGCAAAGGGCTGCTGTTAAATGTGAAAGTTTAAAATTCTGTTAAATAAAATCCTATAACATGAGGTAAAATTTTGCCTCAAATTTAAGTGGAAAAATAAACCGTCCTTGCAAAATATAACATCTGCTTAATAATTTAGCAATATCATAAACTTAATGTATTTCTAAATGTGCCATCTATAATGATATTAGCATTAATGTATTTAGCATAATACTGGAAAAATATTTTTAAGATCACAAATGCATATACCAAACAAAAGAATGCTACATTTTTTGCCATATCACATTTGGAGTAAATCATGTGTCTCTTGGTTATTGTTCACGTTATCTGGAATGTTTTTGCTTTTCTTTTACTTGTCCAGCTCAGTTACTCTTCACTTTTTGGCACCAGTTTAGTTGTCACTTCTTCTAGGTCATTTTTCCTACCGGAAAGACTGGTTCAGCTATGTTGTTATTATTTTTTTTTCCCCACTCAAATATAGTATCCTGTAGCACTTTCTACAATGTTTACTTGTATATTTTCTCCACTGGATTCTAAGTTCAAATCTGGCAGTTTTGTCTGATGCGTATTCATTTCTGTTAGTGCCCCCCTCCCCCCAGATTAAATGCTCAATGAATTGGCATAGTTAACTTTCTGAAGTCTCTCTCTCTAAGGGTCATTCTAATGCAAATCAGCATTTCTGTGGTCTTGAAAGGGAGCAAATTAATTTCAGGGTCCCTCCCTCCTTTATTTTTTTCCACAATATGTGTTTATTAGGAATCATGATGGAGTCAGTGTAGTTTGATTATTCTAGGTCTCTCTTTATCAGTCAGCAGTCCTGCAGGAGGGATTCCATTAAATAAAGGGGCTACTTAGAGGTGTGGGCATAGTTAAGTTGAACAACCGGAGGTAGGACACACTAAGGACTGGTGTTAAAGAAAAACAGAGTTGGACAGTAGTTAAAGTGGTAAAAACAGATTTTATTCAAGAACTATTGCAATATTTTATTCAGGAGTTATTGCAATAGTGGGAAAGGTCCCTCAGTATAGAACTGGTCTCATTTCTGAAGACACTGACAAGTTGGAATTTACAGCCAAGAAGCAGGGTGCACCTCAGTGGATGGAAAATTACTAAGAGAGGAAACGGGGTATTTAGCTCCACTGACTCAGGATTCTCGCTGAAGGGAGGGTAGGATGATCAGAGATCACCTGGGGGATGGTGGAGGATGAGTAATTTGATCAGGTATCAAATTTATCCCATAGACGGTGGGGTATTCTCTGTGAATTTATGTAGCAGAAAAATTGGAAAATGCAAAGATGATCACAGAAGTCCGGAGGTCGAGGGCTAGTTGAGAAGAGGGTATAGAGAAGCCTGACTAGAGTTTGATCAAGGAGGCCTTTGTCACCAGCAACAGAGAGAAGCTGTTACCAGCCCTAGACCTGAATGGGCAAAAGGAGGGAAAATTGGAGGAGCTGAAGCTTACAGAATCTGCCACTGCTAAAATTGTGACCCAGTAAGGAGCGAACTGGGCATGGGGAGGATTGGGGAATGAAGAATAAATATCCCAAGTGGCTACCACAACAGGAGGCCAATAAGCAAGGGAGCCCAAGTGCAGAGGTCAGTCTTCTGGGCAAAGAGCAAGGCGGAGGAGAGAAAATGGAGACTGGACTGGTCAATAGAGAATAATCAGCACATGCTCCAACTGGCAGGTCCCTTTAGACAAATTATTCATTCCCTGTAAACCTACTTCCTCATCCATAAAATGTAAACAGTAAAACCTATGTCAATACAAGATTAAAGAAAGAAAAGGTGTCAGTCCTTTAACATATATTAGTCCCTATCATTTCCATGTTCTTGGTGTTCAGAGTATAGATATAAAACTTTACATCTCAGGTTCCTGAGTTTTGAACTATCTTTTGATTTGAGAGTTAATAGATAAGTTGAATATATCAAGCATGGACTGAAGAAGTAAAAGATACAGCAATGTAATTAAAACAAAAACAAAATTACTTTGGTGAATGTAAAATTTTCCTATACCTAGTCTGTTAGGAAGAGAAGCTTATGGATAGTGGAGGTGACTGTACGTGTGTAGCACACACATACCTCTGTGTGTGTGTGTGGGGGGGTGGGCAGCAGTGTTTCAGGACGTGCTCTGAGCTAGGCTGCCTATGTTCACATCCTGGCTCTGTCATGTACTAGCTTTGTGACCTTAGGCAAGTTACTTAATATTTATTTGTGTTGATTTCCCCATCTGTGTAATGGGGATAACAATATTGTTAATTATAGAATAATAGGAGATATATAAATTAAGTCCTAAGAACAAGTCCTGGGACATAATAAACACTTATTAAATGTTAGTATTACAAGGATATGCAATAATTTTTAATGTATATATAATGTTATATATCTACGTATAGTTATTCAATTATAATTCAGATTGTCTTTACTAAAAGATTTGCTGACAATGACTATACCGGTGACAAAAATGTCGATGTTTTGTTTTTGTATATCCTAATGAATTGATCATTGGTGGATTATGTTGAAACTTGTCTTGAGACAAAGCTAAATTAGAGTTTAAGTCACATCTTCTTGGGTTGTGCTCTGTAGATACTTACAATGTCTGCATTATATATCCAAATACCTAAACAAACTCCTTTAGTTAAATATTTTCTATTAGAGTGAGGTACACTCATGCTCTGCTTAATGATGGGGATATATTCTGAAAGTGCATTGTGAGGCGATTTCATCGTTGTAGTAACATCACAGAGAGCATTTACCCCAGCAGATTAGATAGTGTAATACAGCATGTTATGGTACTCAGCAGTGTAAGTAATTGTAACACAATGATATTTGTATATTTAAACATATCTACATATAGAAGAGGTACCGTTAAAATGTGGTATAAAAGATAAAAAAATGGTACCCCAGTGTAGGGCACTTACCATAAATGGAGCTTGCAGGCCTGGAAGTTGTTCTGGGTGAGTCAGTGATGAGCGGTGAGTGAATGTGGAGGCCTAGGATGTTACTGTACACTGCTGTAGACTTTATAAAGATTATACATTAGGCTATATTACATTTATAAAACAACACAAGATTAAATCCAGCACAAGAGAAAATGATTCAATCAAGAGATTTGGTAAACATGAGATATGCGAGGCTGCTGCTAGTGTAATACAGCGTACTGTTTTACAGCAAACTTACAAGTAGAATCAAATAATAAAAAATATAGTATAGTAAATACATAAACCAGTAACATAGCCATTTATCATCGTTATCAAGTATTGTGTACTATACATAATTTCATGGGCTATACTTTTATAGGACTGGCAGTGCAGTAGATTTATTTATACCACCATCTCCACAAGAACATGAGCAATGCTTTGTGCTTAAGGTTTCTATGGCTACAACGTCACTAGGTGATAAGAATTTTTCAGCTCTATTATAATCTTATGAGACCACTGTCATATTTGTGGTCTGTTGTTGAACAAAGTCATTTTGCAGTGCATGGCTCTAAAATCATTTGTATATAGTTATATGTGTGTATATGTACGTGTGTATTTGACAGAAACAATTTCAAATATATGCAATTTATTATAGAAAATCACGCTCAGTGAAAAAAACAAATGAGCTTAATTTTACCCATGTATCAGTTGTTTCCAGTTTACATGTTAAATTAATATAATCACATCAAATGGGCTAAAAATTAAAATATAATTTCATGTAAGTAGGAGATGAATGAGTAATTGCACTTATAAATTATTGAGAAATAATCTTTGTTCTTATTCAAAATAAATTCATAAAGTCATCATAATCACATTAACTATTAAATGGAAGAATAAAATTGGGTGAATTATTTTTCAGAAGAACCCTAGCAGTGTTTAAAGACTAACATTTAGTTTTTCTGACTCTGCACTCCCACCCCATTGCCACCCTAATTACAGAATGGGCTGGCACAGGGCCTCAAGAAAGATGTTCAAAGGTACTGGGTTCACACAAGGTAGAACAATCAGATTAAGTCAATTAGCTTTGGAGATCTGAAAATGAAGGTCAGAAAGCCTCAGGGGCAAAGATCCTGTGCAAGAGGAAGGCTGTGCAGAAATAAAAGGAAAAGCGAAGTCACAAAGAGAAGCACAGGCAAGAGCCTGGGCAGCCTTGGTGATTGAGCAACAGCCAAAGAGACAAAGAGTATCTGGAGATTGTCCCGTATCTCTGAGGCCAAATGGTATATTCTATACTTGATATCCACGAGATTTTTCACATAACACATTCTTGTCCTTGAGCCTGGGTCAAATTATGATTTTCTTGGCCAGAGTTACTTTTGATTTCCAGGTCTCGTTCCTCCATTAAAAAAAAAAAAAAAAGGCAATAAGTCAGGCTAGATTTTATTCATTTTTCTCCTTCTGATCATACAAGGAATTAAAACATTTCCTCCGCTGGTCCCTTGGCTTCGTGCCTCCTGTGCCCAGTGACGAAGTCGGCCATGACCTGAACTTCTTTGAGTGTGTTCTGTCCCCTGTCCTCATGTAACCTCTACCTAAGAAAATGACATTTTCCACTGAGATTTCTAAAGGTCTCAGTTCATAGATAGATACAATCTGTAAAATTAGCATAACTTTGGATCATCTTACATCATTACATTTTTAAAGCAAAAACTAAAGCTACTTCTAATTAAAGTTGTGTAGTACTTGAAAGATTCTAACCACTGACATCTCTGCTGAATATTTAAAAAAATATTTTGAATTATTTCAAGAATAGCTAATTAAGAACAGGATAATGACTTACTCTTGATACATTTGAAGCTTCATTGGATTTCTTTTATTAAAAATAGTTTAATCTTACAGAAAATTAAGTGAATATTTCATAGTTGCAAATGCTATCTTATGAACTTCTGACAGTGCGCTGTTTTTTTAGAGCTTGATTAATGTCAATGCCTATTATCAATCTGTACCTAATGTCATTTTCCTGCTTTAATAGCATTGAAATCAGAGGGAAAAAAATCATTATACCTCACTCGCTGGCACATACACTGGGGTTTTGATGAAAGGAAATGTATTTTGCATGCACTCTTTTAGTAAGGATTTGTTTAAAATGTAGGTTGTTCTACTTTAAAGCTCAGTGCTCTGGACATTTTGAACCTTTTGCTTCATTAACTACATTCATTCTAAAATACCTTTCAATTTAAAACAGGAGATAATTGTAATACCTTGAAGCAAATGAGATGTTATTGCAATAATTAAATCCAAAATGAGATGCAGATAGTACTTTAGACCTGCTGCTGTTTCAGCTAGTTAATAGCGAATAACATTTCCATTGGTCACACTGATTTCTTTCTTTTCTAGTTGAGATGGAGCACCGCATACTAATCGTATTCTAATGCATTTTACACGAGGTAAAATGTGTATTAAGCTCTATCACACTATTTTAAATTAATTTAACTTTGCAAAAATTATGGTAATTATATGGCATGATGCTTTCATCCCATACAAATATGCATCAGATTTAAGAAAATAATTTTACATAACAATAAGATTACTTGAATACTAAGTGCGTGTTTTTCCACTAATGAATTTGTTGGTAGAATTAGGGGCCTTTTTATTAGCTCTCTCAAGCTTCAGAAACTTTCAGTGTTTGAAATGTGCCTCAGCATTTCAGCTGGAGGTGCAGAGCCTGTCAACATGATAGGATGTGCAAACGATGATGCTATTTTCTCCAAATAGTGTGATTTATTTTTTATTTTTTTTTAGAGTGGAGGAATATTATTTCCATCAAGGACACAGCTCCTCTATTAAAATATTAAACTGGAATACTTTATTTGTGTCAAATTACGTATTCAAAAGGAAGTTTCTGTTTATAGAAATGACCTAAAAATACTATTTCTCTTAAAGAACTACTTCAAGTTGATGGATTTCTCTTTTGGTAAAGATTATTATGTTTGGTTGCTGAGAAGCAGAAAATCACTGTGTTCTTTCTGCCCCTCATTTCAGTCCCTGTCCATGTTATCCCTTATTGCTTTTCTCTTCTTTTTATCTTAAATTTTACTTCTAAATAATAATAGTATAATAATAGCTGATACATATTAACACTTACTGGACACTTACAGGGTGCTGGATGTTGTGCTTAATGCTTTGGAAGATGACTACACTTAATCCTCACAGTAAACATATAAAACAGATGTTCTTATTATCTGTATTTTATAAGGAAAAAAAACAAAAACACTGATGCTGGTGACGTCCCTGATGTCCCTCAGCTAGTTAGTGGACCGCACGTTTGCACCTAGGTAGTCTAGCTCCAGAGCTTAGGCTCTGAACTCCTCCCTCATCAGGAGGTTGCAGGGGCTGTCAGGTGGAAGCTGGGAGGAGAATGCAATCAAGGATGTATAGATAGTGTTATTAAACGTGTTCTGAATATAACCTTCAACCTGTGCTCTTATCGGAAGAATAAAGGATGCCTCATTCCCTGGAAGCCCTTTTCTTCCCCAATTGTCTTTGAATGTTACTAAATACTTCTGCTCCAAAGGTGGTGCTATGGATTTCTGTTGTCTTGCTCTCTGGCTCACCATGTCCCATCTGTTCTGCAGAGACTTTTATTCAGGGGGGTCCTCAGTCTTCTGATCCTGACCTTATTACTACCTTTTGTATTGAGTATGATACTGCTCAATGACTAGTGCCATGTGTTATTGGGTTTTATCTGGCCTCTCTCCTGGTTGCTAATGTGTTTTTGCTGAGTGCTTAAAGAAGAATCAACTTCCATTTCCTACACCTACACCTACCCTATTGTCATAATATTTCCAGTTTAAGACAGCACCTTTTCTCTTCCTGCCACAAGGAATGTGAAGGGGTAAATGAGAACCAGGACTGGTGCAACTCTCTGGCCCCTGCAGGGTGCAGCTGTGCTTACCTTCCTCAAGGCAATTCCTTTGCAGGAACCACTTATGAGTAAAGGGCATCCCTGGCTTCTACCCTAGTTCTAGAGCCTTAGACTTGGGGAAAACTATGGGCCCAGTGTTTCCCATCATTTCCTTACCTTATGTTCAGCTGGCTGCTCTACATGGAAATTGAACTCCTAGAGGTGTGCATTGATAATGTTAAGTTTTCCTGAGGACTTGCCTTCCATAATAGTTTTCTTTTGGGGACCTGTTTTCTTCCTCCTTCCCTTTCATTTCTCGAAATAAATGAAAGGCTTTGGTGAGGGAAAGGTAACTATTCTAGTTCCCATTAATCCCATTCACCTATCAAACTACTGTGGATTTAACCCCAGTAAGTCTCCATAGGTTTCTCTACATTCTTTGTTTTTCTACCCAGGCCAGGTCTCTTCATCCTCATGGTGAGGGCTGTCTTTATCTTTCCAGATCCCTGAACCACAATTCAAGGTCTTATTTCTTTTCTCCTGCCAAAGGTGTGAACTGTTGACCTGCTTATGTTTACCTTCTCTCTTCCCTTCTCTTCCCTTCCCTTCCCTTCCCTTCCTTTCCTTTCCCTCACCTAGTATGACGTTTTCTTTGTCTTGGACTCCTTTCTTCTTCAGAACACTGTAAACTGTAATTTCTAACCCCTGTTTTACAATGCAGTTCTCAAAAACAGCACATAAAATGACATATTTGGTATGTTTCATGGTTGGTTCATAGGAAAGCAAACAGAATTTACAAAGTTAGCAAATAATTAGAATTGTGGAAAATGCCAGTCCTCTGAAGTCTTAATTCAAAATGAAATAAGAGCTGTGTGTGTTTTCTACTATTCTCCAAGACTGCCTCTTGACTTTTTGCATGGCTATGCCCCTGCCAGCCTTTGCTTTTGATTTGGGGACTCATCAGCCTAGCAAAGCCAATGAGATTTTAGTCCAGGGAAAAGTGAGGTTGGTTTGGCTTCTGGTCAGCTGTTAGCCCACCCTTTCCAGAGAATACGGACAGGCCCACTTCTCTTTTCATTCTGATTGAGTAATTCACACTCATGGTGGCTTCGATTACCACCACCTTATATCTGCACAGTTACTCATCAATGATCCAAAGAAACATGTTTCCTGCCCCTTAGCGGGTTAAACAGAATCAGCATGAACATTTTTTTTTTTTTTGAAGGAAGCGCTATGAATATACCTGACTTATTAATGAGGTAGGGTTGGTAGGAGTGGCTTTTAGGGGAAGGCATAGTTTGAAATATGACTGTATCTTAAAGATTCTAGCTGTTTTACTTGAACTATTACATTATGGAAACAAAAGATAACTCCAGGATAAATATTCTTAAAAAGTAAGAATTAATGTTCCAGAAAATAATAACTGAGGCTAAAATATTAATAATAAATTTATTGACTTCCAAAGTACACTAAAATTTTTATGAAACAGAAGTTGAGCAGAGGCTTAATTTATGTGTGGAACATGATTATTTTGCAACTTATCTGAGTTCAGCAGAGATAAAAATCCTTTAATAAATAAAAAGGCAGCAAGTTTTACTGACTATGAATGAGAAAGCAAAGGGCATAGCTATATTAGCAATTTTGGTCTTGACCTACGCAGACATTTCAATAGCTACTATTTCAAATTCATTTTAAACTCATTTTTTTTTGAATTTTAATAGTTTTGCTCCTAACACTAGAATGCAAATGTGAATTTTTGCCTCTAGCATATTTTATTCCTACCCTGTCAAAATCAGTAGGAATCCACATTCTTATAATAGTACCCTGCACTTTTCATAAATCAGGAGGAGGAGAAAGAATATAGGGGTTAAAGTGAGAGGGTGTGGAAAGAAGGAGTCTTGTGAAAATGAGGACAGGGATAGAGAGAGACATAGACAAAAATATAGATGGAGGATTAAGGGAAAAAGAAACACTGGAGAGAGACAGGAATAAGAGAGAAAAACATGAGAGAGAAATTCAGTCAAATATGACTTTGGCTGTTTAGACCAATTGACTGAATTTTGCTTTTTCCCATTTACTTATAAAATAAACATTCTCAACTCCTATCACTGTTATTTGGAACATTAGGTATGTAACAATTGAGAGCACTGTTTTCTTTCTTGGAAGTAGCTTGCCAGCTTTAATTTTCAGAGTTCAAAGTCTTGATGTTTTTAAAATAAATCTTATTGAATACTAATGGTTTGGCTAAAGGATGAAATATTTTTTTTAATGAATTCATTTGGAACTTCATAGATTTTGATCAATTTATTATATGCTCTTAAATACCTCTGACATTCAAACACTGGCAGAAAATCCTTTTTGTATGTTTTTGGTTTGGGATTATTAAACCTGCCTTGTACCAAAATAGCTGAAGGTTATACTTTGAATCAGCAGATATTTCCTACTTCTCAGCCTTTTCTTTCAAATCAAATGGGTTTATGGTCTAATTAGGGATAACATATGGTGTGAACAATAACAAAATGACACCTTCATGGAAACAAAAAGGCTTGGAGGTAAATGGATTAGGCTCTTTTCCACAATTTTCAGTTTTTGTGAACAAATCATTCAGAGAATGTTGTTTTCAATCAAATCATCAGAACTCTTACCATTTGTCTACCTGCTCCCACTGCAAATACCTCATGTTTGGAAGATTCCTGTTTCTCCTTTCACTGGTGTCCTGGAGTTCATGCTTTTGTAATTCTTAAGTATATTTTATATGATAATATATATGAGATAATTCCCAGATTGACTACTGGCGCCATTTTGTCCAGCAGGTGTTGATCACTGCTCTGTTTCTGCTTTACTCACTCTCGCTCTCTCCACTTTGCTTTGTGAATCAAATTGGAAATTTCTTAATTGTATGTTAACATTTTTATTTGCTTTGACAACTTTACTTCGACTTTCCTTTCCCATTGTGATTCTTCCTTAGCTGCCCTTGTGAATAGATTGCCTTCTTTTTACCCCGACTTTATAACTTCCATCTAGTATCTTTAGTTTGAATACTTCAAGGTTAACAAAGGGCATCTCCTCTCCTTTCAGTTATTCACATGTTTATCTTTAAATCCACGTTAAAATTTTATTTTTTATACGAAGAAAGTTGAAATTAATATCTCCTATCTCAGGATAGTTTATGTATTATTTACATGTATAGTTATTAATAAATGTTAGTGATTATATAACTATTAACAGGTTTATTAGCAAATATATAGTATAATTATTTAAAACTATATATTATACAACATACATTATACCTTTAAATATAAGTATTTTATATAGAAGGAATATTATGGAGTCATTTCTATTCATTAGAAGAACAGTAAATACTTGCTAATATGTTTTAAAAGACCATTTTTTGGTTATATGCAATCTAAACACTGTTCTTATCTCTAAAATGTAAACAGTTGCTTGGGGATTTCTATAAAATATTTGAGTGCATTAGTGGTATTAAAACTACTAATTTCTATAAAACTCTAATTTCTGATATAGTCTTTTGAATTTCAAAAATATAAATCGTCAATCACGTATTATTTTCAAAATTTATTGAATGTTCATTAGTGTAGTCTGTTGAAAACCTAGGCAACAGTTTTAATTCCAAAGTACAAGAACATATAAAAGGAAACATCCAGAACAATAGGTAGATTTTCAATTAAGCTGAGTTTTTTGTCAAAAGGTGATTGTACAAATGGTATTTTTCATTTTAGTCAAGTCATATGACACTCTTGTCAGTGTTTACAAAAGTTTTATCACCATGTAGTTGTGTTAGTGGCATGGCTGATGCACAGATGTGTACTAACCACACCTAAGTTCATTTGTTTATTTTACCTAATAGACCATCTGGAAAATAATGATGAAAAATAGTGATCAGGCAGGAAGACACAGCTTGGTTGAATGTTCTGTGTACCACAATAGAGTTGGTATGTTGAAAATTGTTTTAAAGGTGTTTCAATTCAAAATCTACATGTAATCAGGATAAAGGGGAAGAGACTGAAGAGATTATAAAAATGGCAGGCTTGTGGGAGTACATTTTATAGTTGGCTTGTTTTATACATGGTATGTTACATACAGCATTTTATATTTCATGTTTTAGAAATAATAATAAGTTACTTCAAAGAGATGGGAAAATATAAAAACATTTGTTGTTCTTTTTCCTTTTAAAATATCTCCTATTATAAGATAGTAAATGTTTAAAAATATATATACTTTGGAATTAAATCTGAATCCCTTTCTTTTTCTTAACAGTTAGAGCTAAGTGATCCTTGGAAAGTAAGTTCTCAGAAATTGAGTAT
Source organism: Rhinolophus ferrumequinum (assembly GCF_004115265.2). NCBI lineage: Eukaryota > Metazoa > Chordata > Mammalia > Chiroptera > Rhinolophidae > Rhinolophus > Rhinolophus ferrumequinum. The sequence continues at coordinate 30,976,935 of NC_046286.1, forward strand.
TTTCATCTATAGAATAAAGTTAATATGACCTATGTCATATTTGAGGTTGTAATAAGAATCAAATCAGTTAATGTTTACAAAGGGTATTAGCAAAGTGCACACGTGGTGATTATCTTTAACATTATAGTTTTGCATTAAATAATTGGTTTTTATTTATGAGAAAATATAAAAGATCTTGAGGGTATTTTTTTCATGACAAAGAGTAGTTAGTAGGGCACAACTATAGTCTGATAAGAAAATAATTGGAAAGTACTTTAATATTAATAGCTGTCACAGTTCTACGCATTGAAATTACATCAGAGATTTAAATAGATAACTGGGGAGTGTAATCGTTCTATAAGCTTCTAGTTGATAGTTCTGCATTCTTTAGCATATGTTTGCTTTTTATTTTTATCCTGTTCCTATGCCCCTTCTGTGCCGGGTCTTGTGAAGAAGTAAGTTTACTATGTTTATAAAGCACCAATTATTTGGGAGACCTTTTCACTCACTTTTTCTTGCTTACTTTTCAGAATTATATTTTCTCAGTAATATTAGATTTTTTAAAAATAAATGAATAACTGAGGGATTGGTGAAGGTAAGTACCTTTCTCACAGTCGTGAGACTAATAAATGGTGCACCTGTACTTAAGCCAATGATTTTGTCATTGCATAGCCTATTCTCCTACTGATCTTTCATGCTATTTCAAAGATTACTTTGTATCTATTCTTCCACATTTATAAAAGGAAGGGAAGAAACTTTTTGGTAAATGTATGGACAGCTAGTGTACTTTGTTTTCAGCATTCCACTTGGTGCTTTACATATATCAGGTTATATTTCACTAGGACAATATAAATCATCCATTTTATTCCCATTGATGCCTGTTGGGACACTGTTGGCTACAATTAAAACAACTGAAATCAAAATAGTGTAATAAAAAAAAGGAAGCTAGTTTGCATAATAATGTGTCCAAAAGTAAGAAGAATGACTAATGTGTGAATAATGTGCAAGATCAGCGATTCTTTCATGGAATATGTGTGTTGATACATATATATGCTTGTGGCGGATGTTGACAGAATTTGGGATTTAAAACTACATGAGCTCCAACTAAGTGCCGAGCATTTTACTTACATAATCCCATAGGATTGGTGTTATTTAGATGAAAGAAACTGAGGTTCAGCTAGGTCAAATGAGTTGTTCAGGGTTACACAAATCATAATTGGTAATCTGGGCATTTAAATCCAAGTGTTTCTGATTTTAAGATTTGTGCTTTTTCAGTGACCACACCACCATTCTTCCATTAAAATGCTTTGAGAATACTTGGAGTTGGTCTATTCATCTGCTTCAATTAAATTATAGGGTGAATTTTTACTTGCTCATTTTCTGTGAATCCCTATGTTATAGGGATTATATGTATAATTTAGCTGAGTAGATTTGAAATATGATTCTATATGATCCATTGCAACTTAGTATGTCCATGTTCATAAAAGAACCTTCAAGCTATTAAAATCTCCTAAAAGTTGTATACCCATGGTTTACAGGCCCTGTAATACAGACTGTATTTTTCCATATTTATTTGTACATGCTAAAATTTGTATCACAGGTTTCTTTTCTAGAGGTTTAATGGAGCCAACTCATGCCAGCTCACAGAGCCACAATTTCTTGCTAACTCCACAATCAGTGACATCACATCAGTAGCTTGAGATTGTCCAGGCTGGAAGTATTTATACCACGGAAATTGGCAAACACTACAAATCAGAGCTTCCTCCTTCCTCCCTTACCCACCTTCTGTTGCCTCAGGAGGGTTGTTAAGCTTTTTCAAGCTCATCACTGCTTTTAACTTTTTTTGACTAGAAAGTCTGCTGAAATATTGGGGAGGTTTGTGAAGAGTCAATCAAAGCAAAATAATTTACCCTCCTGTTCCTTAGAGATAAGCTCTGACATTTGGAAATTATTTACTTTCTCTAAGCCTGTAAACTTTGGATTCAAATATTTTCCTTTTTGTAGGACTAATTTTCTAATGTTCTTTATTTCCATGAAGAGACATTGGGATCGAGCTGGCTTTCTTCATTTCTCGCTTAGGTGCTTATCTCTCTACATAGGATATTCAGCAGTTTTCAAGTTCTACCCAAGAATGGTTTTTTTGAAAGGGCTCTCTTTTTCAAAAAGTGCCACTATATTTTATAAGATATTTATAAATAAATTGCTTCAATTTTCCTTGAGCATCCTTTCAATGCAGGACGATATTTAAGGGAAATTTACTTCTGCCATATCAACAGTTTTAAATGTTAAGTATGGATAGCTCTTAAAATCCTTATAGGAATAGATTTGTACAAAATTCACAGCATATTATAATAATTTCAAATTTAGAGCGCTAGGTATATATGCTAATATAACCAATTCAAATTACACTCAATGAAATCTTGGCGTTTAAAAAAAATATGTATTTTAGAAGGCTGCATCATAACATGTTCTGGTCTACAAATATCTTAGATAGTCAAAATGATGAAAATAAAAGTTATTTTATAGAAAGTCTTCCTAAATGGATGAAATAAAAAATGATTTTCAGTGTGGATAAGTGTAGGGTAATGCTTTTAGGGAAAAGTGATTCTACATGTAAGTCACTTGAGTCTAAAAGAGCTCCTATACTGGAAAGGGCTGGAAATATCAGCTTTTTTGTTTGTTTTTGTTTTTGGTTTTTAGAATTTGATGGACTTCTATTGCTTAGAGACACATCTTTACATCAAGAGCCATATTTAATGAGTATATAAAAATTAACTTAAATATTTTCTTATGATCTTGTGAATTAATACAGCCACAGTGTCTGTCTGCCTTGTTATGTAAGCTTCAAGAAATATGGAGAAATTCTGTTGGACAGATGATTTGATCAAAGAAATATGAGGCGAGGCCATAAATCCCAGCAATTTCTCTTGTATTTACCCTATAAATCTGAAAACATTTATCCATAAAGATATATGTACCTCTATGTGCATTGTAGCATTATTCACAATGGCCAAGACATGGAAACAACGTAAGTGTTTTTCAATAGGTGATTGGATAAAAAAGATGTGGTACATATATGCAGGGTAATATTACTTGTCATAAGAAAAGATGAAATTCTGCCATTTGCGACAACATGGATGGATGGATCTTGAGATTATCATGCTATGTGAAATAAGTCAGACAGGAAAAGTCGAGAACCACATGACTTCACTCATATGTGGGATACAACTGAAAGCAATAAACGGATAAGACAAACAAACAAATAACTCATAGACACAGACAACAGTTTAGTGGGTACCAGAGAGTAAAGGGGGAGGGGGTGGTAGAAGAGAGTAAACGGGGTCACATATATGGTGATAGAAGGAAAACTGACTGGGTGGTGAACACACAATGAAATATATACATGATGTATTACAGAATTGTATGCTTGAAATCTATATAATGTTACTAACCAATGTCACCCCAATAAATTTAATAAAAATTTTAAAAAAATAAGAGACTAATTATAAAGAATTATATATTTTATTCTAGAAAACTGGAGCTTGGGAAAGAGAATAACTACAAAATAAAAATTCATCAATAGAATGATACGGTGACACAGGCTCATTCAGTGAATTGAAATAAGTAAGAATGAGGAGGAACTTCTTGAAACCCCTTTAAACAGTGAAACGTAAATTTTTGGAAACTTAAAGATAAAGACTGAAAACAGACTCAATAATGATTTTACTGTTCAGCCTGTTTTTCATGTTAAAACTCTTTATTCTGAACAAAATGATTAAGGATTAGAGATGTTTTAACTAACCATGCATGTTATGTTAGTGGTTCTCAAGTGTTGATGCGCCTCAGAATCGTGATGCTCGCTCAAAATGGAGATTTCTAAGCACTACCACAAATCTACTTAATTGGAATTTGTGGTGATTGGGGCCCATGACTCTAAATTTTAATGAACACCAGATATGATACAGCTGAGCCATGGACCACTTAGAGAAATCCTGCTTTCTGTTGATGTAAAGAAAGAAAGCCTAGTATATTTTTGGAAAGTATGATGGCCTCCTACTAATATATGTTCTGGTGCCTCTGTCCGCTTCTGTTATAATGATATACCACTGACACATTGAACAAGTCCTGTGCTGTTAAGTCTTTTCTCAAGTTTTTCGCTCTGGCTGAAATTTTCTTCTCTTTGTATTTACTCACTGAGGTCATATTCATCTTTCAAGACCCATTTCATATCTCCTGTCCTCTGGGAAATCTTCCTCAGTTCATTCAGACAAAATCTTTCTCTCAACCCTATATTCCCATAAGACATTGAAAATATGATAGCATTTATTTCAGTGCATCTTGCATCAAGGTAGAATTCTTTACCTATTATGTAAGTGCTTATCTAGCAACTTGAGCAGAAGTTGGCAAATTATGGTCTGCAGGCTAAATCTAGCCCACTGCCTGTTTTGAAAATGATGTCTTAATGGCACAAGCATGTCCATTTGATTACACATTGTTTAAGACTGCTGCACACTATAACAGCACAGTTGAGTAGTGCTAACAGGAATGAATGGTCCTCAAAGCCTAAGATATTTACCATCTGGTTCTTTAGAGTTTGCCAACTCCTGAACTAGAATGTGTGCTGTATTATATACTAACTGTGTATTCATGTTTAATAGAATGTGGAGTTTGTTTTGTTTTTTTTTAATTAAAGTTTATTGGGGTGAAAATTGTTAGTAAAGTTACATAGATTTCAGGTGTACACTTCTGTATTACATCATCTATAAATCACATTGTGTGTTCACCACCCAGAGTCAGTTCTTCCATCACCATATATTTGGCCCCCCTTACCCTCATCTACCAGCCCCCTCCCCCTTACCCTCTGATAACCACTAAACTATGGTCTGTGTCTATGAGTTTTGATTCTCATTTGTTTGTCTTGTTCTTTTGTTGTTTTTGGTTTATATACCACATATCAGTGAAATCATATGGTTCTCTTCTTTTTCAGTCTGACTTATTTCGCTTAGCATCATACTCTCAAGATCCATCCATGTCACAAATATTCCTATATCATCTTTTCTTACTGCCGAATAGTATTCCATTGTGTATATATACCACAACTTCTTTATCCATTCATCTATCGAAGGACATTTTGGTTTTTTCCACGTCTTGGCCACCGTAAATAAAGCTGGAATGAACATTGGAGCACACTTGCAGATTGGTGCAGCCGGTATGGAAGGCAGTGTGTAGGTTCCTCAAAAAATTACGAATAGAATTACCATATGACCCAGCAATCCGTCTCCTGGGTATCAACCCAAAAAATCTGAAAACATTTATGCATAAAGAATGTGGAGATTTAATATTGTCTGAATTACATAAAATAGTTGACTAAAGCATAAAAAGATGGTTGGGAAATATATGTTTATCATGCCAATGAAGGAAGTGTAAACTCGATTCCCATTGCTGCCACACTTTGGTTTTGAGTCCCTGTCTTTGCTCCACAAGAGCTTTCTGTGATGATGGAAAGTGTTCTCTCTCTCTGTTGTTCAATGCAGGGACCAGCAGGCCCACGTGGCTATCGAGCCCTTGACATGTGACTAGTGCAACTGACTAACTGAATTTTAATCTAATTTAATTTAATGTAAAATTAATTAAAATATTATAGCTAGTGGATATTATATTGGACAGTATAAAGGGAGGAAAAATAGTTTTATAAATAATTCCACCTAATGACAAACAGCATGAAAAAAGAGTGAGAAAGAGAGAAAAATTAATCAAAATCTATACGATAGCTCTGATTACTTCTGTATGCAGTGGAAAGGTATATGACCCCTACTTGTATTTTGGCTAAGTACTCTAAGGTTTGGATGTAAAAAAATTAGAAACCAATTCCAAAAGACAGACTAAAATTCTTACAGATATAAGCTCTTTCCTTACATTTCCATTTTTTAAATTGTCTTTCAGCATTTGCGTTGATGAGCTGGCGTCCTTGCAAAAACTAAATGGTACCAAGGTAAAAGTGAAAGAAGGAAATTAGAAATTCCTAAAGATTTACACATACATTCTACACATAAGTGTGTGTGCACTGAGGTTGGGCATGGAGTATAACTGTAGGGACAGAGAAAAGAAGGGAAAAGATAGACGAGCTGAGGACTTTATGTGCATTCTCATTGGTGGTGAAGAAATGGGAGGCTTTCATGTTTTCCAAACATTTTTGTGTAATTATCATCATTTCACTTTTTTTTTACTGAAATTTAAACATCCTTTTGCACATGCACGTGTTTGATAAGAATCCTATGGCTGTGGAAAAGTACAAATTCAAGATGTTCATTGTGAATTAATATGTTTAAACCTACACACCTTCTTTGGGGCAGAGAAGAGAGACTCGTCTAGCATTTGAGATTGAATAGGGTGGAAAGCAAGTTGTTTCTTATGCTACCTTTCAGAGAACAATAAAACAGTCATTTAATATTTTGTTTCACCAAGTTGGTAGATTTGCCCTGTCAATCAGTATAGACCAAGCATAGTTTAGCAAGATAACTGAACTTTTTCTTTGTAGTAGTCATTTTCATGTCTTAAGTAGTCATTTTAATACCGTGCTCAAGTTTCTGAGAGTTTTCTGCTCTTCAAAATGGGTGAGGCATCTACCTGAATTATCACCTCAAATTTAGTATAATATCTATAGATGTAGGTATATTTATATATAAATATAGATATTGTATAGAAAGGTATCATTTGATATATACATCTAAAATATATGTATATATTTAATATAAAATATATTTATGTATGTGTTTGCTCTGGTCTACTGTAAATTGCCTAACAGAGCAGAGGAAGGAAAGGCAATATTTTAAATTGATTTATATGCCCCAAGAGGTGGCAATCCTTAATATTAGGTGAATTCTCATTTTCCAATGTGAAGATCTTTAAACGTGGAGGAGAGAATAGGACAACTTGAATAAATTTTTAGAAATAGATCTTAAATATCTCTTTAATGTGTGATATTTAATTTATTAATGTAACTACACAATAATTTTTTTAAAATAATTTTTCTGCACTCACATTTTATGAAACAATTTTTTCATTCTTTTCATATGAATTTTATGCAGAACTGTGTCTACATCATCACCAGGGTTATTTTTTGGTTTGTATGATACAGATTAACAATATCAGCACTTCCTACCAAATATTTGAAATACAGCCCTTTTTGAATCTATGTGTGATTTTCTTCCAAGCCACAAATATTCATTAGCATAGAGTGAGGATTTAAAACATTGACCCTGATATGTATGTTCGTATGTGCCACAAAGCATCATTGCTCCTTAAAAGGTGAGGTTATAGTGCTTTGAATAATAAGTGAATTTGCATTACATTTATTTTCCTCCTTTTTTAATTAAATTAGTTTACTTGTGTACCCCAAATCATCATTGCTTGAGGTCATTTCAGCTGGTGTGTGCTCCAAAATAGCACTTTATTTTGAAAAATAAAGTTATTGCATTTGCCCCATAATATGAGATGCTATATGAACATTCAAATATAAATCAACTCTTTATTTCCTAAGGGATAGTTTTAGGACACGGCCTCATCTTATCTATATTTAATTATTACATATGGACACAGCCTCATCTATATTTAATTAATACATATTAATTATTACATATTAATTATTACCTATATTTAATTATTACATTACATCTTATCTATATTTAATTATTACATATTCATTTAGACGTGAGACCAAGAAAACAAGCAAGCAAACAAAAAAGCAAGGAAAAAAATCTTATAAATTCCAAGGAGGAAATTGTGTGCATCAAAAGCCCCCAAGGGAATGGTGTTCTCTGGAGGACCACTAGGGGGGTTTTCAAGGGCTTCATATGGTGACATTTGTTTTGCAAATTTTCATCTGTGGACAGGGTTATACTCAAAAAACAATGTGTGTAGATATAAGCATTCTATCATACAACCAACTTCTGTTCTGATTTTATGCTCAGCTAGCAAACTTCTGATAATTTGGGTTCCTATGTAGTTTGCTTATAAAAATATAATACGAAGATGTGACTCGGAAAAAGATAATATGATTCATGTTAGCAGTCCTTAGATTGGCTAGGTCCCACGTTTGCCTCCATGACTTTCCCTTTTGTCTGTTTTTCCCAGCTGGCGCAGCTTTCTTTTAACAGGTGTCTTCCATCTTCTTATGTTAAGACAGTCAGTGAAGTTACAGCCAAAGTCAGCCAGTCTGGGAGACACTTGACTCCATTTAGATGACTTTTTATGACTTCTGTCTTATCTGCTAGAAGATGGTTTGACATTTTAACACCGAAAGGGCAGTGTTGTTTCCTACTTGCTCTAGGAGTCTGTAATCCCTTAAGAGGACTGGTGGCAAATTATGTTCTCCCTCACATTAAAAAAAAAAAAAAAGTGCATTTTACCTACACATAGGGAAGTCAAATACAATGCTGTTGGTTTTATAAGCTTTCTCAGAAGTGGGAAGAGTTAATCATATTTTATCAGTATTTATGAACTGGAGCTACCTTGGGGATGAGACATATATAATGGAAGTCTTGCTGAGATAGAATACCACATATAGTCTTAAATATTAACACTATTTTTATCAGGAAATATTTATTGAATACCTACTATGTGCCAGATGATGTGACATGTGATGACTGTACAAAGAAGTATAGGCTATATTACTTACCTTCTAAAGCAGTGGTTCTCAACTGGAAATTATTTTGCCCCTTTGGGCACATTAGCAATGTTTGGAGACATGTTTAGGTGTCACATCTGGGGGAGGTACTGATATTTAATGTCATCTAGTGCCATTTAGTGATGTTGTTAAATATTCTGTAATGCACAGGACAGTCCCCTCCTTCCCATCAAAGAAATATTCAGCCCAGTAGTGCCAAGGTTGAGAAACCTGCACCTAGAGGTTAAAACAAATGTAAATAAATTTTTGCATGACATGGTAGGATCTCTCTATGTATGAAGTATATACGAAGTACTAAGTTAATAGCCTTAGTGGAAATATTTTTATCCAGTTGATATTTATTTTATATGTTGCTTATTATGTACTGGTCCAAGAAATGTTGAAGTCTCAGCAAGTGCTTTCAAGAATCAATCAAAAAAAAAAAAAAAATCAAATGTCATATGGAAGTCCAGGCTCCATACGTTGATTCCTTTTAGCCTTCATTGCACACATTGTAAATTCCTGACTAGAAACAGATTTTAACTGCAACATGGGGACTATGAAATTAAATTAGAGTTTTAATGGACTTTTATTGACTTTTGGGAATGGTCAAAATATAGGTCAACAGCAAGTCAGTTCTCTAAATCTCAATAGTTTATTGTCCTAGGAAGGAAATATCTAACTTAATAATGTCTTGCTTACGGTGACACAAGCTTTTCTACTTCCTGGGTACTAACAATATCTTTTAAACACACACACACACACACACACACACACACACACACACATACTCACACAACTTTCTATTAGAAGTAAGCAAAAGTAAATAAATAAATAATCTGAACTTTTACATGCCAAAATAAGAAAACTGGTTACTAACTTTGTCCCTTTGTTTTCTAGATTTATGATCTGGGCAGATCCAGTTCAGCACCTGTAATCAAACAAGTACAAATAAACAAAAGTGAATTATTTGTAAAAACTCACATTTCTTGATGAATTCTTATGATGAATTCTATTTCTCATTCTCTACTATTTCTTTAAGTTTTGTCATTGGGAAAAAATATAACAAGCATTTATTAAATTCGTCAAGAAAAATGCTTCAGCAGTTTGTTAGACATTAGTAATATAAATGAGAGCAAGACATGGTCTGTGTACTTGACAGAAATATAACAACAAACAACAAAGGAATGCATTCAGCTACAATACAGACCAGACTTTCTAATACTGTCTTAATGTTTAATAATCTGACTTATAGTTTCCATGAATATGTTTATATTTGTCAGACCTCAGGGCTGCGGTAGTAGTAGCCAGAGAACTGTGTTGTCAATCACGTTGGGGGGCATGAGAAGGCTTCCTAGATTAGAAAGAAGTTGTTATATTCTAAACAGAATGGTTATGACATTTAAGGGCATTGTAATATAAACATACATCACAAATTTCTTAAAGAGTAAACCTTTGTCCCTTCACCAGTTTGTTGGAGGAGCATGGGAGACGAAAATTGGGGTTCAATCTAGAATTTGAAGGATGTTATAGGATGTATTGAGAATTTTAGGATTTATCCAATATGCGATTTAGGTTCCTAAATTCATAAGGTGATGGGAATGACATGATCATATTGTTGTTTTAGAAAGCTAATTCAGTAGTGCAGTTGATGGAGTAGATAGAATGAAAACTAGAATGACAGAAATTATTAGGAGACTATTGTATTAGTCCATATGCCAAAGGTATGAACTGAGACAGATGATGATATTACCCAGAAGCAGGTGTTTTTCAGCAAGATTTTCACCGCAAATTGAAAGGAATTGATGACCAATTAGATGTCAGAAATGAGAAAAAACAACTTGAGAGCGATGCCATGGTTTTAGCTTGGACAACATGGAGAATGCAGACTAAAGGATTGTTTTGAGGTTAAAGGTGTTTTTTTAGTTGCCTGTGAATCATTTAGGGAGCAGTTGAGAAGACTGAGCTGACCTCTGGAGACAGAATGAAGTAGGTAGGAGATTAGAATTTAAGAATCATTAGCAACTACAGATGGGAGCCAGATTCTAACAAGGGAAGAGTCTGCACCAGCACAGCATAGAGTGAAAGGCGGCATGGTTGACAGAAGTTTAAGGGAGAGTTGAGGCAAAGGAGCCAAGAGTCCGAAAGTAAGTTAAATTAATGAAGCAAATGTAGATCCCAGGAAAGTATTGTCATAGTAATCAAGACAGAAATAGAAAGACGTCTGGAGGATGAACAACATTATCAAATTTTGCAGAAAGTCTAAGATAAAGACTATGAATTTAGCAACTAGGAAGCTGTTGGTATTATTGAGTGTAAATTTTCCCATAACATTTGTAGATAAAAGCCAGGTTGTTGTGTTAGGGCAAGTGCTGAATGGTTGCTGTTTATTTAGATTATATTAGTTCTGGTGAAGATTATTTATTAAACATTATATACTGGAATGTTTTCTATATTTTTATTTGTTGTTATCATCTGAGTGATTTTTTTTTCATTCAAAGGTATGTCCACCCACATAATAGAAAAACAGAAGAGATATGGAAAAGGACTTTGTAGCTTATCTACCTACCTACTCAATTTAGAGAGAAGAAAATTAGAATAAAAAAAGGTTAAGTGTCTTGCCCAGTATGTGCACACAGTCAGTTGCAAAACCAAATCTGGGATTGATCTCCTGATTCTTGGTCTGATACATTATTCATTACTCTGTGAACAGAAAAATAGAGGTCATTTCTATGCAGAGAAAAACAAATGAGCTGTGTCATTGCAGAAATGTTCTGCATGGTTTGCTGCCATCTGTCTTCAAGCTCAATCTGGACTCCCAGGAATTGAGACTGTTGAGCTGCATTTAGATGGACCATGTGGACAGGACAATTGGGAGGGTTTGGTTATTCCCATGTATGGAATATGGGAGACACAAAATATTTATGACAAAATTAAAAGCCTCGAGCTGTGGACGTTTCGAGGACTCACTTTGATGTCCAGTTTTATAAGATACTAGAACTGTGTGTCTTCTTGGTAGAACTGCTATATTTTATATATGTCAAAATGCAATTGTAATAAAATAATAAGCATTACTTTGCAAGGGAGAAGATGATAAAGCAGAACACTGGGATGGAAGTCAGGTAACCTGGATTCTGGCCCCACGTGGATACTTTGTGCCATTGGACACTTCACATTCTCTGGGCCTCAGTTTCCTTCCTGGGCAAGGTCAGAGTTTGAAACTGGAGGTCTTTTGAAGTCTTTGGAAGACTTGTTTGATCAAGCCCACACAGCTTTTGGAACTTTAATGTCTTCAATTAGAAGTGCTTCCTCCAGGATACCTCAAGTTCTCTTGTCATATATCCACTGTAAGCATCTGGGTTCGTGATCTGATGTCTAGTTCCCTTTTGGTCTAGACATTCGTGATTCTACAGTAGAAGGATTCAGAGTTTAAAGCTCTGTGTGGCCACGTTTTCAAAGTATTGATTTACTGTATTGAAACTGTCAAAACAAATACACTGAAACTACATCTATGCCACAAAAACCAAATATAAACCCAGAACTGTTTTCTGAGCTTATTATTTGTTGCCCATAATGACAGTTACAAAACGCTCTGAAAACTAATTTAAGACTAGATATTAAGAATCCTTTAGGTTAAAGAAGCGTATATCATTCAAAGTAACTAAGGTAATTGAAAGATGATCGGAAGAATTGCACCGCGATGCCATCAATAGATTGCTCCCTTTTGGTCGATTGGTTTTAAACAGGCTTTCCAAATTACTTTCAATATTGTTTCGTAAAATCTGGAGAAAAAGAAAAAGATGTATACACAGAAATCTGTGCATTGTAATTTAACTCCCCTTTTTCCAAAAGTCACTTTTTACTCTAAGACGTGTTTGTTATTATAAAAGTTACTGGAATTCTATATTTTCTTTCACTGAGACTTTCTCATTTAATTTTAAAGGACTCATAAGATTTGTTTTACATATGGAACATTGGGGCTTTTTATCCTTTAGGCATTCCTTGGAAATCCAAATGTCACATGAAAAACTAGAAAATTGATGCTAGAAATTATTTGTGTTAATTCACTTGAGTGTACTGAATTTAACCAGTTGACAGAAAGTCTTTCTCAGTGATAAAATGGTTGTCGTCTCAATGAGATGACAGAAAAACAATTCTCCAGAGTCCAGCTGAACTCCTTCACCAAAGAGGACGATTGAACTTTTCATGGTTTCTGAAAATGAAATAATCAGGCATTTATTTGTCAGACACTTAATATAAATTTATTTTGTTTGATTTTATCTGGGCATTTTTATTGAATTTTACTTTCTGACTCTTCTATGAGAATGGCTTTTTGCTTGTAAGTTTCACTCAAATTGACATTTTGATGGTTTAGCACATTAATGAAATTCCTAGAAGATAGGCTGTGTTCTTTGAAAAATAAAATATTGACAGGGTACACTGAAGGGACATTTTAAAGTACATTTTGATTTCCTTTGCAGCGTGGTAACATATTCGCTGCTGTTTGGTAGCTCCCTAAGCCGTACTTTCCACTTCATGTCCAGATGATATTTGACAATGTTGCAGTACATCTTTCTCTATCTAGATTTATGTATGCAAATTGAGTTCTTGGCAGTCTATGACTATGACAAAAGCCTCATCTTCCAGTCTGGCATTACGGGACAAAAAAAAAAAAAGTAGTTTCTGAAATCATGAAGAAATTTTTTTTCATAGCCACTGACTCTTCAGAACACTGAATGAGTCTAATTTGCTTTTCATTTTATTTTATAAAATATATTTCTACAAAAAAACACAAATGCATACATATAAACACTTTTATAGCACTATGTGCCTGTCCCTCTTCTAAATTATACACACAGACACATATATATGTATATATATATATTTTTTTTCTTTTTTAATTTGTTCTAGATAACATCCCTGTGCCATAGGGACTATTATTAGCCCTGTTTACAGATGAGAAAATTGAGGCATAAGTTCTCACAGCCTGCAAGAAGAGGCAGAGACAAGGTTCAACAAGACAACTTCACCCAGTGTTCTAGACTTAACAAATTAACAGTGCTGTGCAGCTCTGACATAAATGGGCAAAATACAACGTCGCAGTATCGTTCCCAGCCAGACAATATATTCATCAGAAGTTCTTACTCAAGCCAGAATTCTGCAGTGTACTATCATTTCTTTTCCATTAAGAGACATACATAAACCTTTTTACTTTCCACTAATGAGTAACAAACTAAGCTAAGCCACTCTGATGTAGGCAAGAAATTTAGAGGATGTAAGGATAGAATAATCCAAACATTAAACTAGTTAGTAAATTGAGAACATTTTTGTATTGTAATCAGGTTAAAAAAAAAAAGGTAGCAATAACAGGGTGGTATTAGTCTACAGATAGGTGTTCTGTCCTTCTGCCCTGTTGCCCTTCCCTGGGCCAGGCTTTTGGATGGCAGAGCTGCCGTGAGAGCTCCCCGTTTCAGCTTTGCTTGTGTTGTTGTTGATGCTAAATCGATAACCAAGCATCCTTGAATAAATAATCAGGAAAATATGAAATCACATTGGAAAGGGTAATCTTGGACCTAAAATCCTATCTAATTGTTCAACTTGCCATAAAAATCAATATCTACATATGGAAAAGCTTCTGTTACTTATTTTAAGACTGTTTTTTAAAATACCTTCACTAACCTTGATTATACTGAAGAGATGATATGCCATCTGATCTCTCATCCAAATAACCAGCAGTCAGACTGCTCTGTCAAGTGCTGGAGAGCATGATGGACATAGTGGATAAAAGGCCAGAGCAGGAGGTTTCCAAATGCCCAGTATGGAGCAGAATCTGGAGGGATACCTCTGGCTCCTGTAGACCCATAGCCTGAATTTTGTATCCGGTTCTTGTGCTCCAGGGCAGGCAGTTAAAGGCACTGAGCCAAGTCTGGGTCATAAAAGAATCCCTGAGAATCTCTTTCTCATGCTAACTACTTAAAGAATCGGAGCCAAAGTTTCAATTATTGTTGTGGCGTTGTTGCAATTACTGTTGCTATTATGGCGGCACTTTTCAGAACAGTTAAAATCAGTGCTGTGCTGAGGGAAGCATAGTCAGATAATGGCTTTTCTTCTTGCTTTATTGATTCTCCATTTACAAATACACATTTTTTTCCCTCTATATTCCTACAATATGGATCCTACTTTGGGGAGCCAAAAATCTATTGTGCCAAATTACAAACTGGTAAGCAGTCTTCTCAGCTCTAGGAATACAAAGATGAATAAGAAACCACCTTTGCCTTAAAGAAGTTATAACCTAGTAGCAAAAGGGTGCTTGAAAAAAATAAGACATTTAGTATTAGGAAATAAGGCTGCATTCTATTCCATTTATTTACTTGCCTGTTTCTATGATTAAAGAGTGAAATATTGGAAAATATGGCCAATGTCTTATTCATCTTTGTTGGGCCAGTGTCTTGTACAGTGCCTGACACACGAGTCTTTCCAAAACTGAATCAAGTAAATATCTAAATTCTTATATTGAATTAAATTTACAATAATTTCATATTTAAAATTTTAGGAGGTTTTTATCATAAACAGTCACATGAACTTGCATAAGTCATTTCCTTTTTCTAAACTTCTAGAACCATCCGTCATGACAAACTGATGAACTATCAGAAGAGAGAATGAAATTAATCCCTTAAGAGGTGTAACCTTTTATGCATGTGTAAATTTCTGCAGTGCTGTTCAGAATCTAAACACCCTCATGTCTCTCTCTCAAAAAATGGGTATTTTGAGACAGAATTATGACACATACCCAGAAAACATCCAATATAGATGATGACTCAGGCACCGTAGAGCCAGAAAAATGAATTAGAAAATGTAGTATAGACATATAAATATTGAAATGATTCACATGGAAGAAATTCATACCTAATTGATTCTTCGCTACTTAAGGAGTGTGAATTATAGAGTCATCTTTCATTCTTCTCACTTTGCTTCTTTCTTTTGGTCATTGTTGGACTTACCCTTCTAGCTGGTGAGCAGAAATGAAGGAGATAAAACTTGAGAGTCACTTCCATCATTTTCCACAACTCATAAAGAGAGGTAGTAGTAGAAGACGCTAAAACCAATGGTTTAAATGAGGCTTTTTAATTATACGTGACTTTCTTTTATGCATGAATGTTCTTGTTTTCAATTAGTCATAAGTCTGTAGGGAGCTTTTATTTCAGATGTTAATCCACAGATTGAGATAGTGTATACTCTCTAGAATTGCTGCTTGCTTTGATATCAATCACAGGCCTCAGGATTATGTTCAAAACAGAAGGAAAAAAAGTCTTAATTATCAGAAAGGCAAGGAAAAACTTCTTTAGGGAGAAAACAAGAAGGAATTGATGATTTTTCTGAACTACAGTCAAGCAACATGTAAGGCAAATGTGTTGTTTGAACAAGTTTAAGAAACTATAGGAAAGAAATACAAACAATATAGGTCTTTTTCCTAACTCTTCTGAAGATGAAAGAGACTTGAAAATTATAGTGACAATAAGATACATAAATGAATATTTGGTCAATAATCTCATATGTAATCTTTTCTCTCAAAAGAGTGTTTTCCAATAGAGGTCTTAATCCTTATGTTACTTATTTACTACAGGTCAATTATATTTTGTAATTTTTTTTTCTCAGAAAAACCCTTAACTCCACCTGGACTTGATTAAAGTTATTTCTGTTTGAGTCTTTTACAAGGATTATACATTATGTCTGGATGCAATAACAAACTGTAACAGAGTTATACTTTAAAGCATACCTTAAGTTGAATTTCAAAATGTCAAGATGAGTATAGACCAATCACAGAAAAAGAGCTACTGAAAAGAAAAAGCCTAAAATCTCAAACTATAACATTAGAAGATGATCTGCAATGCTGACACGTTTATTAAACAGCTTCAAGCTTAGAGCAATAAAAGTTTTAAAGATGATATATTTCAAATAAATATCTTTTTTCATTTTCTAATAATTATAATGTATCATTAATGTTCAAACTCATAATGTTTTATACACTTTTATGATTATTCATGTTTTAGTCACAAGCAGTTTATAACATACACTGACTTATGCCTAAACCAAATTATTTTTATTTTTGTGAAACAAGAACCATTATCTTAGTCACTTTTACAATGTAAAATTATATTTAATTTGAAGTATAAAAGGGAAATGAGACATATTTAGATATTACTAATTTATAGATATAGGGATCACATCATTACCAAAATGAATCGCTGTTTATAAGAGTAATGGACTTGCTTAAATTCAATGACATTTTTAAACAAGTTAAATATATGTATACACACACACACACACACACACACACACACACACACACAGAACTATTCAATGCTTTCAAGTTGTTTTTGTAATACTTTATTGCTTAATGGAGTGAAAAACATGCAGTAGTATCTCCGTGGGTACTCATGAACATAATGTATTTTTATAAATCAATTTAATTTTATTACTCCTTATAATAGTGGAAAAATTTCTTATTAAATAATTGGTCATTTAGAAACACAATTTGCTAGCTTTAAAGTTTTGTTAAATGTTATTTTAAAATATTTTAATATTGAACTTCTTTTTAAAGGGTTGTTTTTAGTTATATATAAAAGCTATAACAATTTGAAATTCAGAAATTAATAGAAGATAAAAACCCATGGTCTCATATCATACAACTATTGCTAAAATTGTGGTGTGGTTCTGAAGAGATGGTTAGTAACATGAGGACTGAGAAGAGGTCTGAAGAATTGGAAAACAAGAAGTTCAGGATGACTTTGTAGAGCGTTCCATTGAAGAGGGACAGGAGTCAGGTTGAAGTGTGGGAGATATGTGTGGGAGGTGAAGGAGACCATGAGATGCCACTCTCACTGTGTATCAGATTCTTTGTGACACCAGGGTCTCCCACCACATTTGGAATCACACAGTCTGTGGTAAGTCCCGGGCAAGAGTATTATTTAAAACCTCCCAAATATTTTTAATGTGGAGTCAGGGTTAAGAAAAATTATTCATAGTTATCAAACTTTAGAGGACATTAAAATCACCTGGGGGCCTTGTTAAAATACAGGTTATTGGACCCTGATGAAATTGGGCTGGGGCTGGACAAAATTTTGTATCTCTGATAACAGGTGGCAATGATGTTGGTCTGGAACCATGCTCTGAGAGCCACTACTCACATTCCTTATGAGAATTTTGGTTTTAAGATGCAAGAGAGTTCTATTCAGTAATTAGAGAGGTACTCTCTCAAATTCTTCATGGAAGAAAACAGTGTCGTAAATTAATATGTAATCACAGAAACTTGAAAAGAAAACAAAGTTCATAGAAATGTTTTGTACTAGAAAATAGTGAAACGAAGCTATAGAGTATGCAAAACTTTCTCATGAGACTTGAGAGGGAAGGATCGATTAATGATGCACACATCAGAGGAATGTAGAATACAGGTGGAAAGGAGCAAACACATCTTTCCCTCTTCCCCCAGAGTAATTTTGAACATTTCCCTTCTAAAAACAAATTTTACACTTTATTTATTTATTTTGACATTCAATATTTTATATTAATTTCAGGTGTACAGCATAGTGGTTAGACATTTATATCATTTAAGAAGTGATTCTCGTGACTAGTCTAGTACTGACCTGGCACTATGTATAGTTATTACAATGTTATTGACTATATTCTCTATGCTTTACATCCCCATGATTGTTTTGTAACTACTAATTGGTATTTGTTAATCCCTTTACCTTTTTCACCGTGCTGCCCAATCCCCTCCCATTTATCACCCCGGTAAATCTAGTATCCATCTGATACCATACATACCATGTTTCCCCAAAAATAAGACCTAGTCGGACAATCTGCTCTCATGCGTCTTTTGGAGCAAAAATTAATATAAGACCTGGTCTTATCTTACTATAAATCTGGGTCTTATCTAACATAATATAATACAAATTTGGATCTTATATTAATTTTTGCTCCAAAAGACGCATTAGAGCTGATTGTCTAGCTACGTCTTATTTTCGGAGAAACACGGTGGTTATTACAATATTATTGACTGTATTTTATGCTGTACCCTAAGTCCCCAGAACTACTTTGTACAACCAGTTTGTACTTCTTAATCTCTTCCCACGTCTTACTCATTCCCCTGCTGACTGGCAACTATCAAAATGTTCTCTGTATCTAGGAGTTTGTTTCTGTTTTGTTTATTTTGTTATTTAGATTCCACATATAAGCCAAATCACATTGCATCTGTTTTCTCTGTCTGACACCCCACTCAGCACAATACCCTCCAGATGTATCCATGTTACCACAGATGGCAAGATCCATTCCCTTCCGTGGCTGAGCAATATTCCGTTGTATATATGCACAACCTCCTCTTTACCTATTCTTTCATCGAGGAACACCCCGGCTACCTCCACATCTTGGCCATTGTAAACAATGCTGCAATGAACACACAGATATACATGACCCTTTGAAGTAGTGTTTTTGGTTTCTTCGGATAAATACCCAGAAGTGGGATTCCTGGGTCCTTCTTGGTCTCTGGTTATAGCCTTTGTTTTAAAGTTCATTTTTTCTGGTGTAAGTATTGCTACCTCAGCTTTTTGTTTGTTTCCATTTTCATAAGATATCTTTTTCCCATCCCTTTACTTTCAGTCTGGGTGTGTCTTTCGATCTGAAGTCAGTCTCTTGTAGGCAGCATACAGATGTGGG
Source organism: Rhinolophus ferrumequinum (assembly GCF_004115265.2). Taxonomy (NCBI): domain Eukaryota; kingdom Metazoa; phylum Chordata; class Mammalia; order Chiroptera; family Rhinolophidae; genus Rhinolophus; species Rhinolophus ferrumequinum. The sequence goes on from NC_046286.1 coordinate 30,996,292, forward strand.
GGTCTTGTTTTCTTATCCTTTCAGCCACCCGGTCTTTTGATGGGAACATTTAATCCATTTATACTCAAAGTAATTGTTGATAGATACGAGGTGTGATCAAACAATATAGTGAATGTTTAAATAAAAAAAATTTTTTTCCAGTAAAAGACACATTGCCATAAATCCCCTTCAAAATACTCTGCCTCATCTTCAAACACACTTATCCCATCATTCTTGCCACTTTCTGAAGCAGTTCTGGAAGTCCTCTTTCGTGTCTTTCACCAATTCAATCCTCTGCTTCATCTAACGTACTGTTGATTCCCTGCAATGTATTCTTCATTTCCAGTATTGTATTTTTTTTTATTTCTGACTGGTTCTGTTTTATGTTTTCTGTCTCCATTTTTATGTTTCCTATTTCTTTGTTGCGGTTTTCCGTGAGATCACTGAGCATATTTATAACCAATGTTTGGAACTCTGTGTCTGGTAGATTGCTTGTCTCCATTTTGTTTAGTTATTTTCTGGAGCTTTGTTCTGTTCTTTTATTTGGGACATGTTTCTTTGCTTCCTTATTTTGTCTATCTGTGTTTGTTTCTATGTGTTAGGTACAGTTGCTATCTCTCTGTCTTAGAGTGGCCTTATGTAGTAGGTGTCCTGTGGGGCCCAGTGGCACAATCTCCCTGGTCACCAGAGCTGGGTGTGTCCCTTGTGTGGGCTGTGTATGCCTTCCTGTTGTAGTTGAGCCTTGGTTGTTGTTTGTCCATCACTGGGAGGGAGTGACCCTTAGGCTAATTTGTTGTGAGGACAGGCAGGCTGTGACTACAATGGAGGAGCTGTGGCTGAAGGGCTGACCCTACAGAACAAGGTTCACTTTAGTGGGGCCCTGGTACTTCTCAGTCTGTCCTCTGGGTGTGCCATCCTTGGAGGTAGTTGGGTAATACTCCAGCTTGGTCCAAATTTGGCTACCAGCTGTTCCAGCCCTGGGGCCTCCTGGGAGGGGGCCAAGTTTAGCCGCAGCCAGTGCTCTGCCCTGGGCCACCTGGTTTGAGCCATAAAGTAATCCACAGATGGCCACAGCCTACATTCAGCTTAGAGTTGCCTCGAGAGGCCAATCTCTGAACTGAGGCTGGCTGTCACTAGTGCCAGGTTTTGGGCTGCTCAGCCAGAGGTATGAGACAAGCTAAAGTAATGTGCTGGTTGTTTGGGTTTTGTGAATCTTTGAGAGATTTTATGAAAGTCCACAGAATGAGCTAAGACAGATTCTTTGTATGGAAAAGCCACTGGAAGTGGCTTGGGTGTGCCTGAAATTTGGGTGTGGCGTTGTCTTCAGGGAATCAGTATAGTGGGGCAGACCAAAAGTGACTGCCCCTTAGATAGAGACTCAGAGCACTTCCTTGTGTCTGCACACAGTGAGGGGGAGGGCTCAATAAAGAAATAATGGCTTCCACCAGCTCCTTCATCCTGGAGAAAGCTGCCCCTCCAGCCTTCACCCTGATGCCAGATAACTCAGTTCCTCCCCATATGTTCCTGGCACTTTTCAAGCTGCTGCCCCAGCCCTGGAGTTCAGAGTGAGTAAGTCCATCAGCGAGTAAGTCCATGTGTGAGCCCTTTAAGAGGAGCACCTGGGACTCTGGTCACTTTCCATGTCACTTGGCCACAATCTCTGTTAATTTTCACAGCCAGAATTTATGGGCACTTCTCTCCCCAGCTCTGAAACCCTAGGCTGGGAGCCTTGTTCCTCCAAGGGGAACCTCTGCATCCAAGGTATCCTTTCCGATTTGCAATTGTCACACACAGGTGTGGGACCAGCCCGTTCTGCATCTCTGCCCCTCCTACCAGTCTCAAAGTGGCTTTTTCTATATGTCCATCGTTATAGGGCTTCAGTTCAGTTAAATTTCAGGTGATTCTCAATGATGGTTTTTCTGTAGGTTAGTTATAATTGATGTGGTCCTGAGAGGAGGTGAGCTCAGAGTTTACCTATTCGTCATCTTGACCGGAAATCTTATCATTTCCCTTTTGAACACTCCTTTTACATTTTTTCTTTCTGAGCACTGCAAACCTGCAAATTATATTTTGTGAGATTCTTACTACCTATTCCTAGCTAGGCATTCACATTGGTAAAATTAGCACCTTTTCTTTTACTGGAATTTACCCATGCTGGGTATATGTCCTGTGGCAAAAGTCATCTTATTTTAACTTATTAAGAAGACCAAAAAAGTTAATGATACAAAGTTCTAGGGATTTTGAAGACTCAGAGGGTCAAGGATCAAAATATTGTGGTGAATGATAGGTAGTTCTGCTTTTTACCATAATGATGTGGTTTAAGGTCTTGAGCATGTGTGGGATGAGAAAATGTAAGAGAACATTGTGTTTGATGTCATAAAACTTTGAAAGGGACATCCACATGGATATTTAAAATACATCCAGAATGATACTAATATAGAAGAAACATGTTGATTTTGTAAGAATATTGAGAAGTGTCCTGAATACTGGAGGATGGTAATGAAAATGTTGATAAACGGATGACAAGGATATTCAAGGAGAAGGAGCCTATTAGGTAATCTAGATAGATAGCATATTTATCACCTAAAGACAACAAGGAAGAAGGAGGAGAATATTGTACTTTTAACAAAACATTGGATGAATGGTCAACTCTTAACTTGAGTTTACAGGAATATGGTATGGGAAGAGAGAAAATTCAGGTTTTAGTTCAGATTAGATCTGTTTAAAGAAAATTCAGAGGTCAGTTTATCAGGCTACCTGAATAGCTTTCTACTTCTTACCCTATTGATAGAATCTAACCTAGGCTTCTGCTAAAAAGTTCAGTGTTTGAATGAGTAAGTGAAGTGATAAAAACATAGAAATCACACAGGTCAATACTATTTATGCAAATGAGTAATATTGATACAAAGATTCAATAAAAATTTCAAAAATTGTGATAGATTATATCATTGGTCGTGTCATCCTAATTTAATATTCTCAAATTCCCACTGCAAATAATATATAATATCTTATATTCTACCCTCATCTTGTTCAATTCCCTATCTACTTCACTATTCTGTACTAAGCCATCCGGGACTCATTTCAGTTACTAAGAATTCACCTTGATCTTTCCTGACTCATGGTTTTTGTTGTTCTCTCTGCCTTGAATACTATCCACTTCAATTCTCTTCCAAACCCTCCTTGTCTAGCTAGGGTCACTGGTTACCAGCTCTATGACTATCTCCTTGTAACACTCACTGTACCTGTGATTCTGTGCTTATTTTTTTTTTTCCCTTCTTGCCTGCTACCTCCAAGAAACAATCTAGTTTATCTTATACACTCCTGTTCATGGCATGTTTAATATATACATAGCATGTGATTTTAAAAAATATATATTGAATGAATTAATAACATTCTAGAATCAAATTCTAGAATTAAGGTTATTAATTAAAATATAAAATATAGGTAGTTGAATCTAAGATCTGTCTGACATGAAAAATGGACTCCCTCCATTTTCTGAAAGTCTGTTCAGTGCTCAGAATATTTAACATATTTTTGCTTTTATATGATGAAAAAATAAAATGAGGATTTGGTAGGATATGAGAATTAAACTGCATTACAAGTATAGACTGTGATAATGTATTAGAGAAGAAAGCAAGAAAATGTAGTGTTACAAATTAGAGATAGAAACATACCTATTTACTGAGTTTTTTGAAAGTACTGAGGAGGTTATGGTGATTTAACAATATGATTAAAATACTACATTGGTAACTAAAGATTTGTCTAATTAAATTGATTACAAATTTGGATCTTTTTAGCATGTGCAGTTTTGTGGTTATAACTAAATTAGAGGGATAAATTCCATCTTCAAATTTATTCTCTGGAAAGGCTTCTAACCTAGATACTAGAGGTTATCCTATCACCATGTCTTGCATGCAATCATTCGTCAGTGGAGGCTTACATTAGACTGAATTTATTTTACTGAGAAAAAGAACTAGAGATTGCATAAGCTCATATTAGGAGCAAAGTCTCGAAACCTATTTTTTCCCTTCTGTCCTAAAATAGATGAATGCTTCAGTTTTGGAATAAGGTTTTGAGTGAAAACACTTTGCGATCTTCATAATACAAAAACCACTAAATTCTCCCTTTTCCTAAACATATTTTATTACAATGATTTGCTTTGAATTTTGCACTATGGGTGGAGAATAATACAACTTTAAATAGCTTATCAGTGTTTTATGATGAAATGGGTCTATTTAAATTTGAAGTTATAATAATGATTAATGGAATTATTATTGTCCTTATCCAAGTAACAGAAAGTTAAAAAATAGCTTTTAAAAAATACAATATAAATAACATTGAGTATCTCCATAAAAATAAAAATATATGAAGCTGCATTATTTTGAACTCTTCTTATCTGCATTTACTGATGTCAGTTGACAACACGGCTTGTTTTCCCACAATTTGAGTGACTCTACCAACTGGACTTAATTAAATCAGATATATTACTGTTCAGTGTAAATACTATTAAGATTTAACTGAGGGATCTAAGATAAAGACCTCTGGATAGATAAGTAATAGAGAAGAAGAGGCTGGGAAGTGGAATCTGGAGAAGTCCCCAAAACAACTGGGGTGCTTTTCAGAGGACTGTCACATATGACTAAAGGAGAATGAAGGTTGAATTGTATAAAAGTAAAAGGTCAGATATCAAGTAAATAATTTTAGTTGCTTAACTAATATAGCATTTTTAAATTTATTTTACATGTATTCTACATTCTTAAGGGACGTAGGCAATTAAAAAAATTACAATTTTTGCTTTTTTATTTTTTTATTTTTTTTAATACAGAAAAGTAGTCTGAACACTCAGAGACCTCACGGCTAATAGTTGTCATATTTTTTGTCAGCCTAATCTCTTTTTCAATATACCTTGAATGATGTTTTACATTTTAATGTCCCACACCTTTCAATAAGAATATTTTCCTTAATAAGATATAATAAGCGTTCTCCTATGTAGGAAATATTACATATGACTGGTATATTCTAGTCTGAACAAACCATAATTTGCTTAACTTTAAAAAAATGTTTTTGGTCATTTGCAAAATGTAAAAGTTCTAGAATTATTTCACAACAACGTGAATATAATTAACTCTATGAACAATACACTTAAAAACAGTTAAGAGGGTAAATTTCATGTTACATGTTTCTTAGCTAAAATAAATTTTTAAATCAATATGTATCCTTCTATCCTTCCACAGGACTTTTTTTTGTGTGTATATATATGTGTGTGTGTGTGTGTGTGTGTGTGTAACATATATGTATGTCTTCTATCTTTATATCTGTCTATATATAGTTAGAGATATATATGGAAAGGAGATCTATAAGAAAGGAAAAAATTATTAAAATTGTAATACTCAATATGTACCAATAACAATATGAATAAAATCACATTTTATTGTTTTGTTTTGTTTCTTAGTTCCAGGTGTACAAAACAATGTAGTAGTTAGACATTTATTATTTATATCACTCACACAGTGATGACCCCCCCCACTACCCCTCTGACATCACATACAGCCATTACATTTCCACTGCCTCTATTCCTAATGCTGTACTCCGCTTCGTGTGTGTGTGTGTGTGTGTGTGTGTGTGTGTGTGTGTGTGTGTGTGTACAATTGTAGCTGACATTCATTATTGTTCAGCTTCAGCTTCAGGTATACAGTGCAGTGATCAGGCATCTACATCATCCCTGAGGTGGTCTCCCTAATGGGACAAGTGTCCATCGGATACTCTACAAAATCTTTACAGCATTATTGATTACATTCCCCATGGGGACTTTTGTATCCCCGTGGCAGAGGATAAGGGGTAGGTGAGGGCATTAGAAAGCAGAATAGGTAACCACAAAAAAATCACTTTTGAGTTCTGCAGTTACAAGTGTTGTTCAAAGTGGTTATCATAAGGGTAACTTTAAAATAGTTTCTTCCTTTCTTAAAATGTGCATACATTTTTTGGCACCCTCTATGTGTGTGTATGTGTGCGTGTGTGTGTGTGTATGCCATATCTGTCCATATATATTTAGAGATATCTGTCCACATATATTTAGAGTTAAAGTTAGAACATAATATACACATCTAGTTACTGTTTTCTCCCTAATGAAATCGTATTATTTATTTTGTGCTGTAGCTGGCCTTTTGCATTTTGAAATATGACACAGCTCTCCTTCTGTGTCTGTTTTTTACAGTTTTTAATAAAGATGATGATGACAATCACATTACAGTTATTAACAGCATAGTGTTTGTTAGTCATTGTTTCTTTTATTAACACATTCTTCTATTGATGGGCATATTTATTGTAAAACATGTTGCAGTGAACAACTCCATAGAAATTTTCTTGCAAATGATTTCCTGTAAGTGGAATTCTCAATCACAAATATGTACATTTAGATTTTTTTCTGTTTTTTAAAATTAATATTGTAAATTAACTTCTATAAAACTTGAGAATGTCCTTCCTAGTATAGCCTTGCCAACACTGGATAATAACAATTTAAATAATTTATCTAACAACGTTTGCTAATGTATTTTTTAAGGTATCTTGTTATTGTTTTAATTTCCCTTTTTTTTTTATTACGAGTGAGCAGAGAAGCTTTTGCCGTTTATTAGTGGTTTGTATTTTTTCTGGATACCTCTGGTTCATATCCTTAGCCAACTTCTCCGTTTTTATTATGATTCTTGCTGTCTTCCTGTTGATTTACAAGAACACTTTCTGCAACTTTGTTTAGGAAGGATCTCACTACAGAAGTGTTTATAATTTTTATATAATCAAATAAATTGGCGTTTGTTTCGTAGCCCATATGAAACTACCATGTAATTAGAATCCTATTTCTTGTGTCTTAACAGAGCCCATCCCATCGTGACTAAGGCATGAATGTTCTCTCATTACCCCTTTAGCGCTCTCTTTGGTTGTAAAATTTTTCTCTTTTTTCATTTCTCCTTTCCAGTAGAGCATTTTATTATTTATCCTTGGGCTTCCTCTTTTTTATTATTATTTTTTTTTCTAACAGGTGTTTTCCAGATTTTCCGAAAGCATTAATTTTATTTCTTTAGTATTTTGTGACTCTCTCATGCTATTAAACTAACATTTTAATTCTATTTAATACTTTGAAGATAATTTGATTTTCACATCCTCTCATGTTTCACTCTGTGCTTTTAGTCCCATATTCCATTTGTTTTCCCTGGTGGGTTGTTAAATTTGATTTGTTATTGGTTTGTTGTGTCTTTTGGACAGAATATATCAGCCATAAAAGCAGCAGGCTCAGAGGCATCTTATAGCTCCATAAGTCGCTACCTTGTTAAGGCAGCATGTAGTAGTAACCCTGCAATGGCTTACACAGGGTTCGGGGTGGGGCAGGACAAGAGGCGGTGAGCCCCTTGGGAAACAGGAAAGTAAATTGCCTCCATGAATTAAATTACACAGTCACATGTAATGTGTGACTTTATTTATATTTAAGTACATATATATTTACATACATGAAAAATGTTTTAGATATAAAAGTAACCTATGTGAATGAAGCCTCTGGCTATGTGGACAGAAAAAATGTGACCCTCTGTGTTATTTCTCAGAGAACAATGAATCATCCTTATATGCCTGGGGAGCAACAAAAGCTGTGAAATCACTCAAAGCAAACATTTATATAACATTCATATTCATATTTGTGGTAATGAAACAATTGATTAAGAGCTCTTTTTTGCAATCTGCAGTCAATGACATACTTTTAAATCAATTATTCTTTTTATCCATTTGAACCTATAGAATGCATTCTCAAGCAATAGCAAGAATCTCCTAGACTTGACTCAGAAATTGAATATACCATTTCCGTATATGTTAACATAATTCATCAAAGTACTGTAAGTGGAATAATTTCAGCCAATTGCATTTGCAAATTTGGCACTAATCGTGGAGAAAGGAAGAAAGTTAATAGGAAAGTGTGAAAAGGAAGCATCTTTGAATAGTTTATGAAAGATTATGAAACCTAGAAATAGTCAGAATTATCTAGTTGAGAGTTTTCTTGGCAACAAAATGCCCACAGCCTTCATATTTCCATTTGGCAAAGATTGTCATTAGCAGTATCCATATTTCATTGGCAATATTGCATGTAAATTAGATCCATATTGTAATGTTGAATAAAAATGGTTTAAAATAACTACGTCATAATTGTTTTATGTCAGTGTGAATCTCTCTGATAACACTGGCTGTCAGAAAAACGTGTTATTAAATTTATAAGTCACCAAGTTTAATCCCTCAGTATATCTATTTTAACATTTTTGTAGCAGTATTTGTGATCCAGCTTCAGGATACACAAAAAAGGACTCTGACGTTCTTGTGATCACTGACGAGTAAGTCAGAACGGTCAAACCTAGAGTAAAGGTATATTAGACAGCCTTTATACACATTTGTAAGGATATCAGTAGACGCCTGTGACCCTACAATAATATGAGCTCCTGAAGCACAATTTGAATTAGTGAGAAATTAAATTGTTTATAATGATTGAGGAATTAACTATTTTAGTGTACTCCAATTCTTTTGTACTTGGTAACCGACGTACAACAACTCTATGCTAACCGGAATATTTAATGAGCACCCATTTTGTGACCATACTGGATAATTGAAAAAAATTACATTAAAATTTTAGGGCTATATTATGAAATCGGGCTCATTGAAATTTAGCAGTTAGCAATGCTGCCATGAACATCAGTATCCATTTATTTTGGGGTAAGAATGAAAAATATTCATCTGAAAAAACGTAGCAAATTTTAGAATAATTTATATTTGTTAGTGTTAAAGTAAAGGGCTTTCATTAAATATTGTCTCTTCTCGTGATCACTGAATTATTATAAAAGCTTTCATATTTCTGAACTATGCAGTGTTGAGCACACAGTTTCAATCTATGTGACTTGGGGTTACGATGCATTTGTGGAAGAGGGACAATCAAAATTGGGCATATGTATTATCAACGGCCACAAAAGCAGTGTCTTTCTACTACTATTGTTTAGAGCCCATGGATACATGAAGCCATAGATAAAAAGAGATTAGCCCTTATTGTTCCATGTCATCAAATGTAGTTCTGTGCATTTGAACTGAAGCAAAATATTAACATGAAACTGGTCAATTTTTAATTTTTTCTTTGCTTGCAACTCGGTTCACAATTTTTTCTTTCTGGCATTTAACATTTTCTTTACCCTGCAAGACTTTTGTTCACCTCTGCCTTATTTTTAAAAACCTCTTTTCATATATGTTTCAAAATCTACCACTGACCATCATCGGGGGAGAAGGTAGAGGTGCTGGTAGAGGAGGGAAGGTATGGGTTGGTGGAATATGTGTATCTGTAGGCCAGAGAACTCTACAGTTTTAAAGCACTTACCTGAAATGTTGTAGACTTCAGCCTTTAATGTCCAAACGGTGATTGTCAAAATCACAGCATACCTGGCTGCAGCGAGTATGCCCTTTCTAGGTCCCTTTTCCTATGTGTTTCAGGGAGTCCAAAGGAGCACTTACCATTCCCTTCCAGCTACCCTGGGTGGCTGACACTGCTGTCCCACTCTTTTGGAAGTTATCTCTTGCCCCTCAAGTACAGCGCCTCTCTTCCAGGATGGCTGTTCTTCCACCTGGACAGCTGCTCCTCCAAGTCTGTCACTCAGAGCATAAATAAGTCCAAGTTCTGCTGTCTCACAGTGCTTGTTGAAAATGCCAGACAGAGGCAAAAGGTGATTACAACTCAGTTCTAGATATAATTGCTTTCAGGCTCTGTCAGAAAAGACTTGGTCCCTCGCTTGGCACTTACTGCTTTGCATTCTCCCATGTTTCTTTTCTTTTTTTCCTCTTTTTTTTTATTTAATTAAAATTTATTGGGGTGACAATGGCTAGTAAAGTTAAATAGGTTTCCAGTGTATAATTCTGTAATGTATGATCTATATATCACATCGTGTGTTCACCACCCAGAGTCAGTTCTTCTATCACCATGTATTTGATCCCTTTTACCCTCATCTACAATCCCCCTACCCCCTTACCCTTTGGTAACCACTAAACTGTTGTCTATATCTATGAGTTTTACAGTTTTAAGTGCAATTTAGTTATGAAGGCCTTGCATTGTCTTCCCCTTCTTACCTCTTTGAGTTAATGTGTGGATATCCCCCAACTTTTTATGGGATATGGAATTAATTAGTTTACTAAGAGGTTATAGGAATTGGCTTAGCTCAAAAAATAATGGCTTTTCAGTTATAGTAGAATATTACTGAACTATAAAGGCATACATTAAAAAGTCTCAAATATGTAGACTAACAAAAAAGAGAAATATGTGAAATTAGAAGATGGATACCCTTGAGAGTCAAACTGAGCTGTTGGGGTTAAGTTCAAGAAGCAAAAGTTAAGTTTTCTTTCTTGAGTACTGGCACATATATTAGATGTTTGATTAATTGCTTTTGATTGATAAGAATCATCTTTTAGTGAGTAAATCTGTTATAGACTTGTAAAATATTTTAGTTATGGGAGAAATTGGAAGTGAATTAACTCCGAAAGTTCAAGCAGGCCTTGGGCCATAAGAGAATGAAGTTAGCTTTGAAAATCATCAAGAAGCTGATGATGGAAAGTGAAAGAATTGTATTCAGTTTTAACAGAGGTGGTTTTTGAGGTAGGGCACGTGAAACAGAAGTACCTGTGAAAGATGTTAATGGCCTGAGTCTGAATAGATGATGTGATCAGCATTTTCATTAAAAGCAAGAAGAGTTACCTTGGGAAAAGTACCATCCTACATGGTAAAGATAGAGTATGGTATAATGCGTCATCCATGATTTATGGGGAAAAAATATCAATGACAAAGTGAGGCTCTACCTGCCAAGTAATTGTAAAATTTGGGCACATATTTAACATAGGAGATTGATTAGAAAAGTTCTTGAACAAAATCGGACTTGTTATGGGCCTTTTTGGAAGAGTAGAGAAGAGGCTAGGAAAAAGGAAGAGAGAGGCTATTACCTGAATCTTGCTGTCTGCGGTTAGATACCACAACAAGGATTGACAGGGGAGTAGTAGACATCAGACTAACAAGGTAGGCAAAATAACTTGGAACTCATCTTTTCAGCAAGGGATGCCTATGTAAGATTTTTTATTTTATTTTATTTTTTAATATGATGTGAGAACATCACCCTTGTTTTGGAGAGTTGTAATTAGGTTGCATTGTTTGACAAGAGGGTAGAAACTAAAGGCTAGTAGAATTATAACAGTCTTGATGAATTCCTCAATAGAGAGCAGAGAATACAAAGAACAGTAAAGACTAAGAGACATCATAAAAAATACTCTGACTGACTGGAAGTAGGAGAGTGAAAGTAAAGAAAAGAACATTTTTCCTAACCTGGTGCGTTTTTAAGATGCTATGTCATTGCTGAAAATAAAGCAGCCTGGTGTTGGTTGGAGGGACTGGCATATCCCTAAGATAACATGACAAATTTGGTTTGAAGTTTTGGAAGAGTACCAAGTTGGAAATTTTTGCTAGACTATTGGACATGCAATTTTTAAAATTGCACAAGGTCATTTTAAAATTGGAATTTGAAAATGAAATTGCTCTAAATAGAAGGACTTTGGGATCCAGAGCGGCTGTTATTTGTCTGAGGTAACAGCTAAAAATATGGAGTGAATATAAATCTAGAGGAACTGTGAGTTCTGTAAAAGCACGAGGAAGAACCATTGTGGTTTGGATCACCCATTTAGTTAGGAAGCGAGATGAACTATCCCCTGGAGTTCATAGATTAAAACTAAGGATGAAACAATTTCCAACTGCTTTTGAGTGCAGTACATACTTAATCCTCATGTTCATCATGAGTTAGGCAGAATAGACAGTGTTATCTCCGTGGTCGATTAGGAAAACTTGACTTTTGTTAGTCACTGAACACTTTCCTTTCTTGTCAGCCCTCTGGTTAGAGGAGGAGAATATTAGACCAAGAAATCAGAGGGGCAGGGAGTTTGGATAAGGTTGATCATCAAGTGGAACTGAGAAATGACAAGGCAGAAAGGCTTTCCTCTCTCCTGTTCTCTTGCACAGCATGCTATGCTCGTATCTGCCATCCCATTCACAGCTTTGCATCTTATGCTGATGGACTCTGAAAGCAGGCACTGTATTTTATTCGTGTTCTCTTCTCAGGATTTAACACAGCACTTGATACATACCATGTTTCCCAAAAAACAAGACCTAGCCAGACAATCAGCTCTAATGCGTCTTTTGGAGCAAAAATTAATATAAGATCCAGTATATATTATATTATATTATATTATATTATATTATATTATATTATATTATATTATATTATATTATATTATATTATATTATAATGTTATACAAGACCCAGTCTTATGTTATGTAAGACCCAGTCTTGTATTATGTTATATAAGACCCGGTCTTAGTTTACTATAAAAAAAGTAAAATAAGTAAAATATTTTATAGTAAAATAAGACCGGGTCTTATATTAATTTTTGCTCCAAAAGACGTATTAGAGCTGACTGTCTGGCTAGGTCTTATTTTCGGGAAAACACAGTAGTAAATTTTTATTGAATGCTCACTATCTGCAAAGTACTGTTCTAAGGGAATTGAGCAGTAAGAAGTGTATAAAACACAAAATGTGGTTCCTGAGCTGGAATAACTCATAAACTAAATCTTGATGAGACTCTTTTCATTTAATGAGTACTTACATATGGAATGTTACATGTGTGGAGAATAAGAAGCAGAGGGAAATTTGAAAAACCACCATTTGAGAAGCTGAAGATACGGACATGGATGCTCTCACTGAGGGTGCATAGCAGAGAACTGAGCCTTGAACAATATTCTTAAGTGAAAGGGCTATGGGGTTAGCAAGGGAAACATGAAGTGACACCATGGGCAACAACAGCCAGCCAGAATTGAGGGTGTTGGAGGAAAACTAGACAAGGCGAATAAATACAACAGTGAGAACACGGGGTATTTGCGTGTCTGTCTGTATGAGTTTGTGTGCCTGTGTGTGACTTGTGTGCTTGTGATTGAAGACATCTATACACATGTTTTCATATGACACAAAGTAATGGGAACAGCAGCCTGTTCAAAAGCACTAATGGGAGTAGAACTGAGAGTCTTAGCATGGCTACATGAATGAGCAGGAGGGCCAAGTACATTTGAGAAGTAGAGGATGATCTTTCCTCCAGGTTATTTGTTCATATGATCATATTTAAAGATATAAAGGAATGAGTCAGACAAGTAAGACAGCCACATGCTGCTATTGATGAGGATAAGTGAGAGGCCACCTCAGCAGGAGAAGGATGTGGTCCAGGGCCTGGGCAGTTTGGGGCTGAGAGAGCAGGATGGGGTGTCTTGATTCTTTGACATTGGAGAGAAGGATAAGAGATACTAGCAAGATTACTCTCCGAAGTGGAGGGCAGGTCTAGGAGTGACCTCATGATAGATTAGATGGTCTGTCTGGATTTTTCTTGGAGAATTAGAAGGTAAGGCCACCTGCCAAGAATGAGGTTGATAAAGACCTGAAAGAAAGGTCACTTGAGAATGGCCACTCTGTGGGCAGTGATCAATAAAAGATGAATAAAGATGATGGCAGTTTGAAGGGAACAGAGATCAACCCAGGGAAAATTGAGCATTCAATATTTGAAGAAAGGAGGGAAGAAACCACGAGGGGAGAAAAAGGTTCAGAATATTTACGATAGTAGAGAGAAGAGCAGGAGCTGGATGGTTTGGTTGTCAGGAAGTGAAAAGTTCACAGACACTGGAAATGTTTTTTCTGAAGAATTCGCTTAGGGCATTTGCTTTGTGGCATTCAAGACTCCCTCCCTATTTTCTGATAAATGGTGTGTTGTGTCGACCTTCTGATGTGGACATGGCCTATTTGTTTAACTTTACAACTAAAATGCAATTATTATTTTTTTATAAGCAATTTTAAAGAAAATAATTCTCAGGTAGAGTAAAAAACCTTCTGCCTTCTCCCAGGCCCTGTTAGGAAGAGTTCTGGGAAGCATTAATGTATGTGTTCTGTACGTCCAGAATTCTGATTAATGGCTATGTTGGCATGTTTCCGCTTCCTGCACCTGCTGGCTAACTCAGCTCTGGGAAATCACTTCAGGTCAAAGTAAGAGGACAGAGTATTAATTCCCAGGAGATGGGTATAGATAACTTCCATTTAAATGTTACCAATAAGAAAATTGCCTTGGTATAATTTAAGGCATTTGGTTAAGGAGAGAGTTCCTCTATAATTAAATAACACTGCTTCCTTCCTATCTACCCCATGGGTATGAGAGTTAAGAACTCAAACAATTTAATAAGATAATATTTCAAGGGCATACAGTACTTCCCTTTGCATATACGGAGCACTTTGAATCCAAAGAGAATAGTGTGTGCAGAGGCAGTATAGAAAGCCAGGCTTGTGGGAGAAAGCTATTACCTAAATACAAACACAACGTGGCAAATAAAAGCACAGGCTCCTTGTTTTTGAAATTAGTTTGATAGAATAGCGATGGCTTATTTTCCTGTAGTGCAGGTGCTCACTTTACTACAGGCCATATTCAATACCAAAAATTCACTCCGTGCGTACACGAGCTTTCTGAGCTACCCAGAGACCAGATGGGAACTCGGGTTGTTTGCTTTATCATATGGCCTCTAATGTTGGAGAAAGTTGCCGCAAGGAACAGAGACTTTAATTCCAAAACCCTTGGTATTCTAATAGTTGCAGATATACTGCTTCTGCACAGAATGCATTTTTCATTCATGGAGTGATTAAAATTGTTTGGATATAGTGTTTCTCACAGGGCGATAATGGACATTTAATCACATAACATGTGCCTTCCGTTTGTGAAATGCCATGTAGCATTCAGCTGAGTTTGCGTGTTGTTACCAGCTCCATTTCTCATGTCTATGGCATGCCTTCATTTCCCCAAAGTGGTTGTTACATATCTTCTGACACCCCTCACACCGTCACATCCTCTTCTCCACACCCCTGGATAACTACTTCTCCGAGCAGATAGAAAACCCTTTGTGGAGAATTACTTCAGCTTCCCTCCAATATGGTCATAATATTTTGTATAGTCATCCCTCCCTCCCTGCCTTCCTTCCTTCCTTCCTTCCTTCCTTCCTTCCTTCCTTCCTTCCTTCCTTCCTTTCTTCCTTCCTTCCTTCTTTCCTTCCTTTCTTCCTTTCTTTCTTTATTTTTTAATCAAGAGACGTGCACAACCCCTTTCAGAGCAAAATCTCTCCTCTTGACCTGGATTCTGTCCTGAAGTTAAGGTCCCGTTTCTCCACCTGCCCAGATGTGTGAGCATAATCTCTCCTGATTTCCTCATTGCTATATTTTATTCCCCTCCCTCAACTTAATATGGACTCTCCATCTTCCTGTACTTTGAAAAAAAAAAAAAAAAGAAGAAACTACTGATTTCATTCTCGAACATGGCCTTTTTGCTAAGCAGAACCTCTGAAGTTAGTGCCTAATTTTGGCAGTTTCCTATCTCCACATCATTGGTCTAATTATTCGTCAAAGATTCATTCTCTACGTGACCATTGCTACGAAAATAAAATGTCTTTAGCCTTTAAATCTATGGCTTTGGCCAGTTTATCTACCAGTGCTTTTAATCAAACACAGTTTCATTTCTCCAGTGCTATGTGTCTTCATTTCCCCATACGTTCCAGAAATTTCCTTCTCACCTCTTACAGCTCTTTTCCTGCAAACCCTAAAGATGCTTGAGACTTTCCATTGTAATAAGTAAAACAGAAAAAAGAAACAGAAATAATCTTCTTTGAATTTTGCTTTCCTCCTTCAAATTAACACCGTATCTGAATCTCTCCTTATCTCCCTTTCTCCCGACTCCGGGACATTTACCGCCGATGTTTCAGTACTTTACAGTCCGTCTTCCATGGCTACTACTTATGGTAACTGTTCTCTAATGTCACCATTGACCTCTACAATTACTGATTTTTTTAAATTTTTATTTCCTACAGTATTTATATGTCTTATTGCTTGATTCTACTTGAACCTTTGATCAGAAACGCCTCATTACATCCTCTTCATTCTTACAGTGTGTGCCCCTTTCTTGTCACTAATGGGAAGCACTGAGCTGAAAGTCTAAATATATGGCCTGTGGAACCTCACCTTTCCATTCTGGTGTCTGGTAGTATGTGACCTTAGGAGAGCTATTCGGAATTCTTCTGAGGCTGTCTTCTTCATCTGTAGGAGAGAAATCCTAGCAGATCTGCTATTAAGATTAGAGGTAACAGATATTCACTTTTAGCAAGTTCATGATACATATAAAGAACTCAGTCAGTAGCCGCTGCTGTAACATCACTAACTCCAGTATCACCATCCCTGGCATCGTCACTACCATCACTATTGCCATTACCATCATCGCCATAACCACGGTCATCACCATCTTCATTAGCACCCTCTTAATTACTGGAGTATCAAGGATCTCTGTAGTCATGATTTCACTCTATATTCCTTTCTTGACCTCGTCAAGCACAATATTGAAAAAGAGTTTCATGGTCTCACTTTCTTTGTAAAACAAATTTCCAGTTGTAACCCATTTCCTGGTAATGTGTCATATATGTCATGCATAATTTTGTCTTATCTTCTAATATATTCTTCCATTCCATTCTTCTCGTGTTGAAGTCACAGGATATCACATGCTTTCCATTTTCTGCACTTTACTTTTTGTTGTCTGAAAGCCAAAAACATTATTTACCTACACACTACACTATACATACAGTCCAGCTGAATTATTATCTCCTTAAAGTAATTTTTGCAACTCCTAGTTGGAAATGAGTAAGTGGTCATCCCATTGTGTTTATTCAGAAACTTTTACAGCTTTATGGCATATGTGTTATTCTGCTGTGTAGTATAACAAGTTGCTTATATGTCTGTGTAACCTTCCCTATCCAAATCCTGGAGTATCAAGGATCTCAGGTTACTTAGGATAATCACTACATTGTTTCATTCATTTTTGAATTACAGCCAGCTTTGTACCTCAAATGGGTGATTTCTGAGACTGACAATTCTACATGTATATGCCTACAAACCACATAATTTCAAGGGTATTGAAATACAGCAAGTGCCCAGAATATAAAATTTGGGGCCGTGAATTCCTGTGAGCTTAAAAAACCTGAAAGTTCATCCCTTTGGAAGAGGCTACCCATGATAAAGTATAAAACAATCAACCTGCCTCGCCAATTTCCTTACCTGCACAGGAAATTATATACTCTGAATTAGAGAAGATCTGGGCAATTTAAATGTGTTCTTTAATGGTTTTTGGCCCATTTGTTATTATACAGATTTCATAACTACTCACAGCCAATAAAAACATTTCCCATGTATTTGAGGCAAAATGAAAAGAAAATGTAATCGATGTATTGTAAAATATTCATATTAACTTGCTATTCATTTAGGAGTAAAGCAGACTTATGTTAAATTTTTTCTTGTAGTTCTTTTATTTAGTTCTTACAAGATAATTCACATATGAGGTGTGATCAACAAACACGGTGAATGTTTAAATAAACAAATATTACAGTAAAAGACACATTGCCATTAATCCCCCTCAGAATGCTCCCCCTCACTTCGAACACACTTATCCCATCATTTTTGCCACTTTCTGAAGCAGTTCTGGAAGTCCTTTTTCATGAGTGTCTTTAGTAGCGCTGTTGTGGCTGCCTCGATGTCCTGAATCATGTTGACTTTGGGGAAGAATCAGAAGTCGCCTGGTGCCAGATCTGGTGAATAAGGTGGATGAGGACACACCATGATGTTTTTGTTTGACAGAAATTGCCGTACTCGAAGGGATGTGTGACACGAAACGTTGTTATGACGGAGGATAAAGACATTCGCGAAAGAGGACTTCCAGAACTGCTTCAGAAAGTGGCAAGGACGATGGCATAAGTGTGTTCAAAGCGAGGGAGAGTATTTGAAGGGGGTTATTGGCAGTGTGCCTTTCACTGTAGTATCTTTTTATTTAAACATTCACTGTATCTTTCGATCACACCTTGCATCCTTGCATAGCAAAATGTGTGCTTCTCATTAACTATGTATATCTTGGCCCATCTCCACTCCCCACCCCCTGGTCTTTTTTTTTTTTTTTTTTTTTTAAATATAGGCACTATGTGTCAAATGTTGCAATATTGTTTTCCGTATTGTAGAACTATTCTTACATTCTGACATGGTCAAATTTATATAAAATGGTGCTCATGAATTCTTTATAAAAAGTGATTCTTTGCATCTAAGATATTTTCAAAATTATTTCCTTCATGTGTATATTATTAAAACTAAAATATAACTTAAATGTAGACTATTTATTTTGTTAATGAAAATGCTCTAAATATGTAAAAAAATAACTTTTTTCCAGAAATGCAAAACAAAGCTAAGTCAATTGAGAGGCGAAAAATGAGGGTTATCGTCAAAGAAAAATGTATGGTAATAGCAAAAATTATGTCATTACCTTATCATATACTATAAAATTTAACCAAATGAAATCTCATGAATTTTAGTTCATTAATGAAAGTAATATCTTAATTGTTTGAAATTATTTATTTTACTTCACTTTGGGTCCTTTGCATTCTAGTCGATGTATCCTTAACTTGGCATATTTAATTATATAATTTGCTGGTTAGGCCATTTATTTTCTATTAAATCTTGATTATAAACATAAGATATAAGCAGAAGCAATGAATTCAGTATATTTGAGCATCATCTAATGCACATTATGCTTAGCATTTCATAATAAAAGTCATTTGTTGGTTGCAAATGATGCTAGCTCTTTATGCCTTCAAAACTGAAAGGAAAACTTTGGTATTTTAGTTATTTCTGAGAATGCAGTCACACACACACACACACACACACACACACACACACACACATCTCAAGGACATTTCTCCCCTAGGGGTGGTTGTCATCTGCTTCAGTAATGGAGATTAAATTCTTATTACTTTGTTGGACAGATCTTTTCCTAAAAGAGAAGCTGAAATTAATTAAAAACCAATTAGGAATGTATAGGAGGTTAATTTTCCATGTTAAGCCTTATTAAAATGAGATAAGTGATTCATAAAGTATTGAAGGATTGTTTTGGATAGAGCTAAATAAAATGACACTACCAACTGTTTTTCCCTAAAAAAATAATAGAACCTATGAAAGCCAAGGCAAGGCAAAAAACTCAAGCCCAACTCATCTTGCTTTATGTCAGAAGGAAAAACAACAAACATAATGTCCACACAACTCTATTAAATAATGGCTGCTGGCAAAGAATCTGTGAAGTAGCAGCTGTCCATGCAGGTGGATTGTGTCCCTTTCAGTATTCTAGCTAGAAAAGAATCATGCCATTTGCCAGGGTTAATTTTCCTTCCGCAGAACGTAACTGGGTATGAATTCTAGCTGGATGCAGCATCCAATTACTGAGCTTACCACAGGACACTATAATAGCAGCATGTCCAGTTCCCTGAATAAATTTGTCAGCTGCATCTAACGTGCAATTTAGATATATGGCATATAGTGGAAAGCAAGAGAAAATATTCAAATACTATAATTTGTCTTTTTGCCAAACTTATAATTTCTAACATACATTAACATCCTATTTAATCTTGCCTTTCTAGCTAAATAGCTTGGGTTTTCCATGCTGGAAAAATAAAGCTGATTCAGTTGACACCCTTTCCTGCTACCTCCTACAGTGTGTTTTTTTACTCCTTTTTTGGTGGTCATAAGGGAGAGGACAGCTGCTCACAGCATAAAACAGAGGTATAATTCCTGCAATCCCAATTCAGCTCACACACCCTGTCCTGGAAGTGACCTCCCTACTTCCCAATGTTCAGGTGAGAGGCAGCAGGGAGAGAAGGAGAAAAAAGAGGCCACAGTGCCCTAAATATTCTGAAACAAGCATGCTTGGTTTTACATATTTATGCAAATAACTTGAAACTTCCTTATTTGGTTTTCTCTTTGAGTCTACCCATTTAGTGACTCCTTGTGGGCAGTCTCTGGCACTCCAGTCAGTCCTATGGTGGTGGCTCCATTGGGGCTAAATCAGGCTTGTACATCCAATGGTATTTCTCATTTTGTATGCCCATGTAGCACGAGGTGGACTTCAGTATCCTTGGCAGCCTTCTTCAGTACTTGGTGGTCCTTGCTTGGTTTTCTTCAATGAATACACAATGTTTACGCCTCTATGTTTACGCTGCTATGTTTACGATTCTACATTTTGTAGGAGCCAGCCATTTATTTTCTGTTCTATCATATAGACTGTAGTTGGTGTTAAATTGGCCTGTTTTCTCATTGCTCTTTTCTATAGGTTCTGCTTTTTTTTTCTTTTCTTTTGTGGGGGGTGGTGGTTGAGGAGAGGTACAAACTTACTTTTCATCAGATTAATTTTTTTTTTAAGTATGAAAGTGCTAATATATTTTTCTGTCAGATTTTCTTATCATTAAACTAACCTGTGTTCCAAAATGATAATTAAAACTGGAAAATGTTCTTATGAAACCGATTAGATAATGCTATGTTAGTTTGCATTTACTTGAGTGGTAGTATATATGAATATTATGTTGTCTAATTTTTTATATAAGAATGAGAGATTTTCATTCTCATCATTTATCTAATGATTTAAACTGTGACACCACATTCAAAGTCTACCTTAATGTGAAATGTCCACCAAGTAAATATATAAAAATATTTAACTTTGTAAATATTTAACATGTCCCCTGGAAGTTAAAATGAGGAGGAATGTGCAAATATCACTATTTTCCAAACTAGTTTATATGTTTAATGCAGTCTTTTTAAAGTCTTTCCCTTTCTCTTCCTCCTCCTGGTTCTATTTTGTCATCTCCAATCCCTTCTCTTCTCCCCCTCCTTTTTCTCATTGATTTTCTCTTTTTCCTCCTCCTCTTTTCCTCTTCCTTTTCCTATCCACTTTTTAAGAAGCTTGTAAAAGTAATCAGACAACAGTTTAGTGGTTACCAGAAGCTAGGGAGGTGGGTAGAAAAAAAGGGAGTCAAATATATATGGTGATGGAAGGAGAACTGACTCTGTGTGGTGAACACCAGATGTGTTATAGAATTGTACACTTGAAATGTATATAATTATACTAAACAAGTCACATCAATAAATTTAATAAAATGTTTTTAAAAAGTAACCCTGGAGTTTATATGCAAGAACAAATAGGTGAGAAACAGCATGTAGCATGTGTTTTGTTAAAAACAAAAAAAAATGAGTGATAATGAGAAACTTGATCCACTAAGTGCTAAATCTTACTGTGAAATCACAATAATTAATATTGTACAGATAAAGCATCAAAATAAGGCACAATTAATCCACCCCCTTCATAAGCCCAAGTATAAATAAAAATATAGTGAGTGATAGATGTGACCAAAGAAATTGATGAATCAAACAGTTGTTCAATAACTAGGTATGGTAAAGTAATTACCAGGAAAGTAAAAGTAAAAAGGAAAGATTGTATTCTCACCTTTTACCTAAAAATGAAAGCAACAAAATAAATTATAAACATATTTGTGTACATTTTAAATGCTATATTATACTTAACAATTATATGATAAATATGATAACTGATAATTGAAACCCAACTAAAATTGTCAAAGAATTTGACTCACAATTATATGTAAAATAAGAATTATAGTATTTATAATAATAACACTTATCATTTACTTAAACCTTACACTGTCAGGAGCTATTCTAAGTGGTTTATTTATAATATCCTATTTAATCCTTTATGAATCACACATTATAATCTCTGTTAGAGGAACATAGATCTTAGACTTCAAGTAACTCACTAAACTGAGTCATATTTTAAATTTTAGTATAAATGCTTGTATTTATTTAAAACACTCATATATATATATATAGTCATTTAACTTTATTAGTATTATGACATTGAGATTAGCTTTATGATACACACACGTGTTTACTTAAGAGAGAAATCTACTTTTTTATTTATTTTTTTTATTTGTTTGTTTTTTAACTGGGGAATATTGGGAAACAGTGTTTTTCCAGGGCCCATCAGCTCCAAGTCATTGTCCTTCAACCTAGATGTGGAGGGCACAGCCCAGCTCGAAGTCCAGTTGCCATTTTCAATCTTAGTTGCAACCTTGTTATCAAGAGCTCGTGCTCTAACCAACTGAGCCACTTAATATATATTGGTAGACATTTATATTGCTTGTTGATTTTCCCTGTTAGAAATAATTTAGCTAGAACATTTTAATATACCTATCTTTTTGCATATATTGAAGGATTTCTTCCTTTTAGTAAAATTACTGAATGATGGAAGGATGTACATTTTCATTGTTAATTAGATGTAACTAGAAGTGATAGCAGTTATTCATGTTTTGTTTCTGACTTTAATAGAAATGATCCTGAATATTGACCATTAGGGACAATCTCACTTTATTTTTGGGTGGGTGGGGGGGAGGAGGTCCAAGACGGCAGGTTAAAAAAAAAGGACAATCTCACTTTAGATCTTTGTTTTTGGAAGAGGAGTTATTTTTCCTTTGTTAAGGAAGTTACTTTCCTTTTCAAAAAAATAATATTTTTAGACATGAACATGCATTAGATTTTATAAAATTTTTGTACACAATTCTTATAATTATTATTTAATGTTCTTGCAAAAGATCTTGTAGATCCACTGAGTAAAGTATGGAGAAAGTAAAAGAGAGAAACATGTAAGAGTTTGGGAGAATATCAAGATTTAGTTAGAAAAAAAGAAATAAAGAATATGGTGACTGAGCTGTAACATCACAGGATGCCAAAGAGATTATGACTATTATTCAGATGAGGATGAAAAGAATAAAGAAGTATGTATGGGAATTTCATTTTTAATTTTTTGAGCGGCCTCCATACTGTTTTCTATAGTGGCTGTACCAACCTACAATCTCCGCAACAGTGCATGAGAGTTCCCTTTTCTCCACATCCTCGTCTTGTTGCTTGTTGACTTTTTGATATTAGCCATTCTGAAAGGTATGAGGTGATATTTCATTGTGGTGATATTTGATTTTCATTTATCTGATGATTAGTAATGTTGAACATATTTTCGTATGTCTATTGGCCATCTGTATATCTTCTTTGGAGAAATGTCTATTCAGGTTTTCTGTCCATTTTTAGACACAATGTTTGTTTTATGACTTTGCATTCTTATGTATTTTGGATATTACCCCCTTAATGGATCCAGCAATTCCACTTCTGGGTATTTATATGAAGGAAACAAAAACACTAATTCAAAAAGATATATGCATCCTTATATTCATTGCAGCATCATTTACAATAGCCAAGATATGGAAGCAAACTATGTGTCCCTTGATAGATGAATGGGTATAGTATATACATGTACGCAATGGAATATCACTCAGCCATAAAAAAGAATATAAAGAATGAGATTTTGCCATTTGCAACAACATGGATGGACCTAGAGGATATTATCCTAAGTGAAATAAATCAGAGAAAGACAACTACCATGTTATCTCATTTATATGTGGAATCTAATAACAAAACAAAAACGAACAAACAAAATGCCACAATAACAGACTCATAGATACAGAGAACAAATTGATGGTTGCCAGAGGGGAAGAGGGTGGAGGGGATAGATAAAAAGACACATGGAAATAAGGGATGCAAACTTCCAGTTACAAAATAAATAAGCCACAGGGATGTAAAGTGCAGTATAGGGAATATGGTGAATAATAACTTTGTACGATGTCACATGGTTACTAGACTTACTGTAGTTGTCGTATTGTAAGGTATGTAAATGTCAGTCAATACTCATATGTTGTACACGTGAAACTAATAGATATCAAATGCCAGTTATACTTTAAATAATAAGAAGTATATATGACTCCTGTTAGGAATGTAAAAGCAATTTGAGGATCAAAATCCACCCAGCAAATGACTCACAGAAGACAGAGGAGAGTGACAGCTTCAGCTGGGGTCAACAGGGACATCAGACTGCTGAGGCCGAGACTGACTCTGAAAGTGATTATGAAATTCTGGAACCAGAATCAGAAGTGAAGCTGAGGTTACCAAGAGGAGCCAAAACAGCAGCACTAGAAAAGTAAATGCAACCTTGCACACTTTCACAATGAAGATGTAAGAGGCAAGAGGATGGAAATGGAGTCCTTTTAAAAATGTCCTTTAAAATTATGTTTCATTCTTTGCATTAATAACATTATCCTTGTAGCAAACAAAAAGTTTTCCAAATAATTCCTGATAGGATCTTGATTAGAATTGAATTCATTGATTAATTTATTGTCAGTTAACATTGTTAAATATTTCATCAGGTGCCAGTGCCTCATTTTTTCATGTCTACTTTCATATTCTTCAATAAAAAAGTATAATTCCATTGGCAGAATATTCCACATTTTGGTAAACTTTATTCAATTACATTTTATAAAATTTTATTCCTCAACATTTCTCTACTAAAATTTCTATTTGATTATTGCTGATTTAGTGGAATATTATTAAATTTGGCATGTTACATCTAGCAACTTTTGAACTCTCCTATTAATTCTTAGTTTGTCTGTAGATTCTTTGGGTTCACATGACCATACATGTCTGTTTTCTGCAAAATGTTTTCATTTGACTTTATTTTATGATTCATACACCCTTTCTTGACTTTTATTATCGTTTGGCCCTGGCCGGGCCTCTAGTATAATGCTGAATAGCAGAAGTAATAGCAGTTATTCATGCATTGACTCTTATGGAATGCTGCTAAATCAAACCAATTAAAGATGGTATTTATTTTAGATTTGTCTGTTTTGCGAAGAGAGAAATCACTTTTAATAAAGTAAGGAAATTACTTTCTACTTCCAGTTTTTCATAATGCTTTTGAGTCATAAATAGGCATTGAAGTTTATCAAATAATTTTCTGCATCTTTAATATTGATCTTATTTTCTGTCCTTTATGTGGTGAAATTACATTGGTAGATTTTCTAAATGTGGATCATCATTAAAAGAAACCTTCTTGTCTATGATATATAACTATCTTGAATATACAAATGGAGGAGAAGTTAATTAGTCTCCATAGTTCACAGTGTGTTGTCATTATTGAGTCCTGCAAGGTGTATGTCTTATTTCTTTATTAGTAAGTTTGACAAGCTTATAATTTTCTTTATATGTGATGCTTTATGTAGTCTTAAGATCAAGGTTATATTAGTTTCATAAAAGTGGATATCATCAGATTATTTTCTAAACTATGGAACAATGTGTATAAGGATTATCTACTTGTTGATATAAGGGGGAAAAATCCCTGCAAATGCCTTTGAATTGGGCAGCTATTTTTATTCTTTTTGTCAATTTTGGTATTTTTTTGTAGTTCCACATATTTACATATTTCTCGAAAAAATACTATTTCATTTAGGTTTTTAAATTTAATGACATTTAAATAACTTTTGTATTTTTAAATCACAAATTTATCTGTAGTAATAAACATGTTTATTTTTAATATTCATTTTATAGTATTATGAGCTTTTATTTTCATTTAATCTTGCCACATTTTACTGTTTGTTTTCATAAAACAGATAATTATTTTTATGGAGCATATCTATCGTGATTTTTAAATTATTTTTTTATTTTTCAATTACGGTTGACATACAATAGTATATTAGTCTCAAGTGTACAATATAGACATCAATCATGGTTTTGCTAATTTCTATTTCATTTATTTACTTTTTTCTCTTTAGTTGTCTTCCCTCCCTATATTTCTTGTGTTTCTATTGGTTTTTTTTTTTAACTTATTTCACTGAATGCTCAGATTATTTTTTAATTTTCATGTTTTCTATTAAGTGATTTTTTTTTTTTTTTGCAGCAAAGCATTCTTGAAAATGACATTGTAGACAGCTTGTTGTAAATTACATGATATTTTCCAGTAGGAACAATGTTGTACCTGGGGGTCATAACAACATCATAAAAGCAATTAGATAATACTGAATTGGAATCCTCTGCAGTAATTGAATATTGAAAAATTGTGGTCCAAATTAGAGCATCTGGAGTGTTACTAGTGACTATAGACAGGGTTGGGAGAGACTTTGACGAAAAGCCTTGTACTGTTTAACTTAATCACATTGACAATTCTGACGGTAATATATGAGAGGATGAATTTTTAAAAGGTGAACATAGAATTGAATAAAGAGGGAACTGAAAAAAACTTAAAATTAAGAATGCAAAATAAAGACAAAACAGGCTAATTTAAAAGGGAACCAGGAATTTGTAGCCTTATAGCAGTACTTTGCCTCATGCTTGTTGAATTTTTTCTGCAATTACCTGAGTGAAGGATGATCTTAAAATAAATGAACAGGACATTGTAGCTTTCCCAAGGCAATGTTGCAGCTATATCAGGATATGTGTAGGAGGTTGTAACAAGGCTGCTGGCTGAATTTTAATTCAAGATTTATTTAAAAGTGTCATGTTCTTTTTTCTTTTTCCTGTTTATGTAAATTTTTGTTGCAGAGATTTCTTTATTCCCCTATATGGAGTTAAACATTTCCTTTCCTTGCCTTTTCTTTCTTTTTTTTTTAAATTAGTTTCAGGTGTACAAAACAATGTAATAGTTTATTAAATGATTTTTTGCTAGACATTTTCCTGGAGGTACAGTACTAGCTGTTTCCTTTCTGCATCTGGAATTATAGGTCTTATAAGCAATTTGCAGTTTAATAAACAAAACAGCATATACTTTTTTTCTGTAATGCAATTGCTAAGACTTCTTAGATAAGGCTATTTTCAACAGAATTTTGTATTTACTTGATTTATATTTTCTTGATTGTTTCAGTAAGCTGTTTTACTTTCAGACTATTGTTAGCAAGTACATGAAATGATCCCAATCAGTAGTCATTATTTTTTTTTTTATTTCTTGTCCCAATTCTCTTTAGATACTTCACAATCACTAGTCACATTTGAACAATCTCCAAAAGAGATATGTTCATAAAAAAATTATCTTTATAGAAAAAATGTTATAGCTTATTCATGATGCAAATACATAGTATCTGTTAATGATAAATACACATAAGTCAACTACTAATGTAGAGATCAACTCAATGAAATCTGATTAAGGAAAAAAAGCATTTGTAACGTACTGGTTTATATTCTATGATTCTCAAGGTAAATTGTATCAGCACCACTCTCCTTTGAGTTACTCATATACATTTGACAACATGTGGTCATATTTTCTAATGCCAAGTAAAATAAGTTATGAACATATTGTCTATATTCTCCGTAACTCTAGACTTGCATTAAATTAAAACCTCCTTTCTAAAAATTTTATTTTTAGCTCCTTAATGGTATGTTTATAGAGGAATAAATTATTTGTTTTAGTATCTACACATCACTGATGTAAAAATGATTGGAGTATGTCACCTTATTTTTTAAGTTTTATAAATTAGAATAAATAACAAAACTTATTTAGTTGCAATTTAATCAGGAAGCTGCAACTTAAGAGATTCCAGGGGGAAGTTATACATAATTTCCCCCTTTAAAATAATAGCATAATATAATTCTTTGTTGAAAAACAGTAGGATTCTTCATATTAAATATTTTAAACTTAAGTATTTATGCTAGCAACTTATATAATAAAAAGTCATAGCTGTGATAGTTTATATGTCAATATATTCTATGTGTAGACAGTAAAGGAAAGGAAATTAAATTGGAAAGTTTTAGTCAATACAGAAGTTCCATCACGAAGCGTGTAACATTTTAGAGCAAAAGAATCTCTATTAAAATATTTTGCTTGTTATGTTTTAGAATGTCTTCCTCACAATACAATTTATTTTTCTAGAGATACAGCTGATTTTATTCAATTATATTTCAAATTATTTTTAGTTACTTTTTGTAAAGTTTTTTTTTGTTAAAGAAAATAAAGAAGAAAAATATGTAATTCTTTGTCAAAACTTAAAAAGCATTTATGAATTTAACCGGAAAGGAACATACAAAACACACATGCTGATTTTTTTGTCCACAATTTTAATTGCAAGCCTTTGTATGTAAAAAAAAAATATACCAAAAAAAAAAAGTAAATTTAGTTAACATATGACATAAATAAAGTTATGGAAGATATTTATATCTATATTGAGTACTCTAGAAGAAAGGTTCAGAATATATTTGAATTATATTGATATGAATTTTGATCTAGAATAATCACACCATTATTGTTCTTAAAAATTTTAAATATTCAAAATTAAATTTCTCTAAATTTTACAGAAATAAATGGGATATATAACACTGTTTTCCCTTGCTGTGTTTGGGATATGAAGTTCTGATAGAAAAAGATTGAAATTGTTTTTTGTGTGTTTTTTTTTTTTTTTTTTTTAATTTTTAAAAGAAGTATAACTACCAAGTAAGAACTTATTTCTAAATTATTTCTCCTCTTACTCAGGTTAGGAAAGCCGAAAATTCACCGAGAGAGTGTCCTAAAGTTTTAATGACTTACCATTGAAATTAACTGAAGCTCAATCATTAAAAACATATCATGGTATATCTTTATGCTTTCAATATTTTAAATTACTACTGTGGCTGTCTTCATTTTCAACGGACAGCCACTGTCTTTATCATCCTAATAGAATGAGAAAAAGTCATCTTCATCCTTTGTTTTCTGCTGTTTTATACACAAACCTCAGTAAATGGATTCTGAGACTCCATTCTCATTTTTATCCCAGATCTTATTATTTGGCCAGTGAGACAGGCATTCTGGAAGGAATACATTAAGGGAACAACAATGTCTGATAAGTGGTTGCCAAAATCGCTGATGTTGTAATTTTGGTAATGCACATTCCTGTCCTGGATTATAAGGTAGGGAATACGTAGACTCTCTTCTCATCACTTTATTCATTACCTGTTGCCTTTTTTCTCTCATTAGCATCTGCAATCTAATGTGTGAAAAAAGGAAAAAAAATAACTAAAACTTTTGATAGAATAGTTAGGAGACTTTATATTTTTTACTGGATCATAACTTCTAATACCTCACCCACCAGCAATCTAAATAAAATAATTAATTTTCTCTCCATAAGAGAACTTGTTATTCAAACAGGCTGGCGGTTATTTTCAAGGAAGACTTAGGTTCTGTTCTTCCTATCCTTCAGACATACCCTCATTGTGTTTCCAAAAGAATGAGTCAAGATTTATCCTAACACTTTTGAGACTATACCATAGCATTATTCTTTAGATCTTATTTTATTATGACTACAAGAGTAGTTAACAAATATCACCAACCTGTTCATTATAAATAAGAGAAAACGGATGTTTTGAGAAGTTGAGGTTAGACATGGGCCCAGCGCTGGAACCCATATGTTGTGATCCCTGAGAACAGACAGGGGCTAGGGGCTTCCTGGAGAGAGATGAGCCCTTCCTGTGGTCAGACACACCTGGCTTCACATCCTTGATTTCTTGCGTTGTGACATTGGAGAATTCATTCAGCAAATGTTTATATAAGAATTCCGTATCGGGCAGTAATATGTCAGCTCCTCTTTTTGAGGTCCCTCTTAGCCTTGCTATGAATTTAGAGAGGTGATATGGGCAATGTGAGTGGCAGTTTCTTTCTCTTAGTTCATGAATGCTAAGTAAAGATGTTTTTACATTGATCAAGTGAAGAGGTAGTAAATTATCTTTATATTTACATTTCTGGTATGTAAACTTTAAACTGCGGACATGTTTCAGTTTTCACATGTAGGATTTTGGTGACTTCAAAAACAAAATAATTGAATATAGAAACGTTTTTTGTTTGTTTGTTTGTTTGTTTGTTTGTTTCTTTTTTCTTTTTTCCTGAAGGGGTTGACCAGTGTGCAGTAATCAAAATACAAAATGTATGCACATAATTCAGTTTGAGTCACCATTTATCGAACGTCTATTCTGTGCCAGAGACTGTGCTGAATGCTAACGGGGCTATAAACTAGACATGTGCCAATGCTCATATGTAGATCACATTCTAATTGAAGAGGTTTAAATGTATGTGGCTGATTGGATTTTAGAGCCTAATGTGATATAATAGTAGCCATGTTCATCTATTCATTCAATAAATATTACTTAAATACTTACTCCAAGTTAGGTTCTGAGAATACAACAGTGAATGAAACAAAGTCCCCGTGCACTTTGTGAACTTAGATTCTAATAAGGAGAGACAACAATGAACAAGTAAATAAGCAAGTTATTAATATTAGATAGGTTCAAATGCCATGAAGATAAATAGAGCAACGTAGGGAGATAGAGACTGGGTGTGCTCAGCTGGGTAAGATGGGTAGCAGAGGAGTTCTGGATCACATTGGCGTCAGACTGGCAAGGGGAGGGAGAGGTTGCAGTACAGAAAACTTAAGGAGAACTTGAGCGAGAAGAGAATGTTTTCCAGGTACAGTGGACCAGACTGCACGGGGTTTTGAATGCTTGATAAAGGAGTATAGCCTTTTGCGGGAGTGGGAAGCCATTAACAGCACTGGTTATTGCATGTTTCTATTTATAAGCAGACGACTCCTGTAAAGGTTGTTGTACCTAGGAATGGAATGTTGTTCCACTGGCGCTTTGCGGGAGGAATTGGACTAGTGAAGGACCTGACTCAGGTAAATCAGGTAGGAAGTTTCAGCAACTCCCTAGGCAAGTGAGTAGTGAGATTATAAAGTAGCAGACTGATGCGAAGCATTGCAGAATCAAAACTGAAAAGGCTTGCAACCTAATGAATGTACCAGGGGAGGTAGGTTGTAGGAATAAGGGATGGGAGGACTGGAAGTGATTCTGGAACCTGAATCTTTGAACCTGAGGAAATGAAGGGATGGTGAAGCCATTATGGGAGACAAGGAAAATAGGTAGAGGAGCACATTTTTGGAGTTGGGACAGGGAATTTCAGATTTGGACTTCTGAGGTAATGATAGGGCTTTTTATTGGACACATTTAGGAATCTCATGCCACTATGGACCGGATTTAGGAAGAAAATGTGAAATTCAAGGTGAAGATTTGGGATTCAAGATGTTCAGCATTAAAAAAAAAAAATACATATCTAGGATGTGTGATATTTAAAAAAAAGCACAAAAGTGTCAGTCATGAATTACCATAACAGTAATCAATTCTGAGAGATCTGATATTCTGTCAGTTACTCTCATGGGAAAAGTTAAGGCATTTGAAAGAAAACGAAGGGCCCTCAGTAGTGTATAGAAAAATATCCCTACATGAGTTAGTAATAGTAATGACAAACAGTACATAAGTAGCTCTTTGTAGTTTCTTTAAAAAAAGTTTTACGTACATTGTGTCATATTTTTTCCTCAACAACCAGCTGTAGATTCAATAATACTGTAATTATCATTTAACAGAGAAGGGAACTGAGGTTTACAGTAATTTTCCCAAAGTTGCACAGCTTGTATGTAGTAGAGTTAGGATTCAAGTCCAGCTCCTCTTGCAACTGTTTAACAAAAAGAATACAGATTTCTTCTATTCTGTGCTGTCCTCACAGACTTGGTATTGTCCTAAACACTCCCAACTCTCTGAATTGACAGACATCAGTGAAACTAATACCAATTCATAGACCTTGAGAGAACCCAGGAGTAGTGTATGGTGAGGTTATTTATGTTCACTGATGTATTCGTTGCTCAACAAAACTTTACTGAGCATCTATGAGCTGGGCACTGTACTAACTCTAGAGATTCAACAATAGGTGAAAGAGACATTAATCCTTTCCTCATTTGCTTGGTTTTCAATGAAAGGCGCAAACGAGTAAACACACAATTATAAATACTGCGTGAAAAGGTATTTTATATGAAGTCTCTGGTGCTATGAAAATTCAGGAATAGTATATTGTCCAGATTTGGAAGGTCAGGGAAGACTCCCCATAGTAAGTGATATGTAAGCTAAAAAGTGGGACCTGGGATGAGCTGGGTTCATTAAAGAGGCATCAAGGCTTAAAGACCTAGATCTGAGATGGAGAGAGGAAGAAAGGCTGATAGGAAGGCCTAAAGCGGGATACAGTGTTGCTGGAGCATAAAGGGTCGGGGGATGTCAACACATTAACTCAAAGAGGTAAAAAGAAGAAGACAATGCAGGGCCTTGCTATCTAAATTGCAATTAAAATTGTAAAACTCATAGACACAGACAATAGTTTAGTGGTTACCAGAGAGCAAGGGAACAGGGTATGGTAGATGAGGATAGACGGGGTCAAGTAAGAGTATATGGTGATGGAAGGAGAACTGACTCTGGGTGGTGAACACACAATGGGATATATACATGATGTATTGCAGAACTGTACACTTGAAACCTATGTAATTTTACTAACCATTGTCACCCCTAATAGATTTTAATTAAAAAAATAATAATAATGCTAAAATGACATTGTAAAACCACACGCCATGGATTACCTCTGAAGAAGACAGAGTGTGGTTCTCTATCAGGTTTCTATCTAAAATTTTACGTTTGTAAAGTTTACTGCCTAATTTTTCAGTTTTCTGGAAAATTACCTTGTGTGAATTAAAGTATTCCTGAATAAGTGAGGTATCCCTGTGATTCCTTATAGTATAGTCTGTTAAGTCACTGGTCTTGAGAAAGTGATCAAAGGTAGTTCAGGGAGAGCAGGATAAGAATTGGATTCAATAATTATAATAATCAATTTCTGGGCAGGTTAGTGCATTTTTAGACAATATAATGCTGTTATCTCCCACTTTGCCTCCTTTGCTTTTTGGGATTACAAAAATCACTGGAATTTTGATTGAACATTCTTAGTATTGATCTCCTCACGGCCACTTCCAGGAACATGTAAGATGAGCCCTAACAACTACAGAATACAACTCGATTAATTTCCCGCCAATTTTACTTTCGTTGGTACACACGTGTGTAGATACTTTTAACTGCAGGGGACAGATTATGGGCCAGGCATGCAGAGCAGTGGCATGCAGCCTTTTTATGTTTATGGCGATTTTCTTTTTCAGTGATACTTCTGTTCAGGAAAAGGTAACGCTTCAGTGATACATTTGTGTCTAAGA
This sequence comes from Rhinolophus ferrumequinum, assembly GCF_004115265.2. NCBI lineage: Eukaryota > Metazoa > Chordata > Mammalia > Chiroptera > Rhinolophidae > Rhinolophus > Rhinolophus ferrumequinum. Next base: position 31,029,215 of record NC_046286.1, read on the forward strand.
AATATTTCTGAAGAACACATGAAATACAATGAGAGGCCTAGGAATCCATCCCAATTGGCCCCCAAAATACGTTCTTTAAAAACATTAATTTTTCACCGAAATGGCAGTTAAAACACTAACATTTTATCAACAAGTCTATTTATTGCAGCAGTGAACACATATCTAGCAAAAAACCTTTCAGAATTGAACAGATATACTCCAGCCACTAACCGTAATTCTACCCTCACGGGGTAAGGTTTTAGGAGGAGGAGTTCTGGAAGAGAGTATTTAAAAAAAAAAACAAAAAAACCATGGGGTATTTCAGTTGTTTAAGAGAGTAATTGGACAGGAGACATGGAGGTCTAGGGAATGGGGAAAGGCTCATGACTACAGCGTCACCAATAAAGAGGGAATAAGACCTTCCTTTTCTTAGGATTAAATGAGATAAATTTCATAGACCCTACTTTCATATTGCTTACAAGCTAATTGCTTAGGGGAAAAATAAATGTTGGTTTTCTTTCCTCTACCATTTCAACTCCAGTCTACATTTCCCAGTGGCTCCTGACGTGGGGTGGGGAATGATCAACAGGAGTCCTAATGAATGAGGACCCAGGCTGGGCGCTTAGTGCCTGTATTTCTTTGACATGAGAAGACACTACCTGTTGGCCCAGGAACAAAGAATACAGTTGCCTCTGCATATCTGGTGCCATTTATGGGCCCCAGGCCTCTGCATTTCACTGGAGATGGCTATGCGATGTGAAAGCCAGACAGTGCCCTCTTCCCGAATGAAGACAGGAAGCTTAAGGCAGGAATTCCAATTCCTCTGTGCAAATGCCCTCCAGACAGCAGCTGGCCAGAAAATATTTGATGCCATATTCCCTAACAGTGCTCCCCTCCCAGTCTCATACTTATCCTTGATGTCCAAGATTAAATTAGTTAATATGTATAAAGCACTCAGAACAGTGGCTGGCATGGAGTAGGAACTATGTAACTCTTTCAAATAAAATAAAAATAAACAATTCAAGATTCCTCTGAGATTTGAAAAGTAACAGATGAAAATAGCAATACTCCATTTCGTGCCTTACATCTCCTTCTATATGACCTAGTCACAAATTTTGCTACTTTAGCCACCACCAGTTATGACCTAACCATGAGACACATCCTCTCTTCTGTTCCTCAATTCATTTTGAATCCAGGCAGCCTGGCTGCCAAAAGAATTGTTTTCTTTTTCTTTTCTTTCTTTCCTTTTAATGAAACACCTAGCTGATTTATTATTTCTTTAGTATTCATTTGGTATTTATTAAATAACCTATTGTATTTTTGTGGTTTTGGGTGGTATTATAAATAAGAATTTGGAGGTCAATGTAGAAGTGTTCTGTGTCACTGCAGCACACATTAATGTGGCTGAATATTTTCTTTACATGCTTTCGTGCATTGAGGGTGCATATTCAGTTATGATCCAGACATTGGAATAAACATAGCTTCTCTGTTACTATGAGAGCTGTTGCTTATCTACTTCCCCCACTTATTGGTCATTTCACTGCCTACTAGTACCTCAATTTTAATTGGATATGAAGAATAAGGTGTAAAAGGACCAAATCTTGCCATTCTATTTCTGGTCAGAAACTCTAATAAGAGCCTTAATGCAAAAATGTCATGATATTAAAAAAAAATAATAATAAAGCTTGCAAAATTGAAACATTGGCGCTTTTTTTAGTGCTCTACCAGAGATGACTGAGGAGGGATTACATACAACAGTTTTTAAAGGTAGGATATCGTTTCACCTGCCCCCAGTTGCTGACAAGCAGACTAGGAACTTGTAGACCAGGCATGGGTGGAGAAGTTGACCTCTCTGGCTTCCTTTTAAGTTCCTTGATTATATAATTTGAATGCATAATTCCACATGTATTTATTCAGAAATGTGTGCACCCAGACTACTTTCTGCTAAATGCAGACTCCCACTCTTAAACATTGGAGAGAGAAGCCTATTAACTGACAATTGCAATTTCAGGATGGCACCGTGTGGGAGAGAGAACTGCCAATCATTTCTGCCAACATCACTCTCAAGGGGAGTCTAAATGAAGCTAGCTTGGTCCAATTAAAAGAAGCAATTATGAGTAAAAGAAAGTAAACAATTCTGAGAAAAATGATATTACCAATTATAGTGGGTACTCAACAGTGAAACGCTATAGTTTAAGTCGCACCTTTGTTTCTAAAGCTATTAATCTACTTTGATTTTATTGAAGATTTTTATATGAAATAACCAAAAAGAAATGGTTAACCTTCACTTCATAACTAAGTTAAATCCATATTAGTAGAAAAATTAAAAAGCTCTTTGCAGAGCTTTAATTAGGTCAAATATCTGCATGGCCTTTGGGTTAGGAAAAATGTATAACATTCTGTGACCCATTTAGCTGCTTGATTATAGAAAATATGGCAAAACAGCCTAGCATTCCTACTTTTTTTTTTGCTAAGTTCAATAAATAATATGTTAAATTTGCTTTTGTGCTAAAATACAATCCAACTGTTATTCAACGCAGACTTTGATAAGCTCCATCTTTGTGCCTTTCCTTCTGTGCAGGGAAAATTAAACCATGCACCATAATGGCACATTAGTGTCTGTTATTATCTTTGGAAGCATAGTGGCTGAGTCTTTTTACCATTGCCAACAAACTTTGTGCTGAATTCATTGACCTTAGTTCACTTGCACAGTGATGCAATTAACAAGTAGCTGTGGACATCAATTTTGGTTTTATTTCCTAAATAGAAAAATATGCCTGACCCAGAGTTCTGGGTGTAATGTAGAAATGTTTTTTTCCACATCATTTTCCTTCTCTGAATATCTCTATACGTGGGTCATGCAAGATAAATGTATAATAGAGAGCCAAGTACAAACTCATATTGCTTATCAGTGATGACCGGAATGATCAGTGAAAAAAGGCATAGGAACAAGGGGAAAATGTCTTTGGACACATGCAAAATGGTGGCAACAACTAAAAAGGAAAGTTTTTTGTTTTTTGTTTTTTAAAAAAACTGGGAAATTGCTAACGGGACCAAAGGGACTAGGGAGCAGTTAATTGATCTCGCTGGGAACTAAGAAAAGTATTCAAGATGAGCATGATGCGCTGACATATGTCTATGGAAAAGATTTTGAGCCATCTCTCGAAGGTGTTTTACAGGTGGTCGTAGTTACCGCCGACTTCCAGCTAAGAAGGTTCAGGGTACCCATGCACAGAAATGTATACAGTTGGCTTTAAAAATGCTAAATTGAAAGCTGAAGCTGAAGTCTGATTGAGCTGATGTATGGAGCGTGCTGAAAATGCTATCTTGGTAAACAAGGTAAAGTCAAACCATCCTGACCTAGTAAGCTAGCACATCTTTACAGCATTGAACCAACAAAGCCTCCTGATGCCAACGGCGCATTAAGTTTTAGTAGGTAAAAGGCTAGAAGTGTGAGTCTCCCCATTCTTGTCAGTGGAACTGGCCCTTTAGCCTGCCACGTGCATCACCTCAGGTACCCTGAAGTAGATGCTATTTCGTTAGCATCACTTTCTGCTAGCAAATGACACGGTCTTGGAGCAGAGCCAGGCTACTGGCATGAGACATGTGTTAGAGATTCTGAACTGGATTTTCCCAGACTAGATGGGTGAGAGATGTCTAGTCTGGTACTTGGTGAAGGCGGCTATGAGAGACAGATGGAAACACTTCATACACACCATGTTGTTGAGCAAAACCAGCTTTTTAAAAAATCCCTTTATCACCACAGAAAGATAATTCTTTGTAGCTTGTTCATGCATGTGCACATGTTCTAACTCAGTTCTATCAGCAATGGGTTATCGTGCCCACTTTCCAAATGAAAAAGTTGAGGCAATTTTTAGCTAAGAAGCAGAGGTATATTTAGAACACTAACCAAAGGCAGACAGTGACTGTAACCACAAACGTGAACACATGCTTTGCTTTGTAGGTTTGTTTTCAACTTTTGCAATGTCATGTAGCAGCTTAAGTTAGTCATCAAAATATTTTTAATTCAGGCAGTTCCAATTGTTTGCTTTTTTATTTTTGCAGAACACTTGCAATAAGTTTGTATATAACACCTACACATCATTTCTTACCAAACCAACCTGCATATTTGTCAGTTTTTCCCATTGCAGAAAATACCAGAATTATATACTTCTACACCCAAAGCACTATCACCACCCCCCATTGTTTTTTCTTTTTTTCTGTCCTGATGCGGGACTGCCATCTGGTGGAACTGGGAAGGCACTTTTGGTTTGGACTTATCCATAATTGTTTGACCATGGTTTCTCAGGTTTCCAAAGGATCAGTATGACAAACGGGAATCTTCTCCCGTGGATATGAGCTTACAGTGTAGAAAGAAGACATGATAACAATTATAGCAGCTGACAGTCAGTGGGAGCTGTAGTGATTATGATGGAAAATTAATTGGCAAGAAGAGATCACTCATTCAATTTTATTAGTCAAGATGAAGAAGACATTTTTGCACACACAGTGTATGCATATATACATACATTATGTGTACGTGTGTGTGGGTGTACGTATGTGTGTGTATCAGACAAACTAAAGAAAATCACAATGGAAACAATGTGGCCTTTAAAGCTAGAGCATATACAGAAGAGTTACCTTCCCCCCAAAAAAGCATGCCCACTCCCTCTTCCCACTCCGTAGAGCCCCTAACACAGTCACGCATGGCCCATATAATACTGCCTGGGCAATGTGGGGGTCCCTGAATACCTGGAAGATTCAGCTCTTGCTATACCTCAGCCCTCTGACCTTCAGGGATAATGTCACCATTGCAGAAGACTTATACTGACAAACCATGGTGTAGTACTGCAGGATATATTTGTCAATACTTGGTGTACCTTATCTTGAACTAAAATCAGTATCGATCATCAGTGGGATAAAGGTAGAGTCAGTGCCCAAGTACTTCTGAGTAATATATCTGCCCCTGGCTTCCTAGTTTTCAGGAGGAAAATGGCTTCTTGTGTGCCAAACTCTAACAAATTCATCTAAGCTCATCACAGGCATTAAACATAAGGTACTTTATTTTTTTCTATGAGGCACGGGGAGGCTAAGGACTTTCTCAGTCAAACATCATTCATTTATGCTGCAGATGGTGCTCTTCCAGCAACATTATCCATATGATGGAAGGAATGAGAGGAAGTATCTACTGATGTCTTACTTCCCCTACCTCTTCTGTACTCTGTGTCTGTGTGACAGAAGTACCATTTTGCAAGGAGATAAAACCCCAGGACAGATACTTTCCTATCCTATAGAGTAGGCTCCCTAAAGATGTATTTGTTTCTTTGACGGTATTGTCTTTGAGGTTGAAGAATTCCGTTGTACCAAAGAAAGGTGTGCATGTGTGTTTTTCATGCGGAGTGAAGTCACAATGACTGCACAAAATGGCATAACCGTACTCACCATTAGAGAGGGAGTTGAGGTGTGATCCTGAGTAACTGCAGGAACTGGGGTGGAATCCATCCCTGAGATATCTGCAAGCCCATTCCCAAACGTCTGCATAATTAAGAGTGGAAATGTGCTATTTGTCCAAATGTCCTCAAACAAGCTGTCCATGTAAACCAAGAGGTAAATACTCCTGGGAAGTGATTAGAGCCTCGTGTGTGACTGACAGGTACATGGTCTGTTTGTCATTTTGAAAAGTGAGCTGTAGAGGATTTGGTGACTACTTGTCCTTGGATTTCATGGGGGATGACTAAACCTCAAGCACAGGAGTTTAAATTATTTGAAACTCATGGTGAGATGAAGGATGGAACAGAAAAGAAGATAGAACGTGTCCCAAATGGTAAAATACGTCAGGAGGAAAATGTGGCAACACATTCTGCGCATAATGACTTGGCAGTACATGTTTGTGGAGTGATTCAAAAACAGACATAAATTATCTTAGTTATGTAGCAGAGTAAGAGCTGTATTTCTAATTGCATGCAGACAATCACTTTAAGGCTGCAAATTTTGCACTTCAACTTGTTGATTTTTTCCCCCTGGTATGTTGTATATCCACTTGGCATCCTAAATACAGTTTTTTTTAAATAAAAAAAATTAAAAATAGTTTGGGCTTCACAGGAAATTGTAAAAGTATAAATTGCTTGTTTCCCCCAATTTTAACATCTTACATAACCATAGTACATTATCAAAGCAAGAAAAATTGATATTGATACACTGTTATTAACTACAGACCTTATTTGGGTTTTACAATTATACAGTTTTAAAAAAACACATTATTTAACATATCTTCATTATTTTATTGCGTTTCAAATATGTCTTAATTTAGAACTTAAAAATTTACTTGGAAATTGGATTTCTTAAACAAAACCTGCTATCTGTTTACGTTTGCTTTTTTTTAAATTTGTGTTGTTCTCTAGTAAGAGGGTAATACAGCTCGTCATTGCATGAATTCTTTCGAAGTTTAATGTAATTGCTCATCTGCAAAATCAAAACTTGGAGCAATATCTAAAGTGGCTGCCTTCCAAGGGGTTACTTGTCTTCAGTAAGATCATAAGTTTCACTGTTTCTATCAGTGTCTTCTTACTTATGAGCTCATAAAACTTCTGCTATGCCAGACTCAGGTATCTCTTGAACTTCCCCCTCCCCTTTATTGACCCAGGGACATTATAGGTGTAGTGTCACTGGAAGACAGTATCGTTTAGAAGAACAGCACTGCTGTGGATCAGTGACGCTAAGTTGTTCCTTTGCAGCTGAAAATTTTGAGCAATAATTATAGTTTTAAGAACACTTTCATGTACAGAATTTTCCTCGATCCCACACAACAGCCCTGTGAAACAGGCAGAGCAAATATATATATTTTTTTTTATCTCCACTTAAGCTTCATGGGTTCCTGAGATTAAAGATCAGATCCGTTCATTGGAAAAAACTGGGTTCAGCCAGGAATCCATATTTGTGACAGATAAATCAATAGAAAATTTAATATGGAGGATTTAATATGATGGTTAGAATTCGATAGAAGAGTTAACAGAACAACCAGGGGAAGGTGAGGCAAAGCTAATGTTGATAACCACCACAAGGTGCCTTGATGCTTAGGACTGGAGAGACAAAGAGAAGAGGTAGGGTTACTGGATCCCAAGAAGCAGAGGTACCTTGTTAGACCAGCGCCACCCACTGGCCAAACTTATCTGGAAGCCTGATGGCAAGGAAGCCAGGAAATCTTAGTTTCACGCCCATAGGTATTCCAAGCAGAAGAAAGGACCTATGTGGAATTGATATGACACAAATATACATGACATATAAATTCTCATTTTTAATAGAAATACCACATGATGGCATGTTGCTAAGTATGAAGAATAGAGATGAAATGGACATTATCTCTTCTGGGAAGAAATTTTCAGCATTACTGTTGCTAACTCTTATATTTACTGCCGACTAACATTTATTGAGTACCACTTACATTCCAGAAACAATGATAGATTATTTAAGTGTAATTTCTCATTTAACCTTTTGAGTGCAGTTTATTATTATTCCCATTTTACAGATGATAAAAATTGAGGCTTTACGAGATCACGTATATTGCCAGAGTTCACAAGGCTGAATAGCCGAGATTATGATATAGACCCTCTGACTCTAAAATCCATGTTCCTAACCCTATCCTATGTTGCCTCCCTAAGTATAATAAAGTATTCAAACTTTTGAGATTACTTCTATGTCCAAGATACAGTGTAGGTACAAAAGAAGAAAAGACCAATTTGTCCCAAGGGGCCAGGGGAGACTTCAGAAGAGACAATACACTCAAGTTGAACTTGAAACAGGAGTGAGAGTTTTTCCAGGTGAATTAAAAGGTAAGGGCAATGAGAGTAGAGAAATAGTTATCAGCATTGCATAACATTTGCTAAGGGCCTGGCAAACTTGGCTACTGGCAGGTAATACAGAACTGTTAGAGCACAGTGTGGCAGGAGGCATTTTGATGAAAAAAATGAAGGAGACAAGAGCCATCTCATGTTCAGGAAACACTCCATACACAAGGAAATGGGAAGCTGTTGGTGACTGTGTGATGTGGAGAGTACTTGCCACTTTAGCTTTAGAAATACTGCACTGCCTGAAGAGTTACGCGGCTTTTACAAGTTCATACAGTACGCGCTTATTGTTCTGGGCACTAGGTGAATGTCAGGCGATGTCCTGAAAAAAAAATGGACTTGAGTTTAAGTGTTATTCTAGTTCATTAGAAGTTCCACCAGCTCCATCTGACCATTTACCACTGTTCCTTAACTTCTCACGTATCGAAAATTGATATTCTTGATGAGGGGTTGATGGTATTTGAGCAGACTTCAGCTATCAATGCTTGAATGGACTCTTTATTAATATGGCTCAAAATTAAAGCAATGGTACCTGAATAAATGTAGCTATATAATTTTATACTTTATCATACAATTTTCATGTATATTTTCACATATAATCCTTCACTCATCCTATGAGTTTAGTTGCATAGCTGCATTTTCTGCAATTTGAAGATGAGGAAAGTGAGTAGCAGAAAGGTGAAACTTTTGCCATGGACCTACTAAACAGCAGAGCCAAGACTGACCTTTTTGTTCAATCCAGAGTTATTTTTGCATAGTATCACAATCATCTTGATCTTAGTCAAATTATCTCTTATTACTCTATCATAATTATTCCATGTAGTTATTTAAAGAAATTAAATGTCTATATAATTCCCCAAATATTTTTATATACTGTGTTTTCCTTTTATATCTCCAGACACATTTACTATTTCCCAGTAATAGATTTTGTGATGGATTTAATATTTTCCACTGGCAATTGTCTATATCTCAGAAATGTCACCTATTAAATATATCAATTTATTCAGGAAATAGAAAGCTATTTAATAATTTTAAATGAGCTTTAAACTTAACTACTTCACCTGGTTTCCATTATGTTGCAAGCTGCTTTAGAGGTAGTAATGCATTTTTGCTCTTCTCACTAACAGGTGAAAAATGATTTTCCTGCCTTCTTTGATTTTACCTTCTTGTAGGCACTTATTTGAGTTATACATCTGTGTGAAAATGGAGGTAGCTTTATATCAGCAAAACAGAAATTATTCTTATTATTGAAATAGTCTATTGTCCTTGTTTTCTTTTTCTTTACAGAGGTAGTGTTCATTTATTTGAATGTCCAAATTCTCTAGATTACTGGCATATTTTATGATTAAAAGAGTTTGGATGAATAAGGAGGACTAGAGAAGGGGCTGAATTTAATTATGGTCAATGACCACATGAGGAAGAGATGAAAGATGCTCTGATCCTCATAGAGCTTCACAACCACTACTTAGCAAACTAATTTAGTATTAATGAGCTTATATTGGAATTGATTTATCTATGCCTGATAAAAGAAAAATAATTCTTAGATCCTTAAATGACAAAATATATGTCTACCTTCTGAATTTCCTTAGTAATATCTTATTCTAATTTGTCATTTGGCTTATTCAGAGGAGAGTTACAACTGTCAGTATCATGATTCTAAAATGAATATTCATTTATGTCTTTCCCCATATTGCTCACATGTGCATATATTCACAGAGTGATTCATGACTTTGCAGGTGATGATTAGAAAACATCGCTTTAAAAAAGAGTAAAAAATTGTGTATGTGTAGGGATGAAATATAAACATATGCAATACAAATATGATGAATATCTACAATAAAAAGAACAATAGAAATTAGTTGAAATTAGTTATTCCTTTTTTATTTTTATTTTTTTTCATTTCTTTGGTGGTTGTTGTTTTTATGGAAATTGACTGTTTAAGAAAATTCAGTTTCCTCCTGGGACCAAGTAAATGCTGTGTAGTGTACACGAGTAGACACTGCAGATTCTCTGAGTTAGAAGACCTGAGCTTCACTTCTAGTTCTCCGATTAGCTAGCTGGCTGACTTTGAATGAGGAAAACTATGCCTCATTTTCCACATATGTAAAAGTGTGATCGCATGTACCCAGTCTAAAATGGTTTTCTTGAAGATAAATTAAAATACGAGTATAGGCCTCGAAGGACTTTGATGAACAAGGTAAAGGTATTATTCAAATTATATGTTGGAAAGATTTTTTTTTTAAATGTTTAAATCAGGTCATTTAGAAGTCAGTTAGCCAAGGCAATGATATTGTGTTTGTGTGCAAATCTATGTAATGGTTTGCAAAGCCTGGAAAGAAAAGACCCAAATCTGAAAGCTCAGCATGGGATTGGACACGTGATCAACCACAGCAGTTTTAGTATATCCATAGCTGAGCCAGAGAAATTATCTTTGTTAAGAAAGAATTTAGTAGAAAAATGAATATTGCTTTCACCTCAATCACCTCTAGGCCCTAGAATCTTGATTAGAAGAGTTTGATGAGAGCAAAATTCAGATATCTAAAGATTATTTTACTCACAACAAATTTAAAAGTAAGTGTATTTATGAGAATGACTGACTTGATGTCACACTTAGTAATGACACCCAAGTACAGTTATTTGGTTGTGAATCTGTCCTCCTCACTGAGGAGCTAGCATATACCCTAACCTAAAAGGAGGAGAGCTGAATTCTGGCTTATTCAAGATCCTTACAAGGGGCCAACATGGCTCCTGTCCCGTGAACTAGAATGCCCAGTTTTGTTTCAGGGCCCTTATTGCCAAGTTATAGTAGTTGCTTAGTATCTTGTTTAGTGGTCTTTAAATTCTGAGTAAGGCCTAACTTTTCTGTTTTGAATTTTCATTAAATTTATTGGTGTGACCTTGTTAGTAAAATTATATAGGTTTTAGGTGTACAATTCTATTATACATCATCTGCATATTGATTTGTGTGTTCACCATCCAGAGTCAGCTCTGCTTCCCTCACCATGCATTTGGTCCCCTTTTCCCTTCTTGTACCACCCCCTCCCCCCTTACCCTCTGGTAACCACTAAACTTTTGTCTATGTCTATGAGTTTTTGTTTGTCGTGTTCCCTTGTTGTTTTCAGTTTTATATCCCACATATGAGTGAAATCATATGGTTCTTGGCTTTTTCTATATTTTGCTTAGCATGATAATCTGAAGATCCATCCATGTTGTTACAAATGGCAGTATTTCATCTTTTCCTATGAAGGCCTTGCTTTTGTTTCTCTGTGATCTGCAAAGTGATGATTGCCCTGTAGTTCTAAAGCCCTCCATCTCTGGTCTGAATTCTTTCACGTCTGTATCTGTGCTGTCCTGGAATGTGCATGTGTTCTGCATAATCAACATTTCCTTTCACTGTCGAGAGCCCTGGCATTTTAAATCCATTTTGGCAGAAACAGTTTTCTGTTTTGAGTCTGAACTGTAAATCTCTCTTGTTGGGCAGAAACAAGGATACTCTGATGATGCTTGTTTCCCATCAGCCAAAATAACAACCCCATGTCCCCACCGCTCACCCTTGTGGTAGCTCAGGTACATCACAGTGGAAGCACGTCTTGTTCCCTGCTCTACTTTGATGCCTGCAGTCACTTGAGAGGACAGGTTGGATTGCCTAATGGTCTACACAATGCTGTGACACCGCTTGTGAGGCGAGGAGTGAAGCAAAAGTGAAAATATCTCACCATATAGTCCATTATAGGGGTCCCCATATGCTCTCACCTTGCACTACACATGCCATCCTTTTCCTCATGTACTTCTTTTCCTTATACTCTTCTACTTTTAGACCCAGGGCTTTCAAAAAGCCACACTACTGATTTTAAAATGCTAATACAGAAGTACTGCATGGACTACTCTTTCACATTAATAAATACTGGGGGTGCCCAAAAATGTATACACATGACTTGTATTCATCTTTTGTTATCAGTTTATGTTGAGTATTACAACTTTAATACTGTGTTTTCCTTTCTTAAAATGTGTATACATTTTTTTGGCACCTTCTTTGTAATTATTAACACCCCACACAAAAGTGTTTTCAGTGAGATACCTGAGCAAATGCCTGGGCTTCCTGTGTAACACCTACATGACCAAGAATACCCAGAAAAGTAACCTTTGGCCAAATGTATTTGTTTTCCTCCAGGAAGCGCAATGCTGGCCATTTTAGATCACTGCTTGTTTTTATTTGTTTATTTTTCCCCTCATTTCTTGTTTTCATGCATTTGGAATTCTTTCTTTCTTTTTTCCATTTTCTTTAAAATATTTGGCTTTACAATTTAATTGAGGATCCTTAGTAAACCTAAAACAAGACCTCATACGCACATAATTGTAACTAAGTAGAAGAAGACAGCACAAATGCTTGCAGGTCTGCTAGGCTGTTTGCGTATCTTGGAGTTTTACTGCTACAGGAGTTCCACCCTGTGGATTGATAGCTGAATTTTGATCTTTAAAATTTATTGCTGATTATTATAATTCCAAGAATCCACAGGTCATACATCTTGTCTGTATATTTCATGTTTTACCATGTAAAGCACGTCTATATTTTTGTATTCTTTGTATGTCTATATGTATATACTGTTTATATCTACATATTAGCCCTTTATCTGCATAGTCCAGTGTAAATTACTCTCTTAAATCTATGCATGAATTTGTTCTTAGGTCATTCATAATTTTCTTTAAGGTTATATTCTGTCTTTAAACATTTTAATTGTTTAAAATTATCACTCTACTGACAAATTAGTTTATATTACTTACAATCTCATTCATCGCTGAAAAGAATCCTTCCTATTTTAAATCTGGAAAATACATGGAGTTAGTGTGTTACTTACTGCCCACATATCTGTGACAGAGCTTCTCCGCTGTCGCTTTCTCAAGATGCATGTAAATCTGTCTCATTAGAGACAATCAACTGCAGTTTGGGACTTGTATGTGTAAAGCAGTACTTGAGTTCAAATATCCTGTTTTGTGCTTTCTACAATATCACCAAACCAATATTGGGGCTCCTAGATGGTAAAACTGCTTATGTGTATTAGCAAGTTTTATGTATTCTTTAAATTTGGAAATGATTCAAAGCTATAGCCACAGCAAATATGTGAGTCAAAATATAATCAGAGAGAGCCATGAGCTGTTGACGCGTTTTAATGGTCTGATAGTCTGTGTCTATATACATGTATGTATATTTCCTTTTTATACTAACCTATAAATATAGATCAGTAAAATATAAGAATTATTAAAGCTGTGGAATCATTTTGAAATGTAAGCCAATTTATTTTACTCTTCGGTAAAATGAGATGCAACCTGGGAAAGAAATTTATGCTGGAGTAATAGCTGCAGCTTATTGAGCTCATATCAAGTATCACTTTCTATGCTCATCTATTTAATATTCACAACAACCCTATAAAGCAAGTACTATTATTATTCCCACTTTACATATAACGTGAGGCCTACAGAAATTAGGTACTTTCCCTACGATGTGGCAATTAGCACATCTACAATCCAGCAGTTTTTTAGTGGCTTTATTTCCTTTGCAGTTCCAAAGGAAATGAGAGTTACAGTGATGAACCATATGCCCATTAGGAATACAGTTCCGTAAGAGGCTGAATCAGAGATTGGAAGCTCTTATCCGACAGTTAATTCTCCTTGAGAGGCCTGTGTGCAGAAAGGATCACAGAGGTATTGGCGTTCCGTTGTTTAAATCCAGGTTGATCTTATCTTGACTATGACTGTTAACTGTGCTCAGATAATTTAAAAGTTTTAATATCAGGCACTGTTAGAATCCTAAGATGGCAGAATACTGTATTTCCTCCTTCAGTTCACATAGACCAACCAGAATATTCTCGATTCATTTCCAGGGGACATTCTACGAAAATTTTCATAAACTTTATTATTTTAACCATAATTAATTTTGCCAGTTTTGAGGTTATGTAAAATATTGACTCGAGCCATAGGTGCATAAATGAAAACAAGTGCTAGGACTTGAAAGTGAAACATTTAGAAATCCAGGCTGCCTGAACTGTTGGGGTGTTCAGTGATATTAGCTATTAGATGGTCTTTCAAGCATATGCCATTAGAGACTCATCACTTTAACAATCACACATCTTAAGTCTTGTAATCAGTCAATGGCATTTCAAAAGAAGGCAGATGAAAATAGGAAGTTAACATTATTTTTGATAAACTACAGGTAAATGAAGTCTTGGAGGAAAATATATATATATAATATATATTATATACATATATATAATATATATATATATATATATATATATCTTGAAATAACATATAGTATAGAAAGGCACAGAAGTCTAAGACAAACGATTTTTTAAAAAAATAAAGATTGACAAGACATTCAAGAAGCTAGAAGTAGCTATGAGAAACACAGGAGTGATCACATATTTCTTAAAATAATCAGATGCAAGGATATGGTGATAAAAATGCAAATCTTAAGGTGCTCTTAGCTAGCTAGAGGTCAAATTAATGTTTTTCCTCAAATCAAAACATCAGAATTTTTCCTCAGTCAAGTTTTAATTTTTAAAGGTTGAATATTTATGGAGAATCTAAAAGCTGAAATTGTCAGAAGTCCTTGGAAAAAGGTTAACTAAATAATAAGCAAACGCAGAACATTCATGAATGAGCTCGAAGGTGTACATGAACACCTTGAATTAAAATGCAAAGCATTCTCTTGAAGAAAGTTTGTACCTTTCATCAGATATCCAACAGAATCTAAAAACTCTTAGTTATTTCCTTAGAAAAATCTTTTTCTCCCCTTCCCTTCCTTTCTCTTCCCTTCCCTTCCCTTCCCTTCCCTTCCCTTCCCTTCCCTTCCCTTCCCTTCCCTTCCCTTCCTTTCCCTTCCCTTCCTTTCCCTTCCTTTTCCTTCCTTTCCTGCCCATGAACTAGACCGGATTGCAGATGTCATGCTTAATGTGTGTTAATGGCTTTATATAAAGTTGTAGAATAATAAACTCAGAATTTCAGCTTCCATCCTCATGTGTCTCTTCTGTTTTCACTGCCAAGTAAACGATAAGCCTGTGCTTTAGAATCACTGGTGTGAAATGAGAAAAAAGAAACTTTGGAACCAGGCAGATTTGAGTTTAAAGCTTTTCTCTGCTATTTGGTCAGGTTTCATGGGCTTTTTGAATCTCATTATTCTTTACTTGTAATAATGCTGATAATATATCATAAGATTGTAGTGGCTTAAATGAGAATGTGTGTGTGTGTGTGTGTGTGTGTGTGTGTGTGTGTGTACATGCCACTTGGATCTAGGTAGAACTTTATATTAGTCTAAGATATTTCATTCTGTGTTTTACCACTTTATCAGAATTTTCTTTTATGTACTGTATCAGCTGGAATCTGCCTAGTTGTAATTTTCCTCCAGTGGTTTTTGTTGAAACCTTGCTATTAATATACTACAAATCTAAACCCTCTTCTGTCTGACAACTCCTCCATTCTTTCCTAATATTCTAGGGTTACAAGTATTCTCATTATCTTTGCCATTCTTTTGAGGTATCCATACGATATCTTATGCCAGAGTGTCTATAGTCATTCTGCTACCAGACTTTCCAAATGGTTTCTGAGAATTTCCTATTTTGTCTGAAAGCTTTAGTTAAGCACTTTCTGAATGTGGATCTTCTGGGAATACGTTTGCCATCTTTGAGGTTCACTACATAGGTCTCTGTTGTCTTGACGACAATCCTACCATTATGACTCAAATTCAGAAACTGAAATGAAATGTTTGCTTCTATAACTTCTGATACAATCAATTTAGGGAATAACTTTACCCATTCACAACAACTTAGGCATGATTCTTTCTGGAAAGAAATCGAACAGAATGGATTTGCCAGACTGTAGGATAACATTTCTTAGATGCCTATTTATGTAAATGTAGCCTCTGTGGGGGAAATAGTGTAGGAGAAAAAAACAACAACATAAGGCTACATATACTTATATATGTGCTATACATACTCCTTTGTAAAATCAGGAGAAAACACTCTCACAAGTGATGATAAAAGCTAACTGAAAAATATTTCCTGAGGCATGAAGAGTATGTATTTCCCTAATTTTCTAGGGATTTGGGGGGAAAATATTCTATGACTAGAATGTCCTCTTCTCCTTATCTCAGCTTAAGTAAGCTAAGCCATTGCTCTGAAATGAGGAAGCCATGATGATAATTCCTTATATTTTTCACTTCTGTATTTATTCATTCTACACACATGCATTAAGAATCTAGCATCATTTAAACACTGTGATAGAAGCTTCTGGTGCACAGAGGAGGAGAACGAGACAACTCCTTCCTTCTAGTAGCTCACTGTCTAATGAAAGCAGTCAGATGTAGGAACAAGTAAATTGTGGGAAACAAACTATGCACAGAAATATTCAGTCCTTCCTGCGGCTGTAAGGGAAAGCTTTCTGGAAATATTTTTCATTCGAGTCTCAGCAGGTGAAGGGTGGGGCATTTGAAGCAGAAGGAGCTGCCCTTGCAGAGTAGGAAAGGTCAGACAGGTGCCTGAATACGCTGAGAACTATGAGCCATCCGCCCCCCTAGAGGGCAGGGCACTTGGTCCTCCTTACAGCATCCTTAGTGGTCATTTTCCCATTTTACAGATGTGAGAGTGGACCTTCCAACTAGTTAGAGGATTGGCCTGGAAGCTTTTATTTAATCAGTTAAATCTCCAACCTTGAACTGCAGACTTCCAACTGCTGGTCTGGTACTTTAGCCACCTCGCCAAATACTTCTGCTCGCTTTGGCTGCCTTGAGACAAGATATGCTTCCTCTCCTCAAGTCCTGCCCCTCAGATTTGGATTTGGATTTTTCTTCCGTCATGTAGGCTTTCACCTCTGTTGGACAGTAGACATTAAACAAGGAGGCTGAAACTGTAATATTTGTGTTATTATTAAACCATTTAAAAGCATTTCAGCTTGGTTCTAACCAGTCACCAATGAATGCACCTGTGTGCCTTTACTATTCTTACCTTGCTTTCCTTCCTCCCACTTGTACTCTCTTGTTGTGACATTTGCATTGTTCTGATTTTTAGTTTGAAGCATTTCTCTACAAGATGTATTTTAAAATTAAAGAACATCTTCCTGCTACCCCCTTCACAGTGACAGACTTATTTTGAAAGTCTAGGGATGAAAGGTTTAAATACAATTTAAAGTAAACTCATTGAAATGTGTGGTGTGTTGAAAACCAAGTAACCTATACCTGACATTAGATTATAGATGCATTTTTAATTGAATTTGGCAAATATTTGTATATTCACAAGTCTGTTTCAGGTCTTCATAGAGTATTAGAAGATGAATAAAATATTGTCCCCACCCTTAAAAGGTGCTCAGATTGGTAGGGGAGACAAACATTTAAAGTAATGAATTGGAACACAATACGCAGAATATGGTAGAAGCACATTAAAAAATATAGCGATGATACTGAAGAGTGACTCGATTTGAAGAGTAAGGAAGTTTCCTAGAGAAAGGAACCTCAAAATTGTTTTTTTGAAAAATGCAAAGGAATTTTCTAGGAGGAACAAGTTAGTGGGAGCAGGATATTCACAGTAGAAATAATGTTCTGAGCAAAACTGTTGACGGGTGAAATATTGTATGTTGCTCAGGATAAGCCCATCAGCCTTAAACTTTAGGTGGGAAAGAATAATGAGAAGAGGTAAGCCCCTGGCAAGGACGTGGGTGAAAGGCCTTACGTATGGACCTGATGGTTTAGACTTCATCCTCTGGGATATGGGAAGCCAGTGGAAGGTTTAAAGCAAGAAAGATAATTGAACAGACTTACATAAAACAAACAAACAAACAGGAGGAAAGATGCAAATTTTGATAAGAAAATCATTACAAAATGCAAAAACATATAAAATATTAAAACACAAATACACATAAACTCACAGCATAGATACCATTGCCAAAGGCCATACCATAGACAAAGGAATGGAAAGTTATTTAGAAGGGAGAATCAGTATAAGCTAGTGGCTCAATTGGCTTTGAGTAGTGAGGGAGACGGAGCCCAAGATTACTTCCAGCTTTTATACGTTGTAGGAAGAATAAGAAGTGATACCACCTACAAGACGGGAATATAAAATAAAGAGGTTTGTGTTGGGCGGGATGGGAAGATGGTCATTCATTAATTTAACTAATACCATTGTGTATTTACTATACGTCAACATCGCTCTAAGTGCTGTATGTACAAAAATAAAAGACAAATCGCCTGTTAGGTAGTTTGCATTCCATAAAGAAAAACAGGTAATGTACAAAAAGGATATATAATATAATTCCAGGTGGTGGTAAGTCTATAGAGAAAAACTAAAGCAGATAAGCAAATAGAAAGAGCCTGTAAGCTGCAAAAGCTATTACAGGTAAGATGGCTAGAAAAAGGCCTCCTTAAGGAGGTGATATTTAATTGGAAAAATGAATGAAGTAGACACACCCACATAAAGATGTAGAACAACATTTTAAGCAGAGAGAACAGTGACTACAAACACTGTGAATAGGAATCATTTTGGCATGGAGTAGAGAGCCAAAGTGGGGAGTGGGGCAGGAAATGAGTTTCCGTGAGATAGGAATTGACCTTGTAATAGAGAAAAGTTTGGATTTTATGTTATTTGAAATGGAAACCCTGAAGAATTTGACTATAACAGTAACAAGATCTGATTTATGTCTTTAAAAGATCGCACTGGCTGTTGAGCATAGAGAATCAATTGCAGAGGTAAGAGTAGATGCAGAGACTAGTTGGAAAGCTAATTTAGCAGTTTAGGAAGGAAACCATGGTGTCTTGAATTAGGGAGATGGAGAGGGATTGAGGAGTGTTTAGATTCAGTTATATTTTTCAGTATATGGATAAATGGATGGGTTTGTTCCAATGTGTGGGGGAAAAAAAGATCAAGGAGGAATGCTAGATTTTTGGCCTGAGCAATTAAGGTACAGGGAGAGCAATGTTTTGGGGGGAATATGGAGGAGCGAAAATTAAGAGTTCATTTTTGGATATGTTAAACCTTTTAGATATTCATATAGAGATGCCGGGTACATAGTTACATATAATCCTCTAGAATTCTGAGAGAGTACCAGCTGGAATCATCATCATATATGTGATTGAAATCGCTTACATTAGAGGAGGAAAAAAGATGGAAAAGGGGCAGAGAGGCATTGAACCTGGAGACCTATAAAAAAAAAAAATCAGGTCGTGGATCATATTAGCAATGGAGAATGAAACAAAAGAGGTTTGGGGAAATCTTATCTGTGGATTTCAGTGATAAAAATATTGCTAGAAAGAGGGTATGGTTCAACGATGTCAATTGCTACTGACAAGGCCGGCCATTAAACATGGAGTTATTACAGAGGTTTTAAAAAGAACAGGATTCTGCCTTTGAATGAACTAACTCAAAAAAATTGGGAATTAAGACCAGTAAATATAAAATTATTGTACAAAAAGAAAACTATCATTACTTAACAGAGTGCAAACCACTTTGAAGGGAGCACAGAGGGTGTCTGACTGGGAGAAAGAGAAGGGACATAAGAACAAGCATCCATCTTCAGAACCAGAAGGAGCCCTACTTGGACCTCACAACTGTTCAATATAAAAACTTTATTCTGAGACAGAAGCGAAAGGGATTGTGCACTGATGAGGTCATGACCAAATTTAATTTGTTTTCTCCAGCTCCATTGGCCTGTATGTACAGGCTTAATTAATTTAATTATTTTACTAGCTTGTTGCCCACATGTTTATTGGGAAAAAAAACTTAGTCTCCTCTGCCCTGGGTTATTTCTAGGAGTTTCCAGAACATGGGTTCATCAAATGTTCTGTTCTGAACAGAAATGTTTCTCTCCTCTGCTCAGTATCGAACTTTATTCTTGGAGGCTGTAAGCATCACCGTCGTTCAGTTTGGGACTTTAAACTGAGGCTGCAAACTCAGCAGAAAGGGGATCTCTATCTTGTCCTTTCTGTTTTTGATCTCCCCAACACTTACTAACCAAGAGCAAAATGCTCACCCTTTCCTTGTTAAGCCAAAGACGGATCCTCATGCGGAATGCATAAATCCACTCTCCTCCAGCCTTTCCCACTAGCTTGACAAATATGTCTAGACATGTCTAAACCACAGCAGCAGGCACAGCCTGAACACTTTGCCATGTCGATTATGGGATTTACAAGAGATTGGAAGCACACAATAATGAAGCGGGGGAGGGGTGGGTAGGCGGGAGGAGACTTACTATTTTAGAGCCATAGACAAGGAAAGGAAATATCCATCTGTTTTTTTATTTTTTATTTTTCACTTGAATAAATTGAAATCAAATACATTTAACTGATACATCTAAGGACACAAAACTCAATTTCATAGAACTTAGACATGTGCTCAGGTCTCCAAATCTCAGGTTATTTTCTTTTTCAATAAAATGCACACATGTGCATGCGCATGTACACACACACACAGTAACTGATTTTTTTTTTTTTAATTGGGGAACAGTGTTTTACCAAGTCCCATCAGCTCCAGGTCAAATCGTTGTTTTCAATCTAGTTGTGGAGGGCGCAGCTCACTGGCCCATGTGGGAATCAAACCAGAGACCTGATTCGTGGTGTTATGAGCTCCGCGCTCTAACCAACTGAGCCTACCCGCTACCCAGTAACAGAATTTTGAATAAAGTCTAATTCCTTCCGTTGAGTAGGTGGATTAATTTTCCTGTACTCTGGAAAACAAGAGCACTATTTGAGATGGGAAGCAAGCACAGTAATATGTAGATGTATCATTTTATGAATGTAGGAAAAAATGTACAATGCTTGGCTAGTTTCTCTTTGTGTTTCAAGCTCCAAATCATATTCACTTGTAAGGCGGAAGCAATAATTTTGGCTACATCTGCTTAGAGGAAGGGAAGTCAATAAATGTTGATAAGGAATATAAAATTTTAATATTTAATTTTTGAATGAATCTTGTGGAGGATAGCATAATATATAAGATATTCGTAGTGATGTGTGTTTACTGAAACAACTGGTTGGTTGAAATACCAATCTAATTTAATTAATTAATTAATCTACTTAATCAGTTAAACTGATGGCCTTGTGTAGCTAGTATGTTAGAGTTTTTAGAACTTATTTGTGTGAATGGCTAGGAATTAGGCTTTCCAGGTAGATGGTTAAATAAATATATTCTCCGTCAATCCAATCCCGGTTCCACATTCCTACCAGTTACTTTTTTAAAATTCTCTGTTTAATTCAATTCCCCTTATTAGAAATATTTTCTCTATTTTCCACAGAATGAATTTGAAACTTCTTTAGAAGGCAGTCAGGGTCCTCTTCATCTAAACTTTCCAGTGGTTTCTCTTGCCCCCATTCCTCATTCTCTTTTCTAGCCATAACATTTTTTTCCCCTTTAATAGTCTACTATATGCCTTTTTATTGAAAAATTGCCCCCATTTTATTTTGCCTCTGGGCCTTTCTTTATATTTTTCTCTTATTGGAATGCCCCTCTTTCTTTATTGGTTGGAAGCCTATTAACTTCTTCAAAGACCTATATCAAATGTCAGCCTGTCTGAGAATCCAGTAACTGCTTATCAACTCCATTACAACTCCATTACAGTTCATAATCTCCGTATTCACAGGACCATCCAGTCTACTGAGCTGTCCCTTTTCCTATCCAAAGTTGTATACTTTTTCATTCTCCAAAGCAGATAATTTAAATCTTACCATGTTTTTCAACTCTCCAGTCCTACTACCGTTACTGTTATTCAACTGACTCACTGAGAAACCATCTGTTAGGTGTGAATACTACCAAATTATATCCTTCAATCTCCAGATATATCCACATCCTCACTCCATCTTTCCTCTCTCCCACAAAATGTCACCTTCCAAATCTTTCACCTGTACTCTCTGTTGCATTCTTTTTCCCATCTAGGATTTTGCCATCTCTCTCTCTCTCTCTTTCTCTCATACCTTTGATGTCTTCTTTTCCATTATCTCTCTTCTATCAACCTACAATATATTTCTTTTTGTTCATTTTGAACAACAGTGTTTCCCAATATCTCTGCCTCTTTCTCCAACAACTGCCACATTGCTAATCGCTGTTTTTTTGTTTGTTGAACAAATGTGTGGAAATGTTAGTTAATGCTCAGGACATTACTTCACTTCTGTTTATTCTTCAGTTCCACTGAGGTGTTAAGTTCTTCTGCATTGCTGAAATGAGTCTGAGGTCTAAATCATGGTCTTTTCAACTTCTTTCTCATTCTATTCACTTTCCCCCCAACATTCAATACCATTAAATGCCTGTTCTTTCATGAAATATTGCCTACTTTTGGTTTGAAAAATATGGATCACACAGTAGTCTCACCTACTTTTCTGATGTTTTTCCTGTCTTTTAGGAACTCAAGATCTAGTTGGATAGATCTGGTAATTCACGCCCTTCATGAAATATCATCAATGGCTGCCTGTTACCTACATAATAAACTTCACCACTCTCCACAGTCTTAATACAATCTAACTTTTAGACAACCTTTTTAGTAGCCACACCAGAAGGCCTCTGAAA
Source organism: Rhinolophus ferrumequinum (assembly GCF_004115265.2). Classification (NCBI taxonomy): domain Eukaryota; kingdom Metazoa; phylum Chordata; class Mammalia; order Chiroptera; family Rhinolophidae; genus Rhinolophus; species Rhinolophus ferrumequinum. Next base: position 31,051,569 of record NC_046286.1, read on the forward strand.
TATCGCATACATTTGTACTTTCAGGTCTTGGATTATGCTGTTGCTGTCTGTCTAGAATGCTGTTTCACACTTTTCAACTTGAGAAAGTCATGCTTATCTTGCAAATTATCTCCCAAATGTCACCTCCCACTGTGCCTTTTGCTTTTCCTAATTATTATATGGAGAATTAGTAACTGCCTCTGTGCTGCCTTAGCCTTTTTATGTGTATTAAAATTTTGAAGTAATAACGTCATATATTGGCGTATTTTTAAAACTTTCTCTTTTCCATTACATTATTTCTTCAATTAGGTTACGGCCTATATTAATCTTTACATCTACAGTGCTTAGAACAGTATAAGTGATCACTAAGTATTGATTTATTTGATTGTAGTCTCCATCAAAGCTCTTTGGTGAGGGAAATTCTATAATATGCCTCCATATTGCATATAGCATATAAAATAATTTAATGATACAAATTGAATTAAAAATACTTCTGTAATTTAAATGGTGAATGTGCAGTAATTAGGGGGAAGTATTATCATAATTACTACAATAAAATTAAATATTTTAAATCAATATTTTATAATATACTTTTTCAATATTTATTTTACATGTCAGATCATTCAAATTCAATTTATACTAATTGTAGCTTTTTTTCATTTCTCATGATTCCTCATGTCTGACTTTTTTTCTGATTTCCTATGTTCTACTAAAATATGTAGACCATGGTTCTGAAAAAAAAAATACCATCTTAAAATGTGTGTATACTTTGAATGCGCTGTCTACAAAATAGTGTGAACATCTTATAAATTCTTAATCTCCCCAAAATATCGATCAGTCATCTCACTGTTTCTTTTCTCAGTCTAATTTTACTTTATTTATGTTATTGAATTCCATCCTGCTAATGAATGTAACTAAATGGTTAAGAAAGCCTGTTTTGGATAAATACCATCCTATTTTTACCTTAACCCATAAAAGAAACTTTCATCCCTCAAGGGATATTTTGAAATTTTTCTCATCTACTGAAGGCCCTGAGATCAGACATAAAAATTCAGATTATCTATGGCCATTGAACTGTTTGAGAAAGTGTCTGGAGCGTGCCTTCACCAATCAGATGAAGCTCTTCTAGGGACCATGCCTTATGTGATTCCATAAGGCACTTATGTGCTAGAGCCTAGAGCAGTATACAAACATTTCATTCATGTACAAACATTTTATACATGTTTGTACATGAACGAATGATGGCCATGATAATTATTTTACATACTTTAATTCATTACATTATTTCCTGTGTAATTTTATGATTATAAAAGTGTTGGCAAAATCATGTTTATGATTTGATAAAATTAAAGTATTAAAGTTAAGATGGATTATTTTTTAACTCCTAAGGATTTGCTTTTTTTTCTTTTAAAAAATATATGGACATCATGGCATTGCTTATAAGCATAATGTAAATAAATATCCATATGATTACACTTGTTAACTTTTAATCGGAAAACTTTGCTTATATAATCATAGCCCACATTCTTACCCATTTGCCAGATGTTCAGAGATAAATAAGTGTGAACTTCAGGATAGCTGTTCATACTTACAGATTATGACTTTGGATATACACATCTGAGTTCAGCTTTTTTTTCCAAACTATAACAGTATTAACATTTAAAATGATTTTTAAAAATGAAAAAAAAAAACCTTTCAGGATGTAATAAATCACTGGCATTAATTTTCTATGTTCCATTCCAGATAATTGTTATAACACTAATTTGGAATCTTAGCATATATATAATTTTGCATTTTGTGTATTCACATATTATCCATGTTACTGAATTATTCATGTTACTGAAATCTTTTAAATTATTATTTTGATGGTTGCGTAATAGTCTAGAGATTTGATATTCTAAAATTTACTTAGTATTCTCATTATTATTTATTTACAAAATACTCAAGTTTATTGTAGAGATATAAATATATAAATAGCCTGAATTAAAAAGAAAAATTACTTATAATTTCACAAACAAGAGACAGTAACTGCTAATATATTAGAATATATCTTGGATATTTAAACTATCTAACTATCTTCCTTTTTAACTATCCTTACAAACGTGCATATAAATATATATATGTATATATATATATATATGTGTGTATATATATATATAATATGTAATAAGAATATGCAAATATAATCAGAAATTTTATTGGTGGTATATTATGACCAATTTTCATAGCTACAAATCAGTTATCTACATAGTATTTTCTCTTTGGAATATATCATAGTTATTGAACATTTAGAATATATTTCATTTGTTATAATGCTATGGTGAGCATTCATGTCATTATACAGTTGTCTTATTAGTTACTTAAAATAAATTCCTAAAATTCTGTTAAAGGTATGCATATGCTTAAGGCTTTGAAACTTATGGACTGGACAGCATCAGTAAAAGGTTATGTAAAGTTACCATAGTTTCCCATGTATAATGTGCACTTTTTTGCCCAAATTTATGAAGGAAATATAAGGATCCACATTATACATGGGTAGTACTAATTCTGAATCTATATAAATGTTTTTAATTCTTTTATTTATGCTTATGAGCTAAAAGTATAATAAATAAATGCTGAAATTCCTTTATAATACAAAAATAAATCAAGTACTTAAATATAAACAAATAAATATTTGAATTAAAAAATTAAAATGAAAGTTTTTTTTTTTCCCTGAGAGTTTGGGCCAAAAACTTGAGTGTACATGATACATGGCAAAATGCGGTACATATATTCCTAACAGCAATGATGTTAGACAATTTAGCTGTTTTGAACATTTAAAAATAATTATTTTGCATGAATTGCTTAAACATGTTATAAAATATTTCAAATAAAATACAATTTTAGTTATAGATAATAGAAGGTAATGATTATATTGGGTTTTTTGTATCACAGTAAAATAGATGTTAATTTTTCTTAACATGATAGTGATTAGTGATCTATTCTCTGCTTGTCACTTGATCAAAGATTCCACAATAAAAGTGGAGAGAGTATGGTAATGATGCACAGACAATAGCATCCCATTTATCAGCAGACAGAGTTATAGCTTGTAGCCAGAGTTCTTTCAAACTAGTAATTTAAAAAATGTTTATGTGTATTTCACTTAAGTGAGAGCTTAGAAATCTGTGAAACATTTTTAAAAATCAAGTAGTTTTTTCTAGGATACTGTGCTATTTTATAAGTGGAACCAGTGAGAGCAACTCAGTGGGTTAAATTTATCATTAGTTAATAGATGAAAGCATTTTAGACACTGAGAGTTATGAAAACAATTAAGCGTGCAAAATCCTATTTGTTTTTTCTTTAATACCTAGTCATAATAACTTTGTCCTGCCTTTAAGAAAGCTCTAAAATATTTATAAGTGTTTTAGTTCAATATTTAGTTCAATAAAAATATTCAAGGTCAGATGGATCTAATTTCCTTTTCATCCCTGGCAAAAAATAAAGCCAAATAAAATTAAATCAGGCTCCCTGGATTTCAGTATGGTTTTTCTGACCTGGCATTTAATGGTGTCAAAAGTACAATCAAAGGGAGAAGTGCTCGTTTTGGTGATATCATTCATCACCTTGTCAGCTGAATACAAAGTAGAGATTCGGCTTCTATTGCAGATAATGTCATTGGGAAATTCTCAATCCCAAAGGCTTGTTACCTGTATAGTCTGGTAAAAGAAAAATACTTGACTTTTCAAGATCTTTCTTTTGCTTTCGTTAACTATACATTCACTATATTTAAGGTTTTTTTTTCAAATCGAATATATTTTCAGTTCTATGAAGATTGTATTTCTTCCCCAAACAGTCCTGTTTTGCAGGTATTATATGCTATAAATGGATAAAATGGAAAGAAGCAAGTTAGACTTCAGATATAATAATTGTATATTTCATGATATCTCTCATAATGCATTAACAACCATGCGATACTATACAAGATAACTCATATAAAGTACATTTTGTATTTTGTTTATAGTCAATGGTGGGTATCATCAGGAAGGGAGATGATAAAAGAAGGGAAAGAGGCAAAGGAGGAGAACGGAGGAGACAAGGGAGAGAAAGAAATGTAATGAATACATAATGAATAAAAGAAGGTCCTTGCATTTGGCAACCATTATCAGAGAGTGCTATAGTCATATTTTTCCAACTGTAGTCAGAGGACCACCTGGGAAAAAAATAACACTGCATGCTTGTTAAAAATAGAGCTTCCTGTGTGCTACTCCTGCATGATTCTCTTTGGATGGGGTTCAAGGATATGTATTTTTCATGAGCACCAACGATGATCTTGTGCCAACTGAAGTTCGAAATCTATTGAACTAAAGTGTAAAGTTAATTGAAAATCCTGACCTGTGGCCTGATTAAAACAAATTGTGTTGGTTTACAAAATCTACTCATATATTATGACTTGTCCTCAGCGTTAAGAAGAGTATAAATGCAAAAGACAAACTTTAACAAGATAAACTTTAAGAAGAAAATTAACTTTTTATGGAGAACACATTGGAAAGCTGTAACTGATGAGGACTCATTCACCCTCTTCCATGCACTACTGTAGGAAGGCTCATCCTTAAAACTCGAGCAGGGGAATTTTTGTATAGAATAACTTTTTACTTACAGAGTGATTTTCATTCAAGCGAAGCTAAATGATGAGTGTAATTAATGTTTAAGTAACACGATAATTAAACTGCATAGGTATAGCATCTCTCTGAATTACTGAAGCATACAAATTATTTTAAGGATTTTAATTCCAAATACTGCTCACATGCCAACATATTTACTATAAATCTATTGCAACTGGAACATTTTGTCCTGACAAATATTGTAAATACAATCTAACAGACAATGGTGGTTTATCACTGTGAATAGTGATTGTCCTCAAATTGGAAAAAAAGAGAAAAACATTTGGGACATATTTTAGTTATGACTTCTGAGAGTGTAAGATTATTTCTGTACATAATTTATATACGTTTTCTCATCTGAGAAAAAAATTAACATAAAGAATAAAAAAGCAAGAGGTAAATTCACAGTCCCAAAGGTCAAATGCTAATTTTGGATTGCCTTCATTAAAATATATATATATATACATATATATTACCAACATTAGTGTTGAAACTATTGATTATAAATGAAAAAACGTATTTAATATGGAGCTCTTTTTGACATATACATTTTAATTTGTGTTAAAAACGTATTAATCTTTGCCTCTTTTCCCTCCAATGTTTGAAGCTGAATTGCACACATGAATATTATGCAAATAAAGACAATTCTTTCCATAGCTCTGAAAATTTAATGTCAAAAATTACATATTTTAGCATACATTATTTAGTGAAAAGTTCATTTTTATTTTTTCTGCAAAAGTGCTTAAGCTTTGGAGTAAGAGAATTTTCTGTCCCTGGTTATACCATATGTTTTAGAAGTTTTAACTTCCTCATGGGTATCCAAAGAGGTTAATATTTCACATTTTTCTGGTATTGCACCAATTTCATTTTCATTCTGTTGTTCTTGTTATTATTACTATCTTATGTAAGAGCATAAATGGAAAATCACTTACAGGATCGGTGATTCACAACCATCTTATTTCTGGTCAATAACTTTTAGACTTTGTTGGGAGACTGTGATTACTGCGAGGAGTGGGACATGTCAGAATGCTTAGGGTGGAATGAATACAGTTGTCTGTAATTTAAAATGTCCTCTCAATACTTTTGAAAATAATCACCACCACCATCACCACGATCAACTTCTGCCCAATGGAAATAATTGCCCTGGACACTACCAGCGGTGATAAGACCTTTATTTACTTACCATGAACAAGGACTGGCATGAAGTATTGAGCTTATCAAAAAATGCCTGAGTTGTTGATTTTTGAGGCTGAGTGGTCACACGATGCAGTAGAAAGTCCACTGCAGCGGAAATCAGGAGACTGATTTCTAGTTAGCACTATCACTAACTATTCGATTTTGAAGAAGTCAATTGGTCTTTCCAGGCCTCAGTTTTCTCCTTTGAAGAGAGTAGATGATTTTGAGTGTTTTCTCTGATTACGCATAATTAGAAAAATACAAAACTTCTAAAGTTGAAACATGTTTGAGATGGAAATAGGTAGTGAGAACAATAGGAAAGGACGTTATGAAGGTATCCATAAAAGTAGAAGGTAATAGACACTATTTGGTAGAAGCATCAGGTTAACAAAACAAAAAAAAGAACAGTGGTATTTTTCTCTAAACTTGTATGTGAGTAGTTAGGAAACAAATTAATAAAATGATATTTTAAAATGTGCTTTTGAACACATCTGCTTTAGGAATTTTAACCGTGCTTTTTGAATTATTTAACAAAAATAACAATGTAGATTCATTTTATAATTTCTCATCCTTTTTTTTCTTTTTCTTTATGAGGGCTATTTTAAGCATAAAGATAATCTTCCAGAATTGATTAAAAATGACTCCATTTACCCTCACATGGTCAATCGATTTTTTTAATGCCTGAATATACTACTGAACCCTAACTTAATATCAACTTAGCAACTATTTCTACTTCCCTTCTTTTGAACTACACTTTTAATTATATAGTAATAATTTAGGATAAGAACATTTTAATTCCTAGATTTGCATTTTCTATGTATTGGAAACCTGTTGAGTTTTCTATGTCTATATGTAAATAAGCAAAGTTTCCTAAGTTTATATATAGAATAAAACTTATGGATCTGACTAGGATTTGTATTTTCTTCTTTTTACTTTTTTGATTACTTAGTATTGTATCTTTTTATCATGTCAAATCAATTAATTTTTTTTTAACAGTTGCTTATGGAATATCAGAATGGACAAGGAACTTTTCTAGATGCTATGGGAGAAATGTGATATGATGTAGATAAAGAGATAGATGATGATGACAGACAGACAGACAGACATGCACATAGACAAAACTGATATATTATTAAATATACAAATATTTTGAGTGATTGAGCCAGTGAATACTCTAAGAACTTAGTGAGAAATAGATCATTTTTAGTTGTAATTAAAGACAATACTATAATGGTGGAATTAGAATTGTTTGGCCTGTGTTTTTATGGACTGTGGGGTTTGAACAGGTGTCAAGAAGTACAGAGGGAAAGGAATGAATAAAAGTAAGAGTTTTCAACGTGTCAAGTATTTCTGATAGACACCAAGTAGATTAGTATGTTACCCTGGCAGAGACCTCTTATGAGTACCGGTATGTGTAGCAGGGACCCAATTATAAAGAGCCTCAAATGCCAGGCTAGTAGGCTAAAAATTATCCCATGGACAGCAGGAAGCTTATGGATAGTAGAAATATTTGCTTTCTTAAGTAATTCTTACTTCTGATTTAACTTTTTAAAAAGAATATCTGCTATGTAAATATGTATATTTCAGAGAGTTTAAATACTTTTGTATATTACATAAAGCTGTCAATTGCCAGTAGTAATAGAAGAATTTTAAGTATTCTAACGGTACTTTACAGATAATAGTAGCACTGTCAAGGTTATTTATCCCTTGTGCCTCGCCCAATGTGACCGATTCCTTTGGAAATGACTATACAAGTCAGTGGCCGGTATAATATGTGAAGACTTATTCTCATCACAAAGAGTCATTTATTAGGTGCTTAATTGTGAATGTTGCTCCCACCAGACAATGTACAAATATTGTTACTAGGAGTCTTTAAGAATTGAGTCAGGGGAATCTAAATGCTCTTAGTGTCCTCAATATGGCCTTTTGTACCTAGCAAATTGTGCTTCGTAGTATCAGCTAAATATGTTAAATAATCACATTTACAAACAGGCTGCCAGCAATGAACAGATACTGGACCTAATCTTTGCTTGTAGCAGGTGTGTAGGCTCCCATTAACTTAGATCATGCAGGAACCAGCTGATGAAAAGAATTTGATTTGCCATGAATAATGGAATACATGTTTCACATCCCTTGGCCAATCTCTCAGGGCCCTTCGCTCAGATGCTTTGAGTAGCTGATACAAAATTTAAGTTAGAACATAAATTTCAGATTTTAATCTTTTCCTTTATGGTATTCTCAAACTAAATACTGAATCTCAAAAGATGGCCTTATTTAGTTTCGAATCTAATAAAAGGTAATTATAGAATTGGCATAATTAGCCAACAGGCTAAATTTGTTAAAGTAAACTGAAATTGTCTAATATTTATGGAAGTAAAACAGCAGCATTCTATGTAATTTTACTGAGTTAGAAGATCCTTCTTATCTACTTCCCAAAGAAATATTTATTTATTTTTTTAGTATCATTTTTGTTAATCCAGAAATCCTTTTTTTTCTAAAATTAGTTTCAGGTGTACAAAACAATATAATAGACATTTACACCCCTCACAAAGTGATAACATCCCGCCCCCAATCTACTACACCTCTGACATCGCATACAGCTGTTATATTTCCACTACTTTTAGGAAATGTTAACATACTAACATATGACTGATTTCATTATCAACAGTACTTCTAAATGCATGAGTATTTGTGTATGTGTGTAGTCTTTGTTTGATATAATAGTTCCATGAAAACTCTTCCTAAATTGGAAAACTAAGGCAAAGAACAAAACCGCCGATCTTAAGCACATTTTGCATATATAATTGCATAAAACAGACATATGGTAAACATGGATGGCCAAAAATCTTCCACAAAATTTTAATATTTGTGAAAACAAGCCTTGGGGGACGTCATCAAAATGTCGGCGTGAGGTGAGCCTCTGTAAAGCTCCCCTGGAATTTACAACTAATTGAACAACAATAACTCCACAAAGGACTCCCTGCACAGCAGACAGCCAAGAGGAAGAGGCCCACTACTGATTCCACCTAAAGGTGGGCGAATCGCGCGAGCAGGGGAGAAGGGAGAAATGCGGAGACAGAGCCGCGCGGGCGCAGGACGCAGACCTGGCTCAGTGCTCCGAGCTCGCTGCATCCTGGAACTAACGCAGCTGCGGGAGAGGGAAGCACTCGGACAGCTAGGGCTGCGCTTACGGCCCACAGGGCTGAGGGGACAGCATATAACACGGCTGAACCCAACGCTCACGGCAGAGACCTCGGAGCAAAGACTCAGGGAAGAAGGCTGAAAACGGAGGTTTAAGCCCTCACTGCCGAGCAGAGAACGGAAGCCTTAGGCACTGAGCCTAGCCGCCCCCTCCCTACCTTCCCAGAGCTCGCCCCGCCCCCACCTGCCTGTTGCTAGAAGCGGAACAGTAGCAGTGTCAGGTCAAAAGAACAGAATATTCCTGTTCTGAGAACTGTGGACCGCAGACACAGATTCGCAGCCCAACTAGTTCTGGCAAAGGGGAGGGAGCTGTGGACGCAGGACCGGTTGGGTTGGTGGTCGCCACCATTGCTCTGGGCCACCTCTCACAACTCACCCTGCCCCTGGCCCCACCTATCTGGGTGAATCCCTGCAGGAGTAAACAGAACTGCTGAAACATACGGGCTCTGAATCTGGTGCAGGAAGAGCTTTGGAACTTCAAAAGCTCTCCACATACCAATACGGACACTGCGCCCTGTGACCCAGGCGGACTATTAACAGAGGAGAAGGCCGTCTCCCAGGGAATCCCCCCATTCTGTGAGAAGCTGGAATAGTGCAGAGAAAACAAAGCACTACTGTGTGAGAGAGAAAAAAAAGGCTGCAGTAGGAGAGAAAATAAGACATTCTACCAATAAGTACTGGAAAACAAAAGAAAGACTTCTTCCTGTCAACCTGTTGCAGAAGCCTCTCCTGTAGATGTCTAGGAAGAGAAATAATAAATCAATAATTGCCATGAGTAACCAAGGCAACAAGACAGCTCAGAAAGAAAGTGAAAATTCTCCAGAAAAGGAACTTAAAGATATGGAAATATGTGACTTAAATGACAGAGAATTCAAGATTGCAGTTCTGAAAAAACTCAACGAGAAGCAAGAAAACACAGAAAGGCAGTTTAATGAACTCAGAAACACAATCAAAGAACAACATGAGCATTTTATGAAAAAGATTGAAATTTTAAAAAAGAACCAAATAGAATTTCTGGAGATTAAGAAATCAATAGAAAAAATTAAGAATTAAATAACCAGCTGAGGTAGTAGAGTTGACCAGATGGCGGAAAGAATCAGTGACGTAGAAGATAGAAACCTGAAAATTACACAGATGGAAGAAGAAAGAGACTTGAGACTTAAAAGAAATGAAAGAACTCTACAAGAACTTTCTGACTTCATCAGAAAGAGCAATATAAGAATAATGGGCATACCAGAAAGAGAAGAAAGAAGGGAACAGAGAATATATTCAAACAAATTGTTGATGAGAACTTCCCAAACTTGTGGACAGAACTGGATCCTCGAATCCAAGAAGCAAATTGAACACCTAATTACCTCAATCCCAACAGGCCTTCTCCAAGGCATATTGTATTGAAGCTGTCTAAAATCAACGACAAAGAAAGAATCCTCAAGACAGCCAGGGAAAAGAAGACGGTAACCTACAAAGGACAGCCCATTAGATTATCATCAGATTTTTCAGCAGAAACTCTACAAGCCAGGAGGGAGTGGAAACAAATATTCAAACGATTGAAAGAGAGAAATTATGAGCCAAGAATAACATATTCAGCAAAGATATCCTTTAGATATGAAGGAGGAATAAAGACCTTTCCAAACATACAGAAGCTGAGGGAATTTTCTAGTACATGACCTGCACTACAAGAAATACTAAAGAAGGCTATTCGACCACCATCAACAGGGACAATTTGTGGCAACCAAAACATTAAAAGGAGCAGAGTAAAGGCCTGAACCGGAATATGGGAATGGAGAAAGTAAGCGTGCTGAAGAAAATGGAATACTCTAAATATCAAACTTTCTTTTACATAAACTTAAGGGTAACTACTCAAAAAAAAAAAATCCAGAACAGAAGTATATACTGAAATAAAAGAATAAACAGAGGGAAATATCATAGAATACCACCACACAGAAATAATAGACAACAACAAAAAGGCAAAGAAACAATGGAGACACAGCCTTACCAGAAAATATATTGATATGACAGGAAATCCTCACATATCAATAATCACCCTAAATGTAAATGGACTGAACTCACCAATAAAAAAGCACAGAGCACCAGATTGGATCAAAAAACTAAAACCAACCATATGCTGTTTCCAAGAGACACATCTCAGCTACAAGGACAAGCATAGACTCAAAGTGAAAGGATAGAAATTGACACTCCAAGCAAATGGTACCCAGAGAAAATCAGGTGTAGCCATAATGATATCAGATGAAACAGACTTCAGGGTGAAAAAGATAACAAGAGACCAAGATGGACATTTCATAATGGTAAAGGGGACTACACAACAAGAAGACATAACAGTCATCAATATTTATGCCCCCAATCAGGGAGCACCAAAATACACCAAGCAACTACTAACAGAACTAAAGGGAGAAATTGACCAAAACACAATTATACTAAGGGACCTAAATACATCACTGACAGCTATGGATAGATCATCCAAACAGAAATTAAATAACGAAATAGCAGCCCTAAATGACACATTAGATGAAATGGACATAATTGACATATATAGAGCACTTCATCCTAAAACATCAGACTATACATTCTTTTCTAGTGTACATGGAACATTCTCAAGGATAGACCATATATTGGGACATAAAATCAGCCTCAGCAAATTTAAGAAGACTGAAATCATACCAAGCATATTCTCTGATCACAAGGCTTTGAAATTGGGTATCAACTGCAAAAAGAAAGCAGAGAAAAACACAAATACATGGAGATTAAACAACATACTTTTAAAGAACGACTGGGTCAAAGAAGAAATTAGAGGAGAGATCAAAATATACATAGAAACAAATGAAAAATTTGTTGCCTATCTCAAGAAACAAGAGAAATCCCAAATAAACAACCTCATGTTACACCTTAAAGAACTAGAAAAAGAAGAACAAATGAAACCCAAGGTCAGCAGAAGAAAGGAAATAATAAAAATCAGAGCAGAACTAAATGAAATAGAGAACAAAAAGACAACAGAAAAAATTAATGTGACAAAGAGCTGGTTCTTTGAAAAGATTAACAAAATTGACAAACCCTTGGCTAGACTCACTAAGATAAAAAGAGAGAAGACACTAATTAACAAAATCAGAAATGAAAAAGGCGAAGTTATCACGGACACCACAGAAATACAAAGGATCATCCAAGAATACTACGAAGGACTATATGCCACAAATTCAATAACCTAGAAGAAATGGACAAGTTCTTAGAAACATATAGCCTTCCAAGGCTGAACCATGAAGAACTGGAAAATCTAAACAGACCGATCACCAGTAACGAAATTGAATCAGTCATCCAAAAGCTTCCCAAAAGCAAAAGTCCGGGACCAGATGGCTTCACTAGTGAACTCTACCAAACCTTCAAAGAGAATGTAATACCAATCCTGCTCAAACTCTTCCAAAAAATTGAAGAGCCAGCACTCTCTAACTCATTTTATGAGGCCAACATTACCCTGATACCAAAACCTGGTAAGGACAACACAAAAAAAGAAAACTACAGACCAATATCTCTGATGAATACAGATGCAAAAATCCTAAACAAAATTCTAGCAAATCGAATACAACAATACATTAAAAAGATTATTCATCACGACCAAGTGGGGTTCATCCCCTGGGCACAAGGATGGTTCAACATCCGCAAATCCATCAATGTGATACATCACAGAAACAAAATAAAGGACAAAAATCACATGATTATATCAATTGATGCAGAAAAAGCATTTGACAAGATACAACATCCATTTATCCATTTATCATTAAAACACTTAATAAAATAGGTATAGAAGGAAAATACCTTAACATAATAAAGGCCATATATGACAAGCCCTCAGCTAATTTCATAATTAATGGTGAAAAACTGAAGCCCTTTGCTCTACGTTCAGGAACACGACAGGGCTGTCCCCTATCACCTCTGCTTTTCAACATAGTGTCGGAAGTCCTTGCCAGAGCAATCAGGCAAGAGAAAGAAATAAAAGGCATCCAAATTGGGAATGAAGAAGTTAAATTATCATACTTTGCAGATGATAAGATGCTATATATAGAAAACCCTAAAGACTCCACCACAAAGCTATTAGAAACAATCAACGAATACAGTAAAGTTGCTGGCTACAATATCAACTTACAAAAGTCCATTGCATTCCTATATACTAACAGTGAAATCTCAGAAAAAGAAATACAAAAAACAATTCCTTTTGCAATTGCAGCAAAAAGAAAAAAATACCTAGGAATAAACTTAACCAAGCATGTGAAGGACCTATATGCTGAAAACTATAAGATGTTTTTGAAAGAAATTGAAGAAGGCACAAAGAGAAGGAAAGACATTCTGTGCTCATGGATTGGAAGAATCAACATAGTTAAAATGGCCATATTACCCAAAGTAATCTACACATTTAATGCAATCCCCATCAAAATCCCAATGTGATTTTTTAATGAAATAGAACAAAAACTCATCAGATTTGTTTGGAACCACAAAAGACCCTGAATAGCCAAAGCAATTTTAAGAAAAAAGAACAATACTGGAGGTATCACACTCCCTCACTTTAGCTTGTACTACAGGGCTTCAATAATCAAAACAGCATGGTATTGGCAGAAAAACAGACACATAGACCAATGGAATAGAATTGAGAACCCAGAAATAAAACCACATAAATATGGACAGATAATTTTTGACAAAAAAGCTAAAAACATACAATGGAGGAAAGACAGCCATTTCAATAAATGGTGCTGGGAGAATTGGATAGCCTCGTGCATAAGAATGAAACTGGACTGCTATCTGTCACCATGTACCAAAATTAATTAAAAATGGATCAAAGACTTAAGCATAAGACCTGACACAATAAACTGCATAGAAGAAAACATAGGTACTAAACTTATGGACCTTGGGTTCAAAGAGCATTTTATGAATTTGACTCCAAAGGCAATGGAAATAAAAGCTAAAATAAACGAATGGGACTATATGAAACTTAAAAGCTTCTGCACAGCAAAAGAAACCATCAACAAAATAAAGAGGCAATCAACTGAATGGGAGAAGGTTTTTGCAAACAGTGTCTCTGATTAGGGGCTAATATCCAAAATATACAAGGAACTCATGAAACTCAACAATGAAAAAACAAACAACCCAACTGAAAAATGGGCAGAGGACCTGAAGAGACATTTCTCCAAAAAGGACATACAAATGGCAAATAGACATATGAAAAAATGCTCAACATCACTAATCATTAGAGAAATGCAAATAAAAACCACGATGAGATATTACCTTACCCCAGTCAGAATGGCTATCATCAACAAGACAAATGGTAACAAGTGTTGGAGAGGCTATGGAGAAAAAGGAACCCTCATACACTGTTGGTGGGAATGCAGACTGGTGTAGCCGTTATGGAAGGCAATGTGGAGGTTCCTCAAAAAATTACGAATAGAATTACCATATGACCCAGTAATCCCTCTCCTGGGTATCTACCCAAAAAATAAACATTTACACATAAAGACACGTGTGCTCCAATGTTCATTGCAGCTTTGTTCACGGTGGCCAAGACATGGAAACAACCAAAATGTCCTTCGATAGATGAATGGATAAAGAAGTTGTGGTATATATACACAATGGAATACTATTTGGTGGTAAGAAAAGATGATATAGGAACATTTGTGACAACATGTATGGATCTTGAGAGTATGATGCTAAGCGAAATAAGTCAGACAGAAAAAGCAGAGAACCATATGATTTCACTGATATGTGGTATATAAACCAAAAACAACAAAAGAACAAGACAAACAAATGAGAAACAAAAACTCATAGACACAGACAATAGTTTAGTGGTTACCAGAGGGTGAGGAGGGTGGGGGGTGGGAGATGAGGGTAGGGGGATCCAATATATGGTGATGGAAGGAAAACTGTCTCTGGATGGTGAACACACAATGGGATTTATAGATGATGTAGTACAGAATTGTACACCTGAAATCTATGTAATTTCACTAACAATTGTCACCCCAATAAATTTTTTTAAAAAAGGAAAAAAACTATTAATATTTGCATTACTTTAAATATTCAGATTTCCTCAAAGAATATAATAGCTTGGTTAATATAGTTTGTGCAGTACTTGGACACTTTTTTAAAAATGCCATGATAATGCATGTATTTATCATACTCAAATTGATAGATTTATTCACTGGACTCTTACACTTGTTTTATATATTGTCTTTTAGAACAACATTAAGCTTTTCAGCTGCAAATATTAAGTAATTAACTTCAAAATATTATCCTTCTCAGAATAAAGAACTTCCAAAATGTTTTGCAATTTCTTTGAAATTATAATGACCCAATATGTCATAATTTTAGACTATAAAAATACTTTGGAACAAAATATTTAAAAAAAAAATATGGTAACAGGAGACAATTGCCTTTTGACATTACAGTTTATTTAATAAAGTTAAAAAGCCTTTAACATAGGATCTATTCATAGTATTTCAGCTTCCTTTCCTATTTGTTGGAACTAATTCATTTTTGGTTTTTAAAAAGTAATGGTTCATCTTGAAAGAAAACCCTCAATTGTGTAGGCAGGTATGGGGAATGTGTCTTCCAACATTCTGTCTTCTGTTTTTAGCTTTGAAATGTCCCAAAGAAATCAAACAAGGATCCATTCCTGGAAGAAGAATGGAATCAAGTCAAAGATCAAATAAAATTAAATACCGTGCACAAAAGCTTTTATTTAAAAGTACAAAAATGAGTTGATTTTATATGAGAAGAAAATAATGTTGTGTCATGGATTTTAAATTAACAAACTAAGTTAAATTGACTTTGACTAATTAATTTAAGCACTCTTTAATATACTGAGATGCAGTAAATCTCAAATAAACCTAGAAATATTTAGTTTGAAACAAGTAGCCAATGCTTATTGAAATAAAAGTTATTATTATTTATTATCATTAAAATGATTAAGAATCTGCACTGAGTTATGACACTGTTAAATAGAGAATTATTAGCAAACATAGCATAGAGTATTAATACCTAATTATATAAAATTGATTTCTAATTAGTTCTACTGGGGTGCAAAAATAATTCCTGCAGTATTAATGACCAGATTAAAGAGGGAAACTTGTTTCTTGCTCTAATTAGTTTGGTTTGCAAAACCTTATTTATAAAACAAATATATTCTTTATTTTCCTCTAAATGCTTGTAATTCCCAAGCTACCTGTTCTATAGCATTAGAATTTCAGTTGTCTTCTCCTTGCTTTAAAGTTGTTAATGTAATCACACAAAGAGTACAACTAATGAGAAAAAGAAAAGGAAAAGACAGACCCAACCATAAACAAAGGTGTGAATTGCTTGTAAATGATATTCGGTGCTCCCTTATTCCCTTTAATCATATAGCCCAATCCTTTTCCCATGTAAGGAGCCTTCAGGGGCACTGGTGGGTTACATCATTGCCATCTATCCTTCCCTTCCCCCTGACTCCCCCACAGGGCCTGTCTTCCTGAGCCCAGGCCTGGGCTTTATCCTCATGGTTCTCATCTCCCTATGGAAACTCAACTCTGTTGGACACCATGCCATTGAGTCTTTCTAAAATTCCTGTTGGCAACTCACTAATCCGATATGAGTCTGCTAAATGTTGTTCTCCCAAATACTATTTGGAAAATATGTAGAGAAAATTTCCTAACCCAAACCAACTTGTTAAAATAACCCCTGGCTTTAATCTTCACAACACCCAATATTTTTTTATAATATACGCATATACTAGTATTCCATACCTTTCTTCCTTGCTGGACTAAATTTCTGGATGTACACCATCTGTTTCACTCACCTCTATATTCTTTGGAGGTTAACCCAGCAGCAGCACCCACTGGTCGGCCACTCTTGGCATTTTAAAAATATTTGTTGACTAAATGAGTAGAAGAAAACCTCAGTATCTAGCTTGACATAAATGCCAATAATCAAGTGTTCATTTAATCAAGTATGAAGTAATTGATGGTTGAAAACGTATTTCTGTTTTCCTTGTACGTATAAAATTTGTGACTCTGTTTCACATTTTTCCCCGTTAAAACACTATTTTTATCCCTCTAGCTAGATTCCCCCCACATACACACATCTGAATACTCTTTTTTTATCTGCTACCCCCTAAAGAGGCATAAAAATCTTCTTTAATGTAGTATGCCACTAGAATGCTAAAACGAGTACTTTTAAGTGAAAGCATTACAAGCATTATGCAGAAAAAATATCTGGTAAAACACCCAGCAACACCCACAATGGCTCTGTAAAATGGGTCTTCTAATAACTCCCAAGATGGTTGTCAAGCTTAGTAAAAGTGTGTAAAACTATCTGGGATTGTGCCTGGCATCCATGGCAAGCCTTCAGTGCAGTGTAGCTATGATCATATTCCATGCTGATTTCCAAGCCCACAGCATTTGCGAGAAGCAGAGAAGCAATTAAAAAGAGTGGTTATGAAACGTAGGAATGTTACATGGTAAAACTTTGAGAAAAAAGTAGTGATCTGGTTTCCACCATTTTTGTTGTCACTTGCCTTCTCATTACTGTAAAATAAATGCTGTGCTTTAGTTTAAATGTTTAATGTCTTTTTTTTTTTTTTTTATCTTAGCTGGCGTGAAAGTAGGTAGAAAAGAAAGTGATGAACTGAGTTACTCTTTTTTTTTTTTTTTTTTAGCAGCAAAAGCTCAGGGAATAACATAATAGCTTTTTGTTCTAGTAACTGGGACCTATTTCTTCTCCTTTTCTGTCTTAGGTGATAAGCTCACAGAGCTAAAGTTTGGAGGAGAAAGAATAGAATGCAGATCATATGCGTGGTTCTCGGGGCCCTCAGCTTCTCCATCTGCACACTCTTTTATCTACTGTTCCAAAATGAACTATCAAATGCTTTAATCCTCAAGCCGATCAACCCAAAGAAATGGCAAAAGATTTAGCCAATACAAAAGTTTAAACTAGGGAAAATTCAAGGGCAAGAAAGCCTCTCCATTCTTTATTAAATCTTCCAGACTTTCTCTCTTTCAAATTCCTGGAGAAAACTAACTCTCTGTGAAAAGACAAATTTCAAAAATATCTACAATGGTTCCATAAAAGATTGATAAGTACATGTTTCTGTATATAAAACATTTGACTTAAAAGGAACAATACACATTGCAGATGCTTCTTTATCTTGAAATTTCACAGCTGTCATCTGTTTCAACAATGATGGTTGAATGTGCGAAATATTGTTTATTCCACGAAGGACATTGTGCAGCTTTCACTACATAAAGACTTCTTTCATTTTTCTCACCTTAGTTCTGAAAGCAGTGGAACAAGCTTGTCTCCATTTGTATCTAGCTGCTTGTTGCCGGTTAGATGTCTGTCCGTGACACTTATGCCCCCCTTTAAAATCTGCCTTTTGCCTATTTCACTACATTGAAACTGCTATCCCCATTTCAGTAACCATCTAAGTGATGGACCATGTTTCCTCTCTCCTCCTCAATTTCTCTGCACTGTTTAGGGCTTTCTATGGTCCCCTTCTACCATACATCATTCTTTGCCGTCCTCTGCACCGTCTTCCATCCCCCTCAATTCCTGGTCTCCTTTATTAGCCTGCCTTTCATCTCCTGTCTGCAGCTAGATTGCCTCCTCAGATGATTACACTTTCTAGAACCCTCCTTCTTGGTATGCTCACTCACTCCCATAAATTGAGTTCTGTTTGTACCTCTGCGGCCATGCCTACAAGTCCCAGTATGGAGTGCTGACATCTCCCATATATATCCAGCTGCTGCTGGGTATTTCTGCCTGGAAATACTCCTGGGTACCTCATAGTCCCAAGTCCCAAGGCAATACTCCCTGTTTCCCTGTGGAAATTAATTTCTCCTTTTTTTCTTTTTCTGCATATTAGTTTTGAAATGACGAAGCCAAATTTCACTCTCATTTCCTTTTGCTTCTGGTTTGTTTTGTGGCATGGAATTTTCCTCCATGACTTTGTTTCAAAGTCACAACGTTTCTTGTTCCCCACTATCACCATCCAGCTTTTATTATTTTTAGCTTGAGCTATTGTTATACCTTTCTACCTCATCTCTTTTCCTACCCCAATCCATCCTACATCTCTGCTAAGGTAGATTTATTGAATATTCACATCGTTGCATAATTTTTCTTCAAAGTAGCTTCCATTACCATTCTCATTGACCTGGTGTTCAAGGCGCTATACAGAAAAGGTGATCTACCTTATATCAAGTACTCACCTTCATGTTAGTTCAACTCAGTTAATTCTATTACAGCTGTACATATCTCTCTACCTTGCTCGTGTTTTCTCTATATAAAATTTTCCTTTCCTTCCCATTATTATAGTTTACTAAAATAATTCTCTTCCTCTTTTTCTTCCTTCCTTTTTGCTTGTTTCCTTTTTTTCTCTTTTCCTGTATTCTTTTTTTTTTTTCAATTCACTTACTTATCCTTTTATCTACTCATTTGACCACTTATTTTGAGCAAGAAAACTTTTTTTGAGCATCTGTGTGTGCCTGGCACAATTTTGGATGTTGGAAGTAAAATGTTAGAACAAAATAAAGGCCATGCCCTATTACCTCTTCTAGTCTAGACAGAGAGACAGGGGACACTCAAATTGCCACATGCATGGTGGTCAGTATTGAGAAGATGAAGTCTAGAAAGTGTGGTGCTGTCCTTTTAAGGCCTGCTGAGTTGTACCATGATTTCTTCAAATGCCACCTTCTTCAGGAATCCGTTTCTAGTCACTTGGCCAGGATGTAAATTTTGTGCCCCGATAAGAATGCAACATCATGAAAACTTTCTTTGTGAAAAAAAAAAAATGTATATTTTTGCCATTTTTCATTTAATTGTTATATTTCAAGCACTTTAAGAACTGGTTATAGTGAATGCTCTATAAATATTAATCACATCAATGAATGATCGAAGCTCCTAGTTCTTTGATTTTTCCTTGTCTTATGACATATTACCTTGTTTCATGCTATGTTTATTTGTGTATTAATTTTATCCTCGATTCAGTCTGTAAGCACCAAAAAGTGAGGGACTACATTGCACTTACTTTTTCTAACCTTGCAGTGGTTAACTCAGTGTGCAATACTCTCAACTACCGATTGAATTGAATAAGCAATATTCATCCAAAGCTATCTTAATTAATATGCATGTTACTTAGATACAAATATTCGTCAAATACCGTTGTCATGCATTGACAGTAGTCTCATTTGCCACTTGATAATATAGTTTTCAGTGGTATGACTTAAAAGCCTCACCTGTTTATTATTTTTTTCCATAAAAATTTTAAGTTTTGAGTTAAATATATATATATCTATCTTATTTTTTAAAATCTTTACAAAATCCATCATAGAGTCATATAAATTCAAAGAGCTTAGAAAAGAATTGCTAATTTTAATAAGCTCAATTTAGAGCAAAACTGCATTGTTTTATTCCAACTTTCGTTGCATGAATGAAGTTATTTCTGGCATATTATTAAGAAACAAAAAAATTTTAGTTCTATGATGCAATCAGGTATTTGAAAAACTACAGATAATACTAATTCAAATGTTAGTTATACTTGGTATGTGTCTGACCCTGTTCTTAACACAGATATTAATCTATTTACTATTTTACAACAACCATGGGAAGTTGACACTATTGTTCACATTTACAGACAGAGTACTTGAAGCACCTAGAGTTTCTGTATGTTGTCCAACATCAGGGGGCTAGTGAATTCAGTAAGTCTGACTCCACATTCTAAACCCTCAAGAACATCACTCTACTGGCTCTCCTAGATACGTATGTGCCTATGAGATGAGAAACAGGAAGCTGATGAAATTTAGAAAATGAAGAGAAGAGAGACTAATCTCAAGTATGTTCTTAAATATACTAAGCACAATTTAATAGTCTACTTTTTATGTAACCGAGCTGATCATCCCCGAAGTGATGAATACAAAAATTAAGGAGAAAGCATAAAAAGAGATAATTAGGGAAAAGTGAAATAATCACTTATAATGTGGTACATAGAATTCTAGAATTTATCAGAACACAGTGATCAAAAGCAGCCTGGTGAGATCTTTTTGATATTAGAGAATCTGGTTGCTTTTTGACTACTTCCTCTTTTTCTCATATTTTGTTCCATTTGAAATACCTATTATTTAATATATTTGAGATGCATTGTCATAATAAGAGTAGTTTAAAAGCTTTCTTCAAATAGAGTTATTGTGTCCTCTGAAAGCCAGCATTCCTTTTTTTTTTCTTTTTTTTTGCAGTTTTTCTTATTAAAATCAAAAAGCTGACATTCGAGGTCCATCTGATGTCTGTTTAAAATACCAGATCTCATACAAAGGAATACACCATCATGCAGATTTAAAAAACAAAAACAAAAACAAAACACACAAACACACACACAAAACAACAACAGCAACAACAACAACAAAAAAAACTTTAAGTGTTTTGTATAAAGTTTCAGTTTTAGAGACTTGGTCTATAACTTAAGAAACTCTGTAATGATCTTGAGAAATAGAAATTGTCATCTAAGCATTTCATGAGGCACTTCATTTTAGACTCTGCATTAAATGACTCTCTGGTCATTAAAGTTAGTTACAAGTTGAAGAGGCAGTGCTGCCACCAAGTTAAGAATTGTTGGAAGCATTGTTTCTTTTACATCCTACAAAAGATCTGTATGGGTTTCCAAGCTAAGGAATATGTCATTCCACTTCTAGGATTCTAAGTGGAAGAAATAAGCATAAAGCACTAAAAGATTTAGGTGCAAAGATCATTGCTACTGTCAAATAATTCATTAACAACTGAAGAGATCTTCAACAGGGGCAAAGGGAGGCAGGTTTTGTTCATCTGCACTGGAATTTTATGTAGCCACTAAAAGGTGTTTAACGGGGCTATTAATGTTATCTGAAAGGTTAAGAACACAAAATTCTAGAGTCAATATGATCAAGAGTCTGAAAAATTGTGCATAGGAAAAAATGGAGCAAGTGTGGATACTACTTTTCATACTTGAGAAATATTTACATTTTGAATGAGAATGTAGTGCTTTTATGATAGAAAAAAATTACTTAAGAAAATGTTGTAGCATTTTTTCCTACATTACTCTTTAGGAGCTTACAGATGAGATAGAGGGTGGGGGAGGGGAAAAGGAAGAGGGAGAGGGATGGTGGAAGGATAGACATAATATTCTATGATTTATTTAAATAGGAGAAATGCTTATTAAGGTGATGAAGAAGCAAACATATCTTCCTTTTTATGTTATTGTTTTGGATTTTTAAGACCCTCATGATAAATAACAATGAGCTTTGTTTTTCTGTCATGGTATTATTTTCAGTTGTTCATGAGAGGATTTTTCTTAGAACTACCCATATTTTGGTTAATAATCAAGTCAGTGATTAGCAATCTTGATGCAAAACATTCATGTGCGATGTGCTCTGTTAGATAATTTGAGTAGAGGATTGAAAACATATTTGGAATATGGGGGCCATGTTATAAAATAGGAAAGGGAAATTCAGTTGCTTTATTAAACTAACTAATCATTATTCTTGCATAATCAAGTTAAAAATTCCTTCACTGAGTTTTTGTTAGTGATCTACTTTCTCAGGTTTTGTATAAAAATGTCATAATATTCATCCCTTTCTTGTATGATGATTTAGTTAGGTATTCAATTCTATGTTATTTTTTCTGAAAACTAAAGATTTTACTCCACTATCCTCTAATTTCTGTTGTTCCAGACTTGTCTAATAGTTATTTTTTATAGTATTTTTTTCTTTGACAGCTTTTAATATTTTTCTCATTGCCATGGTGTGCAGAAGTTTCACTGTTATGTGCTTAGCTGTGGAATTCTTTATACATGTTTGGTTTGCTATAGGTTGTGCTTCCTACATCCTAAGTTTCATGGGTTTCATCAATTATGAGATTTTTTTATACATTTCACTTTGATTATGTCCCATCTTAAATTGTATAAATTTATCTCATTGTGCAACTCAGAGGTCGGTGGGATTTAGCCTATTCTCCAGGTCTACTAACTGCTCTTTCATATTTCTATTTCTTTATAATTTTATGAAGACTTTTGAGTCATTTTTCATCTTTATCTTCTAGGTCACTACTTTTCATTATCATGATTAACCTACTGTTTACATCATCCTTTGCATCTTTATTTTTAATGACTATATTTCTCCTTTCTATCATTTCCTTTAAAATTACTTTTATTGAGGTATAATTTACATAAAATAGACTGTATTGATTTCACGTATATGACTCATTAGGTTTTTGTATATATACCTGTGAAATTACCACCAGAGCCATCATGAAAAAACTTTCTATCAGTTAATTTTTTCATAATATTTTTATTTTTTGATAGTATCTTGTTGATTTCACATGTTTTCAGTCATTCTTTGTGTCGTTAGTCATTTAAGTGTGTTTGTGATATGCATCCAGTTCTATAATATCGACCTCTTATAGTCTAATTATGGTTTAGTTTTTGTTTTGTTTTTGATGAATTATACCCATGGTGTCTTTGCTCCTTCTCTTTTGTAATGTGCACTGTAAATGCATATTTGTGCACATTTTTACCTGGTAGTTCTGAATGACCTTTATTGTGAATATGTTCTTGAAGGGAGGATTTGCATTTGCGTTTTCTAGATACTCCACAGGCATCCAAGACTTAAACATTTTTATTTTATAATATTTCACATATAAACAGAACTTTCATATATATGTGCATATATATATATGTGTATATATATATATATAATATATATATGGAAATATTTACATATACACATGTATATGTCATATGTAATAACACATAATAATGAAATTAATGTACTGCTTTTCACTCTATAGATTAAGAAACAACTTTACATGACCACTTTTTATAATAACTTCTTAGGACCTAACTATCCACTCTGCAGTTCAGTCTCCTCCCTATTTTTGTGCTGGAAAATGTTTCTTATGAAGAAACCATTTATGTATTTATATACTTGGCAGATATATAATGAATGCCCACTATGCACCATATATGATTCTAAGTATTGGGAACACAGGAGTGAGCAAAACAGACAAAATCCTCTGACCTTAAGGAGTTTACATTCAAATAGGGCAAGGCAATAATTAAAAGGAGTAAGTAACACATAGAATGCTTATGCTGGATAGGGATAAATGCTAGGGACAAAAATATTAGAAAAGAGTATACCAAGTGTTAATGGGGGCGGGAATTACGTTTTGAAAATAAAAGGAGAAACAGAAGGCCTTACTGAAAAGAATGACCTAAAGAGGGTTAGTAAGTAAGGAAAGTTATATGGAAGAAGAATAGTCTAGGGAGAGAGAACAGTAAAACCAAAGCCCTAAAGTAATAGGATATATGCACAGGAAAAGCAAGGAGTCAGCTTGTCTGGAGCTGTGCGATTATAGAGGGAATCAGTAACAGATCAACTGAGAATTGGAACGGGGCCCAGACTGTGGAGACATTGGAAGAAACTTGGCTTCACCTCCAAGTGGAACTGGGAGCTTTTGTAGGGTTTTTAAAAGAGAAATTATGTTGTCTGATTTGTTTAAAGGGATCAACCTAACCTGGTTGCTGTGTGGAGATACATAGGTTAAAGATAAAGCCGGTTGATATTCCAGGAGACCACTATAGTAACCCAGATGGCAAATGGTAGTGGTTTTGATCAGAGTGATAGTGGTGGAGGTGGTGAGAAATGGTCAGATCCTGGAGGTATTTTTAAGGTATAACTTAAAAATCGGATATGTTGATGAATTAGTTGTGGGTGTAAAAGGGAAGAGCCAAGTGTGGCTACGTTGTCTTTGGTCTGAATAACTGCAAAGGTGGCTTTCCCACTAGCTGAGATGAGAAAGGGAAAGGGAAGACGAGAATTGGGAGAGAAAGGTCAGTTTTGGAGATTTTAAGTTGGAGAGTCCTATCAGACATCCTAGGGGAGATTTCAAATAGCATGGTAGTTCAAAGAGAGGTCAGTACTGGAGATATAAATTTAAGAGGCATCGATATATAGATTTTATTTAAAGCCCCGATACTGGATGAGCTTCTCAAAGGAGTAAGGATAGAAAAGGAATGAATTCTAGGGATTGAGTTTTGGGGAGCTTTATATTGTGAGGTCTGCGAGGTGAAGAAAAACCAGGAAAATGGTTTGAAATTAAGCAGGCTATTTATTAGAAGCAAAACCAGGTGAGAATAGTGTTCTAGAAGGGAGGGCAATAAAGGGAAATCACGTGTGCTAAGTGGTTCTGACAACATCAAGATGAGGACTATGATTTAACAATAGCATTTATAATTGCGAGGGCTGGCTTAGAATGAGAAGAAAGAAAGTGATTCTTTATTTTTTTTTTTAACCATGGGAGAAAATGGGGTCATAGCTAGAGAGTGGAGATCAAAGAGTGTATTTTTCAGATGGTGAAAAGAATGCATGTTTGTAGAGGGAAAAACATGAAGACAGAGGAAAACCGATGCTGCAGGAGAAACAAGGGAGAACACTGGGCTTCGTTCTGAGCTAGATGAGAAAGCATGGATCTAATGCTGTCTAAGTGGAGAAGATGGACTTTGCTGAGTGCCCAGAGAGTTGTGGGTTTGAAAGGCTGTTTTGTTTTAAGATGTTTCATCGGTGGGGTTTTAGTGTATATATAGTTTGCAAGTTTGTCAGAAATGGCCATATGTTTTCACAAATGTAATGCATCATCTTTGTTAGTGTAGCATAAAACACCTCAGCCCCTTACTCTGAGGGCCAGCCACAGAAGCCTTTTAGTTCCTGAAAGACTCCTGTTCCCGCTTGCCGGAGAACTTTTGCACATGCTGTTGCACCTGCCTCCAAAGACACCCACTCCATGATTTCATTCTGATCTTCATGGCACTTTCCACAGACATAACTTTCCATTCCGTCATGTGCTCATTTGAATGTCAGTCTTTATCATTTGACTTTAATTGCTGGGAACAACCTCTCTTAAAATGTGTAAAAGCCCATTGTATACTGAGTAGCAAACAATGACATTTACTATTTATTTATGGATTGACAAACATATTATTAATTAAATACAGTTTTGCTTGAAAAATGCATTTAGTTTATAGTTACATGATACAAAGTAAATAATACAGGTGTTTCTTCTTATTCATTTTGGTTGCCTAGACGGTATATAGATTAAGTAGATTATTCTCATATTCCCATAATTGTACTTAATTCTCTGCCATCTGGATAACATGTTTTACTGAGTAAAATGCTATCTTAATAAGCCAGCAAGCAGTTTTACATTGGAAGATGTCCTAGCACTTTGTTCAAAAGAACAAAATGCACTCACACAGAAAATGTCATTTAGACATCTACAACCAATCTTAAATTTAAGAACCTTTAGTTGTGCTTCTACAACTCAGAAACCGCATTACCTCCAATATGAATAATATTTACTCAGTAAAATGGAACATTCACTGGTCTCTACAAGCAAATCTTTAGTGGAGCAAGTTGATGTTGAAGCTGAAGTTTGGGCAAGACTGTGGGAGCAGAAGGTAGAAAAGAAAAATGTACACAAAAGAAATTTGAATCAGTGGCCCCATGTAGATTCAAAAGCATATACAAACAACAAAATGAGGAATAATACAGTGTGGTTGACTAATATTTTATTGACACTCACCTATCAAGAGATTTTCAACACTAGTTAAAAACTAGTAGCATAAACTATTGTATCAAACTGGGAATCAAATAAAATGAGCATTTGGTTCTGATTCTTGCTGCGTGTGTGATTTTCAACAGGGTTTTTAGATAATATAGACCTCCATTCCGTAATTGAGGGGGAGGCCACAGCTTTCTCCATGGGCTCACTTATGACTGAAGTTTATGAAACAGAAATATAAGTTGGAAGTATAGAATGCTACAGAAAGTGATTGCTACTATTACCCAATAATGAAAGCAAACAAAAAAATTCTATCAGTAAACATCAACCTCAAGTTTTATGTTATTCTTGGAATTGATGTCCCACGTTTCCCAGACATACCTCATGTAGAACGAAGTTTTATATATGTACCTTTCAAATGAACTCTTATAAGGTCATCGCTGCAGTGTCAAAGCAAAATTCAGTTCCAACAGATTTTAGCACAGAATAGGTGGAGAATTTTACGATACAAAGTCAAGGGAATTAAGGAATTAAGGAGGTGGGAGTGAGGTGTTACATAAAATTACTTGGATCTTATTTTTAAATATGTTTTCTAATTTTTTAATTACAGTTGGGATATATGTTTCAGGTGTCTGACATAATGATGAGACATTTATATAACTTACAAAGTCATCACCCCAATAAATCTAGTACTATCTGACACCATACAGTTATTATATTATTCCTTATGCTATACTTTATTATCCCAATGACTATTTTGTAACTACCAATTTTTATTTCTTGATCACTTCCCCTTTTTCACTCATATCCCCAACCCCTCTTCCCTCTGACAACCATCAAAATGTTCTCTGTACCTATGACTTTGTTTCTGTTTTGTTTGTTTGCTTTGTTCTTTAGATTACACATATAAGTGTAATCATATGGCATTTGCCTTTCTTTGCCTGACTTACTCTACTCGACATAATACCCTCTAGGTCCATTCATGTTGTTGCAGATGGCAAGATTTCATTCTTTTTTATGGCTGAGTAATATTCCATTGCATATATGAACCCAAGACTATATTTTTCAAGGAACATTTCTATAGTTCATTACTTGGATCTTTAATGTAGTACTCTATATTATTTTCACATTAGTGGGAGGAGGGAAGGAAAAGTTGGTATTCTACTTGGAGCAATATAAAATTAATATAATATTTTAGAAAGAATTCATCTTTTCTAAGTGATGCGTAAATTTTGAAAAGTAAAATGTTGTGATGGATCACATGCCACATTTGGTTGTTTGACCTCTGTCAACTCAAAGTGGAGAGCATCGAAATTCCAAAATTATCATGCTTAGTAGAAACTTCTTGTTGGAAAAAAATTAATGGGTTTGAGGAAGAGAAAATATGAATTATTCAGTATGCTTTCAATAGAACTGTATTAATGCCCAATGTTCTATTTTTAATGACTATAAGACTGGAAAAAATATATTGACAAATACATTCAGTATATTCAGGTACTTTATTCAGATTTGCTTTTCAAATTTTGAAGCATAATCAAAAGAGCTCACTTAAAAGTCAAATTATTCAGGTTAGTTGTTATTAATTTTCCCACATTCATATTTAAATGACTATCATATAACAAAAGTCCTATTTTGCACATTGATTAAAGTAGAAAGTAATATTCTGAATGGAATTTACTATTATTAGAAAATGAAATTACATCATCTCATATGAGATAAAACATAATGGTAAGAATGAGTATTTGAAAAAGATAGCTACATCTGTTTTTCAGACATACTCAATTTACAAAAGTATTAGTGAGTAGAATTATACCTTGTTTAAGAGCATCAATAAACACCTAAGGTCTTACTGTCACAGCAGATGTAACAAGTAATAAGAGCTGTCTAAACTTTCTCATTCAAATAGAATAGTGGTAGATAAGGCTTATTTTAAGAAATGTGTTGATTTCTTATGAATCATAAATATTTCCATATCAGAACTAGTTAAGAATCTCCATTAGCAAGTGTTATTTTTGACGTTTTTAGATCTATGATGGTATCAGAACTGGAAATAAATACCTTGCCTTTTACTGTCACAAGGACAATAAAATGCTAGATAAAGGGGTAAAAAGGAGAAAAATTCAAACTAAGCAAAGGTTCATATTCAGAATTGGAATTTATAATGTGAACCAACTTTTTCTTTTTCTTTTTTTCTTTTTCCCTGTAACCTAGATCTTTCAATTCCAAGCACAAATTCAATGTCTAAAAGCAGTATGCAGAGCTTGGAATTTCTGTCCTACTTCTCTTATCTACCTGCTGTTTGCTTTAAGAGACTTAGCCATAATGTGTTTCAGTTTAGATTAAAACAACTGGTATATTAAAATTTGGAAAGGTAAAGTGAGTTCCTGCTCTGAATTTTTCTTAATTTTATTGACAATTTGTGTGCACAGGTGGGCAGAAATTACATAATTTTAAAATAGCATAGAACAGAAAATGTCAGCAATTGACTGCCCAACAGGATAGAACTATAGAGACGAGGCACATATGTAGTTGTAGAGACACAATAGTAATAATGATGACGAATTGGATATGATTGTAAAAGAGAACAAAGATGTCAAAGATAACCCCAAGGCCTCTTTCTCATTTGGGCGATGGGTAAATGGGTAAGTGGAAAAGAGGGAAGCAAAAGCTTGTTTCGAGGATTTTGTATTGATTAAAGTAGAAAGTAATATTCTGAATGGAATTTACTATTATTAAAAAATGAAATTACATCATCTCATATGAGATAAAACATAATTGAATTTGAAGCATTCCAGATTTTTATGGACTATTTAGGTGATAGGTCTTTCAGCTGTTGTGTAAGTGAGTGTAGAAGATTGGATTGTATTTATCAGATTACTCAAAACTGATTTTTCTGTCTGTGGATATAGAGCTCTATTTGTTACGGTTTCAGAGTCATTGAATTTAGATATAGGTGAATCGGGTAGTGAATACGATCTGGAGAGAGCCTGTGGACTGAGGAAAGAAGACAATTGAATGTGGAACCTTGGGAAAAACATTAGTGAAGTCATCAGATTGGTGGAAAGAGAACCAAGGGAGAAAGAGACTTGAAAGTCAGGGGAGACAAAATTTTAAGAAGAGGAAAATAGTAAAAAAGGATAAGATTCTTCAGGAAGTCAAATGAAATGAGAAATAACTTGTGCCCAAAAGTTTGGAGAAAACAGTTATCCTAATTATATCTTAAATTACAGCCCCTGCCTCAAATAGTATTTCCATCCATCCGTAATTACATGGTCAAACTCTCTTTCATATTACTCATAAATTTTCACTTCTACCATATGTAACTCTTTTGACTCTCCCTACAATGATCCAAACACAAATGGACTTACAGAGTCAATAATGACATTGCTAACAGGATCATGAACAATGATTAAGTATGAACTTGGAAGCTACCTGTTTTTAAAGTTCCAATATTAATGAGTTTAAATCAGAGTATTTCATTTTAATTACCTATATGTATTTTAAAGCATATATTGTGAATTGGACTTTGTATCCAAAGTACACAGAATCTTGTAGGATTTAACAAAATTAACATAAAAATCCATAAGGTCATTTGACATAAATATGTTTGTAAAATAAAAGAAACCCAAAACATTCAGAAAGTATTTTAAAATAATCATGTTACCTTTAAATCTAGTTCAACTATCAAAATAACTACTTAGGCTTCTATAAACATGAATAAAGTATAAGGCTGATTGTTTCCATTTATTTGAAAGATTGTATAATTATCTTTCAAATAAATATCTCAAGTCGCAGTAAAGACACTTGAACTATTTTTCACTTTGTTTTATACTAATTTTATTAGCCATTTTACCTCTTCAACTAAACTCTTAATTTCCCTGGGTGAAAAATTTTCCTTATTTTTCACTTTGTTTTATACTAATTTTATTAGCCATTTTACCTCTTCAACTAAACTCTTAATTTCCCTGGGTGGGAGGACTCATGTATGACTCATTGTTTTGTCTTCAAAATTAGTGAAATTGTTAAATATTTTCTCAATATATCATATCAGCAAAAAAATGACAAATCTGGTTTGATGAGATTAATTTTGCTATTGTGTCAAGAACAGCTTATATGTGTTATTTTATAGTTCTGCAAATTATCTTGCTTAATTTTCTTTTTACATGTTGACCAGTTATTACATTGGTTAGAATGTGGTACTAATACAGTCATCTAAAGGTTTGAATTTTGTGTGGGACTTTTAGTTCAGAGCCACAAAATCACTCTTAACCTTGGCCACATTTGCAACTGTGCAATATTGGTTAAAAATAAAGAGGTGGTAGTTGGACAGAAGTGGAAAAATCATTGCAAATCCATTTATATTCCAGGAAAATAAGTTGCAAGAACATTATCTATCCTGTCTGGATCAGTAGCATGTTTGTTCCAAAAACAGCACATTTTCTTTGCCCTACCTTGAAATCTGAATCTCTTATATTGATGGATGACCCTTCAATATTGACCTGTTAGCATCTGCCCACTGTGGACCTTCCTGTTGCTGTTATCAGCAAACTGTTTAGAATAGTGTTAGCCCATATTTAAGGAGTACAAACCTGTCTCAGGAAGACTTTTTAAAAGACATGTTTATTTCTAAGGCGTATGATTTTAAACCAAAATAGCCATCTCCGTTCTGTAAAGGATGGAGCATACGTAGGCAATTTAAAAATTCAAGATACCCTAATGTTTCTTGATTCAGTTTCATACAGGTAACTTTTTACGTTGAATTATTTCAAGAAAATTATTTTATAAATGAAACAAATTACTAGGTAGAACACAAATATTTTTATTAAGAAAGATTTTTTGTTTGTTTAATATAGTATATATAAACTAAGTAAAAAAATTGAATGAGTATGGGGCAGTAGAGTTTAAAATATTATATTTATTTACTTTATAGTATTATTAGTACTATAAAGGCCTTTCAGTGTTAGAGGAACATAATATATGAAGTTTGTGGCTTTGGACAAGTCTAAAAGTTGAAAATCTAATCGTTGAACTAGACTGTTAATACATCTTCATATTTTCCAGTATTTAAAAAAAAAAAATCTTAATTTAACAAGGTTAGCACTCTTACCTTAAAGGTTGAAAAATATTTGAACTCAGAATCTTCATTATCTTTCTATTTTCCTGAAATCATTATATCAATTAACTAAATATTATTTAACTTATTAAAACAATAGAAATTCATTACTATTGCAAATGTATTTAAAATAGAAAAAAATAACTTTTCTCAATAATCCCTCTTCTAGAAGCAATTCATAACTTACACATGATTTAACCCTAGTATTCCTGGAAAACATTCATAGTCATTACTTCAAAAAATTAAAGCAGATATGTTTTCTGAAATTAGAAAAGATAAAAAAAAAAAGAAAATGTCAATGTGATACAACACCAAGTCAAAAGGAAAACTTTTTCTAGCTTTTCCTTTGAACAAGAATATAAGCTTCATGGGCGGCACCACTAACAGTGCTTATAAATACAAGTAATTAATAGGAACTGTTAAATGAATGAAAAATTAATGTGATAGTCTGGTAACCAACTCCTATTTATAAATCAACATAATTGAGCTATACAATAAACAAAACAAAACAACAACAAAAACAACACAACATGTAAATTGAGAATAATAACCCGAGCCAGTTTTCCAGTCACTATAATATCTAAAGCCATGTGCCAATGTCTTAAAGTCCCCAATGTTTTGCTCTCTTTAATTCTTACTGTATAGAAGTCAAAATTTGGACCAAGTGAAGGTGTGTGTGAATCAACCCAAAGCTAATAAACAACCTTGTAAGAACAATTATTCAAACTTCATGGTCTCCTAAATATGGAACAATATGATTTTAATCCAAGAAAATTAAGTCAGTATTAAAATAATAAGAGCAATATACTTAGAATTTTAAAATAAATATATTATTTATTTTTTAAATATAAAATATATTTTGGTTTAAGGTAGGTTGATGGTTTCCTTCTATGACTCTTTGAACTGAATTTGAAGTTACAGAACAAAGCAACTTTGTGTGAAGGACCAGAAATCTAGAATATTACAGCCATGTTGAAATCCTTCAGGAGAATACTTTAACTCAATATTTCCTCAGTCTTTTCTGAGTTAAGTTTGCTGAATTTATTCATGGAAACTCCATCTGTTCACTGTAGAGAGAGGCTAAAAAATATTTATGTATGAGTGCCCTCTATCTCCAATCTGATGAGTCACTAAAGCAAGAAAGTACTACCTAAAACCATGCCCAAATTCAACAGGGCAGGTAAAATACTGTTTATAAAAATAACCTTCAAGATTTTGTTTTGAAGAATCTGTGTCAGACCCCAAGCCCTTAAATTTTGGACAAGTAAAGCATAAATATTATTTCTCAAACTAAAAACTACTACTTAGTCAAACTGTATATATATTAGTTGAGAAAACCAGTATCTGGATCATTTAAAAACTATTTAAGAAATTTGTATCATTTCAACCCTTAAAATATTTGACACAGCTCTATTAGATGATAATTGTAGAATACAATTCAAAAATTCTTGTCAGCATCAGAACACTTTAAACTCTGACCTTGTACCATGGGACTTCAAGATTAGATGTTTGGTAGTAGGCCTGCTAATATAAGGAGACATTATTTTAAACATCATATATCCACCTGCTGCTTTCCGATTGAGAGGCATTGCCAAGCTGCACAGAATAGGTAGGGAATTTGACTGGCCCTCATGGACAGACACAGTTTTCCTGATTCAGCTTGAATTTATATCACAGGAACATTTGAAGTGGTTGAACTATAATTTGACATGACTAATCTTTCTTTGGAGTTTATATTTATATAAAATATATGCAAATGATATGTGGTGCTTCCTTGCTCTCTTATTTTCATAAGAAGGAAGTGTGTGTTACGTTTCTTTTTCAATTATCTTTGAAAAAATAACTATCCTAAATGTAAATGAAAATAGTTTAGTTGAGTTATTAGGGAACCAAGTTATATCTCAAACCTACATAAACATGAAGTATGATTTTATTATCTTTTTTTCTTTTTCATTTTTATCCTGGCTGTTCCAGCTCAAATTTCATCTCCTGTTTTTTGTTTTCTCTTTCTTTTTGAGAGCTTGCATATGTTTTAGAGTTTTTGTATTATCGAGAGGTCACAACTTATGCCATATATACATTTATATATATATATGTATATATATATATACATATATATATATATATTTCAAGTAGTCTATTTTTATCTGCCTTACAGCATAATTTTTCTGCTGTAGATTTCTCATCTGCCTTTCGTTTTTCATGTCCTTTTCTCTTTTTTCTTGCAGCTTTTTTGTTTTAAGTCTGTTTAAAATTAGTTTTCTCCCTGAATACTTCTTACCTTTCAGCAGAGGTTATTTTTTCCCCCGGCCCAATAATTTTGTGAGTACAATAGTACAATGTGCACAGATGAGCTAGTGGGGGAACTGGGACTGGACCTATCTACCCCTGCACCCGACAAGCAGATGCCCTCTGCTCTTGGCCAGTGGCTGTGCCAGGCTACCAGTGATGTATTCAGGTCCCCAGTCCTGGGCATTGCACTTTACTTTTCTCTAATACACCAGAAACACAGCTGCAGAGGTAACATTTGTCCTCTGTGTGACAAACCAAAAGCCCAAGTTGTAGTGGAGATTCCATGAATACATGTTTGCTCACCTGGCTCTGTCCTCCCTGCTGCCCATCGATAAGCAACTACAGAATC
The DNA here is from genome assembly GCF_004115265.2 of Rhinolophus ferrumequinum. Taxonomy (NCBI): domain Eukaryota; kingdom Metazoa; phylum Chordata; class Mammalia; order Chiroptera; family Rhinolophidae; genus Rhinolophus; species Rhinolophus ferrumequinum. The sequence continues at coordinate 31,085,923 of NC_046286.1, forward strand.
TCTGGCACAACTGCCCCCACACCTTTATCTTGTCTTTTTAGGCAAGGTTCACAAATTGTCACCGAACGCTGTACGTTACCTGAGAATGGCAGTAGAATGAGCTTACTCTTTACTTCTCCCCTGGAGCAGGTCCAGTTTTCACTGCTTTTGGAAGCCCATCTTTCTAGATCATGCTTCCAGATGGTTGCCATTTCCTAGTTTTACTGAAGATGTGGTTTTCTTTCTTGTATTTGTATTCTTATTGGTTAGTTTCAGAAAGAAGAATCAGGCAAAGACAGCCTTACTTCAACATATTTAACTGGAAGTTTCATATTACGTTTAAATATGGCCAGTGTCCTTTGAAATACCGATGAGTTTCTTGGTGTAGGTGCTGATAGATATTTAGTCTTCTATGGAAAAATGATTTTTCCCAATTTGTTGTTAAGAGCATTAATGCATAATTTCTTACCTTATCTCCATGTGCCTTATTTTAAGAGTAGAAGGTCTGTGCAAGAGGATGTGTGGAGTGAGGGTGAAAAGAAGTTATACATGAAAATATGGTACACGCAACTTCAAAATTCAGTTTCTTTTTTCTTATTTTAAAAGATAGCTTTATTGAAATATAATTTACACACTATAAAATTCACCCATTATAAGTATAGAATTCAATTATTTTAGTAAATTTGTAGAGTTGTGCAACCATAAAGATTTTTAAAAGAATTTTAAAGCTATTATGTCATTGTTTTTCATAACTTTCATTGAGGTTTTCGGGGTAGATGGTATGCTTCTCATTTTATAAGTGATGGTAGAATCTCCATTTTATAATCATTTTGCCCAAGACTTTGTGGCTGAGACTCAAACTCAGCACTTTAAGGAAATGTTAGTATGATAGGTTGAGAACAGATTGTTGAGGGCTTTTTAATGTCAGACTAATAAGTTTGGATTTCATCCCTTGCCAGCATTTTGTCTGTGAGGTCCTCATTGGCAGAGGAAAGCCACTCAGTATTTTCAACTGGGCCAAAATTGATTTTCATTTGATTGTGAATTCAGAATATTAAAAGTCCATATGACTTCAAAAAAGTAACCTTCCTTTTGAGGATCCTAATTTAGAGAAATTGAAAAGCTGTTTAGCTTTCCCCACCTGCAAGTCTCTACTCTCCAATACAACTATTGACCCTCTTCCACCATCTCTTCCCTACTCAAACCATTTGAGGAAGAGAATGAAACACACCGAAAAACCAGAAACTGCCATTAAGCTTTCCTGGGTATAGGAATTAATTACAGTTTTGATTCATAAGGCTGTCCTTTTGATACTCGCTACACCATGAGGTGAATGAGAATATAAAAGTAAATAAAGATGCTGATAATTCAAACTATGATGACAGACACCAAAATGTGTACAAGTCAATAATAATTCGTATATTTTTGCATTAAAATAACATTTATAAAGTAAATTCACTTTACATTTAGCATAATTATAAATATGTGTTATTTGTGCAACTATTCAAATATTCTTATAAATAATATGGTAAAATTCATCTGTAATTTATGTAGTATAAAGTAGCTAAATGCAATAATTTCTGTAAAGTGCAGGTCCTTTAAGATAAAGGGGTTTATCAACAAAAAGTTTTATTTGCTCTTTTTCAAAATTTGAAATAGGATAGAAACTGAGTCATATCATTCAGGGATAGTTTATAGCCCTAGACTAAGAAATAGACATAGGCTTAAAGATAGCCTTTTCAAGATGGGATTTTAGATTTTCTCATTTGAAAAATTGGTGTGGTAACCTGGGAGTCTGTTGCCTGGCTTCTGAGAGGCGTGCTTTCCTCTGAGAGGGTTTATCGTTTAGAGCCACCTTGTACTTGAATGCCTACTCCCTCTCCTCAAGGAGAATACTGCTGTCCCAGGAGTTAACCACGTTTAAAATCTATTTGTGGTAGCAACTACCAAACAATACCTCAAGCTGAGCTGTAGGAGAGCCCATCAAGTTAATTTCCAAGGCTTTCCCGACAGTCATTGCTGTGATTGTGGATCTTGAATTTTCAACACCTAAGTTTCCATTTCAAGTGAAAAATGTAATCAGAGAAGAAAAAAAAAAGTAGCATTCAAGAAGAGAAGAAAAAATGTACAGGGAAATACAGCAGCCTGGAAAATGATAGCTACAGGAATGCTAGGACCTCTGCATGCTTACCAGGATGCCAGAATCTGGCTTCAGAAATCAGTCTGCAGATGCTTTCAATCAAAAGGGCTTTACAGAACCTCCCAGTATTATCAGGGCTCGTCTCCCAAAGCCTTCTCAAAACAGAGGAATTAACCTTAGTTCTGTCCATGAGTATTCCTTAGCAGAACGGATCAAAAGGACACCTAAAACTGACTGGATCAGCCTGCTCTAACCCTGGTCCCCTCTCCCCTTGTACCTCATATGTTTAACACAACATCTGCAGAAATGTAGCTCCTGGGGCATATGCGGCAACTTGCCTCATTTTCCTTTTTCTCACTTTTAAGACAGTATTAAAGGAAACAAACAACGACAAACTTCTATTCCCGAACTGAAGTGAATTTACTTAATTTCCCCTTTTCTCTGTTCATTCCACCATTACTTCCTTTTCCAAATACTACCAAATCAGTAACAGTAAGAAATGATATATTCCTTTTATTTGGTAAACTCTGTTGTTAGTAAAAATTAAAATTGTTGTTTAAATTCTAATTTTAAAATAGCATACCCTGTTTCCCCGAAAATAAGACCTAGCTGGACCATCAGCTCTAATGCGTCTTTTGGAGCAAAAATTAATATAAGACCGGGTCTTATATTATATAGTAAAATAAGACTGGGTCTTATATTATAGTGAAATAAGACCTGGTATTATATTCATTTTGCTCCAAAAGATGCATTAGAGCTTATGGTCCAGCTAGGTCTTATTTTCAGGAAAACACGGTAGCCAAATGAGATAATCGAAAGAAGAGTGGATTAAGTAAGATTCAGGACCCTAAGTTTTTTAACTTTAGGTCTGTTACATACTGATACCCTTTATATAAGTGGTTTCACCTCTCCATGCCCGTGCTAATAATCAAAGTGGATATACTATTTCAGCTCATTTAAAGGCAATTATTTCATGTGTCTGTACTATTTTTTCACCCTGCTTTATTCAAAACTCTGTTTGAAGTGGCTTACAAAGACATAAAATGTGAACAGATAATTAAAACAATTCAAGGCAAAAACTAGGTTAAATCAGCTCAGTTCCTAGAAGTCAATAAAGAAAGAAAACTAAAATCAGTGCATGATCTGAAAATCTCTTTCTTCCAATTGCTATAAATAGTCATAAACAGAGTGGTCAAATTAGAAATATGTTATACTATAGAAATGCAGTTTATCTCTCTGTCATTTTTATTTAGGAATTTCAACACCAGCTAGCTTCTCACAAAAATCAGGTAAGGCTGCATTATCCTACTGTCTTTCTGCTCCAGTGTTATAGCACATTCTAGTGAAAGCTTATCAGAAACCATGAACTTCAAAATGTATAGCTTCTTGTAGGATGTCAGAAGGCAACATCATTCTAAAAGGTCAAGTTTACCATTTCTGTGTGAATAGCACTTCTTGTCCTGGGAATGTTTGCTCTGTCATTTTTCTAAGTATCCAGGAATAAGATGTTTGATGAAGTAACTTTAGATAGATGGTACCTTCTTGGGTGAAACAGTCTTCTGTTCATGGTGTGGACTTTGTCTCTCCATAACCTTATAGTCCTGCTCTCCATTGGCCACTCTTAAATCATATGAAATCAAAAGGCATAACAAAAGTATAAGAGACACATCCAAAAGCAATTAGTAGAGGATTGTATTTGCAAAAAAAAAAATGGAAGAAAGAAAAATAGAAAGATAAATAAAAGTGTTGTTAATGAAGTAAAAACTTAAGAACTTGAATCATAGAACTGAGAAATTAAGTCCAAAGACGGTATCACCATTATTAAAAAAAAAAAAAAAAAATCTAAGAGACTTAAATGAGGAAGATCTAAATTTATTAACCATATTTTAAAATTAAAGGTCATTAAATGAAAACAAAAAATAAGTTTATAAATTTAAAAGTGTTAGAACATTTAAAACATAAAAAAACAATAGAATGGTAACTATTAAAAAACATTTTTAAAAAAAGCAATGAAGAGATGTAAGAATAAAAGCATACATCATCCATATTGAATATTCAGTCCAAGGCTCTCATCACTTTATCTTCCACTTTAGTAAATGCTATATAAATAAAAGACATTTTATTATTCCCCTTAACAACAGCAATAATAAAAATTTTCATCTAAAAAGCAGAGGGAAAAATGCTAACAGTCTTGATTCTAAGGAAATGCTAAATAGGAAGACAGGTGGAAACTCAAGTTTTAAATGTTTCATTTAAAGTTAGTTTTCCCTATAAAAATAGTGACTCTTGAGACTAAAAAGTCATATAAACAATACATTGGCTATTGTTTTGCATTGATCTAAGAAACAAGATGTTAAATACTCTATATTTTAAAATTGTCTCCTTTCCTATAGTCATAGCATCTTTTCCCACCATGTTTTATGTAAGTCTACTGAAATATATTTAGGTTTTTCTATATGATTTACTAAATCTCAATTTCAAAATCAATAGGGAAAAGAAAAATTCCACCTGAGCAAGAAAATAATGTAAACACTGTTTTTGTCTGTTTTGTCTGTTTTGTATTGTTTTGTCTGTTTTTGTTTGTTTTGAAATTGGTTTCACCTTCAGAGTTATTCTCTTAATGATCAGTCCTCTCAAAATTTAACAAAACTTAATAGCATTTCACATATACTAACTTTGAAAACTTTCTGAGATGGTATTAGCATCATGTGAATTGTCCATTGATTTTTGAACACTAACGGTTCAGAGACTAACCCAGTTGTTGATGTATCTTCCTAGTAAAGAAAAAGGCCATCCCTGAAATTTGTTAGTGGAAAACAAAAGACTGCTCTCCAAGGCAGTTTAATTTTTAAAAAGGTTAATGCTCACTCAGACTTGCGGTGACTTAAATATTAGAGCTGTTTATCAGGAAGGTTTTGAAAAGGAATAATATTTGCTTTGATCTTTAGGTGAGAAATGGTTCTTGAATTAAAAAAGGGCTATTGGAAAAGCATCAGTGTCCTTAAATTAAATCTTTTCAAGTGGAAATACTTCATGGTATATTTTAATTAATATCATTTTAAAATCTGTGTCTGAGGATTTTGCAGTCAAATCTAAGAAATGACAGAATGCCAAGACTGGCATCTAAATTACATGTTTAAGTTAAACTAAAACTTACAATCTATAAAAATGATTCATGAAAATTAAAGTGATCTCTTACTTAGGAGAGGCAATATCAAGGGATGGATAACCAAGCTGTATACACGTAAGTGTTAAACACCCAAATTATCCATATCAAATCTGTGAATAATCTTCAATTAGGATTCAGCTACTAAAAAGTACACTATTGAGCCTTTTTTACAATTTGCTTCCAGTTTTTACAGAAAAAAAAAACCACATTTCGTCGTTTTTGGCAAAATTACATAGGCTTAAAGAATGCAAGCAGTACTGAAAATTAAAGATGATAAATTAAATTCTACCACTTTACAATGATCTCCATCTCATACAGCTCTCAATACAGCAAATCCCTTCCTCTCTGTGCAGAAATACAGTTAGAAATCTGGATGGATGGATGGATGGATGGATGGATGGATGGATGGATGGATGAATATAATTTATGATATGGAAATCATTGTATAGATGTGTTTTAAATAAAAAACAACTTCATTTGATTTTCATAGAAAAATAAACTAAAATGAAAATGAAAAAAAATTTTAATGTCAAATAAATGATTCCTCACTACAATATAGTACTTCTTAAAATATGCCTCTAAGGTTAAAGAGAGGGAGTAGAGAAGAGGTAAAAAAAAGGTGAAGAAAGGCAGAGGAGAAGAGGACAGGAAAGTATAGAGAAGAGTATATATATATATATATATATATTCTATATATATATATATATATATATATATATATATATATATATATATATAGAGAGAGAGAGAGAGAGAGAGAGAGAGAGAGAGAGAGATGTATATATAGAGAGATGTACACACATACACACAGAGTCTTTTTTCAAATCAATCCATTTCAATTTTAACTCTACGGACTCCTATTTAAAAAAGTGAGTGTATTATCACTCTCACATCTCCTAATTTTAATAAGGCTTCTTATTATTTTTACATTGCTCATTTTTAACATTCATGATATTTTATTACGAGTTATGTGTATAAGTGAGTCCCCAGTTCTTCATCAGTGCTTTTATCATGGGTTTTCAATGCCTCAGTGTTTACTTTTATTTATCTCTTAATTTGGTATATTAGTGGTCTGCCTTTTTTATTTATTTCTTTTTTGTTTTCTCAATTTGGGATACTGAGCATTGTATTATCTGAATTTATTTCAGTTTGAAAATACCTGCCTATGGCCTTTATACATAAACGACAACTTGACTGGCTATGGAATTCTTGGTTTACAATTTGTGACCCAAGAATTTTATAAACATCATTTTATTACTTCTTACATTAAATGTCATTGGAAATATCTGCTGCTATCCTAATGTTTTCCCTCTTATTAAGTGATTTTTATGGGGGAGGATAGGAGAGTCTGGAGAGTCCATAGTTTTACCAGGCCATGTCTTGACATTGACTATTCTGTGTTCAATTTGTTTAAAACACAATGTATTAGTTAATGCTTACATTTAGTTCTTTACCTGGGGCAATAATCTTATATTACAGTTTTAAAATGTGTCTCCTCTTGCATTTATAGGTTCTCAACTTCATGACTATAAATTATCTTTATGCTGAATTCCCTTTCTCTTGTTTCTATATTTGATCTATTTTAATCCCTTACATTTGGAAAACAAAAAACAAACAAAAAAAATAATCATTTACTATATAAACCTCAATGTCACTTATTTGATTTTTAGTCAGTTTTGTTTCTGCCATTTCTAAATTATGTATGTTTATGTAATAATGGAATTTCAATCTTCAATTTGTATTCTTAATTTTGTGACAGCCATCTTAATCTCATGTAGTTGTTACATCTCATTTTTGAGTTCATTTTTGCACAATTCACATTCCCAATATTTTGTTTTGTATCAGGCAATTATTGTGAGGAATTCTATTCTGTTCCATGAGTTATTATTTTTTTTCCCATGTTAGATACTTGGTCTTTCTCACTTTTTTTTGCTCTTATTGGGAATTCTACTGAGGTGTTATATCTGCTCTGATAAAATGTAGTTGACATGTTTACTCTCTTCCAATCACATCTGATACCAGTTAGTATTTCTTTCAAAGCTGCATATTGAGGGCTATGCATTTGGTTTCTATGCATTTTTCCCTGAGGTAACGGTAGAGGGCGTGAAAGGGGGAAGCTAAACTGAAGTGATCCACAGCCCTTTATTAGGTATTTTTCTCCATCTGAAATTTCGACAGATTCACTTTTAATTCTGGGTTCACTTTATCTTACTTGGGGGATGAGGGTATATATGATTTCCAAAGGGCCAACCTTTTGACTTTGGATCAACCCTCTAATGCATTTCATGTCTCCAGAATCTTTACCTCTACTCCGTTTTACTAATATGGGTGCTCATTCAGTTTGCTTGCATCCAGATGAAGCCTCATAAGTAGGATTATCAAGATTTATGACTCAATCGTATAGTTTGTAGAGGCAAAATTAGGTGCCAGCAAATACGCATCAGAGAGCATGTGACTGGTCTCTTTCCTCTCCCTCTCCCTCTCCCTCTTCCTTCTTTTCATCTAAATCTAAGTCTTCAGCTAAGTCTTTGTCTAAGTGTTCTCTTTCTCCCTGTCTTTCTTGCTGTTTTTGAAGATTATTATATTAGCTTATTTCCTTATCTAGATAATGTTTGTGATTTTTTTCTTTATATGACCATTTGTTGTTCGTTTTGTTATGTGTCAGTGGAAAAAATTCTAATATTATGAAGATACTTTAGACTTCGTAACCCAAAGCTTCCTATTTAATCTTTAAATTCTGCACATACATTCCAAATCATTTTCCAAACACCACATATAATTTTTAAAGATCATTATGTTTCTGTGGCAATTATGCTGCATGGACTATGGCATTTATTTGGTTGGTGCAAAAGTAATTGCGGTTTTTGCAAATTTTTTTTTTAACGTTTTAAACTGCAATTACTTTTGCATCAACCTAATAAAAAATATCTTGCATTTTAAAGAGTCTTTATTAATGACAGAAAGTTTATCCTAATGTAGTTGAATTATCCTTAAACACATACTTGATTTTTTTTCCTCTGATTATTTTAGGTAGATAAAATTACTTTTGGCGAGTTTTAGCATAGTAAATATAAGTTACATTAAACATGATTTTCTTGGAGACAGTTTATCTTCTTTCTGATATTGTTGACTGATTTATAAAAATGTCAGTTATTTATTTGCATTGCACAGTGAGCCACCTTTTCTTATATGAGCAAAACACAAGCACATGTTTAAAATCTCTTTATAAATTATTAATTTCAACTGTGATTATTATAATTTATGTAGTAGATTTTTAAGTCCTTGCACTTGAATCCAGTGCTTGCTTACTCTGCCACTTCCCAAGTAAATTGACAATTTACATATATATCTTAAAAAAATAATAAGAGATTTAAAAATACCAGGTACTTATAAATATGTTGTAATCACAAATGTCCAGATTTCTCCAGTTATTTGGTCATAGCCCTAAACTCTGTGTTAAAAAAATCATATTTGTACTTCATGTCCTTCATTTTTATTTAGTAAGGTTTCCACAGATAAAAGCATTTTTGTAAAGGGGTTCAGGAATCTTTAAATAGCTAAATTAGTATACATTGAATACATTAAGTTAACCTAACATTGAAAAATAAAAGAAACATGGTAATGGATCTCTGATAAAAATGCAAAAATTATTTTATATAACTAGTGGAAAACTGTATTAGTATATATATACCCTATTAACTTGTGTATCTCTAAAGACTATAAATAAACACTTCAGTTGTTGTGAGAAAATTCATAAAGGCCATCTAAAATCGTTTTCTTTCCGAGGTAAATTAATGCATTTTGATTTCATTAAACATTTTGATATAAAAAACGTATGTTTTAGGATTTATATCGATGACATCAGTGGCATGATTTTAATAGTGTCCCTCTGCAAAAATGCTACATGAGAACAATCTACTGTACTTTTTAAGTTCTAAGCATTTTCTTTTTCTTTAAAGAAAACGCTGTAGCTTTCACTGCTGTATGCCGTAACAATATAGGCTGTCAAAGACTGGAGAACTAATTTAGGTGGAAATGAATTAATGCCTTCCTCATCTCACATTAATTTTGTTAGAATTGTGTCTCTAGTAGAAAATGTTGGCGCTGAGTATGAAATAGTGAGTTACTTCCTTAGGCTCAATGGAGTAAAATGCCAGGAATGGAAACCATGTCACTTTTGTGACTGGAATATTAAACAGTAAGCTATGTGCCCTGATCAGTAGCAAAAATGTCCGCTGTGCAGATTTGATTAGTTTGGCCAAGTTCAGTTTTAAAATTCATGCCTGGAATAATGTATAGTTTGTATCGTGTATATTCTAGAGCCAAGATTTTTTTTTGTTCTGTTGAAACTTTTATTCATTAGCGTATGTAATTTATTTTTACTCGTGAGTAAACTTTTAATCTTTTATGCAATCATGACAAGCCAGAGCAGAACAAATTATAATATATCTTTGTACAATAACATCTGACAGAAATTGCCCAGAGTAAATATAAAGAAAATGCATTTGGGAAAAAAGCAATTAACTTATGTTAGAATTGGAGATTTCATAACCTATAATGTTTTCTAAAGATTTTAAAGCCTGATATTTCATAACCACAAGTTTGAAATAAACAAATGATTTCATTCATTTTATTGGCAAAACATTTAATAACGTTTTTCATTCGGTAGTGATTGTTATTTTTCTGCATAAAAAAAACCCCAACAGAGTTCATCGGAGAAAATAGGAAATCTAAAATGTTATCATACAGAGAAAAGACGTGGGCAATAGGGAAAAATAAAATCTTAAATATTTCTTATTACTTTGAGTAAAAAAAAGTATAACTGTAAAGGACATGCTTTGTTAAGCATAGTTCAGTAAGGGGTGTAGCATTCCTTATCTGTTCATTCTGGGAATAGTCTCAGTATTTGTCATTTTGGGATTTACTGTTTCAGATATCTTCATTTAACAGTAACTAAAGAGATTTTTCTAACATGGACTTGCAAGCTACAACCTAAATGATGGGAGAATGACTGAAATCACACATGCAATATGATATTTACAATTTATCGGAGAGTTCACTGAAACATGAATAAGTATAACGGATTACAGATGTTATAGTTCTGATGTTTACCTTCAATCTCTCAGAATCACGGAAGTGATGAAATCCTTAACTACTTGTGTGCAAAGGGAATTTTCTTCAACTCTGTCCTCTGCAGACGTTTTATCTTAATTTGTTATTCTGCACCACCTGCTCATTTCTTGCTGTTTGTTGTGCAGTGATCTATATAAGGATGACTACTTCTTCCTATCAAGCCATATTCTGAAGGTTTTCTGTTTTTGCTGGACCAAAAGTTATGTGTGCACAGACTCTGTCAACTGCCCCTCTACAGCACTTACTGTTTCCTTCTCTTGGGCAATCTCTGCAGATCTCTAGCCATGATTGTTAGTTTTCTGGAAACAGTTTTGCTCTATTTAATTTGCATTTCTGCAAGTACAAAGCTCAGATTTTAGAGTTGTTCTGGGTGGTGCAGAATGGTGACCCAACTGTACAAACCAGCCCTCATCCTAGCAAAGGGTTTGGCTATGGAAAAAAGACATGTCCTGCCTGTGCCAGCATTTTACAAATTTAGAGTCTGAACTGCCCATTCTTATCCACTGCATATGAAACTTCATTCTCTCCAACTCTGAAGCTAGGGCACACTCCTCTCTCTGCTTTTGTCGTTTTGCCTTTCTTTGAACTTGACCCAGTTTCTGCCCTTCATTGCATCCTACTCCCCCGCCCGAGCTGCAGACCTCAGGCTGTCCCCCAGCTATGTCTTCATCTGTCCTTCAGGGCAGGGATATTCATAGAGGGTTTTCCAGGTCTTGCTGAACACTGCCAAGGACCCTACTTCCTGTACCCTGCTCTTAATATAGCTTCTCACCTCTCCTAGTCTCTGCTTAAGGAGCTAGACCTAGGCAGGGAAGTTTTGGTCAAGAAGGAAACTGCTTCCAAACTTATTTTGACATAAAAGAGTATCCTGTGTGCCCCCAAGTCTTTTGCTGTGTGTTGCATTATTAAATATTCCCTTTATGAAAGTTTGTTTTCTGTTTAACACTTTTGTGCCTGCCTTTTAAGTAGATATAAACTCTACCATGAATATCTTTGAACATCTACAACCAAGGTGATTGTAGACTAGGCTTTTTAAAGACAATAAGGACTCTAATTTTAAATACTTGTAAGTAGCAAATAAAGCTTTAATTTATAGTGTCTTCAAATAGTTTCATGTCCCCTCTCTATATGAGAGGCTACCAGAATTTGAGTTTTGAGATTCATAAAATTAATTTCCTATACTTCAGGGGAAAAAAGTCTAATAGCACCTGTAGTTTCTCATTTCAAATCATTGTATTATTAGTGACTTTTTAAAAAATAATGTTTCATTCTAAGTGTATCATTTTTCCCTCAGATGTTATAGATTGCTCTTCTATTTAAGATGATCAGATATTTTTATCCTCCAATAGGCACCATTATTAAACAAAATAATTTGGCAACAGCATGTTAGAGGATGACAAACTTTTCTCTGCAAAAAAACAATAGAAAAATGATAGCATTACAACTTGTTGGCTTCATTGTACTGCCAAATATTAAGAATGTCATGGATTAATATCAATTCCACAGCATTTATGCAATTGAATAATATATCTATTTAGAACCATTTCCTTACATAGTAGACACATTTTTTTAAGTTGCAATGCGAAATAAAATTTTAAAAATTAAAAAGAATAACTATGCCTATAATTAGCAAAAATAAGGAAGAAGTTATTGATATTTATTAGGTAGCTACTATACTATAAGCCCATTGTTCTCAATTTTTTTGGATTCAGGATTACTTTACACTCTTAAAAATTATTGAGGATTCCAAATAATTTTTTGTTTATGTGGATAATATCTGCTAATTCAAATAAAACTGAGAAAAATTTAAAATATGGTTCATTCATTTAGAAATAAAGATAAAATAATAGAACTATGACATTAATAGCAATAAAATTTTTTATGAAAAATAACTATATTTTCTGAAACAAAACAAAAGAAGAGGAGCAATGTTTTATATTTTTGCAAATATCTTTAATGACTAGGTATATTGAAGGCAGTTGGATTTCAATATATGGTTCTGCTTTTAGTATGTGTGTTTTGCTGTTTTGGCTATCTACATGCAGATATACTGTTTTGACTATGTATTAGAAGAAAATCAAGCCTCCCACATATAGGTAGTTCAAAAAGAGAAGAGTTTTTTTAATATTCATTTCGAATAACTATAGGTATTATTTTGTACTAACCTAAAACTATGGGTATTATTTGGTACTAACCTAACCTAAAATAAGTGATAGTTTCTTAAAAGTTATTTACAATGTAAAATCGGAAGTCATATCAATACACATTATACACCCATTACATAAAAATCAATTGGTCTATTTTGCATGGACTTTTTTTTAACTGTGCATGCATTTGACTTTGTCGACCCCTGAAAGTGTCTTGGGTGCCCCAGGGAATTCCTGGACCACACTTTGAGAACTACTGTGCTAGTCATTGCTTCTGTAAAAGAAAACACAATATGAAGTAAATCTGTTATCCTCTGATTGAAGATTATGAATCCCACTCTAATAGAGTTTACGATGCTTAGACTTTATATATTCCAACTGACCTGGGTTTATAACCCAACTGTACCACTTACCAACTCTCTGACTAAAATATTCTATGCACTCCTCAGTATGCCAGTCATGCAAATACATGAATGTGTAGTATTTCATTTTCAAAGAGACCACATCAAGTTTAATGTCCCCAGTTTCCTTTTTGCAGGTCACTCAATTTTGATTGAACCCCATCGTAAGTGAAAATTAGCCCAGCATAATATTTAGACATGTGGACTCTTGGGGACAAATGTTCTCAGTTCAAACCCAGATTATATCCTTTTCTGCCTGTGTGATCTTTAGAGTGCTCATGGGCTTTATGAAGTTGTGAGAATTAAGTACGGTAATATATGGTTAGGGCTGAGAACAGTGTCTGCATTTTATAAAGGCTAGACTAACGCATGCTGTTTTATTTCCTATCATCATCACCATCATCGCCACCACCTGTCCTGCTACCTTTGGCTACTCTTGCTTTCTCAGAAGTGAGTCAGGCACTCTCCTGCCCTGACTCCCAACCGTGGGGAACTTACCGTGTTTCCCCCAAAATAAAACCGAACTGGAAAATAAGCCCTAGAATGATTTTTCAGGATGATATTCCCTGAACATAAGCCCTAATCCGTCTTTTGGAACAAACCTTAATATAAGACCCGGTCTTATTTTCGGGGAAACACGGTATATCAAGCTCTCCAATTTATCCTATGGAAAACCTCTCACTAGGTTTAAGAAGAACGAGGATGGACCCCCCACACCAGCAACACTTTTTCTTTAAGGGAGTGGACACCTACTATGACTCTTTGCAAATAAGTGTCTTCACAAAACTCCTCCTTTCTAACTCTAACTTTCTTTGATATCCTTGACCTATCCAAAAATTATGGCATTGTTTTCAACCATTTCTTCACGAAATCTGTCAATGGGGATGTGTCTTTTGCTCACAGTGCTATCTGCTATCTATCCTGTAGAAACCATGAATGAAATAGGAACAGGAAGTGTCTCACCCTGATAGTCCATTACATAAATAATAATTCAGGAAAAAGCAGAAGAGAACTAAGGCATTGTGTGCTTATTGTACAGCAAGCGCTGTTAACTATTTACAAACATCATCTCCTTTAATCTTCACAGTGTTCCTGTGAAGAAGGTATTATCCTATTTTACGGAGGTGAAGTTAGGGGCACCAAGGCTCAGAGAGAGTAAGTACCGCGTTGCAAATGACAGAAAGTGTCAACATGTGACAATGTCTGCCCAAGCTACCTTAGCTATGTTTGCCCAGCTTTTATGTATTAACTTTCTCTCCACTCACTTTCTTTACTTTTGTTCTTTTAGTTTTATTGATCAAATATATATATAAAAGACTGTCCATAACGATAATCCTTTCCCTCCTCCCTTTGCCATTAAGACCACCTCTTCTACTTCTTTTGGGTGATTCATTTAGCATTTACCTTCATGTCTTTACATGACATCTTGTATTGCTGCTTCCTCTTAAACTTCAGTTTTAGAAATGATTTTTTAACTTTCTGCCTCAGATCAAGATTTGTGTCCCTTTTCTTTCCCTGCCCCTGTCACACACACAGTCTTCCAGATTAGTCAATAGAATTGAGTCATAATTTTGGTGTACATAAGTATCAAGTATTTACATAATTATTATGCAGCTGCTATTCACATCTATGATTACTTTTCCTTTTATGAACTATTTTTTTGTTTTTCCTGAAGTTAATAATTATTATATTCTTCATTTCATTCCAGTTTTTATACTGTAAGTTTTGTGCATACTTACCACCATTTCAGTCCCAAAATGTTTTCTAGTTTTCTTCATTTTCACACAAGGCAATCTGTAAGGAATGTACGACTAAAAGAATCATTTTTCTTTTTATTATCACATGCTATTTGCCACCTATTTTGGATTTTCTGGGATTTTAAGTACTCATAAATCCAACTTTATCAGTATAAATGAAAGAAATGGTCAGAGGTATTGATTTAAAAATATAGTAATACAATTTTTCATTCTAAATTAATATTAATATAAACTTGATAATATTAAAAGTTAGTTGTTATTAAAGTTACCTTATTATTATAAAATACCTCAGTCTATATGCTTGACTGAATATTGACTGCAGTAATTTTAAGGCAATGTAGAATATGTTCACAATTAGGATAAATTTTAATGGATTCATCTATTAAAATGATTATAAATCATAGTTACTGATATTCAATAAAATTTACAATCCTTTTAAGCAAAATGCAATCAATTTACAATCTCACATATTTTAAAAATCTTTATGTCCAAGTACATAAAAATTGTTTATTGATGAACACACTTAATATACACAAGGATACATTATAATTAAACTCTCAGCTATCTGGCTTAAATGGAGAATAGATTTTTTTTGTCAGCTGAGTTTTCCAAATACCTAATGATTATTGTCTATAAGTACAGAAATTAGCTTAACTTAGCCACTCCAAAACTGCATTATATTCAACCTTGTCTTCCTTACAAGAGCTCAGCCTTTTTGAAAGCTCGTAATGAACTTTGATTATCATTCCAGTGTTATTTGTAGTATAAAATGATGAGTGAATGGCATATGCCTTAAACTAAATATTTCTAGATCTCTGTGCTGTTCAAATTGTGTCTTTCTCTTAATTAGATTTCCTTTCGGGCTTCCAATGCTCATTATAATTTAGTATGTCTTCCGTTATCATCTCTTTTTCTTTCTCATAATTGGTTGCTTCTTTTCAACTGTGGGTTTATACCATATAATTGAAATTATTTGATCAGGATGACAACTAATAGTGTAGATAGGAAGGACTCTTGTGTGAATCAAGTGCACCAAACTCAGTGCATGGATTTTTAATATTTATTTGGACTGCCAAGAATATATTTACTACCTAATTCCTAGATATGGCTGTATCTACCTATGTATAGTTACGTTTGCCACTTAAGTGATGTTAGCAACTACTAGTTGCTAATTGTTCCCCTGTATATTCTCTCCTACAGCAATAGACCTTTTACCTTCAGCTGGGGCCTATGACAGCCAGGAAGGAGAAGATATGTGATTAATTTCTGGGCAGTGAAGTGGAGGGTAAATGTGCCATTTTCAGAACATGGCTTAAAGGAAGTATTGTGTCTTTTCTGCCACTCTCTCCATTCTGCCGCTTGGAATTTAGAACTAGCTCTTGGACCTAGAGAAGATAAGGGTCACATCCTAGGGATGGTGAAGCAGAAAGATGACAATGAAGCCACTGAAACAAGAGCAAAATTAACTACTCCTCTTCTGTGCAAGCCACTGTTATTTGGGGTCTATCTTATGTTTTTGCTCATTAATTCTAGTTAGTATGATGAATAGTTAAATGTGTGATGACAGCATCTTCTCTGCTCAAGGTACTGGCCAGTTCATTTGTTTTGGGAGCCCTTGGGTTCAGTGAAAACCTTGGTAGATTTTAGTTAAATCTCATGTAGTCAGGCTCTGAGGTTTGAAGCTTTAGTATTTTAAAGATGGTTGTCTTTAGATTATTAATTTGTAAGATAATAAATAAGGAAGTAGTGCCTGCATTAGGTGTTGATTAGAGTAGGACTATATTTTGTCAGTCTTCTTAGGCTCTAACTTCAACTGAAAAGCTAAACAGCATACCCTAAATTTTCATTATTTTGGCCAGTTGAAGGAATGATGACTGCTTTCCAAACTGTTCTCTTTTAATCTGCAGAGTTTTTGTACCTCTCTGGTTTTAAGTACCTCTTCTCCAAATATACATTCAAAAAATAAAATAAAAACTCCCACACTAGCCTGAATCTTGGCTAGTGACTCAGTTTATTGAGGAGTCACTCAACTCAATGAGAGGTTTAAATATACATTTTTTTCTTTAATTTTCTGATTGTCTTCAGACCCTTTCCTAACCACTAACAATATTGTTGGATAATGTTACTCAACTTTCCTGTGAATTTGGTTATTAAAAGCCCAGTTCAGGTAATAAATAAATAAATAACTCAAACTTGGTCAAAATTTTATCTTCTCGTGTTTCTCAAGCATGTATTTGACCATGGCTGAGGGACCTGAATGGTGAGAGAAGGGACATGCCGCCTTTGCATGCTTCATCTCTCCAGGGTTTACCTTCTTTATGACAACGGGGAGAATGCTGATTCTCTTGGGGGATAAATATGCGCATGCTTTGCGTGTCCTGCATGGCTTTGCTCATGCTCAGTTCACTGGTATGAGAGTAGGCAATCACTGGGGAACATGACCCTGCAGCCCTGTAGCCATCTCCATTGTTGCAGGAATCCCTGCATCTAGTGGACAGCTAGCTCTCTTGGGTGCACTAGCAGCAGATGGACTCAAGTCCTGTACCCCCTCAGTATCCCTTGGCTCATGGAAAATAACATATCTTCCCAGACCAAATGCTGGGCATATTGGCCGTCTAGTCCTGCCCCTCCGTCTACCCTCTGTGCTGTCTCTTTCTAGTCCTCTTTTGCTCAAAGAGGCCTGAGTCAGACGAATGGATCTATTACCTAAGTGGATATCCAACCAGGCAACAGTATGGCGGTCTTCCCTCTCCTTTCTGCCATGGTGAGAAGAAGGAATTGCCTCTTACCAGTAATGTAAAAATGTTCACAAGACATAACGACCCCCACGTTATCTCTGCTCTTCTCCCATTCTATTTACTAGATCTGTAATCTCTCACTTAGAAACCAGTGGGGTGAAATCTGGCCCCAATTACAGGCACCTCTCTTTCAAAGGAGGGTTACTTAAAAATTCTGTGTGTCCAAGTTTGGCGTCAGTCCCACTGAACATGCTGTTACCTTTAGGAAGCTGTTCATCGTGGGGACCTCATATCGTTTTATGCAGAATAATATAATTTTTAATCCAAAACACAATCTTGGCTTAAGCAAGTATACAGCATTTAAAAGAAACATAGTGTTTATTTTCCCTTGCTCCTAAATACCTAGTTTGAAGAAAGTACAAAATGCTGCTATTTTTAGGTTTTATTTTGAACACCTAGTTAAGGGAATTGTCATAACTTTGATAACTATTATCTTACTCTGAGATGACCATTATGGTACACGTTTGTGCAATATTTCTGTGTAGGTCTATGCCAGATGTGTGTTGACATACAGCTTTGTAATACAATAACACAAACTCTGGGAAGGGTATTAGGTAGTAACCAAGAAGTATTTTATATACTGAATATAACCCTGGAGAAAAGACTTGCAGACTCTGTGTGTGTGCATGCGTGTGTGTGTGTGTGTGTGTGTGTGTGTGTGTGTGTGTATGAACTTCATCTAGCATCCCATCTAGGTCTAATATTTCATGCTTTGGTTTTGCTCATGCCTTATCAAAGCAAAATGAATCCTTGCCAAAAGATCCCAATGAAACTGACAAGTTTAACTTCAAAGACTGTATCCTTCTCAGCAGTCAACTGGAAGCTAGAGTACATGAGAGAGAAATTTAAGTATAAGATGCTTGCATTTCACTTATTATGCATTTATCATTGTGCTAACTCATTTCATCTATCTTTTACCTCCTATGTATAGAAAAATGAAGAACAAAAGAACCCTAAATTCATAATCACTTCAGAAATGTAAAGAGTTTGGAGTTGATATACACAGTTCTTTATATATTTATAAATTTATGACTAAAATCATAATTTAAATTATTTAGAGAGACTTTTCTGCAGTAAAAAATTTAAGGAATATTTTTAGTTGCTTTGCGTATTTCAAGTGTATCGTTCAAATTTAGAGTGATAATTCTATCTGTAGAAGCTTAAATTTTCTAAAGTGGAAAAGCTGGGAGAGAAATCATGCAAGACAATCAAAGATCAGTTTGAGCATTTATGAGGTAAAGAATAAAAGCTGACAGTAAAACCTAGCAAACAATATGTATATAAGTCAAACCAGTTAGATCATTCAACGCATAAATGCAAAGTAAAAGCAAAAACAATATTCCCAAGATAAAGAAAATAAGGAAATAAATCTGTTTTGAATTTCTTTAGAATTCTGAAATCATTCTTACACATGGAAAAATCATCCAGAGTTTTAAATCCAACCTTATTTGGGGTACAGATACACATGACTTTAAATAAAAGGCAAAATGTCTGAGCTGTAGAAGGCAAACTCTTCTTCCTGAACAAAGTTAACCTAATTTTCACGGTATTGTTGATGCCTGAAAACAATGATGTCATTTTCTTAATTTTCCCATCAGAAATAACCATTAAATGTACTGCCACATGGATATGATAGATGAATTTTAAGACATTGTCTCTGAAAGAAACCTTAGAGCTCATCTAGCTGAGGAGTCACAGATTGGTGGTTCACAGTCATCATTCAAAGACAGTTGACCTTGGCCTATTCAGTATTTGAAACATTTGGAAGTTTTGCATAGGAATTTTGATATTCAGCTTTTTTTGGAAAATCAAAATCAGTTTGAAAATAACACTGGGTTTGTTTAGCCATCAGTTGAAGTGGAATTAACTGGCCCCTCTAGAGGAGGGCAGAGGGTGTTTTCCCCAGGTTTTCTCAGCTCCAGCATCCCCTTTGTCTTGTGACAGTATGCTCTATTATTTGGTACTTTTTAACCCCCCAAAACATTTAATTTGTTGACCCCTGATCTAGCACACCTTTCAAAGGTGAAAACATGGAGTTCTTATTTATCTCCTGACTTTTCTAAACAAAACAATGTAACGGTTGGCAGTATGGTCTCTGGAATCATTGTGTGTGGGTTCAAATCCCAGCTCAGCAACTTATCAGTTCTGTGACCTTGAGCAAGTTATTGAACATTTCTAATATCCTCATCTCTAAAATAAGGGGTGGGCGGCCAGATAGCTTGATTGGTTAGAGCGCAAGCTCTGAGCAACATGGTTGCCGGTTCAATTCCTACACGGGCCAGTGAGCTGTGCTGGTGCTCTCAACAACAAGGTTGCCAGTTCCACTCCCTCAAGGGAAGGTGAGCTGCTGCTGAGCTGCCGAGGGGTGGCCAGATGGCTCAGTTGGTTAGAGCGCATGCTCTCAACAACAAGGTTGCAGGGTTTGACTCCCACATGGGATGGTGGGCCGCGCCCCTCACAACTAGATTCAAAAACTGCAACTGGACTTGGAGCTGAGCTGCGCTCTCCACAACTAAGATTGAAAAGACAGCTTGACTTACAGCTGATGGGTCCTGGGGAAAAACGCACTGTTCCCCAATAAAGTAAAAATAAAAAATAAATAAAATAAAATAAGGAGTAAAATAGCACCTGCCTCATTGGGTTTTGTGAAGCTGGATCAATACATATGGGTGGTGTGCTTAGAATAGTGCCTGGCTAATTTTAACTTCCAAGTTTTTGCTCTTGTTATGAAATCACTCTATAGAAGTTGAAGCTCAGACTTGCCTGCTCAAAGTATGAATCCATCTGTGGCCAGGCGCCAAATTCAGGTATTGCTTATCTAGCCCTATCCATTGAATTCCCCCTCTTGGGCAGTCTTATTCCAGTTCTGAGTATTTGAAGGACGGTTTGTGCAGCTTTGGTGATGAGATCTTTCGCAGATCTTGAACAATGTGGTCTTGAATATGAGATTAGTACTAAAGTTGATGGAAAGGCTAGTCCCAATATATCAGATCAAAGACAAAAGTGGTCAAGAAGAATTAACTGGCATTCGTATGAACAGCTTTACTTTTTTAAGTAAGAAATTATGGAGACACAAAAGTCATTTATGATTTCCACCTTCAGTTGTCAATTGCAAGGTGGAGGAAGAATTTCATTTATTCCACTTTTATGCATAATGAATATTAACATTTTGAAAAGCTAGAAACAAATCGATCGTTCAGGCAGGAAAGAGAATGAAGCAGGAAGAATGGCATTCATTCCTTTGCAAAATATTCTTTCACTTGGTTTAATGATTTCCAATGGTCTCTTTTCGCATTGTATCGATTGCATTGATTGCATATGACTTCATATAATCAGTGTCACACTCAATAAAAAATAACTTTGTGATTTTGAACAAGCATTGATAGCAGATCATAAGCATTTTAATGTTGAAAAGATTGTTTGTGACAGAGTTTTAAAATATATGTTCCCAAATATTGTTTTCAATATTTTTTTATTTGGTTTTGATTTGACTAACTGAATATCAGCCTGGAGGCTCTGTTCCTCTAAAAAAATTATTTCTTTTTTAGGTAAATGATAAAGATTCTGTTCACATGTTCTCTGCCAGAAAGGGCTTAAATGTCTTTCATATAAAGGGAATCAGTTTGTATTCAACAGGTATATATTGAACACATGTCAAACTCATTAATGTGTGGGACCCCCATTACCCTCCCGTCGAATTAAATTTGTTTTATCACCCTAAAATCTACCTAGAAGCAAGACAGAACATTTTTATGGAGGGAATAATATTTCTCTGGTGTTAAGTCTATTCTTTTGACGACATCTGTTTCTTCATAAGATCATCTCTGATGCTTAAACGTGCACTGAGGTTTTATATAACAAATTGTTTTTCACTGACTGTAAATGATTTTTATGATTTTTGATTACATTTTATAAATTAATTTTCTCTACTGTATCTTTTGTATAAGTCAAATGTTCAAATATCCATATGTGTAAAGTTCTGACTCTGGAATAGCGGTCGGAAAGCCTACTGTAATTCAGATAAAGCAATATTTACAGTATTTGAAGCAACCAGTGACTCATGCCAGGCACAGGAATGAGAGCCTCTTTGACCACCTTTATTTATTTTATATAATACAATAGCTAAATTGTTACTGACAGGAAACAAGAAAGTATAGGGAAATTGAAGATAATTTACATGATTTAAACAGAAGATGCAACTCAGAAAATGGTTTTTTAAAAGCAAATATATGAGAAGAGAAAGCAAGAACTAGAAAAGAGAATAATCAATGTGTTGGATTGCAAAAGTCAGATAATCATATTTTTTCAGCTTCATCTTTCTTTAATTCCCTGAAGTAATAACATTATTATAGTCTCCAGATTAGCCTTTGCCACTGTTTACTGTTTGGTATGTACTATACACCAAAAAGTTTGGTCAAATGCCTTTGAGAATGAGTTTTTTATGAATCCTGTGATTTATTTTACCTTAGTATTTGAATTAAGGATAGGATTTTTAAAAGAGCAAGCTAGTTTTGTGGCTTATGTGCTTGTATTTGCTCTTAAGTGTGACCCAAAGTATGATTTCAAATGGACTTCCAAGTGTTTAGAAGCTCTGAACAGGAGAGACACAGTGGCCCATTCGGAGGCAACTCAACAAGTTCTATGGCCTGAATTAGAATTTCAGTGTATTTTATTGTTGTTTGAGCAAGCTCAAACATACGATTGTCTTCCAAAAAAGGAAAAAAAGAGAAAGAAGTTAGCTGAGAAAGAAATGTTTTGATTATCTGCAAGTTTGGACTCATAAAATATACTTGCTAAATGGTTACAAACTGATCTTTCTCTAGTTTCCACAAACCCAAACCCACATGTGTTCCTCTAAGTCTGCAGCTACTTGGAGGACATGCTGAACTTTGGAAAACAGTATTGCTGAAAATCAAAAGAAATTAGATTGCTGTTTATAAATTAAGAGTTTGCAGTTACTAAAATTGTGAAAAATTCTTCAAGATGTCCTAAAATATACGCTATTAGTATGTAGTATGATAAATGCATTAGCTATGTATAATTCTGAACCACAGCAAAGCAAATGGATGGAATCATTTCTCAACAGCAGGTGAACATTCTCTAGTTTTAGGTTTAACTACTTTCTGTAAAATTATAGTTTGGATTGTGGCCATATTTTATGGGGTTTTTTGTTTTGTTTTGTTTTTTTGTTTTCCTAATGAAACCTAATGAAAATCCCCTGGATGTAATATTATTAATCCTGGAGAAGAAATAACTGAGACAATATATAGTATAATAGATGTGATTACTGTTAAGTGATAAGATAGGAGTTAGTGCATTAGCAATAGGATTAAATAAGGAAAGTTGAGAAATGGTGAGTAAAGACTCTGCTTGCCCTGAGGGGAATTTCATGATAAACCAATGCCTTCGATTGTTACTTTCGATAACACAGAAGTAATAATACATCAACTGCAACCTTAAATTACTGACTATGAATTCCCACAGTGAAAACTATAAGCTACCATTACAAGATCTAAGGTTCTTCACCAAAGAAGCAATATTAATAAAATATTCGCTCTTGGGGGGAAATGAGAAGGAAAGTAAAATTATGATAACTTCATTATACTAGGAATTTGTATTAAATATTTAAAATGCTTATATTACATTCCTCCAAAGGTAATTCAGTATGTTTTGAAGGACATTTTTATTTTACAAAAATTTAGCATATATTCTCTCGTTATTCCAGATTAGTTAACATAAGTCAGAAAATCCTAAATATTAAATGAAAACGCTAAAATAATATTGGTTGTTGAATAGTATAATTATAACAATTGAATACTGAGATCTGCATGCTAATATGCCATACATCACAGTATGTACCGACTCTGAATTTTAACTTTTAGGAATGCTGGCTATGTATATTTCTTATGCCATGTGACACTGTTGATAGTGTTAGGATTTTCTAATATGATGGGATAATATTCCCTATAGTAAATGCTACCATTTATAAGTGTGATTTGGACAGCCATAATAATATATGATTTCACATAAATATTACCTGCATTTCCAGGTAACACCTCAAGTTTCTAGTCTTGACTCCGGTGACTATAAATTCTTCAAAACTATGAATTATGGATTATGAATTGTGAACTGTAGAATTTTAAATATACCTTTTAAAGTTTCCACCTCAAGGAGCATTTGGTCTGTATAATGCCCTGGCCTTTTAGGATGTTAATAATAAATAAAGTCTTCTCTGTTTTCTGAATTTGCTTTATATGAATCAATGCATTAAGCTTCATAATTTAGGCAACCTTGAAAATGCTATTTATATACCTTAAATAAAAGCCATATGATTTTAGGAATATTGAAAATGTCAATATTAATATTTTAGTAACTCAAATGTATAGAGCAAGATCCTACTAGACTTCCATATGTGAAATTCAAATAAAGACAATTCTTCACATTGATGACTGCGTAGTAAATAACTATTAGTGACTTTCAAGGGATTTTCATCTAAATTCTTCAATTAATCATTCCATCTGTGAATGTGTCTTCATAACTTTGTGATCATGATTCACATCGCATATTTTTTGTGGTGTTTACTCTTTAGAAATCTGAATTTTAAGAGTCATGAGCAGTTATGATGATGACTAAATAGTGTATTACCTGGAGCAAAAGTATAAGCTGAAAGCTAGCTTGGTCCCACAATGCCTAACGTTGCAAGTTAAAACTTGTGTGTTAGGATAAATGTACCTGGTACAGATAGCAGGCACTTCTCATTCCTTCAGAGCCTTGGTGACGACCCACCTCAAGTATCAGTGTGCATGAAGAAATGAAGTGTTTTCTGTTACATTTTGTTTTCCTCCAAAGCAAAACTGTAAAAAGAACAATGAGTCTTAGCTCTAGTTCTTATCAATACTTGCACAGATCAGCTGATACATTTGCTAGGGTTAAATGGGAAGCTTGAAAGTGAGCCATTGCACATAAAACAAGTCGTTTCCCCAAACTAAAGAGATGTCCCTAATAGCACATCTTGCAAATTCAATTACCAGACATACTTCCTCTTCCTGATGTATGCCTGTCATTTATTAAGATTTTATGTTGTTTCAATCTTTGTGCTGACACAACATTCCTATGAGGATACAATATTATTATTGCCATTTTAAGGATTCAGGAGACTAAGTGTCTTACTGAAGTCTACAGGAAGGTAAGATTCGAGTCCATGCTTTCTGGGTTCCAAAGTATTAGAGTGTGTTTTATTTATAATTACATTATAAATAAAAACGAACAAATTACCTCATTTCAAGTAAATGAACATTTTTGGAGAATATTTTATTAGACAAGCAATTTTAATTTTTTTAAAAATTCAAATGGGAAGAATGAGAAGAAGCAAGCTTATACCAATTTGCCCAATAAAATCACAAGTGCTGTTTTTGTCCATACACTGTATATTAAAATTAATTTGTCAAAGTTTTCTATTCAGTGCTAAAGCATAAGCTAGATTGAAGCTTAGTGGCAGTTATTTTAGATACAAATGTTTTAAATTTTATGTTTGAAACTTATTTCCATTCATATTTAATTTAATAAATAACTATATAATCTTAATTTTTAACTTGAATTGAACCATTAATTTATTCATTCAATTAATATACATTAAGTGTACCAGGCATTGAGCTTAGAGGTTAAATGAACCAGATAGGCAGTCTCTGCTTTAAAGGAACTTTCTGTCTAGTGATTACTATATACATACACCAAATAATTCCGACTAAAAATGTATCAAACAGAGAGATGAACTGCGGGAACTGCTGTTTTGTGAAGGACTCCCTATATGAACTGTGTCTTGGTGAGCTCTGCAGAGCGGCCTTTGGGAGTTCTGAAATGGAACTGTATCAGTCTGCCGAGGGAATGTTCAGGTTTTGATAAATAGACCCATCTTAACTTGTAAGAGAAAGATACAAAAATCAAAACAATATTTTATTAATTTCTGAAAGGTGGCATTAGGTAATGCCTTCATAGGAAATGCCTGGGACTTGAAATTATTACTGAAAGGTTTGGGTGAATATATAATCATATCAAAGCTATTTAGATGGTGTTGACAGTTGGATAATTAATTTTTCTCCTAGGGAATTAGCTCCAGTCTCTTCCTAGAATACCTTTCTGTTGGCCAAAATGTTTCTATTTTCCAGATATTGTTAGGGTGTTTTGTTGTTGTTTTTTTGTTTGTTTGTTTGTTTACATGGTTTTAACTAGTTTGCATGAATGACTTTTACTAACCATTTCTCAAAATTAAAAATATCCGTTTGTACCCAGCCCGTGATGCACTGAAAAAAAAAAATGGGTCTCATGTGGCTATATCTTAATATTAAATATTTAATCATCAAACAATACTTCAAATCTTTTAATTTATAAAATAACCTATGAGACATGTTTTAAATTTTTATCATTAGTATTTTGGTATACATTTAAGTCACTCTTGATTTCTTTTATTTTCTTTTGCTAAGGTTATTGATAAAATATTCATTAATGATATAATAGTTTACCTCTATATTTCTCTTCAGAAACATTCAAATAGATAAATGTTTATGTAAAGAATTGGGTATCATGAGATGATTGGATTTTTGTTAATCTTCAGTTGCTGTAGTTCTTTTGTTCCTAGGCATTATTAGGCTTTGCCTAACTTTAACCTTTAGGTGGCAGCATTTGAGAACAATTATATATGGAAAGTTGCCACCATTTAGAAAAATATGATGAAGAACAATACATATGTTCAGAAGAAAGAATTTAAGATTTATCATACTTTTTATTGAGATTCAAGACAATCTCTATCAAGTCATTACACAGTCTCTTAATTTAGAATGTTTAAAAGTACTTTTATATCCACATAAGACTACTTTATTCCCACAAAAACTCCATCATCTTTTTTACTGATGTTTGTT
Organism: Rhinolophus ferrumequinum; assembly: GCF_004115265.2. NCBI lineage: Eukaryota > Metazoa > Chordata > Mammalia > Chiroptera > Rhinolophidae > Rhinolophus > Rhinolophus ferrumequinum. The sequence continues at coordinate 31,112,362 of NC_046286.1, forward strand.
CATTGCTTATGCTTTCATTGAAGGTGAGGGGTCTTCCAAAAGGATATTCCTAATGGGACTTTGTCCCCAGAATACCCCTGATTTTAATGAACCTTGGTTAGTTAGACGTAACTGAAAATTCCTTAGTATTGAAGATCAAAAAGACATCTTCCTCCTTGCGATTCATTGGTTTAAAAAGTATTTTACATTGATATATAGTAAGAGATGGAAGGGGAGGATACATTTTAAAACTAATTTATATCACGATTCTGATTAATAGTCTATCTTAGTTGCTGATTAGATAGGCCTTACAGAAGGTAAATGTTGTTGGGTAGTTGACAGCTCAGTTGATATGATCTCACTCCGATCTTGTTTTCCTTTTCAAAAATTAGAGTCCAGTAATTTTATTTCATTATTCAAGTACCAAATCAAGATGAGGCCACACATGAATAATTTCATTAAGAGATAAAGTAGTAAGTAGAATCTATGATATTTAGTTGAATTTGAACATTTACTTTTTACAGAGGATCATGTCACCTTTTCCACCGTGACTATAATTCTTGTTGTATATAAACTCTCATATGAACACTCCTAATTTATTTCTTTTATTTCTCTCTCTTTAGATATATATTATTTCTCTCTATTTTAATATATTAAAGAAATTCTTTTAGGATAACTTTTTATGAAATGGTTCTTTTTTTTTTTTTTTGATCTTGGTACTGTATTGGAAAATGTTCCAATAATTTTTATTCTCATTTAAGTTCAAAAGATTCTATTAAGTGCTTATTTTATTATTGTAAGAGAGACATAAATTTCAAATAATTAATTAAAGCCAAACTTATATATATGTGTATGTAATTCAGAAGACTAAATCATGTTTATCTGTTTATTTTATCTGTCTAAAAAATTAAATAAATTTGCCAAGCGTGAAATATTTGCAGTAATATCCATTAATTGTTGGCAAAATTATTTTTAAAAATGTCTCATTACTTAGTAATCATCTATAAAAATTATAGACATAATCCAAACAATAGAAAACACTTCATATTGTAGGTGTTCATTTCCATGCTATTTATATTAATGAACATTTCCTAAACATCCAAATATGGAATAATGGATAATTTGTTAATTTATGTTATGAGATGTGTGCAGTCTTGATGAATGCAGGATGCAAAAGTATATGGAGTCTGTGACTATTTCAGCTTTTGTAAGGATTCTTTCATTTGTATAAATTACTCATAGTGGCTTACAAAAGAGAAATGATTCATTGACTCACTTAAGTGAAATTTCCATGGGCTTGAATAACTGGATCCATGTGCTCAAAGAATAATGTAGAAAACTGATTCTCCATCTCTCTTCTCTGCTTTCCTTTTGCTTGGCTTCATTCTCAGTAAATCTCTTCCAAAGGCAGCAAAGAAGGTCCCCACCATTCCTCACCAGCATCCCTGGCAGAAAAAACATAACGTGCATCTTTCCAGTAATCTCAGTGAAAGTTCCAGGAAGGACTTTCACTGTTGAGCAACATTGAGTAATGTTGACCAAAGTGTCATTATACATTTTACACATTATTTTGGCAGCCCCTGGTGTATATGTGTATGTGTGTATGTATGTATATATGTTAGATTATTAAATGTATATAAAAATTAAATAGATTATGTTATATCATTAGCTAGATGACAGAGCTGAGACAGAGAACCAGAAAGAGAGGAGAGTGGTGGGAATAGAAATAAGAAGGGTGAATTAGCTGTTCTTGAATCTCCCTATGATCACATAGCCAGTATGTAAATCGAATATTGAGGACTAAAGCCAGTTACAGGAGCAAGCCAATTAACTGAGATCAAGCATGAGTGTAGTACAGTGCACATTTCCCTCCTTTTTTTCCAATTACAGTTGACTTCAATATTATTATTTTATATTAATTTCAGATGGACAGCATAGTTGTTAGACATTCATGTATAATTTGCAAAGCGATCCCCCCAATTAGTCTAGTACCCACCTGGCACCATACATAGTCATTACAGTATTATTGACTATATTTCCTATGCTGTACTTACAGTGCACATTTTTGTATGTAATACTATATTACTATAAATTCTAAAGTTAAGCTACTATCTTTAAAATAGTTCTATGATAAAACTGTTATAACTCTTGTCATAATAAAAAGCACAGCTCAGATTATTTTAGAAGATGTATCATATAAGAATTCTAGGCAAAGATAACTGTTGTAAAGAGAAGTGATGGCAGTGGCAAGAATCCTTTAAACTGGGATGGTTTAAGGTAGAATGTTCAAATTTTCCCTGGATCTGCTTTACTTGTAATTATTATACACCTATAATGTTTGGTATAAAACTCAGTTTCTTATTCAGCAAGACAGAAATATAATAATGCACTGCCTTTTACAAAGACTAAATGAAAAGTGATTTCAGCACAGAAACTCACATTGAGCATTTTCACTTAATGGTCATGATATAAATAACAGTTTTGTGGTAAAGATTATTAAAATTATCAGACTTATTGTCTAATAGTTTTAATGACAGAAAAACTAAATGTAGATATATATGTGTGTGTGTGTTTGTGTGCGTGTGTGTGTATTTATTTAAGAACAGAGTAAAACTAGGATTCAGTATATTCTTTGAAATACAAACCTATCAGGACTTTTTTAGACACATCTAAATCACACCCCTTAATTTTCTTGTAATTGACTTGTTTACAAAGAATAAAGTCAAGATTAAAGCGTAGCAAATGGCATGGAAGAGTGGAGGGAGGGAGGCAGGGAGAGAATGTGGATGTGAACACAATTAGGTCTCTCTTTCTCAGTGACCTAGGCATTCAGTGGCTTGCTTTTTTATCATCAAAATTTATATTTCTATGAATCTGCTATTTCCAAATTTTAGAAGACCCTTGTATGAAAAACCTTTGGTTTTCTAGAGTCCTTTATGTATATAGGACTGAAAAATATTAGCAGAATAAGAGAATTAATCATCATTTCAATGTGCACTTTTTCTGAGATCAGACTGCAGTCAGGCTTGGACACAAATTTTATTTCATCTGCCCTCCAAGTCATTTCAGGACACCAGTTGATCTTTATGTTCAGTAAGATTCAGGACAAATGAACCAAAGCAGATAGTGAGGCTTTCACTCTCCACTGGTACTTTGACCCAGGTCACTTGTACTCAAAACATGTCTACATGACAGCCTAACAAATTGTGAGGTACAAACCAATTTCAATAAAATGGGATTGTGTGTATCATTACACCTTCATAATAGTAGCTAGATATGATCAGACTGCTTGAACCTGTAGAAAGCAGAGATATTTTTCAATCAGGTGACACCGTTACATTATCAGAAAGTTTGCTATGCCAAAGATCCAGACCTTTCACTTGTAGTTTAGCTCAGCCCCTGCAGCAGATGAGGGAAGATATTATGGCGTACTGCATGATAGCTCAACATCCTGTGATGTCGATTCAGAAGGACAGACTGCCCCAGCTGACAATGACTCCTGCAGCTAAAGCCAGGTATGGCAAGAAATTGTAGTGTCAAAGATAGCCAGTGTCATCTGTTCCACATGAACAGTGTCCTGTTTCCTATCGAATTACATAATGCTATCATGTTAACGAAGGACATGTAAGTCAATTTTCTTCCTTAAGTGTAAAAATTCTTACATAGTCAAACCTTCTGTTGCATTTTATTCTCTTTGGCTGCCCAACCCTCCCAAAGCACCCTTATCCACTCCATTTCAGAACACTTTTTTCAAGCTTGCTAGATATCCTGTGAGTCCTGAGGCAACCATGATGTTGCCCTAATTCATGCTACCCTGTAAATAAATACCAAATTAGTGCTCCCCAAAGGGTTTGTATTCTATAAGGAAGACATTTAAAGTAGGCACCAGAGGGAACTTTTTCCACAGGGCACTTACAGGGAAAAGGAAATCAAAAGAGCTTTATCATCCCTTCCCCCAACAAATTAATATAATTTGTTCATAAATTCTACAAATATTGGTGGCCTATAATATTCTAGGCAATGTTATTGATGTTTTATTTTTTATCATAAAAGTATAGTTCTTAAAAAAAAAAAGACCAAGGGATATAAAGTTAATTGAAAGTTCAGCACTATCTGTATTGATTTTGTGAGACATAAAAAGTGAGTGAGAAAAAAAATAGATATACCTTTTTGTTTTTTGGTTTCTTTTTAATTGACCTTTTATTGGTTGGAAAATGAGAACACATTTTTTCCCTCTTCCCCAGGGAAGTGCCATACACGAAAAGGGCAAATAGGATGGCACGCCATTTCATGGTAAATGGGTCTGGGGCAAGTACATTAACATTGCTGTAACATCAGTTTTTAAACTACCATTCTTCCTAAAGTCACGTAAAAGGAATTTAAAAGATACATGTTGATTTTACTTTATTTATTTATTTATTTTTTACATTTTAGTGTCAAATCCACAATGTGGTGATTGATAAAACACAAATCTTTCTTCCTCGCTATCTTGTCTGCGTGTTGCAGGGGATGATCTCTCTTAAATGCCAAATTGTTTATTATGTCCACCTTCTACTTTTTAGTCTTCATTTTCTGCTCCTTGTTCTTAGGGCTGGTTTATTAGTGTTTGCTACAATCTCTCTGATTTCACCCAGTCCCATTCTTCTAGCCTGGTCTGAGATCGTTTCCTCTCCAAGCTCATAGCCCACTATGTTGCATTTCTTTTAGTTCCACTAATACAGCATTATTTTTATTAAGCACCCCACCTTTACTTGCCTTGTTCCTTTTCATTCATCAGGGCTCTCTTTGCAATAATGTCTTCCTTCAGAAAGGCTTCCCTCGCTGCCTGATGCTGCACCCCTCAAAGTTCCATGGCAGCCTCTTTTCATGTATCAGGGCACCTAGTACATATTATTTCAATCAAGCTGTCAAGCATTCAGCTCCATGAAGGCAATGATGGTGTTTGCTTTGTTTAATGCTTAGCATATTGTGTGTTGAGTGGGTGAACTATGCTCAGTTCAGTATATATTTCCAGACTGAGCATTGGTGTGTGCAAGGCATTGTTCTGTACAACACAAAGATGACTAAGACACATTCTTTCTTTTCATATAGCTTTCCATTTAGTATGTATAGGAACTGGGAGATGTCATGACACAAATCCTATTATAAGGCAACATTACGGGGGCCAAAAAGAGTCGTCATGAAGAAATGGTTATGGAGATGCTGTCTCAGATATTAGAGATTGGAATTCACTGTGGAACATTTGGATTAGTGTTTTGAAAGGTAGACCATTTTTAATAGCTAGATTTAATTAGCTTTTTGATAAATGAATAAAATATGGTTTTATTTCCTTTATGCTTGTGTTTCAGTTTCAGTTTAAAATAGTAAAAATGATTATCATATTCATTTTTTCCATACTGTATTCAACCAAGTATTTTATGAATATTTTAGTATTATCATAATTGTAGTTTTTATTGTTAGGTAAGTTATATCCATTTTGTGTACACAGATCTGAGATTATAATTTTCTGTTCCTAATTGCTTGTGTGAAATCTATGACTCCTTTTTTGTACATTTTTGTATCCTCCTAGGTGTTTATAAACTAGATCCATTAGCAATCTTTAATGTTTTCTTGAAGGTTATTTGACTTTGACTTAGAAATGTTACATTCCATTCATTTAATAAATATTCCTCTAATACTCTTTCTAAACCTGGAACATAATATGGATCTTATTTCCACAGAAAATTATGGATATTATCAGTAATTGCTCTATTACCACAAGAAAAAAAAAAACATATATTTAGATTCTAGAGTCCCGAGGTAGTTCAAAAAAAAAAAGTCTTTTGAAGTAGTGATTCAATATTGGTAATGAATGTAGTTTGCATACAAATAATAGTTATTATACTTTTATGTATTACATTTAAGCCACAGGATACTGAAGTCTTCATTTCCTGTTGTGAGTTTTCCATGTAAATGTAGTACCATTCTTCTATACCAAGTGCTACAGATTTCCAATTTATTTTGTTAAACATACAGTGGAATGATAATGCTTTGGTACGATTTTTCAAAAAATTATTATTTCAAAGGTCGTAAAAGAATTATACGAGTATGCTTCCTTCATATAGCATAATCAGCATCAGCCTGCAGAGCAAGAAAATGTTCCTCATGGTAAATTTGTCTTTTTAAAACTTTTTTTTTCAATTACAGTTGGCATACAATATTATATTAGTTTCAAGTGCACAACAGAGTGGTTAGACATTTATATAACTTACAAAAAGATCACCTTGATAAATCTAGTACCCATCTGACACCATGCATAGTTATTGCAATATTATTGACTCTATTCCTTATGCTGTATCCTATATCCCCATGACTATTTTGTAACTACCAGTTTGTACTTCTTAATCCCTTCCCCTTTTCACTCATGCCCCAAAACCCCTCCCATCTGGCAACCATCAAAATGTTCTTTGTATTTATAAGTATCTGTTTTCTTTGGTTGTTTGTTTACTTTTATATTCCACATATAAGTGAAATTATATGCTTTTGTCTTCCTCTGTCTGACTTATTTTACTTAGCATAATACCCTCTAGGTCTGTCCAGTTGTTGCAGGTGGCAAGATTTCACTCTTTTTTTTTTTATAACTGAGTAATATTGCATTGTATATGGTCTGAGATTATGATACACCTTCTTTATCAATTTGTCTAGTAATGGACACTAAGGTTCCTTCCATAGCTTGGCTATTCTAAATAATGCTGCAATGAACATATGGATACATATGTCTTTTAAAATTAGAGTTTTTGGTTTATGGTTTCTTTGGATAAATTCCCAGGAATGGGATCACTGGATCCTTTTTTGTCACTTGTTATAGCCTTTGTTTTAAAGTCCATTTTATTTGGTATAAGTATAGCTACTCCAGATTTATTGATTTACTTGTTTTCCCCTCATCGTCATGAAATGTCTTTTTTCATCTCTTTACTTTCTAGTCTGGGTGTTTTTGTTTGTTTATTGTTTGTTTGTTTGTTTGTTTTAATCTAGAGTGAGTTACTTGTAAGCAACATATGTAAGGTTCTTGTTTTCTTATCCATTCAGCTATGCTATGTCTTTTGATTGGAGCATTGAGTCCATTTACATATAAAATCATTGTTGATAGACATGTAGTTATTACCATTTTTTCCTTTATATATATATATACATATACATATATGTACATATACATATATATACAGATCTGAGATTATAATTTTCTATTCCTAATTGCTTGTGTGAAATCTATGAAATACATATATATATATTTTTTTTTCTTTCTTTCTTTCTTTCTTTCTTTCTTTCTTTCTTTCTTTCTTTCTTTCTTTCTTTCTTTCTTTCTTTCTTTCTTTCTTTCTATCTTTTTTCTTCTTCTCCTTAAAGAAGTCCTTTAACATTTATTGTACTACTGGTTAGGTGGTGATGAACTCCTTTAGCTCTTTCTTGTCTGGGAAGCTCTGTATCTGTCCTTCAATTCTAAGTGGTAGCTTTCCTGGGTAGAGTAATCTTGGTTGTAGGTCGTTGCTTTTTATCACTTTGAATATTTCATGCCAATCCTTTCTGGCCTGCGAAGTCTCTGTTGAAAAATCAACTGACAATCTTATGGAAACTCCCTTGTAGGTAACTAACGGCTTTTCTCTTGCTGCTTTTAAGATACTCTTTTTTTTTTTTTTTTAACCTTTGGCATTTTAATTATGATATGTGTTGGTGTGAGCCTGTTTGAATTCATCTTGTTCAGAACACTCTGATCTTCCTAGGCTTGTGTGTCTATTTCCTTAACCAGGTTAGGGACATTTGCTGACATGATTTCTTCAAATAGGTTTTTAATTTCTTGCTCTGTCTCTTTTCCTTCTGGTACCCCTATGATGTGATTGTAGGTACACTTGATGTTGTCCCAGAGGCTCTTTAAATTATGCTCATTTTTTGGATTTTTTTTTCTGTTCCCATTGGCTGTTTTGTTCTACCTTGGCTTACAAATCACTGATTCTATCCTCTGTTTCATCTAATCTAGTATTGATTCCCTCTAATCTATTATTTGTATTCTTCATTTCTGACTCGTCCTTTTTTATGTCTTATATCTCCATTTTTATGTTTCCTATCTCTTTGTTGAAGTTTTCACTGAGGTTATTGCGCATCCTTATAAACAGTGTATTGAACTCTGCATCTGATGGGTTGCTTGTCTCCATTTTGTTTAGTTGTTTTTTGGAGCTGTGTTCTAACCTTTCATTTGAGACATATTTCTTTGTCTCCTCATTTCGGCTGTCTCCCTGTGTTTGTTTCTATGTAGTAAGTAGAGCTGCTGTGTCTCCCAGTCTTAGTAGAGTGACCTTATGTAATAGGTGTCCTATGGGGTCCAGTAACGTAGTCTCCGGTCACCTGAACCAGGTGATCTAGGATTGTCTGTTGTGTGGATTGTGTTTGCCCACCTGTTATAGTTTAAATTTTATTGCTGTTGTCTCATCAGTGGGATGGATTCACTCTCAGGATGATTGGTTTTGAAGACTGGCCATGACTACAGCGGAGGAACTGTTTTACTGTGGCTGACCTCATGAGGCATGATTTTCTCTGGAAGGGCTCTGGTGCCTACGAAATCCACTCTTTGGGTGTGTTATATGTGGAAGTGCTTGGGTGGTGCTCTGGTGTGGTCTGAAGCTGGCTACTGGGTGTGTTGGTTCTGGTACCTCTTGAGAGGGGCTCTGGTGCAGGCCAAGTTCAGCTGCTGACTGTGCCTTGCCTGGACCCACTTGTTATGAGCTACAAAATTAACTACAGATAGTTGCCACTTATGCTGGGCTTGAAAGTACCTGGGAGAGGTTAAGTTGGGAACTGGCTGCCAGCTTAACCGGCTGCCACTCGTGCCTGGTTTGCAGCTATTTAGAAAGAGATATAGGCATGCTGAGCTCAGATGCTCTTTATTTGGGGTTTGTGAAACTTGGAGAGATTTTAGGAAAGTCCAAACCATGAGCCAGGATAGGTTGTTTGTATGGGAAAACCACCGGAAGAGGATTGGGTGGGCTTGCAAGTTGGGTGGGGCAGCATCTCAGGGAATCACACAAGCAGGGCTGACAATATTGGCTAGATTTATGGAGACTTAGATATGGTGGCTGCCTGTGCATGCAGGGTGAGTGGGTAGGACTCAACAAAGGAATAATGGCTTCTGCCAACTCCTCTGTGTGGGAGGAAGCTGCCGCATCCAGCCCTCGTCCTAAAGCCTTTTGATGTCCCTGTATGTCCCTGGTGCCTTTTGATCTGCTGCCCCAGCACTGGAGCCTAGAGCTTGTGAGTCCATCAGCAAGTAAGATTTTGTGAGGGCCCTTTAAGAGGAGCTCCTGGAATTGCAGCTGTCCTCGTCTCAGCCACAGTCTCTGCTGGTCTTCACAGCCAGAAGTTACTGGGACTTCTTTTCTTGCACTGGAACCTTGGGCTGGTGAGCCTCATGTGGACTGGGACCCCCTGCTCCTCAGGGGCACCTCCATAGCTGAGATATCCCTCCCACACATGAGTGTGTGGGACCAGCCTGTTCCGCATCTCTGTTCCTCCTACAAGTCTTGATGTGGCTTCTTGTATGTGTTCTTAATTATAGGACTTCTGTTGAGCTAGATAGACTTCAGGCAATTTTCAGTGATGGCTATTCTGTAGTTTAGTTGTAATTTTGATATGGTCATGAAAGGAGGCGAGCACAGCATATACCTACTCTGCCATCTTGACAGGAAGCTGTCAAATTTGTGTTTGTGAGGTACTCTATGAAACTGCTCATGTAGAAAGGCACATTAAGAGGAATTGATTTTCTTATTTCATTATCCTTAATTCTTAAAGACCATGGTATAATTTTTATCTTTCTTTTAGGTAAATAGTTAAAACAAAGATCAAGTCTCTTCTTCTCAAAGTACTGAAGTTAAAAATTAATTACAGATTTTATAATTCATTTTTCTGATATACTTACTAAGCTGCCTTTCTAATGAATCATCATTGTATACATATGGAAATACTAAGGAAAGAAATCTTTAGAACTGTAGATATCACATTTATTTAATTAAAATCGGAATTAATGAGGCTTGAACTCAAACAAGAAGTTAAGCATATTGCCAAGATTGGTGTTCTGTCAATGGATATTTGTTTAACGATGTATTATGAATGGCAGAATTAAAAAAATAATTTGACTGGAACTCTAAGTGCTTGGTTTTAGTCCTCGCTTTGCCCCTCACTAAATGTGGGATCCATGGTCCCCCTCCATCTCAATTGTGAGATCACTGCTTTGGTTTCCATGATATCCAAGGTTCATCTAAGTCTAAAATAGATTTAGTTTTTGAAATCAATATAGACTTTTACATACTCTCACTTTTTCAGCAGATACTTTCTGAGCACTTCCTTCATGCCAGGCACACTGCTAGTCACAGGGATGGAGCAGTGTATAAAACAGGTGTAGTTCTTGTTCTGTGGGGCTCGGGGTCTAGGAGGACACAAACATTACATAATCACACAATAAGGAGCCAAATAGAAATTGTGATAAGTGCTTCAAAGGTGTCACGGAGGTGTCAGGGGAGACAAAAATAGAATGAACCTGAATTACATTAAGAGTTGGAACTTGTCTCTCTGAGATAGAAGAGCTTAAACTGAAACCTGAAGAGTGAGAAAGCAGTAGCCAGGTGAAGAATGAAGCAGGACGAGTATCCCAGGCAGAGGAAAGAGTTCATGAAAACGCCATGAGGTGTGAAATCGTGCAGGGGTCCAGGACTGGTCTGAGATGAAGTTGGAGAAAGAAGGCATGAAGCACCCCCTAGGAAGCCTGAGGCCAGCCTAAGGCTTTTATTTTAAATGCAATGACAATCTGAGAGTGACTGACAGAGATAGAGGGGTAGGTGTGGAAGGGAGGTGTACACAATGCACAAAAGATGATTCTAGAAGAGTAAGAGGTTTTGTTGTCATTGTTGTTTTCATTTGTTTTATAAAGATTTGCGTCTTTAAAAAGGTCAAGTTCTGCAGGAGGTGATTTCAAGCAAGAGTACACATGAATTTGAACATCTGAAAATGTTCCTTGAAAGGCTTTGTGTACCTCCTTAGTAGTACTAAACCCCTGATTTGAGGATTACAGATATAAAACACAGTTCTTAATCACAGATAGTTTCTAATCTAGTTGGGTAAAAAAGGCATGAACAGATGAAAAGTTAATTAATCTTAAAACATTCAAATAATAGTTCAGAACAATGATACAATAACTAAAATAAGCAAGCCATGTATAATTGCTTAATCAATGGAGGAGACAATGACTTGTCAGAGGCCCACAGTGGTTTGGGAGTTCTTTTGGAATCTTGAGACACTGGGAGTCTTAAAGGAAGATTTATGTCATTTCAGGACTAACAGCAGCAGACATTATAAAAGGGAAGATGTTTTGGGGTGACTGCGATTTGGCAAAATAATCAGGCAATTTGATTGTAAAGAATGTGGAATGCCTGCCTTCAGAATTTGTGCTTTGTTCTGTAAGTCACTGAGACCCACTGTAGCCTTTTGAGTAGGGAAAAACTAGAATCAAATTGACACGTCCAAAGTATCTGGTGAGAGCTTTAACAAAGGGATTGGAAAGAAGAAATGTTGTCATATTTAGAAGCCCACAGTAAGAATCCTGACCTCAGTCAATCAAGGGCTGGTGTATGGATATGAAAATGAACAAGAAGGGGTATTTCTGAGAGATCAAATGGAAGTAAACAAAGAAAAAGAAAAAAGATAGGACCTGGTAATTGTTTAGATATGGAAGTCAAGGAAAAGTGGAGTCTGAAAAGAACAGAAATGTGTACCTGTTAAATTTTGGGAATGGTTTCTGTGATTATTTAATCAATTGGAATGTTTGATGAACTATAATTCAGTAAATTAGTAACAACAACATTTTCCAATAAGATATATACCTTATATATCAACTAGAATTGCTATCAATCTTTAGCATACACTTTCATGTGCTTGTTTTAATAGTAAGAGCACCAGTATCCCCACTGTTGTCAAACACTGGTATTTTTAACTTGCTAGTATAGCAGGTTGGCAATTTTTTTTTCCCTTGGACACTATTTACCTACCTCTCACTAATTGATGTTTTCATAAACCAGAAGTACAATATGCATTACTTAATGGCCATGCTTCTTTTATGTAACTCTTCATGTGGCTCTCTTCTAAAGTGTGCAACTCGGGTCATGATGACCCTTATTAGTGCTGTAGCTTTTCTATACTCAGAAAGCAAAAGTGAAACAATTGTCAGAGGTATGGACTGGCTCAAATATATTCCTTCTTTCTCTTTATTCAGTAATGGCTTTCCGAAATTATATGAGTAGTTAGACCTAACCATAGTTTATTTCCACATGATGAGTTATGGATTAATAAACTGTCTACAACCAAAATATATTGTTTATTTTTAAGGCAATTTTTCAAAATGCTTTTTAAAATAAATACGAGGTATGACAATTAAGTTCACGAATTCATCCTAGAAAAAGTGCTACATACCTCATTGCTGAGTATCACTATGGTCACCTTCAAAGTACTCCCCTTGGGAAGCTATGCACCGATGCCAGTGGCTAGTCCACCCTTCAAAGCAATTTTGGAACTCTTTTTCTGGAATGAGCATCAGAGCTGTCATCATATTACCCTTGATGTCCTGAATGTCATCAAAAATGTCATCCTTTCAATATATCCTTTATCTTCGGGTAGAAAAAGAAGTCATTGAGGACCAGATCAGGTGAGTAAGGAGAGTGTTCCAATACAGTTATTTGTTTCCTGGCTAAAAACTCCCTCACAGACAGTGCCATGTGAGCTGGTGCATTGTCATGACGGAAGAGCCATAGAATTGTTGGGGAATAGTGTAGGTCATATAGCTATTTCATGCAGCGTTTTTAGCACTACCAAATAGTAAACTTGGTTAACTGTTTATCCAGTTGGTACAAATTCATAAAGAATAATCCCTCTGATATAAAAAAAAAAGGTTAGCAACATCCTTGCAACAAGTTTATGAAGTAAATTGTCCAACCTCATATATTAACAAAATTAATACAGATTATAGAAACTGAAAACAATTAGAAAATCAGCCATAATCATACCATACCGAGGTAAGCACTATTAATGTGTTAGCATCTATTTCCCCAGCTTATTTCCTTTGCAAAATATGAGTTTTGTTACAGAAATGTGATCATATTTTATGAACTGAAAATGTGATCATTCTATATATACTGTTTTTTGTGTGACTTGTTTTTCTCAATTTGTAATTAGTTGTGAATGTCTTTTCAATGAATAATTGTAAACAGGATCAACCCTGTAACCTGTATGAAATTTTATTTTAGTAACTGAGTTTTTTATGTTTAGATGCTTCCCACTATTTTCTACTATAAGTACTGTTGTCATAAAAATATTTGCATATTCACACACATAAAGATATAGAAATATTTTACTAAAACATTGTTTTAATAATATATACACACATATACATGCATGTGTATTCATACACTTGTCTGATATTTTTCTTTAAATTTCTAAAAGTGACATTGTTGGGTCAAAATTGTGCAATTTTAAGTCTTGTCATATATATTTTCAATCTTATAGAAGTCAGTTTTTTATCCCCAAGAGAACATGTAAATAACTTTCTCCTCTTTCAACAAGACAAGATCAGTCTATTAGCTAGACTATATATACTATGCATTTGGGGGGTTACTTGTAGGTGAATGGTATATGCTTCTGTTTATTGGCCATTTTCATTATTCCTTTTTGAATTCCCTATTCATATTCTTTGCCCATTTTCCACAAGTGTTCAAACCAATTTCTTACATATTTTTACGATCACCAATCAATGCAACCAATTTTAAAAGATTGTTAAAATAATTAATTTCTTATATCTATTCTTATGTTAAATAAAATAATTTTCTATGCTGTGGTAAAAGAAAAAACAAAAAAACAAGATACTAAACACCTGGTGTTATTTAACATTAATAATACTAAATGTATTAACCTGGTTTATTTAATATCGGCTTTAATTGAAATTAACATGTGGTGAAATTTACCAACATTATCTTATATAATTTATTTTATGGGGATTACCATCATAAAAACACCAAAAATATACGAAAGAGATCTTTCTTATAAAAACCAAGAGAGTAAGTGGTAGCCCTACACTGCCACTAAAGGTAAACCTTAGTTTCACTAATATCTGAGCAGGCAAATAATGTGGAAAAATTTAATTAGTTAGCATGAATAATCCTAAAAGTTGAAATATGCAGTCATGCACTTGATGGGTAAAAGGAGCTGAGTTTTTAACTCTTCTCATATTGTTCTTACTGTATGCCAAAACAATGCCTTTCAGTTTCTGACATAAAATCTTAGTTACCTAAAGAGTAAGAAAATGTATCCTTCTCATAACTACACATGTGCTTGGAAATTGAGGGGTAAGGTAACGATTTGAGATTGACATTGGGGGATCAGATTATGATAGTATTCAATGACCAATTAGGTGAGAACAGAGGAGACAAGAGAGGGTAAGAAGAAAAGCATGTATGAGTATGACCCACTTCTTAAGTATTTACAGGAGGTCAGTGATGAAAGTGGCTTATTAAAACAGTTTAATATTTTTTTCATATATTAATAAGAAAAGAGATGCTAATGGTGTGAAATGATTTATTCCATAATTAACAGTTTAATTCATTCATGAACGTAAATTTCCTATGTGTTTGTGGAAGAACTAGACATCATGAGTGTCTATACAATTGACCGTGCAGACTTGAATTGTGCAAGAGGATAAATTATTCCAGTCTTATTATTTATTCAATTGATGTTTTTTGTCAGGTGTTGAACACACATTTTGGGTGTTGAATGTATGACAAGAATAAACCTCCTGCCCTCCCCTTACATTCTAATTGGGAATCTAATAACAGAAAAACCAAGTAGTTATATTCTATAACTACAAGTAGTTATAGAATAAAAGGAAGATTAATAATAAATGGTATGAAGAAAAACAAAGCACAATAAGGAGACAGAGAGAAATGGAGGCTCTGATTATTATATAGATGGTCAGTGATGACCACTTTTTGGAAAAGACATTTGAGCATGGTCCTGGGAAAACGCTGCGGATAAAGGCTGAGGGAACAGCAAGCAGGAAAACCCTGAGAGAGGTTCTTAACATGTTCAAACATTATTTGGAATCTATATTATGTCCTCATTTTCTTATTGAATTAATGATTCCCCAGTAACATTAAATCCATTAGTTGTCCCAAACGAATAGAAAGTAGAACACGTAAAAGATGTTTTTGTTAACATATTTGCTTTCAGACACACTTTTTTTTGTGTGTTTCTTTAATGTTAGAAACGACTCAAAGATAAAGGCTGGTAGAGGTAGATGTCAGAGGAAAGATAAGATCAATTAGGATAAGTAAGATATTGGGATAAAAGTATAATTTGTTAGTGTATAAATTGTAACAAAAATGTAGTGGTGTGACTAATGACATATATGGAATAAATAAATTAACATTGTTTTTCTTATCCACATATTGAAATTGAGACTTTATTTCAGCTCAGCATCTTGATTTTCATGATTGAAGTTATAATAATAACAACAACAAAAATATTAGGTTGGTGCAAAAGTAATTGGGGTTTTTGCACTTATTTTTAACCTTTTAAACCGCAATTACTTTTGCACCAACCTAATAGCATCTTAGAACAGTAACTCTTCCAAAAGTTATAGCCACATTTGGTTCCTGGATTTTTATCTATAGCCAGTCAACCTGAGACTATGTGTATACATAGTGGTATTTAATGGAACCAGTTGTATATGACATTTATATTTTAGACTGTGTGCTATTTGTTGCTCCACACTGTTTTCAGATAACTGTTCCTGACGTCTGAATGAGCAGCAGTGACCTTGCCATGGAGCACGGAACTTGTCATAGAATTTTCAGATTAACCCACAATTATTAAGTACAATTTCCATATTCCTTTATATCTACATATATGTTTTATGTACATAGTATTTAAAAATAGTATTAAATTTATAGACAGATATACATAATAAGTACTGTTGTAAAACTCTATACATGACCATCAACTAATTAGGGAATTCAAAATACTCCAAGCAACTTATCTGAAAGTATATGAAAATAATTAAACTTCATTGATATTTTCTGTACATTTTACGATTTACATGAGGAAGGTATTCTCTTCTTCAAGTCCCTTCTTCCTGAGGGATTTGGAAACAATGAAGTCCAAAGGAAACAATAAGGCATGAATATATGTCAGGCTACTTGTTCTTCATTATGTAAGCCACCCATCAAGAGAGCTGTGCTATGTGTCCAAGAGCAAATCATGACTTTTACGTTCTTAGGCATTCATCTTGGGCTAAAGAATTTGAAAATTGAAATCTTGGCAGAGGTTGACTTACAGGTAAGTACAATCACTGGAGAATTTCACGTACAATGTTCAATTTATCCTTAGCAAATACTTTTGCCCTGACAAAACAGAACATTTTATGCTTCTTTTCACAGGTAAGAACAATCCATCTGAGTGACTACAAAGTGGCTGAAGACTTCAGTTCTCACTCCCAAACTTTTTAAAAGGAATTTTTTGTACTATGCTTGAGAAATCTTTACAAAGACTTTAGACTTATTTTGATACCTAGGTAAATCAAGGCAGGATATTTCTTTACAGATGCAATAAAATCTGTAATGAATTCAAGGTTATTTGTATATTCTACTTAATTCTATTAAATAAATGTGCTAGATACTGTCTGGGATATAAATATGCATATATTATTATTTTTTAGAGATTATAAGGTATAAGATATTAATAAAGTCTGCAACACAGGATGAAAAATTGTAAAGTCAAGAAATAAAATACATTTACATGTTGTACTGGGAATTAATCAGAGAAAAATGCCAAGTTTTTAATTTGAAAAACAACTTCTAAGAACAAGTAGCATTTGTGATGAGTCTTAAATAAAGGAGGGAGAGGTTGGACACTCATAAAGTCCACACAAATGCATAAGCTGGAGTTGAGATGTCTAGCAGACGGAAAGGGGATAGCATAAGCAGAGTTTGAGGGTGAAACGCATGAGACAGTTTCCTGGAATAGCAAAATTTGTAATTCAACATTATTTTTCATAGCAGTACTGGGAAAACAGTATGTATCTTTGAGCAATGTGTATCTTTGAAGACCTTAGTTGAAACTTCGAGAAGATTAATCTGCCCATGCTGATTTGGAATGAATTTATCATGGAAATGATAACAGTAACCTAGGCAAGAATTCATTAGGCAATATTAGAAATGGAAAGTATGTAAGAGACATTATGAGGGTAGATGACCTTTAATTAAGCAACTTATTGCATGCCTGCCTAATTGGGAAAGGAGTACAGGTCACTTAAAGCTGATGACTAACAATGTGGTAGTGCCATTAATAAAAAAGAATTGAGGGTCAGGATGAGTACATGGTCATTGAGAAAAACAATGCATTTATAGACATCTTTTTTTTTTTAACTGTAAATCAATTTTTATTATTTACAAATAATTTTCTTTACATTTGTTTAGTTAATGAAGAAAGCCTTCCCATGGGCAGATCACCTTGAATTACTGAACTACCCACTGAGATCGCTTGTACTGAATAGTTAATGTGTTTTTTAATTAAATTCATTGGGGTGACATTGGTTAATAAAATTATATAGGTTTCAAGGTTAGACATCTTGAATTTAAGTTGCCAGATTGCTGGAAAGTTGTGTGTGGAACAGAGGAAGAGACAAAGGAAGTGCTGACGAGGCAGGAAGACATGGAAGTGGAAGTGTCAGGAAAATGAAGAGTGAGGATAAGGAACCCGGGAGTGAATCTTACAGCTGGCAGAGTCTGTGGGGAGGTGGAGGAAATGAAGAATGGAAACCTGGAAGACTCGAGTGACGTTCTGAGCAGCCTTGCCTGGGAGAACGTCCCCAAACTGATGGAAATGTTCTATACGTGTGCTGTCTAGTATGGTGGCCAGCAGCCACATGCGAATTTTGAGGAACTGAATTTTAAAATTAAATGTGTTTCACATAAAACTTCTAAAAAATTAGAAGTTTCAGATTCAATACCACATGTGGCTAGTGGCTACTGACTTGATAAGTGCCATTTTAGAGACTGAAACCACTTTTGTCTCATTGCAATCACTTTCTCATTCTGCCGCCAAGTGACATCCCTAAAATATAAATTGGAACATGTCCTTCCCCTGCTTAAAATTCTCCAGTGGCTTTTCAATGTCTGGGAATAAGATCCACACTACTGAATCATGGCTGAAGGAGTACACTCCTCAACCAAAGCTCCAGCCTCCTCAGTCAAATTCCCCAAACGGGCTGATTCTTTTCCAGGTCAAGGCCTTTGTTCTTGTTTCTCTCATGCTTCCCTTGATTTCTTCCTGTTCTTTACATGCTCACTTTTTAGTCTTTCAGGCCTCCCTCAGAAAGGTCTTCCTTGAGCCACTTTATCTAAATCAGCAAAATTGTCCTATTTATTATTCTCCAAGTCAACACTCAATTTACTTCTTTTATGCCACTGATCGTAATCTGTGTTCATTTATTTCCCTCACCCTCCTTTGCTGGACTGTAAATTCCTGGAAGGCAGGGATCATGTGTGCCTTATATTTTTCATACCTATCAGAGTGCCTGACATATGGTATGTGTGCAATATTATTGGTTGAGTGTTGATCAAATACCAAAAATGCTGCCTACTGAAAGAATATGGAACTACGAAACTGAAGTTTCCATAAATAACGTTTTGTTGTTGTAAAATGAATACTTTTCAGCAAATAAACACTCAGAAAAACTTATACAAACAGATTGGTATAATACTTACTTTGAATAATCCTTTCAAATAGAAGAAACTAAAATATCAGCTGAAAGACACAGTTTGGCTAGAACTTAATAGGAAAAAAAAGTTGCATAACTTCTATACTTTATATAAAGTTTAGAATTCTCAGCCTGTCCAGTTCCATGCAGCTTCTTCGTACACTAGAGGAAGACTGTTTCTTAGCTACTCTTCTAATGCCTACCTCTGATTTTTTTTTTCTTTGAAGTTCTAACACTCTTGAAAGCACTAGAAAATTTTTGCTCAGGCTATTTTCTTGGAATTGTTAATAATAATGGAAGGTAGACACTACTCTTATTACCATGTAGAAAACAAAATATAATAAAAGCTGTAGTTCTCAGATTGGCAATTTAAGAGAGAAAGAGAAAGGATCTGTTACTGCTTGGAAATGCATGAGAAATAAGGACAATTTATCACTCAGATAAATAGTTGTTCACTTTCAATATATGAGTGAAATAAAGCAGCTGGCTGATGAACTGCTTCCATTACTTAAGGAACCAGAAGATGGCATATTTCAAAAATTTTATTTCACTAGGAATGCAATTGATGGTGCACATTTTAAGTTTTTAAAATAAAAGAGCTTCGTCTAAGATAAATCTTTTAAAAGTCAAACATAAAAAGAATTACATATATGTAAACCAGTATTTTTCCTTAGCATTTAAAACGAAGGTTCATATCTACTGATAAAGAAAATAAACTTGTCTCCAGGACAGCCAGCTGTCTTGTTTTTTAGTTTTTGGTTTTTGTTGTTTCCTCCTGTGTTATGGTTCCTGTTCCACTGCTTTCAATGTTTTAAAAATTACAAATAAGAAAAGAAGGCAAGGGAAGGAAGAAGGAAAAAGGATAGAAACACAGTAACTTAATATGCTACCATAGAGTGAGTTTTACCTCCAAAGTGTAAGTTTTTTTATCTCCAAAGTGTGAGTTCAATTAATACTAAGTTTACTTCCAAATCTAAATTAAAAATTAAATTCCATGTATTAAGTCTTTATGGCAATACATAGTCTTTATAAATACCAAGGGTAATAAAGTTGAATTTTAAAAACAGATTCTTCTTTTAACTTGAACTTTATTCAAATGCTTATATGCCTTCCTTCATCCATTCCTTAGTCCCATATCCAAATGGGTGACTACAGAAGTCAGTTGAAAGCAAAATAATTCTCAGATGGTGATAATTCAAATGTAGATAACATATGTGATTTATTTTTAAAATGACATTTTAATAATATAAAATTTAGCTTCAAATATAAAGAGCAGTCCAGCTACAATTGTCCCCAAATTGCAGATGTTATGAATAATACTAAATAAAATAGCTTTTTATTTGAAATCTTTTTCTAATACCTTTATCTTACCATTGGATTGACTGACCATATTCACTGCATAACCCATTACTTAGCAGACAGTGCCTATTAAATTAGATAATCATAAAACTTCCACAGATAGAATACTGTACTTTATAGCTAATGTCCCACATTAAAAAAATGAAAGCAAAATGCTCTTTGTTTTAGCATTCTGGATGATAATTTGGGACATAAAAATTAGACATCCTGTTTGAACTCTGTAAGTTTTTTCTGATAATTGTTCAACTTCCAGAATGTCTACTCTGGGGAAAGATTCCTATACTATGTGAGTTACAAAGTTTATATCTTTAATTTGTTACTATACTGTGTCTCCTTAGTTAAAGAATCTGAGAAAATAAAAGGCAGATGACTCTCAAGTGGTGAAAATTACAACATGAGTCCTGAAAAGACTGAGTACTTCCTTTATCTGCTTCCCTTGCCCAAAGGGGCATGTTAGAAAGTAGATAATTACCTTGTGAACTCATGCTGTATACACAGATGGATTGGTTAGTATGAGAAAAAGTTGCATTAATGGCCTGTAAAATGCAAATGAAGTAATTTAGATAGCTCCTTCAAAACATTAACTCATTCTGATCTCACAAATTTAAATGAGTCTAAGGAACATGTGGTGTGCCCCAGTAATTTTGGCATAAATATTTCACTTCAAATCATAAGAGTTAAGATACAAGTTTATTTTGTTACTTCAAATAGCTATTAATCCATTTGCTATGTGAATTAACATATTTTTCATTTTAGTGTTCAGTGTGTATAAGCAAACAGAATTCCATTTATTATTTAGTAATCCCTAATCAACTGCATGTTTTAGGTTATCAAAAGCATCATTTTGAAAAAAAAATTGTCAAAATTAAGATCGCATAGGTAAAAGGAGTTAGTGAAAAAATAATAATTGATGTGGTATTAAACATATTTATTAAACACAGGAAAAAATTCTAGAAGGCATCCTCTTCTGAAACATTATATTTGCGTAATAATCCTAACCCAGAGATTACTCGACTTCAGCATCTTGTTCCCTAGTTCAGAAAATACTCCTTTGGCCATACAAGCTGCTGAATCTGCTGAGATGGATTTCTTTCTAAATTCAGTGTTGTGCAGACTACACTTCCTGTTGAAGGATTAAAAGCAAGTCATACTGACCTGAAATACAATGTCTTTTGCACTTGCATTTTCCTTTTATTTTTTCAAGTCTTGTGGAATGTGTATTTAGTGTCCAAAATTTTGCAACTTTTGTGATTCTTAAGAGAAAGGACATCTTTCTGGATCTAGGGCACTAGAATTCACCGAGAGGGTAGAATTGAACAGATCTGTCTGTGTGCTACCCCCTGGGTCTGCTGTGCTTTCTGTAAGAAGGGAGGAGTACAGTACGTATCATATACCCTAACTTAAGAGAAATAAACTGAACTCATGTGTTATAGTATTTCATATCTTACAATGTGAGTATATAAATGTAAAGACTTGCTCTCTCAAAACTTGACATTGGTAAATAATGGATTACACAGTATGTCAAATATTCAGATTAATCCTTCCCAGTGTTTCCTGATGAGTAAAGTCACCAAGCAACTTGTTAAAAATACAACATATCAAGACTCACAGCAGATAAATGAAATTCAGTGCGTACGGGTGGGGTCCTCGGAATTTAAGTGGTATCATTTTTCTGCTGAATGGTCATCAGTGTATAATAGTCTATGTTTTTAACAAAATTGATCTGCACAAGGAGACAAAAAAGTTATAATCAAAGGAATAGTTTTTACAAACAAAATATTTTTGTTATTTAAAGACATTTGTTATTTCTTTTTGTTATTTGTTATTAAAAGAAATTATGGCACTGAGGACAAGAGGCAAACAAATAGCAGTGGTATATCTTTGTGTGGGCCACGATTTCATTTGGGGAACTTAAAGTTCTGATATAAGGACAAGAACCAAAAACAATGGATTACTGGAACAGGAAACTTCTCGTAAAAGGAACATAGACACTTAATAATGAACAAGAGAAGGATGGGGACTGAAGTATACATAATACTTGAGAGTTATACTCCTCTTAGAACTTGTTGACCTGACAGCCAATAATCACATAGGGTTTTGAAAAATATATAGTATATAAAATAAATATATAGTATATAAAATAAATATATAAAATAAATATATAGTATATACAATAAATATATAAAATATATACTATATAAAATAAATGTATAGTATATAAAAATATATAGTAAATAAAATAAATGGAGAATATCGTTGCTGATTGTCCTTTCTGTTTGGATATATACCATATAGAGGGAAAACCAGATGGAAAATCCAAATTACCTTCGGACCATGGTCAGAAAGTGTCATGAAGGGATGCAAAAGTTTCTCTTTTTCTTTCTCATCCTAAGATTTTTCTCAGTTATTAGAGAGAGATGGAAATTATTAACTGAAAATTTTTCAGAAGTGACAATATGAAGGTTACAGTGACAATATGAACAAAAAATGCTGAGCATAATTTTGCTTTAGTCAAGAACCAGATCTTTCTTTCTTCTTAATTCACTATAACTTCTCCAAACTGTCTTCATTAGTCATACTTGCAAAGGTAAAATCTCTTAGGTATGTAAGTTTCACAGACACAAACCTGTTACTTGCTTGGGAAGCAGGAAGTGTGTGGGCGAAGGGCAGAGTCAGGAGAATGAGAATGGAAGTGGGAATGGAACATCTGATGTTTCATTAAGAAGTTTAAAGAGAAGTAATATTAAAAATAATCACCTGAGCCAATCTTATCAGAGATAAAAACACCTTGGTTCTGTTGCCACCTCTAACACTCTTGCCAAGGAAAGTTGTTATGTTGTAGCTGGTGCGAGAGTGGTTAGATACTGGGAAAAGGATTGCAGAAAGGAGAGGGGATAAAGATATTTTATTGTGCATCATCACTTCAGATTTAATGCATCTACTATGAGAAATACATAAAACACATTATAGCAAAAATCCAGAGTATTTGCTTTGATAGAAAAGTTATTTCTGGTACTATTTAAAAAATAGTGGAAGTGGAGCCTGACTCCCTACCCATTAGATGTGGAATGCAGATAGTGACTTCCTTCTAAAGAGTAGAGTATGGGAAGAGGGGGGAATATCTCTACAGTGGAGAATGCAGTCAAACACGACCTCTGACATATGATCACGGACAGCATCATCAGCGATAAGTCATGTTGATAGCATGTAACCACGATCTGAATTGAAGAGAATAGCACTTCTGTGACTTCCTCCCAAATCCATAACCCCAATCTAATCATAAGAAAAATATCAAGCACATTCCAACTGACAGGCATTCTACAAATACCTAACCAGTACTCTTTAAAGTGTTTACTGTCATCAAAAACAAGAAAAGTTAGAAACTATCACAGCCAAAGGGCAATAAAGGGAGACATGACATCTAAATCTTAATATAGTGTCCCTGGCTGGGATCTTAGAACAGAAAAAGGATATTAAAATCTAAGGAATCTGAAAATATGGAGTTTAATAATATAACAACAATGGTTCATTAGTTGTCACAAATACACCAAAGTAATGAAGATTTTAACAATGAGAGGAAGCTAGATGTGGGATATGTGGTGACTCTATGTACTATCTTCCCAGTTTTCTGTAAATCTAGGACTAATCTGAATAAAATGTTTATTTTGAAACAATTAGTTGACAGTTATCTACAAGTTAAAATACTTTTAAAAAAATTGTGAGATAAAACTATTCCTTAGATAAATGCTTCTTATATTCTTATATCTTACACTAATATCTATACCAAACTGTAGGACACCGGGGTCTAATATGTTGTATTTTTAAAAATCAATAATATAGCAATAATAGGACTTTAATATGTCGCTCAGCAATGATTAATGTGTTAGAAAGAAAAAAATAAAGTAAAACATTAGTTATAAATGTTTTTAAATCTCTGCTTAAACAATAGGATGCATTATATAACACTATTAAAAGTTTAAAAATATATAAAAAACTCCAGTAAATTAACATGTTTAAATCCAGACTTCAGCAGATGACTAAGAAAAAAACATGAACAATATGCATTAAGGTAAACAGCCAAATATTTTGTAAGTGTTTTTGTTATCTATTGCTGCATAACCGGAAGTACAGATCTATAGTGATTCATAGATTGTGGCTAAATGCTTGACGAAAACTGTCAAAGGCTTGGGAGAAACAGGACTGGAAAATTTGTCACAAGGGGGGCCTGGGGAAGAGGTTTTGGATACAATAGTTTGAAGATATTTGTATCTAATTTGAATGCTTACTAAAGGGTGACTTCAACAAAGAAAGATTTCACTAAACAAGTCCATAGGATGACCCATTCTGTGTACGTCAGTCAATGTCCTATTCCAGCCACTTCTGTCATTGCCTGATGGGCTCATGAGCAAAGGGGCCATGGTGACAATGATGGAGATTAGATGTGGCTCAGAAACATGGGCTTCCTTCCACTCACCAGCAGCAATTTGGTTACTTCCAGTGCTGCGTGTCCAATAGACCAGCGATAGAGACTAACACTGAGTCAATGACACGCCATGATTCCCAAGAGGATCAAACATTTGAAGCACTTCCATCATGGAAGAGGCAGCACTTATACTTGCTACAATAGATACTTATTCTGGATAGGGACTTCCTTCCTTCCCTGCAATGTTTCCCCCAAAACTGTCATCTGGGGCTGTGCAGAATGCCTTATCCACTGTTACGGTATTCCAAAGAGCATCACTATTAACATAGGAATTCCTTTCCTAGTAAAGGAGGCAGGATGTTTTTTTCATGCTCATGGAATTATTGTTCAATCCTGTGCCCTACATCAGTTCCCCAAGTCTGTATTAGTTATCTGTTTCTGGATAACAAAGTACTCTAACAGTCAGCTCTTAAAATAGCAAACGTTTATTACCTCACAGTTTATGTAGTTCAGTAAATATGGCTCCCAGCTTACCTGGGTACCTGTGGCTCAAGGTCTCTCCTGAGGTTGCACTTGGCGAAAATGCAGTCTGAACTGAAGACTCAGCTGGTGGTGGTAGTTGGGGAAGGAGGTTCTGCTTCCAGGCTCACTCATGGTGGTTATTGCAGTTTGCAGACCTGGGTTTTACTATGTAGGCCTCTCTAAAGAGCCTCACTACATAGTAGCTGGCTTCCTCCAGGACAAGTGATGCAAGAGAATGTGGGTGAGCACCTCAACAGAAAAAGTCTCAGTATTTTTCATAAGTGATTCTTAGAAGTTTGATCCCATCCTCTGTGTCATACTCTATTTGATAACGTGTATCACTTAACCCAGGGGACTACACAGGGTGTGAATGCATGAGGTGAAGGTCATTGGGAACAATCTTAGACACTACTTGCAACACTTGAGTAAATAAAAACTTATTAATTGGGTAGATATCAGGTTTAAATGTTCTTATTACAATAAAAATATGAAAAAGTTCCTTTTACCATGACTTATGATATTGTGGTAAAATCCTATCAACATAAATGCCAAGTAATAGGGAAACAAAATTCATACATTAAGTACAGGTAAAAAGCAACATAAAATAATTATGTATACTACATAGTAGAATGGGAAAATGTTATAAAATAAGAGCGAAAACAGAACAGCAGAAAACAAAATTATCCAATTATGTAAGGACAAAACTTGGAAAGGAAATCAGATAAGCAAAACAATGGGGTTAGAGTGTAGCATTATGGTTGTATTTTTTCCAAAAAGGCTTAATATTAAAAATAGTTTTATGTGTGTAAAAATGTAAGAAATGGTACACTATTGATATTTAATTTTAATTTATTACTTTTAGCTCTAAGAAACATTATTCTTAATATATGAATTCATTTTAAGATATTATAAGCAGGGCATGACTAAGAGCATGGATGACTCACCACAAAGCTTTTATTACCATGGCATTGGTTTTAGTAACATGATCCTGGTATATATATATAGAATCCACAATTTTATGCCATGTGTTTTCTTATCGTATATTCTGAAACCAGTCTACAAGTAATTAGGCATTATTATACCGCTACCTCTGATTCAAAATGGCAGGTATAGCCATACATATTCAGTTATTTTATTCACTGAAGATTATGTCTATTATCACACACAAAAAATGTACTAACCAAAAAAGATTTGTTCCCTGTAAACTTTTTAGAACACTAGATCAAACCGTCTGTAATAGTGCTTTTTTTCTGCATAGGAAATGATTGTTAACATATGGCAATGTCAAATGATTTTAATTTATCTTTCATTAAGCAAGAAACAGCATGTCATGTCTTAAGTAGCCTGGAGATTATTTGCTTTTTTCATTATGAATCATTCATCAAAGAAATATTGTCTATAGCCCTTCCCCATATACACCAGAAATATTCAGAAATGTCCCTAAATTTATATGTAGAATAAGACAATTTAAAGAAAAACTTAACACATAAAATACTGTTCAGATTTCACCACCAAAATTGTGATTAATATACTTGGTTGTATGATAATCTTGAAAGAAGCCATGAAAAAACTCAGTCTTGTTCAGATAAGGCTTTGAAAGGAATAACTATACTATGTGCTATAAAATGAAAAAAAAAGCATTTTAACAAATATAATCATATGAGACTTCTTCCATTTGGATAATAAACTGAAAAATAGTTCTACCTAATGATCTCGGCACTGGCACAGTCAATTTAAACTCTGTGTGACTGAGTAGAATAAAAAGGTTAGACGATGTGATCTCAAAGTGTCTCTGATCTTATATGCGTTTGACATATTTGTAATTGTTTAACAGCAGGGAGTACTTCATTGCAAGATCTCTGGTTTCTGTGAAGGGTCTCCGAATATTGAATATAGAAACAAATATCAATCTCCATGTTCTGATAAATCTGAATGCATTTATGGGTACAAAATATTTAAATTGGGACTCCTCTAGAAATCTAGGACATATAATTTAATCTGGGACAAAGATTATAAAACTGATTTCCACTTCTGATTTGAGTTCACTAGCAATATGCACAGTAATCTAACCATAAACAAACTCTTTTGTGAAAAGGAGATAAATTATCTGGGGAGGCAAGAGTGACTTTTTAAGTAACAGTCAACGATAAATTATGACAACATATAACAGATATACAGACAGGCCAATGTTAAATAATTTAAGGATTAAAAATAATAACAATCATATATCTCTAAATCTCGTTACTTAAAATCAAGAAATAGCTAAAATAATATATTTTTTAATGAAAAGCCACCATGAAAGTACTGACCACATATTTCTTAATGAATGGAGCAAAATAACAAATTTGATGATATTGCAAAAACATTATAGCATATCCAACACATATTTATTTCCTTCAGTGTATATCATTCTAAAAATCATACTTAATCATAAAATAGCTAATAGCCCAATATCCTATTAGGATTTTTTAAAACAGGCAGTTCTACTTAATTAAAACACCTTCAGTTGAATTACTGCTATTTGAAACTTGAAAAATTATACTACTGCCTATAATACCGATAGCACTTGTAATACCCTAAGAGCAGTGGCTAACTCTCTCTCACTATTCAACCTGGAGAAATTGTAGTACGCTCTGCATGATCTTTTGCTGAATCAAACTAAATAATTTACTTAGAGAATTTAGCACAAAGTGGCATAGATAAGGAGTCTTCTACTGAAGTTCAGGCTGAAAGTCAGATGTTAGGTTTGAGTATGAGACGGAATAACCAGATTATATGTAGGTGTGGGAATGTCCAAAGGCTGCTGTTGATAACCGGTAATTAGTGCAACTGGTAAGAAAGGTATGTAGGAAGTGGTGGGGAGTATACCTAGTCTAATGAATATTATTGGCCCCACCCCCTCCTTGGAAGAAGACTGGTCTTAATTGCAAACTGTTCAGATATTTAAGTGGAAGTCAGAAATACAGATTTTGTGTGACGTTTCATGATTGTTAAGACGTGTAAGCCAGACCAAACATTTTGTAGACAGTTTCTGATGGTTGATAAATATTTTTCAGGAAGGGTTATTGTTAAGAATTTGAGTTCTGCTGTAGACTCACCTAGTACTTATGAAAAATGCATGTTCCTGGGGCTTTCTATCCTAGATTCGGATTTAACAGGTCTCAGTTAGACACTGGGATACACTTCTTAAAAGTATGCCCAATATTTCTTAGACAAACTAAACTTTTATAAACATGGTATAAGCTATTTCTTCTAAAATTTTGAAAATGAAAGGCGATAGAAAAAGCAAAAGTTAAGTGGCAGGACCTTATAGTTAGGCTTTATTGGAGTACCACATTCTTCTGTTGAAACATCAGGTTTGTAGTTTAGGAGTTTCAGCATCACACATGATCTCTAAGAGAGCAAATCTCAGTCACGATCTGGGCCAGCTTCTCTGCCGAATGCTCTTAGCTTAGGCACGGCCACATATGGTACTTTTAATCATTATCATTAAGGAAAAAATGGAATTTAGGCATGCAGGTATTCATTTTGAAAAAGTGTTTTTAAAGGCTTGTGTGAGAATATCCCTGTAAGTACAAATTTGATGTTAGAAAAAAATAATGCAAATGATGATGCCGATGGAAGTGACATAGGACTCAGTGACACCAGCGTTCCATTGTATTGTGACTGAGATTTGAGTTAGTCGTGACTTGAAAGAAATATCCGTGTCATTTCCAAGCCCAGGGAGGTGTTGTGGAGATGAACAGTGAATTTGCACTGTGTCTCCTATTGTGAGAACCTCTCCCTTCAGTGACAGTCCCTTAGTGCTCCTCTTTGAAATAATCAGTTCCCTGTATGTTCCAGAAAGTGAAGAGCCACCTCCAGTTTACAATTGCCTGTAAGATATACAATCCCCTATTACATGTATTTAGACTTCATGACAATTAGAACCTTTCTGAGTTTTCCTGTACTTGACTGATTTTTTTTTGTAATCCATAAAGTTAAAAAAAGTTCAGTGCTGATTTTAAACATTGTATTACCCTCGCTAATACATGAATACATGCTTATTGTAAAAACTCCAAATCGTGCAAGATATATTGACTACATACTTTGCTACCTTTCCCATCGAATGTCACAAAAAGAGATAGCCAATGTTAACAGTTGTGTGGTTCTTCTGAGACATTTCTGTACACACACACACACACACACACACACACACACACACACACACTAGTGAAGATCCGAATAAATGGAATTGGAAGTTACCTGATATTTATTCACTTGGCAATGTAAATGAGAGGTCCTTCCAAGTCAATACGCATAACCTGTTGCTTCATCGTCTATTGGTTGTGAAATATTTTAGAATATTTAGAATATTGGCTGTATTCTAGTTTATGTAATTCTTGCTTGATAGACTGATTCAGAGTGTTTCCATGGACACGCTTCCACCCATGGACATGCAGGAGCCTTGTGGTTTGGACTTTCTGTTTTTCATGTCTCTGTCATGATTTTGTTTTCAAATACTGAAATCAATCCCCAACGCCATTTCTTCCCCAACACCCAACCTAATGAAATTCTATTGTAATTTCTGTCACTCCGGTGATATTAGGACTACTAAGAATGTCATTCTTTCTTTTTTCTTAATTAAAGTGAGGCATGCTTATAAAATTGCTCATATTACATGGGAATTGAATTCTATTCCATTTATAAGATGGACGTGACCACTGTGTGTGCAGACTGCCAACTTTGGTTGGTTCATGCTGGATAACATCATAATGAAGAGAATATATGTGTAGATTGCTGGGGCTGTCTCCTGTATTTTATATTATCTGTCCAATGTAAAACATCATTGCGGAATAGTCTGAAATAGTAGGCTTAAAACTATCTTTTGGTTTTTTAGACATCTAATCCTAAAGATGGAAAACACATCATTTAGGATACTTGTATAAGAGTCTTCTAATTAGTCCTCAGGTTTGCTTTGTTAATGCTGATCTTATCCTTTCTTTAGCTGATGAGAACACCGCAGAGCCTCTTACTGAACCTCTAGCATTAAGAATAATTAATCATAAGTTAACTCTGTGCCTTACTATATGACATATCTTAATTTCCTGTCCATAAGGACTGAGCAAAAACACTTCCTTTATTGTGGACTAAGACAATAAGTCTCCTTAGGAATAGATGTATTTTAGAGCAAAATATGTAGTGATCTCTTTTAGTTGCAATAGCAGTGACAACTCGAAGAGGTTCCCTTTTCTGCTAGGCTGGCCAAGCAGACAATACAGGTGTCCCACTTCAGAGACTACCTGCTGCAGTCGGGTCCATGACCTCCATATTCAACCTCATTCCACTGAGCAGAAATGGTCATCATCCCCGTGTCTGCTTGCTTCACAGCAGTGCTTTGATTGTCTTCAAACTGAAAATGCAAATTAGGTTAAAAAGTTTCCCAGATATTTAAACTTTAGTCTTCCCTCTAGCTATTGTTCCAGTTTACTCCTTTATATCCCACAGTTACGGAATGAATTAATTTGACCACTGCCTCTGTTTTCATGCCACCTACTCTTCTTAAATACATGCATTAAGTTTTCCTCCCTGTATGCTAGAGGAACTGCTGAACACCCGTTTGTTTTTTTAAACATCCTCTTCTGTACTTTTAGAAATAATATATAATCATTGTAGATAACCTGAATTATAAACACATGCAAAAATTATTTATAATCTCACAGAGTTAGATATTACGGGACTTTTTTGTTTGTTTTACTGTAGCAAGACCATTTTCCTTTGCCATCAAAATTTCTTGGAAAATGTTTTTCAAATGCTGCATTAATTTTGTTATTTACTAGTTGTTCCTTAGTTTATAATTGTTTGCTATTACAGGCAAACTTCAATAATCATTTGATCATACATGTCTGGCCATATCTGTACTACCTTTAATCAGATATGTTCAAAAAAGTAAAAACTTGCCAAATTGCTAAAGACAAAGGTTTAAATAGTTTGGATTCCAATAGCATTCATCCAGTGCTCATTTCATCATGCTCTTTAAAGTATTATCTAGCTTTTAACTTTTGCCAATCTAATAAATTAAAATTATTGTAGTTCATCTTATTTGGGTTGATAGTGGAGTAAGCATGTTTATTATTATTATTTTTTTGTCTGTGAGTGGGTATTTACGTAACATTGCAGCAGACATCTTCACTGATTTGTTGTTAAAGCTGAGGTTATGTTTGTGATGTTTCTGATAAACAAAATGTATAGAAATTCTTCCACAGTAAAATCTCTTCGCCTCTTTTCCTTTCCTGTTCTCTTCACTCTTTTCCTCTTCCTTCTGCCACTTAACTGTGAGCTAGCTATAAGGCAAGTTTATTCATCTTTATAAGCCTCAAAGGAAGGTAATATGCATGTAATAGATTAAATTGTAAGGAGTAAATAAGGTAATATTTGAGAATATAGTGTCTTACACACTTTATAATTCTGATTAACAGTTTGTAGTTTTGCTTCATATAGATTTGGCATATTTATTGTTAAATTAGTTGCTTGTTTTACACTATGTTTTAGATATTTTTAGAAATTATAATTGCTATTAGTATAGAAAAGTTATTAATTTAATATTTTTATGATATGTTCAGACATAATGAACTCATTAAATCTAACCAATTTTAAATTTTAAAGTTGGTCTTTATAGGTAAATAATTCTGTTGTCTGCCAACAAAGACAATTTGTTTATTTTCCTATTATTGTTTGTTTTATAAATGCTTTGAGTCTAATTGTGTTGGGTCTACTTCCAACCAGTGTAAAATCATCATTGTTACTATGAGCATCTTTGTTTTGGTACTTTTTACTTATGAGGATGTCTCTAGAGTTCCATTACTAAGTATGATATGACTGTTGAATTGACACTGTTGTTATTGTTTCTCTTAATCATAGTAAGGATTCCTAGCTTTTAAAGTAATTTAATTAAAAAAAAGTTGATGAATTTCAGGCTTTTACATATATATTTAAATTATATTTTTCTCAAAGTTTTCCTACTAATTATACTTACTTACCGTTTTGAATGGATTCTACTTAGTTATCAAAGATCTTTCCTTTCGTGCACTATTAATTTCATCCTAGTATTTTATTTAAGATTTTTACATAAATTATTTTGCTTTATGATTTTTATTTTTAACCCTCTTTGTCATATTTTGCTAACCATGTTACCCTAATTTTATAAAGAAAATTTGGTTTCTTTATATCTTTTTCAAGTTCTGTAACATTTTGTATATATCATGAAACAACTTTGTTGTAAAAATATAAAAGTCAACCCCTCCCCAGTGTATGTGAATCTGGTTCTTATTTGTGTATAGTTTTTAAGAATATTTTTCTATTTTTTTTTGTTTATTAGACACTTAAATATTTCTCCCACATCTTGAATACTGTTGCTAATTTTTTAATTATTAATTTCAATGAAATCTTATTAAATTTTATAAATATAATATTTTAAAAATTAAAAGAAATAAGTAATGTAGGTATCTATTGGGCTTTTAATATAAATTTTTATTTCTTCATTGATTTTGTTAAGTCAAAAAGACACATCTATCGTTTTTATCTATCAGTGATCAATTCTAAGGTCTTTCTGTTTCTAATCAACTATTTCTTCTTTTATCTTTTTGAAATTTTTTTATTCTTGAGGGTCACCAATGATTACCTAATTTCCAAGACTGGTAAATTTTTGAACCCTTAAGAGCTTTCCTTTTATTAATTGAATGTGTCTTCTCAATTTCCTTGGTGAAACACTCTTCTGAAATACTCTCCTACATGTATTTGTGTATTTTCACTATTCTCTTCATCTTACTTTAAAGTTCTGCTTTCCCCTTCCATCCCCAAACATGGGCCTTTTCCAAAAGCAACTCATTGTCCTTACTTGCTTTGTAGAACTCACCCAACCTCCATCACCGTAAAAAGTCAATAAGCCTACATTCTCTTACTGACATTCTTAGTACCTCTGCTAACATTTCCATTAAGACATTTCACACTCATCTTAAACTCAAAGTGAAGTCATACATTTCTCGTAAGTACTTCCATGTTGTGATTTGCTGATCACTGATAGAGTGCATCATTTGTATTACTTCTACATCTTTTTATTTTTAAAACTTGGAGTTATCCAAATCATCATCCCCTTCCCTCAGCTGCAGAAATGAATCCACTCCTGTGTGGAGTGGTCTTATGGTAGGATCTTCCACTGGTGCTCTCTCCCCTTTATCTGACAGTACCTGAGCTAGGAAGTAAATCTGGTGATTTAAAAAAGCGTCCAATGAGGAAATGTTTCATTCTCCCGTAAATATACCACTGGTTCTCTGGAGGTCTCCACTTTTTCTTCTTTTGGAAGAAAACCTGTCTTTAAATACTCTTTCTTCGGGAAGACTTTCAGTGGTAAAAAGCAGCTCTTGTTTCTCTGGGAGACAGTTGAGATTTTAATTCAGTATATTTGTTCTAAAAAGTGAAATCATTGCACTATTAGGTAGCCCCTGGTACAAGTTCTCAAGAAAACTTCATATGCTGCCTCATCAAAAGAGAGTTCAAAACTTGGGAGGTAATGTTAGTAAGAATTATTTTAGTAGTTGAATAGGGAGACACATAATGTGTTTTTTCTGAAATCTTTATTTATTTTAATGAATTGAATTATTTTTATATGGGGGAAGAATACCCTGCTTTGTGAGTTTCCTTTAGTATTGTAGAACAAAGAATATGGGCCTTGAACACAGACATACCTAATTTTGAATCTCAGCTCTTTAATTTGTAGTATAAATGCATTATCGTTTACTTCTTCCTCTCTACTTTGGTGAGGGAGTGAGAATTATTATTTCCCAGAAATATAAATGAGGTAACATCCCATCTTTTTACCAAAGGA
Source organism: Rhinolophus ferrumequinum (assembly GCF_004115265.2). Lineage (NCBI taxonomy): Eukaryota > Metazoa > Chordata > Mammalia > Chiroptera > Rhinolophidae > Rhinolophus > Rhinolophus ferrumequinum. The sequence continues at coordinate 31,146,331 of NC_046286.1, forward strand.
TAGTGACACGGTAAATGCTAAAGAAATGATGGTATCCTCACTTAAATGTAAATATACAAATATAATACACACACACACACACACACACACACGCATTTATGTGGACTCTGAGTTTGGTTTCATATGATCACTTCATGGTAACTTTGTAAATGTATTTGTTGATATTGCTCACTGGTTGGTCTCAGGGTGGGACTTAAATGGCTCTAATCATACATTTCCAGACAATCTGCTGCTTAAAGCCTAGAAATTTCCTTTTATAAATCAATGTGAGATTTGGAGGGAACAACTTGAGGTCAGGACAGAAAACCATGAACCTGCTTTAAATGCCTAAGTCACTAAGTTCAGTGAGACGCTCTGGATACCAGCAATAGATGCTCTCCATCTTTAGAGGAGGCTGCGAGAGAAGGAAATTTAGCAATTAAAATGAAAATGTTCATTCAGTAGAGTTATCAAAACTGATTCAGCAGTTTCAAAAGTGATGTGAGAATTGATGGAGCGTTTCTACTTAATCTGGGCATTTAACTTCCCTAATTTCAGTAGTGTTTGCAAAAAAAATTGTAAAAAAAAAAAGAAAGGGTTTATGGCTAGTAATTATTTTTTAGCTGGTGATGTCTTTTCATTTGCAAATGTGTTTCTGGGAAAGTTTGAATGTTGGCTTTTTGGAAAATGACTTTATTTGCTACACAAAGGTCATTCTGAAATGTCAAACAACATTTGATAGTTGTTAGTGTTTCATTTTTTAATGTCTGGAAGGCTGTTTTTTTCAGACTTGTTTTTGAGGTCAATCTAGTGTTTTGAGGCAGTGGGAAATTCTGGTTGTCTGAAACCACAGGGTTTGAGAAAAAAGCACAGAGCACTGTTACATAGAAAAATTAAGTTCTTGTGTGATTCAGTTGTGACCTTTATGAGTGATTAACAGATTGCTTGTCTGGTAAAGGAGTTCAGTTCTTTCTCAGGCATTTACACAGAAGAATTGAGTACTGTTGTGAGAATTTTGTTTTTCTATTAATGTTGGAATCAGGAAAACTTTAAGGTTTGTAGAATACACCAAAGTGAATGCCTTTTCAGTCTCAGTAACTTAAAGATTGAATGTATAAGTTTATGTGATTTTTAAATGGGCTTCTTCCAGAATGAATCTAATGTGGCCTAGTACTCACACTTTTAAATGCTTCATTGAAAATATAAATGCATCTTTGTATTTATGCTCAGTAAAGGAAATTTTAGTAGAGGCAAAATTAACAAGGCATCTGTTGCCAAGGGTGAAAACATTAGGGAAGAAGCAGTGTGATACATTACTCACCATTAAACTATTTTCATTATAACAAACCTCATGTTAATGACACTGTAAGACTACACTCTTTTGTAGGGTAATTTAATATCAATTCACATTGTGAAGCTCTTAATTTAGCATATTTTCCTTCCCATGGAGTAGCAAGGAAAACCTACAAAGCAGTTGGAAGGGACCTGCAGCTGAGATTATAAAACCTCTGAGCAAACATTAGCCTGGTTCTATATTCCACTATGATTAATATCATAAAACCACATATTCCAATTTAGGAAAAGTAAACCTTGCAGAGTGAAGGAATATAAAATTGATTTTAAAGTTGAAAAAGATTCTAGTGGTCCGATTAACTGCATGACCTGATACTTGAGAGCATGTCTTGATCATCAATTAGATGTGATTTTTTGAGTCCCAGAACCAACATCTTAACTGTTGGTTCTTAACAATAGACAAGTAACATAACCTCTTGTAACCTCATTATCAACACACCAAAAATGGGACTAGTAATGGAACCTACCTCATAAGTAAGATAGTACTTATATATAGTGCCTAACACATGGGAAAGAATTCTAGCACATGAAAGAAGGAGCTGATGTGGATGGACCCCGGACCCGCTATAAATGCAAAGAAGTGCTAGATAAAATGTAAAGACAGCAAAAGTGAGACAAGCTGAAAAGGAGGGGAAATATATAGGTGTCCATAAAATACAATAGCAACAATGTAAAGACAAAAGACAAAATATCAAAAATAAGCTGAAGACTTAACTGTTTTGCATAGTTATGAGCTCTATACAGCTAAGAATTAGGGTTTCAGTGGTGCTGCTTCATGGAGAGGAAAGTGTCCTTGGCCTGTGGAGTTTGGGGAATGAAAACCAATTCAGCTACATAAAACTTGGGGTATCATAGAACTTCCCTTTCTGTCAAAGGGGGGTCTAGAGAAATTTCACTCGATGGCCTTGGGAAATAGTGAGAAGAAAACTTACCTTCTTTCAGGAGCTTTGGTGGGGGGAAAATGACACCCCCCTCACAAAAAATACTATCATATATGATGATGGTATATGGTGTGAATTTATACTTTTGTGACATAGCAACTTAAAGCCAAGAGATTTGTTGCTGTGAAAGGATATTTTAATACTGAGGATTATAGGAGTTTCACGAGGTGGGAAATACTATGCAAGATGAACTGTCCATAGAAATAAGATAAGATAAAATAATACAAAATAAGCTGTGGGAGAAAACAAAGATCATGGAGGGGAATCAGCAGACAAAACACAAGGAAGACACTAAGAACTAGAAAAACAAAAACAAAATCCTAAAATCATGAAACATATATGTTTAAAGGGATTTTTTAAAAAGGAGTAGAAATAACAAACAAAATAAATTTAGAGCAACATGGAAGAAAAAAATAGATTTGGAAAAAATAGAACTACCAACAATAAAACATATAGTCACTGAAATTGAAATTTGATAGATGGGTTAAGCACTAATTTGGACATTGTTGAAATACGTGAATTGGAAGATAGATCTAAGGAAATCACCCACCTACAGTAAGATTAAGATCATGATATCATTCAACAATAGTAATAATTTCTCCACGTCCTCTCTCTCTTTTTCCTCTTTCTCTCTTCCAAAGTACTTTTCAATCCCTTCCAAGGCACAAGACACAGTGATGGACAAGATAGACAAGACCCCTCATCCAGCTCACAGTTTAGTGGGTTGATGGCTACAGTTATTAAATAAACAAAACCAATGAAACAGATATTGATAAGTTCTGTAGAGAGAATTAAAATCAGCTCTGGAGAATGAATTTCTGGAGAATTAAAATCAGCTCTGTATAGGTACTCTGTATTTCATAAGAGGAAGAACCTCTTAAAAGGTGAAATTTTAGCTTAGATAAAAATGACAAGAATAAATCAGCCATGCAAAATCAAAAGGGTTTCCCAATTAAAGAAATTAATTAGTGCAAAGGAAAAATGAGCTGTGTATGTTTACGGAACTGAAAGACCAGTGTGGCTAGAACACGGTGAGTAAAGGGGAGAAGGATATGAAATGATCTTGAAGATAGAGGCTGAGCAGATTATACAGGGCTCTTAATAAAGCCAGGATAAAGAGTCTGAATCTTATTCTGAGAGTTGGGGAGACATAAAATGACTTAAAGAAGGGTGTTTACATTATGTGTTTTACCACTTAAAGGATTTGTCTGTCTGCTATGTGAAGAATGGATTATAAGCAAAAGAAATTGTGGCAGGGGTGGGGACATGTACAATTAGGAGGCTATTGCAGTGGCCCAAGTGCTAGAAGCTCGTGGAGTTTGGACTAGAATGGTAGTGGTAGAGGTGGAGAGACATTGACAGATGTGGAACGTTCTTTGGATGGGGATATAGTAGGAGTTGAAAATTGACACAACATGGGGTTTGGGAAAGAGAAGAAACACAGATTCTGGGAATCAGAGATATCGAAGTAAGAATTATTTCTACAGTATTCATTACTCACACAGCCACTGCTTAAGCACTTCCAGTGATCAAAAGCTTAGTACTTCATGTGGCCACCCATTCCTTTTTATGTACCTCAAATTGTTAGAAACTTTTTCCTATGGATTTAACCCCCTAATTCATTCTTAATAAATAAGCTAATTAGTGTATTTATAATCCTTCTGCTACATGATAGGTTACCAGATAGCCAAAGAAAATTACCATTTCTTCCTGAGCTTGTTTTTTTTCCCCCCCAGCTAAATATTCTCAATTTTTGATTCTTATAACAATCTATTTGTATAGCACTTACAATTCTATAGTGTAGTTTGGTTATTTAAATTTGCTCAAGCTATCCTACTAGATTTTATCTCTAAAGTGTGTTACCCATTGAGCACTCAAAATTTTATTTCCAAAATAAGCCTGACACTAAACTATATTTTTTGAGACAGTGCTCATTCCACTTCTTGCCGTTTACCATTCTGAGCACTCCTTTTTCCATGTATTTTACTTTATCAGTATTTCTCTTTAAAAAAATGACAACCACAACTAAATCCTCTAAGTCCAAAATTCTGAATTCCATATTTTATAAAATGGAACTAATGGGGCGTCCAGTTATCTCAGTTGGTTGGACAACGATGCTCATAAAACCAGGGATGTCAGTTCGATTCCTGCATGGGCCAGTGTGAGCTGCGCCCTCCACAACTAGATTGAAACAACTACTTGGCTTGAAGCTGATGGGGCCTGGAAAAACACACTTAAAATATACAATGTTGACTCATCAAACTTTAGACATAAAAAAAAAATTCCATTTTAAAATAACTATTTAAGCCAGATGTACCTCAGCGGAGAACATATACTCTGAGTCAAACTTGTGGCAAAGAAACAATATTTGGAATATGTAGATTTGAAAAGAGGTTATAATTAATTGGAAAGTACCAGGTAAAACATAAAAAAAATAAAAATAAATTGCAAAAGAAGATATTCTTCCTTCAGAGAAGCAAAATCTCCATTGCTTCTCTCACTTACATCTTGGTGGAAAAGTTCACTATAATTGGGTAATCAGTACTGGTGTCCCCTGTAAGGTTGGGGTGAGGGAGAAAGAAAGCCCCAAACCGAAATAGGGAAGGATTTAGCATGTAGGAGATGCCATTCATAACCCCTTTGCCAATCCTTGGCCACTTGGCCGCCAGCCCCATAGAAACTCAGTCCTACGATGATGAGTAAACAACTTAGAATTTCTTGCTAGATAATGTTTGGGTTCACATATACTATAGAAAGTATAAAATCAGCTGAAGACCGTGTTTAATGGATATTACCATTATGAGCTACCTGCGTACCAAAATACGTATGTCAATTCGTCATCCTAGAGTTATCATCAACGTGTTCCTGAGTTCTCCAGTCTTCTGAGGACTACCTTTACTTTAGTATAATGTTAAACACTTTCCTTGAGCTCCCACATAATTTAGAACTAGAATTTAATATCTCGCTAATATTCCTAAGGATTCTTTGAGGTAGGGGGTCACAGATACTGTTTGCATATATTTTCTCCATTCTTCATATATTTTAGCTATCTTATGAGTCATTGCGTTGTATTTTGCTTCTGAGGTTATTATCTGTATTGCCAATCTCAACATAAAATCAATGCTCCTTTTCTTTAGTCACTTTCTTTTAAATATCTCTAACACTGAATAAGTCGGCTTTTAATGAAAATTGGCTCTAGTGGAGCGGGATTATATTTCACCCCAGCATAGTACATACATTTATACTTAAGGATCACTGTTATTCAAATTGCTTCTGGTATTTCTTCCACAAGGAATTTCTTAGTTTTCTTATCTGCTCTCATCCTCTGACCATTTTTATGGATGCCTCTCTCTTTTTATTCCTCTCCCAAGATCTTTTACCCTCACCTCCTTTCTCTGTTGTCCTCAGTAAGCCTCACCTATTCTCCCTGAAAGCCTCAGTAAATTTCAAATTATTAACCTGTGATTCAGCTTTCCAGATCAAGCCCCAAGGCCTATCTTTCCATAACCAAACTAGCCCCATCAAGATATTTTGATAAACTGAAGACAGTTTTCTGCATTATTTCCGGTCTGCTTTTATTTTTATTTTGCTAAGTATTTATTCATGAACTATTTATCTGGAGCACTGTATGTTTATTAAAAATAAATTTGAAATGCATAACTAGGAGCATTTCTCATAAGGAAAATGATTCATTTATTTTCACACATGCTGAGTTTGCCAGCAAAATATCTAGTGGGCACTGTAGTATAGGTGGTCTGAAGAAGGGAGATCAGCCTACGGGAGTGAGAGAGTGATTGTTGTTTCCCTAAAAGCAACACCTAAGTCCGTGGGAATGGGCAGATTTTCTGAGGGAGAGAATGTTGAGGTAGAACCTGAGGGAAAGTCACATTTAGAGGATGAAGAACCACAAAGGCAAGGAGGAGACAGAAAAGCAGTCAAGAGGAGGAAGACAAGCAAATAGGCAGGTATGAAAGCCAAGGGAGGTGAGCATTTTGGAAAAGCTGTGGGATGCAGAACGGTGGGATGGTGTCAAATGCTGAAGGAATCAAGCTGAATGTGATAGTTTCTAAGAGGTGAATGACTTTTAGGAGAGCAGTTTCATTCAAGGAACGAGGCCTGAAGTCAGATTGCCTAACATTGTTGGGTGAGTGGCAAGAGAAAAATTAGAGGATACTCTTTTGAAAGGTTTCTACAAGTAGGAAAGAGAATTGGAATTGTTCAAAGAATGATATGGAAAGTAATAGGTTTAGCACTTACCCTTTAATAATCAGAAATCAGGAGTTCAGTTTTCCCAGGGAAAGTTCTTAGTGAATATGTAGGGGACTGAGAAGAAAGCAGAGTACAGCTTGCAGTAACTCAGAACCCCCACAACAGACACAGAAGAAAATCAAGACAAGGGGAAGTTGGATCAGGGAAAAAACACATTCAGTGTACTCAGCTGAGGTGCTGGTCTTTGTATTGAAAGGGAACATAGAGTACCAAGTAAGCAGAATAAAAAAGACATATGTCTAGACACCTTCTGGTAAAATTTCAGAACTCCAAGGATAAAAACAAAAATCCTAAAAAAAAAACAGTTTCTAGAAAGAAAAGCAGATTATCTTATAAGAAGACATCTCAAAGGCAATACTGGATCCCAGGATTGAGTGTAATAGTTACCTTCAAAATTCAGTAAGAAAAAAACTTCTTGATCTTACGTTTCTGGGCCTGACCAAGCTAATATTCAATTGTGAGGGCAAAATAAATCAATTTTAGACCCCTTTCTTTATTAAAACCATATACTTGAGCAAATTTAAAAACAATTCCAAGAAAGAAGATCAACAAATAAATCAATAAAACTAATAGTTAAGTCTAAAATATTGAAGCACAATCAATAAATATAGCAGTTTGGAAGTAAATCACATATGAGTACCAAAACAGAAGACAAGTTCTTGTCTTGGTTTGGGAATGAGTACAGATACTGATTCACTAGGGAGATTGATACATTAAAAATAAGCTTAAGTACATGTAATAAAATTAGCATATACCATTTGAATAGTTGAAATGGGACATCTAAAAAAATGTAAAAGTGAAAATTCCTATCAATCAAAAAAAAAAAGCAAAAAATATGAAAGGGGAAAAATGAAGAAACAGCAAGAAAACATGATGAAGAGAGAGCCTAATATAAGATGGAAGAAATAAGTGCAATATTTTAAGAAATATGATAAATATCATTGGATTTAATTTCCTATTAAAAAGGAAGAGAATCAGGTGGGATTTTTGAAATCCAAGTTTATGTGATATATGCTTAAAATAAAATGACGCTGAGGGACTGAAAATAAAATATAAAAAAATGTAGCAGACAAATGTGTGAACAAATCAGGTATAGTAGTATTAATATCAGATGAAAGAGGAATATTGAAATATTGTGTATTGAAATATTAAAAAGCGGTAATCAGAATAAAAAGGGATGTTGTATGTTTATAAAAGTCAATCAGAACAAAAAAATGTAACATTTTCTCTCTCTACACTAGTTGTTATGAAGTATATTAGGATACTTTTGGGAGAGAATGTGACAATATCAGAATTTAAATTGTGCTTTCTCATAGCAAAATCACGTCTAGGAATCTCTCCTTTGGTAGCAAACCTTTGAAGACAGATAGAGTGTGTCAAAAAAATGTATACATATTTTATAAGAAAGGAAAACTATACTAAAATTGTAATATTCAATATATACCAATAACAAACGATGAATACAAGTCACGTTTGACTTCTGCAATTATAAGAGGTGCTCAAAGTGGTTACCATCAACATCCAGACATTTCTGATTACGACACTTGAGCATCGGTGACCAAAGATTCCACTTGTATACATTTTTTTGACACCCCCGGTATATATCTTTTTTCTTGAGGCGTTTCAAAAATAAAAATATTTTGAAAGCTATAATGTAAGAGAATGGAATGAGAAATAAATATTATCTTCTAAGATATATAGAGACTAGACCAGTCTATAACAAAATCAGTTAAAATTTAAAAGAAAGAAAAGTCTAAAGATGATACAAGAGAAATCAATGAGACCACAATATTTTTAGGACTATGGTTATATGGCTTTTGTGTCAACAGTTTTAATTTAAATGATTCTCTTAACCAATTTCTGTTGAATGATATGGATGAAATACATACTTAAATTAGTTTTATCTGAAGCCATCTATGAATAAACGGAAGAAATTAAAAGTTATTAATCTGACTAATGTATATATGATTGCTTATTATTAACCTTTATAAATAGCTGGCTAGTAAATTTAATATTTATGTAAGTTTTTAAAAGCCTTATATAGCAGACTAGGTATAACTAAAATTTTCTCTCACAAAAACAAGTTTCTGCCTGTTCTCTTCACTACTATACCTGCAGTGCCTAGAATCCCATCTGGAATGTAATAAAGTGTTCATTTAATGTTCGTTGGATGAATGAAATTTATTCATGTCCAAATGTTTTGGAAAGCATACTGTCTTCTAAACATACTCCTCTCCAATGTGGATGCTGCTTATAGCATAGATGCATACCTTTAAATAAGTATTAGGTAATCTGAGACCTCACATGCAAAGTAAAACTTGGTTTAGTGCTTAGATATGGATTAAAACCCACTGAGTTAGGAAAATGTTTAGAACAACCAACAGAACTCTGGTTTACTTAGACTCTAGGATGTATGTGTCTGTGTACAGACACATTAATCAAGCTTGGTTAGGTCCTCTACGCCTCTTGGTCTGTTGAGAGATAGACAATGGGTCCACTTCTGACCTGAGAAAATAATGTAACTTTACAGCTTAAAAAGACTTTAGATCATGTTTCCAGAATCCCCTTTGCAGGAAATGGAGAACAGGTCAAGATATATTAAGGAGTGGTGCTCTGAAATATGAGCTGCATCTGCTGGTTGCTCATTTATTTGTCCACATTCAGCTTTAGCATGAATCACTTAAAATAGTCTTGGCTTTAGGTCTACGAAGCACTGCTTTGAAAAGGCTAATTATTTTTGGTTCTCTCTATAGAATGTCACTTGAGCTTCAATGCTAGTAATGATAACTTATGGAAATAAGTTTGAATATATACTAATTGGTGATAAGGATAATTTATATCTTAGAAAAATTATGAAAATATATCAAATGTGTATTCATTTGTCCCCGAAAAATAAGCTAAAATTTTAAGGGAATGGTTAAAATGTTATTATTTTTATTTTTAGAAATTATTATAAACATTATATGTATGTCTTAATAGATCATTTTCTTTAAGAAGTCAGTTTTGCTCTTCTCTTCCATAAATATATATATATACAACTATACTGCTGTAAGCTAAAAGTTCTGGAATAAACTGTAAAAATATAACAGTAGATAAATGGTAAAACATGACTAGAACTATTTACTTGGTATTTATAGATCCTTTAAAAAATTTTTCTTTTTGAACATATTGGATAAATTAAAAGTATAAAAGACAGAATAAATCCGCCTCTCTTATCTCCAAATATAAAGAGTAAATCTTGAAGGCCATGTGACTCAATTGAATATAATTTAAGACCAATAAAGATGTGTCAGAAATATACAGATATCAATGTCTGACGAAAAAAGCGGGACTTCATGGATTACCCATTGTTTATATGTTGAACTATTTTGATCAAGCAACCATTTATCTAATCCTTTAACCTTCAGTTGGGATATAGAATGTACCAATTATTTTTATGGACTATCTTATTAAATTATTTTGTAGTAAATATCCATGCAGTGATATTGCTTTAAGTTAAATTATTCTATCCTCTCTTGTTATAATAAATGAAAATGAACTTTGACAAGTTGAAAAGTGCCATATGCACATGAGCCTTAATTTAAAAATCATAGAGGAATCATTTTTCTTAAAAATTCTAAATGAATATAGGGAATGGGTGCCAAAAAAAATGTATACAAGTGGACACTTTGGTCACCTGTTCAAGCAGTCGTTCGCCATAATCAGAAGTGTCTGGACGCTGATGGTAACCACTTTGAGCACCTCTTGTAATTGCAGAAGTCAAATGTGACTTGTATTCTTCTTTTGTTATCGGTATATATTGGTATAATTTTACTACAGTTTTCCTTTATTAAAATGAGTATACATTTTGTTGGCACTCTCTGTACATAATATAACATATAATACCGTATATATACAAAGGTAACATCAATCAAAAATACCAAATAAAGAAGTGTCACTTTTTTAAGCATAGACTTCCTTATAAAACTCTTTTCCTATAAACTTTTGGGACACTAAATTTCTCTAGTCCCCAAGAGTTTGGACCCCGTGGTCCAAAGATGTAGTCAATCTGCAGTAAGGTGGAATTGGCCAGAGTTCTTTGTGTGGTCTGATTCTTTATCTAACAGGGGTACTCATATCCCACTGCTTACCCAAGCGTATGTGGACAATTGCAATAGCCTCCTAGAAGTGTATGTACGCTGCCTCTACTTTTGTTTCCCTACAGTCTACTATCCGTTCTTCAATTAATCTATATACATTTCAAATCAAACCATGATACCCCCCACTCATTCCTCCTAAAAATCCTTCAAAGGTTTCACAGCTAATCAAAGGTACATTCTAGGGTTCTTAGTAAGGCAGGAGAGGCTTTCTGTGCACCTGATCCCCACAGTCCCAATCTCTTCAGGAACATCTCTTGCTCCACCTCTTCATACTTTATATTCCATTAATTAGCAACTTGTGCATCACCAACCCTGAACATCTGCTGCTTCAAATTTCCATATCCTCCAAACACACATTTCTTAAGTTCTGAGATCACTATTGCAGCCTATCATTTTTCCTTCATAAAAACTTGGCTTTCCATCACTAGGTGACTCATTTTTTTGTCCTTCCAGGGAAGTCTGAAAGTCTGTTGTCATTTCCAGAGTAGTGTTTCCCTTCATTTGGAAATCCCTGCAAAGTCTATTCTGTACACAGAGATCACTCTGCATGTCAGAAATCTTGGCAGGAAAGCAATCAAGCCCTGTTCCTGTTAGGAAAGTACAGGAATACTTCATCCAGGAACAATTCAGTTTACTTTCTTATATTTCAGATTTCGTAAGATCTTATTTGGCCACTTGAGCAATAATATTATTCAAATCTTATAGGGTAAAAGTTTTAGTCTTCTGCAAACTTGTTAGAGCTCACAATAAACCATCTTATTTTACCACTCATGTGCTTATGTGCTAAATTAAATTCTGATACAGGTCAACAAGAAAAGACATTCAATTACTAGGTTACCATGGGAAGTAGAATTGCATTTATTATTTGTTTCTACATTTACTTTCTTCATCACCAACAAATAATATATTTTCAAATAAACCATTACTGATAGTTTATAAAAACTCAATAATTCTCTCAAAAGATATGTCATAAATACAAGTGGATAATATATAAGAAATATTAACAAATAATTCCTACATGATCACACGCATTGATGATTTCTTACATAGAACAATACATCCAATTTACTAAAATTTCTCTGAAGACAGAAAATAAGCATAAAAATGATGATTTAATCATTGATACCCCAAATTTCCTGGAATCATTCCAAATAATTTGTTTTATTATATAATTTTCTAATACATGTTTAAGGAGATCTTTCAAAAAAAACTATCATTACATGTAAATATTTCAAAATTCCTATTTGGAATAAAGATAAATTAAAATATAGCATCATTGTCTAAGAGTATATACACTAAATATATTTAATAATCACTTCTACAAAATATTTTGTATTCCATAATTTAACAACTTAATTGAAAATTCCTGAACATTTTAAATTTTTCTATAACTATACTAACATTATGTCCTTTGACTATTCTGTGATTTGTTCATTTTTTTAAGTGGCATACAATTACCTATCTACTTGACATAGTTATGGCCAACTATCAAATAAAATAATTCCTGTGGGATTGTTTTGAAAGGTAAGATTCTGTTTTGTTATTGTAAGAAATAGCATCTTGGTCCCTATAACCAAGTATATTTCATGTGTACTTTGGAGAGCTTAGTTTCAAGCCTAGGAATAGGGGCATGATTAAAATAATATTATAAATATTTTTTACCATAAGATGTACCAATCTATTCAATATTAAGAAAATATTAAGATTTCAGTATTAAGAAAAGTAAATAAGTCTGCATGTAATTTTGAAAGAATTTTTTTTTTAAAAGTTTATTGGGATGACAATTGTTAGTAAAGCTACATAGATTTCAGGTGTAATTCTGTATTGCGTCATCTATAAATCACATTGTGTGCTTACCTCCCAGAGTCAGTTCTCCTTCCATCACCATATATTTGATTCCCTTTACTCTCATCTACCACCCCCCCACCCCCTTACTCTCTGATAACCACTATTGTCTGTGTCTGTGAGTTTTTTTTGTTTCTTATTTGTTTGCCTTGTGTTCTTTTGTTGTTTTTGGTTTATATGCCACATATCAGTGAAATCATATGGTTCTCTGCTTTTTCTGTCTGACTTATTTCGCTTAGCATTATAATCTCAAGATCCATCCATGTTGTCACAAATGGTCCTATTTCATTTTGGTTACCACCGAATAGTATTCCATTGTGTACATATACCACAACTTATTTATCCATTCATCTATCGAAGGACATTTTAGTTATTTCCATGTCTTGGCCACCGTCAATAACGCTGCAGTGAGCACCGGAGCACACTTGTCTTTATGGATAAATGTTTTCAGATTTTTGGGGTAGATACCCAGGAGAGAGATTGCTGGGTCATATGGTAATTCTATTCATAATTTTTGAGGAATCTCCACATTGCTTTCCATTTCGGCTGCACCAATCTGCATTCCCACCAACAGTGTATGAGGGTTCCTTTTTCTCCACAGCCTCTCTAACACTTGTTAGTATTTGTCTTGCTGATGATAGCCATTCTGACTGGGGTGAGGTGATATCTCATTGTGGTTTTTATTTGCATTTCTCTGATGATTAGTGATGTTGAGCATTTTTTCATATGTCTATTTGCCATTTGTATGTCCTCTTTGGAGAATTGTCTCTTTAGGTCCTCTGCCCATTTTTCAATTGGATTGTTTTTTGTTGTTGTTGTTGTTGAGTTGTATGAGTTCCTTGTATATTTTGGATATTAGCCCCTTATTGGAGGCACTGCTTGCAAAAATCTTCTCCCATTCAGTTGGTTGACTGTTTATTTTGTCTATGGTTTCTTTTGCTGTGCAGAAGCTTTTAAGTTTGATATAGTCCCATTCATGTATTTTAGTTTTACTTCCCTTGTCTTTGAACTCAAATTTATAAAATGCTCTTTTAACCCAAGGTCCATAAGTTTAGTACCTATGTTTTCTTCTATGCAGTTTATTGTTTCAGGTCTTATGCTTAAGTCTTTGATCCATTTTGAATTAGTTTGGTACATGGTGACAGCAGTCCAGTTTCATTCTTTTGCATGTGGCTTTCCAATTCTGCCAGCACCATTTATTGAAGAGGCTGTCTTTTCTCCATTGTAATATAATTCTAATATATCTTAATATTCTAATATATCTTAATATGTCTTTATTTTATTTTAAATATCTCTTCATATTAATTTTTAATTGTCTCAACATTTATTTAAGTATTTCCTATTATTTCTCAACTTTTTTATAAAACTCTTATTCTTGAGTTCTTTGGAAGTTGTCTTTTACCTGCTTATCTACTCCTGTTTGGTTCTTCGGGAAAATAAAATTAGTAAATTTGTAATCAACAGTAAAAAGTACTTTTTAACCAATGTCCTTCAGAATTTCAACTAATGATGTCTAATTTTAAATTCTGTGTTTCTAATAGTTCATGCCAGTTTTAAAAATGTCTTTGATATCACAGCCTCCCATCTTATCCTCTATAAGTAAGCGCTATCTTTTGATATAGCACCTGGCTATATAAGCACTCAACAAATATTTGTTGAGTGAAAGAACACAATTTTTAAGTCTGATCACATTTCAAAAAATATATTTTTTTAAATCTCAGAAAACAGAAGGATATGAATGACTGATGCTCTGGGCTGCTCTTCAGTATTTAAATATCCCCCAGCTATATTATGCACAAAGAAAAATGCATGCAAAATAGTTGTGCCAACTCTATTTCCAATATGTATAAAATAAATGAACAAATTCAATAACTTATACTCCTAACTAAATATAAAACCTAGAATGTATTAAATATAATAATCTTATTTCAGAAAATATTTGGTTGCTTCTTAACAGAATTTGTTTACATCACCATAAATCAGCCAATGAAAGAATATTTCTGCCAGCAAGTTATGCATTTAATACTGTTACTTATTATGGTATGACAAATGGAATGTCACTTCACATGTCCAGTTGCATGGTTTAAAAAAATGTATTTTCTCTTTGGAGACATATTATCAAGTCATTATTGTGAAGGGTAATATATTATTTAGGAAATTATTAATAATATAAAAATGGCTCTTAAGTATGTTTTAATATTTTGATTAAAATATATAAATTTTCATATTATAGAATATCAGACCATGTTTACTGAATTTCCTTGGGCTATGACCTTTTGAGTATCAGAGACTATTTATTTTTTATCTTTATAACTTTAATACCTCACACGTTAAGTAATTAATAAATGTTTGTTAACAAAATTAAGCTTTGTTTTAGGACATTAAACTTTGTTTTAGGTTGGTGAGAATAAAGTTCTAAGTAAGGTAATATTTCAATAATAACCTGAATATATTTATGGATGATAACCTGTTGACAGAAAAATGTTTAGCATCATACTCATATGTAAATAGCTTTCAAGACTTCACTAAGAATTTTATTCTTTTCCCCATCAAACTGTTCAAGTAAGTTAAAGGAATGGTTCTAGATATCTAGAAACTTGCATTCTGAAAAAGTATTCTTAACATGAAATTTATTTATATGATAAATAAGTGTTGAACCCTACCTATGTGTAAAGCAGGAAGTGATTTCAAAACCCCTAAGTCATACTTCCTTCTCATCAATGTTTATAATCTAGTGGGAGGAATAATACAATCTAATAGTTAAATTAAAAGTCCATTATTGATATAAAGTTAAATAGAACTTATGGAAGGCAGAAGATGATTATGATTGGTTGATTAGGAAATAGTTCATGAATGTGGTGCTATTTGGAGTTGAACTTGGAAAGGGGATTTATTGTAGGCATGGCTAGAAGAGTTGGTGTTTTAGGTGAAGAAAAATGAGAGAAAAGGTTCAGTGGCTTGACTATTTCCATGAAAAATTGTAGTGCACTTTGGCCATAGAATGAAAGTAAGACATAACCTTGAGAGTTTGTTGAGAAGCAATAATAGCCTAGTCTACGATGGTTCTGCAGAAATGCAAAGGAAGTTAGCTAACAATGCAAAGTTATTATTTACATTGCAAGATAGATTGAAGTCCTAATTGATATCAACTAATCTGATGTTCTGGTTGTCTATACATTAAAAAATAAACACTTGGAAAATAACAAATGGATATGTCTTTTAACTTTTTGATGACTTCAATTTCACATTATTTTAACTCTTGATTTCCAGACAAAAACTTCATAACTGACAATTGACTATCAAGTGTCAGTTTTCAGGTCTGTTTGTTTCTTAATGATCTACTTATATATTCCTGGATTGGGGAAGAAAAGATATAAAACTATATTCAAAGCAATACATTTTCAAAACCTTTCTTTCATGTAGTTTTAATTGTATCCTACTTCCAGAGATTACTGCTTTTTATCAAGAAGCACAGTGAAAGAATCTATGAGAAAATGTACCTGAACATGGAAGTCATGTCCAGTCATTTGAGTTTTATACATGACGGCAGTTATTTAACCACCACTTAACTAATATCATCAACATAAAGATATAGGCAATAACCCTGTACTTTCATAAGCCATGTATCATATGTACATACACAATATTATGCTGTACATTATTTCATTTGATTTCATAACTTGCTATTCATTGCTTTCACAAAAGCAGATCATCTTTTATTTGGCTATGCCATTTTTCTTGTGTAACTAATGTAGTATATTATCTTTGCCAACTCAGAATCATTTGAATATGAATCAACAATCCATGATGAACTTATGCTAGAGGTTTATCTCAACCCCCATTCACCACATAAGAGAATAATAACAAAAATAATAGCTTGTGGTATTTTGTTTTTGTTTTTGTTTTTTTGAAGGTTTGGATGATCTAATTGGCATTTATTTTCATTAGAGGTGAAAAATATAATATCATCTTCAAAGAGAACACAAATATTTTTATAATATCCCATTGAGAAATATGGATGGAACCGTAATATCTATTGTTAAATCTTACCATTAATAACAACCCTAAAACAAACTTTTTTTTTAAACACTTGGCACATAAACATTGCCAAAAATCTCACTTGGCTTGATAATGGTTTATATGAGTCACTTACAAATTCCGATTGTTTTAGGTCTGAAACAATAGGTATGGAACATTCAGAAAATACCACCATAGTGTTGTTTTCCCATTTGAGAAAAAGAAATAAGTTGTTAACATGTTTTCTATCTTAATGGAGAATTTAGTTATATCAAGGGCTTATATTAGTTCTCACTGTTTTCAAAGTACTTTTTTAAGTAAATTATATTGACAACAATAATCAAAAAATTTATTTTAAAGTTTGATTATGTAAAAAAATATGTGAACAAGTCCACAGATGATTGAAGAATTTCTTCTTAAATCTGTGACCCCATGATAAGGTATCAGTATTAATGCTCATAAAACAGATAATTGATGATAAGTAGAAGTGACTACAGTGAAGACTATTGAAATTCAATTTGTATTATAGATGTTTGAGAGATTTAAATCACATTCCAGCTAGTAACATGAAGTAGTTCACTCAAACACTAATGCCTGTTTTAAAAAATAAGTGCTTCACTTGTGTTTAAATTTCAGAAATCATAAAACGTTGAATATGACACTTTAAATTATCTCAGCAGTGTCCACCAATAGACTCAGACCATTAAATTTCAGGATCTTAGCCCATATACAAATAAACTATTTTTTCCTTAGAAAACAGATTGCAGACTATTATACTGCCACTGAGCTGAAGAATTGTCTTCTACTAGAAGAGGTAATGAAGTTAATTACTAAGTAGTTAAGAAGTTATGGGCATAAAATAATTTATTTTAATATATTTTGCCTTCCCAGTGCCCAAAGTACCTTATTGTGAGCATCAGATCCCAAACTTACTTACGTAAACATACACTTTGACTTAAATGCCGTTAAGTCATAGACACACACATACACACACAACACAACACATGTCCACAGTTTAAATGATAAATTCTAGAGGACATGAGGTAAAGCATACTGTTAATAAAGACTACTACTAAACTTCTTTTGCTATTTCAGATCCAGAAAAAAAATCATATATTATATTTCAAAATATTGGATAGTGCATGAGTCTAGATATAAACATTTTAAGTGGTAAATTTTCAAAATTATTAAATGATATGTGGTTAGATACTTCTTATTAGCATAACGAAACATGGTATAGGTAGCTCAGGCTGTATATATAAATGAATGAAATGAAAGGATGTTGGCAGCATTGGAAAATAGTGATGGATTTTACAAGATTAAAACCAACTGGCATTTTATTAAGGTTTTCATTTTCTGCCTGGATTTTATCTAAACAAAACAAAACAAAAACAAACATACATTTAGATTTCTCAAATTTCTTATGATATGTTCCCTTGGGAAGAATATCTGGAAAGAATATCTGACAAATCAGTCTGTCAGGTATCATACTTTAATATGTATGTGGGGGCTTGCCAGAATGGACAAAAATGAGTGCTAGTCTTTCCTCCTTGCAGAAAAGACAAGAGTTGGTAGAATTAATGCTTGCAAAATACACTACTTAATTGTAAAAATAAGTTGTAATATTTTAACAGAAAGTTACTTAAAGATTGATATAAAAGGCAAAACATTAAGCGAGTGAATTATCCATTTCTAAATTTTGACATTAGTAGTTCTGGCAATTTATCTGCACATCATTAGAACATCTTTTACCCAATCATCTTTGTTGCGTATTAAAGACCTGGTCTTAAGGGCTTAACAATTTTCTTGATGTGACAGAAAGCACAATGATTTCCTGTCCCTCAGAAAGTCTCTTCACCTACATACCTACCTACACTCCTATGAGCCAGAACTAATAACTTTTCCATACATTAAGCTTTGGTTTTATTAAAATTATTTTATAGCAACAGTGCAGTAAGTATGGAACCCTTGCAGAATTCTAAGCATATTAATTTTCAAAAGTATATTACATGGAATCTAGTCTTTGTTCAACTTATTTTTGCTCTCCCCCATTTTCCTCTGTGTTAGGCCCAGATTTTTTCACCTTTCCTAGGAGGTATACCTTTAAAGGACTAAATGACAGAACCTGGAGTCATTCCCATTTTTCAACATAACATTTAAAAGAGAACACACTCTCTTACATGAGGTTAGAAAAGAGATGCGGAATTGTTTGGGGACAAGGCAGGAGAGAATGAGGATTATTTCAGCCACTATTTTCTATGGGCTTTTGAGGACACCAAGTGCAACCTCATCTTTGGAAAAATAGTCCATTAAATGAATGTTTGCCTCCGGAAAGCTAGTTTACAAGATTACTCATTCTTCAAAAAAAGTGCTGAAAAGCTTGTGAGAGTGATTACTATTCAGCAAAGCAGCAGCTGTTACGCAGTCAGGATTCTATCTCTGAAAAACAACAGTTAACACTGTGGTTGTATTTTTTCTAATGTATTGCTTCAAAACATGATCAGAAAAGAGTACACTACTTCTGTTAATTACGCTGACTTAAAACCTGATGTGTCATTTCATTGACTGTTATTATTGTTTCTTGAAATCTTGTTCTTGTTTATAGATTTTTTTTTTAATTTGAGTTTAGAAATATTCCAACCAGATCAGCCTAGCAAGTTTAGAATTGTGAAATTAATCAGTAACTTCTAGGTATGTGTAGGAACATATTGCATGAGACAGTAATGTAATTTGTGACAAATGTCTACACACCAGCTTTCATATACCTTTATTCTGTCTTTAGAATTTGGAATGATGGGAGATCATACAATTAAAAGTCAGCGACCTCGATCTGTTCATGAAAAAAGTGTCCCTCAGGAACAAGCTGATGCTGCTAAATTTATGGCACAAACTGGTAATACGTTAGTTACATTTTTCTATTTATTGTTGTTAATTTAATGAAACCACTGCATGTTTTCATAATCTTTTGCTGCACATTTGTCAGTTTTTGGAGCTGATATTTTTTTTGAACCATTTTTTTGTCACCAGTTAAAGTCCATAAATGAAGTAGCTGTGAATTGAAAAGTGCACAGAAAATGTGTAAGATTTATTTCACTTTCAGTATGGGACATTTAGGATTTACATATTATTATTTAATTATGTTGATTAACTACTTAAATTGTATCATTAAACTTTTGAGAAAGTCAACAAAGTTATTTATTTCATCAATAATCATTATTGGACATTTTAGAATTAGAATTTTAAATAGTACTTTGGATGATTTAATGTAACAGTATTTAATATGTTGAATATTTTTTCAAAAGTCATACATCATATAAATATTAATTGATTGTTAAAATGTATAGAAATGTTAGAAACAATTTTTTTAGAATTTAATATTTTTGATTTGTAAGGAGGGTTTTGTTATGTAAGCTAAATAATAAAAAGGTGACAGTCTTTTTTAGTAAGCTGTAATACATACCAAATAATTAAATATCAACAAAAATGACTTTCTAGTTTATAAAATTTTTAATTCTAAATTAATTATTTTAAAAAATCCTCCCTCAAATGCAAATAAATACATTCATATTTTGGCTCATCATAATAAATGGGCTATAATTTCATCATGATACATTACATGTGGTAAATTCTTAGATGAAAACATGTTTAAGTTTTGTTGTGAAAATTTTCAGCTGTCACTTTTATTTTAGAAACTTGGAAATTAACAGTTTTATGTTTTTATGAAGTTTTATGCATTTCAATCTAAATGATGTTTTACCATTAATATAGAAATTTCTAGTACATGACCAGTCTTTTGACAAGACATTCAGAATGATTTTGATGAAATTCCCTTGAAGAATGAATATTTCCTTTAGTTCATATGTTCTAGGATACTATTTGTTCAGAAAAATAGATTTCAATCTGCAACTAAAAATGCAAATTCTTAGTGAATTGTGCTGTTGGTAATGGGTGAGTAGTAGATTTTAATACATTGATTGCAAGTAGGTCAAATAATTCTCATAACAGGAAGTATGTTTAGAATAAATTCTACAATAAGGACATCGGTTTTGGCGTTTTTATGTATATGCTACAGCCAAATCCAGAAATGAAGAAAACTTGCCTATCTGGATTTTGGTACAGACATTGGTTTACTGACATGCCTTCAAATTGGGGTCACTTAGGAGTGAATAGTAAACCATAGTTTTGAATTTCCAATATTATGGTAAAATTAGTTTATGCTTAATATTATGTAAACTTGCATCTTACATAAATTCACTTTTTGGATTTGCCTCTGACATATACCAAGAAAATTCAGTTTTCATGAAAATGCTATTCGCATTTTCAAATCACAAAGAACATTATGTTATCTAGGTGAGAAATTGCTAATTTCTGTTTTCATTTATTCATTCTTTTCCAGGCATTGTTTTGCATCTAGTATATAATAATACATCATTTGGTAAAAATCGATGACACTCTTATTAAGTAGATCTATGAGGAGCTTTACATTCATTTCCCCATGTTGTAACCATCACTCAGGAAAAGCAATGAACTTCAAAATTACAGTTTGAAGATATTTAATGGATGCTCAAATTGATGAATAATAAATATTAATTATATAATTTTAAACCAAGGATAGTATAGGCAAATATAAATTCATGTCTAATACTTGTTTGAAATTTAAATTACTATGCTACTGATAAAAGACTGGAAAACTGCATTACTTTAAACAGTTTTTTAAATACATAAAAAACTTTTGACACTAGGTAATTATAAAGATAAAAGAGAGTTGTTTTTTTACCTTAAGTGTTTTCTGAGATTCTACATTCTTTGGATGTTAAGTTAGTTATTCTGCATAAATACAGCTAAGTGTCACACAAAATTTTACAAAAATTAAGTTTTACTTATAAAACTTTTCTATTTGTCATCCAAACCAAGAAATGGTTGTTACATAAAAACAATGATAACATTGCTAACATTCATTTGAGAACAAATAATAATGCAATAGAGGTAAAATTAAATAATAAAAGGTATTATAATGTTGTTTTTATATTAGTCTTAAGGAAAAACAAAACAAAAGCAATCAAAATTTATAATTTAAGAGTTACTTCTCAAATGAGTAACCTGGCTTCTCAATCAGTAAACCCTGGATTTAAAAAACAAAGTTTCTATAACATTTATAAAATGACTGGAAACATTATTTTGTTTTTATTTTGTTTGTTTTTTAAGAGTAACATTGGTAAAGTTGCATCACTTTATCAAAATAACTTCGTCGTTTTGGTCAGTCCAATAATTGATATGAGCTAGTTTGAACAAAAATGGACAATGCTCCAATAGCCTAGTACACAACTTGTATTTATGGTCAAGGGAAATAAAATGAAGTTATAAGATACAGATATTTAATAAAATATAAATGCCAATAAGATGGCTTCAGACAAACTTATTTAGAAAAATCATCATTTACTCCAGTAGGGAAAAAAGCCTACATTAGGAATATATAGTACGTTTCTAAAACAGAAAATACAAAATTGTGTTTCTAATTTCATACTTTTAACATACTAGCAAAATCTTATATTAATGTTTTGTTTATAATTTAAAATGTCCTGTCATACATTATCTCATTTAATCTTCACAAGTATATTTTGAGGTAGAGGTATTACTCATTTTACTGAGCAGTTCAGAGAAGTAGAGTGACTTTCTCAGTCACTAAGCTAATATTCAGTAGTTTTCCATCAAACACAGGTCTTCTGACTTTCATTGCATTGCTTTTCCAGTTTCCTTTCATCTTTTGTGTCAGGTAAAGAGCCTCAATAGTGCCTTAAATACAGAAGCCTTCTACACAATATTTAATATGTATTCTCAGTTGCAAGTTAAGGAACCAGATTAGTTTTTGCTACCTCCAAAGACACATACACTAAAAAACGGAATACTTTGTATTATACTTTACTATTTTAATGTTAGTGAGTTTTTAAAAAATATACCTTTCTTATAAAATATATTAGCTACTTCTCACAATGACTCACTGTGCTTGACTAGTCTTCACACCTTTTGGAATGAGGAAGTGACAGCATGGAAATCATAATTATTCAGTGGAAATGTCATTTGAAACTATAGCAGATGAGATATAGCAAGGTCACTTGTGTAGTAGGTAGGCCAGTATTTGAGGGGCAAAATTTGATTCATAATTTGAAAGCCGATATTTTGTTCATCTGTTTATTTTGCTTTTGATCAAGAAAATTAACCATCAGTTTCAGGGAGTGAAGAAGGCCAATTCTGAGCACCAAGCAATCTCTCATGATCCAGGCATCACTGCTTAGCCTGTTCAAAATCACTATAGTAACATATATTCAGAAGCAAACCAAATTTTTACATTTTTGTATAGAATACATTTAAAATTAGATCTTGATGATGATTCATTGCTTAGTTTAATTAAACTATTTTTTTTCTGCCATTTTAACAACGCAAGGGTAAGAGAAGGACTGCTTTTGTGGAGAAATGTAACATTTTATTCATAATCAATATATTTTGCTTACTATAGAATTTTATTTACTATAGAATTCACATTGTTCAAGATTTTCTGGCTTTTAATTAATAACATGCAACCATAATAGTTCTATTTAACTTAATCTCATCACAAACACAGGTTGAAATATCAAAGAAAAAATTTGCATTATATTGTCCCTAACTTTAAGCTTTAATTTTTCATTGATAAATATATATGTGCATATATACATATATGTGTGGATATTTTCAATGATCGTAATATTATTGGGTTTATAGAATGATTTTAATATTGATAGAGTATTCTTTAATGTAAAAGAACAAATTATGAGGCATGGCTTTAAATATTATTCAAATGGTCATCTAATAACTTTTTAATGAATTATATATGAATTGGTAAAGGCAAAAAATACTGAAATAACCAATGGTGATCTACATAGGTAGTATTTCCAGGACACACATGATCACAACACTGAAAAAAAGCCCTATTTAATATAATATATCATCCCAGTTACCCCTGTCTGTAGCCTTATGATATATATCCAGTTATAAATACAATAAAATCTATGCCTCTGGGTAAATAATGCAGACCAGTGTAAGAGCAAATACTTTATAACGGTGCTACGCAAAGTGTGGTCTGCAGCGCTGTACTTGTCTGTAACTAGTTGTTATGGGCCCTCCAGGAGATTAACAGTTTACACCAGAATGTAAATTCAACTACTTTGTCAAGCACATGTTTTATTTCAGCCAACACTTTTCTTTTTCTTGAAAAAAATGCTCAGTGAAGAAATCAGTAAATTGACTTACGTTCTGGCCCAGTGTCCGTCTGTCCAGTCTGTGGACCTGCTGCCTTCAATAATACTGCGAGTAATCTCTATGTCATTTCCCCACCTTTCAAAAAGGATGGACAAATGCATGATCATATTCTGTTCTTTGGATTCTATTCCAAAAGCAAATTCAAGCGGAATCTATAAAATACAAGTTGCCCCTTGATTTATATCATTAGTGATACAAAGTTTTCAGAAACACTTCACTTGTAAACATTTTCAACAACTAAATGATTAATTTAAATAGTTCCTGCCAACGGGTAAATGACCCAATTTTGTAATTGGGGAAAAGCAACTACACATTTTCAAATCAGTGTTAAAAATATCTCCTGAACATAATGCCAGAATAGAATTAGAAGCCTGTTGCAATGGTCTTAGAAATTATTCACTTTAGTCTCCTTGGGACAAGACTTAACATAATGATACAAATTATATAGAAACAATAGACATTGTTTCAGTGCTTTTTAGGGCCCTATTTCAAAGTACAATTTAGCTCCATATTAAAGTAGTAGAAACCATAGAGGAATTTTCTTTCATTTCAAGTAAAAATCACTTTTTTTACTCTAGGTCATGTGGAAAATTTGTGGCAGAAGGTTTTCAATAAACTATCACAAAACAAATAGCTGTCATAGAGTGAAAAAGTAGGAATTGCACTAGGAATAAATTATAAATGTCAGTGTTCAGCACATTAAAAATTAGATACGCCCAAACTGCCTGGGCTCCACCTCATCCAACATTAGAAAGGAAGTTATACAATAAAGAATTAGGGAAGAATACATCATTATATTCCTGTTCGCCAAAGCCAGAGTGAGTTACCAATACATTTTGCTTCCTCTTCCATCAAAGTGCAAAGCCTGAAGAGAATCACTTCAACAATCATTCCTGTTCAAAAATGCTGACGGGCCCCTTCAGAGTATCCGTGGCCCAGTGGAATTGGTGAAGAATAGTTTTGCTAACAAGGTTGTAGCAAACCTGGACCTTGTATTAGCATGATGTGCATAATATGTATCTCCCTTTACATTTCTTTTTCTCTGCAATGTTTTCTTATACCTTTTAATGTACTGTCACATTTTTACATTTGAATTATTCTTGCATGTCCTAATGTCAGTTTGGTATGATGCTTACTAGATGACTATTCAAGACAGTATTTCATGTTTATTTGTTGTTTTGCACGCAGGTGAATCTGGTGTGGAAGAGTGGTCCCAATGGAGCACATGCTCAGTTACTTGTGGTCAAGGGTCGCAGGTGCGAACCAGAACTTGTGTATCACCTTACGGGACACACTGCAGCGGCCCATTAAGAGAATCAAGGGTTTGCAATAACACTGCCCTCTGTCCAGGTAGTGTTAGCAGCAACTACAACTGTGGATGTTATTGAATTGTGTCATGCTACGCATTTGGAACAATTGATTTGTTATTTTCATATGAACTGGGTATAGGCATTTTAATTAGAGCGGATAAGTGTGATTTTATTCAACTGTGAAATTGTATTATGTAATGTGATTATTTCCGCTTTCAGAGCAGTCAAGAAATTACATAAGTGACTCCCTTATCCTAACAACTATAAGCTTGAAATTTCTAATAGTGTTTAAGGTTCAATATCTTTTCTTATTTTAGAGGGTGAAAATGTCCAGTTGAATGTTTGAAGAACAATGTAATTTTCCAGCACACTAGAAATATGATCTCTACCCATTGCCTAAGGCAGTGTTTCATTTAGTTATTAAGGCAGTCAGCTATTTTCCTACCACTTATTTGACCCTTTTAAGGAAAATCATGCCCCTGACCAAAGGACTTTCTGTTTATTTCATTCAAGTGACTGCTCTCATCAGAGCTATCCACTGCTTTGTAAACTTAAAGTCATTAATGGTAAAAACAACATATATATATACACACACACATATATATATATACACACACACACACACGTACATATATGCATATGTATATATATGCATGTATATATAATCTTGTGTACTAAATGGAGCACAACACAACAGCGTGCTCACTTAGAGTCAGATTTTCCACATTATAACACAATTCTATTCTCATTTGATGCATATATGTGTATTACAGGTGTTTTTCCCTCTTCAAACTGCTTTCTTGTAAAAATAACTACTGAAAAGAATCTGGACTTTCGTTAATAAGTCCAAAGCAGATAATATTGTGAATCTCCAGATTTATATTTTGTTCAGCCATTTCCTGGATGGATGATATTGACCACTGCATTTGCATTTTCAGCCTTTCCAGAAGGCTCCAGAAGGAGGTGGGCATAAAGAAAGGGACAGGCCCTGCAGCAACCTTTCATTTGCTAAACTGTGGCTTAGAAGTTTTTGGCTGAGTTTCCTTTCTAGAGATGGCTGATTCTGCAGTTACTAAACGCAAGAGCAGAAAGTGGGAGGCCTGGGAGAAGCTCAGGGATATTCCCAATTTCCCAGCAGAATGGGCAAGGGCAGCCCATAAAAAGAGTCTGGAGGAGTTGGTGTTTAATGGGTACAGAGTTTCTGACTTGAAGGATGAAAAAATTCTGGAGATCTGTTTACAACAGTGTGAATATACTTAACATTACTAAATTGTACACTTAAAAATAGTTCAGATGGTAAATTTTACATTATGTATTTTTTATCACAATAAAAAAATTTGGAAGAAACAAAAGTTAAAGGAAGTGGTGGGCAGAACATGGAGGAGGAACAATGCAATGAGGTGGAGATCCCTTTATAACAGATGTGGGAGATACAGTAGATGAAGGTAGGATTAAAAGCTAAACAGTGCAGAAAGCTGTAAGGCAGGGAAGACAGAATAAATAATGTCCACTGAAAAACCAGAAAAAAGTCATGGAGAGTCAGGGAGAATTAGACCAGATGAGAAAAAAGAAAAACATCAAGTGTAAAATAAAAAGATTCAGAGGGAAAAAATAAGTTGGTCATGGAAAGGGGAAGACAATGAAAAAAGATGACAAAAACATGGGCCCTAATGCAGACAGATTCTAGGAACATTAGGCGAGAGAAGGGCGATGAAGAGCAATAAGGAGCTGGGGTTTTTAAGAATTATCATTTCTAAATTTTGTAGGTCAGACGTCTTCATAGGTAAATACTAATGGGTTTTCAGCTGGGTGTGGGTAAAGTACATTGTCTGGAATAATACTTATGGCTGACCCCTATTTACAGTATTTATGTTAAGGGTTATAGTATCAAGTTCCCCACCCTTGCCCATGAGAAAAGTGTCAATACAGAATTAAGCTGACATATAAATTTATCTGGTCAGCATCATTTTGAATAATCAAGATCCTTTCAACATAAGGATAGAGTCTAAAGGCAAGTGGATCCCCAGATGGAAGTCTGAGTGGGTGCTCAGTGTTCTCCACCACTCTCCATTCAGAGCTTCCTGTCCAGCCACTAGTGATGCACATTCATGTGGTTGACATATGGGACACTCTATCAGTGTGCCAGAGACTGCTGATTAATCCCTTCACTGGACATGGACAGCAGCTGTAGTGGGACCAGCGTGCTCTTTCTTTCACTCAGTGCCTGATATCCAGAAAACTGAAGAATATTCTATGATTATAAATTTTTTCCTGAATTTTTTTTAAACCTCTTACCATTTTGGCCACTGGAGAAACTAGTAATTACTAGTTTCTCTTCACCATCCTAGACATATAGATTTGTCTTTCTAAATTTGATAAAAGAGTACTGATAAGAAGATATATGTATCTTCCAGTCCTTGTAGCTCAAATATTGAATTAGAATGAAAAGAGTTTCGGTAATTTCTTTTTCATGTTTCAAACATGAATGATTTAGCAACTTCATTATTTTGAAAATGTAGAATAAGTATCCCATTGTAAGACATTGGGATAGCTTTTATAATAGATGGTTATTGTCTTTGCTATGAAATGTTTTGTGTTAAATATTTTGTTCAGTTTTGTGCCATACTGGTAAAGACGTATTTCTTTTCAATACATTATTTCATGAAAACAGTGGCAAAAAGTGAATTTAAAAACTTAAATAGTATTTTAAACAGTATAAATAGCTTTCTGAAATAATACTTTAAATTACCAATATTCCCAAGAAGAAAATGAGCTCAGAAATCAATAACCTACTTGTCACACTGGATACGCCAGTATATTTGGCATTTAATTAATGAAAATAACACAAGGACAAACGGAATATTAAAGTTACTTTCCACAAAATATGTACAATGATAGAACTAGACCTTATATTTATTTGCATATCAAAGGCAAATCAGTAGTGTAAATTAGTAACTTTTACCATACTATTCAAATTTCAAAAGAAGGGTTGTCTTAATTAAATTGCATACTAATGTCTTCTACTATGGATCCTAAGATAACCAGCCTTTTGCAAAATTATTGCTTTTGACATAGTCTCTTCAAAAACTGTTATTTTGAGAGCGGAAAATGATAGAAACTCACAGAAAGTAAACTGAGGATAGTAGGGAGCTGCATTAAATTTTATATTTCCTGTCCTGATTTCTGACTGTCAGTTTTATGGAAGACCATAGTTTCTCAACTTCGGTACTATTGACATGTTGATATAGGTAAATCTTTGTTGTGGGGAAGCTGGCCTGAGCATTTTTGGATGTTTAGCAGCATCCCTGGCTTCTACTCCTTAGATGTCAGTAGCACATCTCCTTCCCCTGAGCTGTGACAAACAAAAGTCTCTCTGGACATTGCCAATTGTCCCCGGGGGGGCAAAATTACCCCTTGTTGAAAAGCATCGGTTTACTCTGTGTATATTCTATATATGTATTCTAATCTTTTGGTACTTTATTTCAATTAAGGAATGGTATTGAAAATGTTTTTTGTAACTGTCACAGTTTTCACATCTATTTATTCTTAAGAAATAAAAAAACCTTTTTACTTAAAGGAATTATTTTATATATCCCAATCTAAATCATAAGATAATTTGTATTCTTATTTTAAACTTTGGTAGTAATATAATTTATGTATTGTGTATTCCTCATTTCATCTCTAAATAGCACAGAATAGAGATGTGATAATATAGCTAGTGTCTCAGTAAAGAAGAAAACTATAAATATTGATTAATTTGATTAAAGTTTCTTGGTTTTTCAAATACATTTTTCAAATGGACTACATCATTTACAAATTTTCATACTCTACTGAAAAATAAAGGAATTTACATAATATTTGCCATTAAAATAAAATATCTAATCTTTAACATAAATCTTATGAATAGCATCTATAAAATTATGTGTGCTATCATTTCCCACTAATTTGATAGTATCTAAAATAACAAATTATTAATAATTTTGTGTCCTTTTCAAATAGAACATATTTTTACTTTTTAAACGTGATATAGAAGAGTCATAAAACTTCACCAGGGAACAATACAGACTTAAAAAGTAGTAAGTAACATTCCTTTTCAGAGGGTTCCAGCTTTATAATTTAACTAAGACATAAAGATTAATCAATACTTCTTTTAGATTAATAGAGGAAAATCTGCCAATTTAGCAGTTTTTTTTCTGGGATTGTTCAATGCATATAGATAGGGCAGTGTAACTTGATCACGAGAAAATAAACAGAACCAGTAATGTGAATACCATATAGTGTATTCACACTTTATGGAGAAAACAGGAGGAGGCAAGATTTTTACATGGAGAAATCTTGATAATTAGAAATAAATGAAAAAATTGGTGAAAGATATACATCTGACATAATAAAATATATTAATATAAATGATTTTTAGAATATCTTGCTGTAATTGACCATATATACCTATATGTCGATATATGTATATGTGTATTTTTTTCCTTAGACAAATACAGATTTACTATTTATTCTTATACCAATAAAAACAAATTGGTTTTGGTTTTCTCAAAAGTAAATGGGAAAATGTAAACATGGTAATTTCTCTCTTTTGCTTTTATTTTCATATAGCATTTAAAAATATATATTTTCCAGCAGTTTTCACAGAATCTTAAAGAATCTGTCTTTGAATATTACTCTCATTTGGCTAAGTTTTCTAATATTTGAACTATTTTCACAACCAGTTGGAACAAATCAGTAGCATAAATAGAAGAGAACAGCGTGCCTCATAATTATGGTATCATATATGTGTTTTTACAGTAACAGTTTGATTAGTATATACATGCAAAAGAGTCAGATATGCTATATATACTCACATAACTCCTCTGAAACTTATCTCTACCAATGTTGAGGAGAAAAATGAACATATTTTTTGTCATCTTCTATTACAAATTTCTACTCACCCTACTTATTTCTGTGGGTGTCATTTCAACCATCTGCTTATGAACTTTGTTTACCATGATAAGAGTAGAGGTAAGAAGGGAACTTTTAAACCAGAGTGCATTTTGCCCAGCTCTTTTTTTGTTTGTGTTATCCATGGGGTGCTATTACTTACTATACCCAATATTAAGAATTGGGTTGAGATTAGATTTGCCAGTGCAAGGAAAGTATCTAACCTTTGAACACTAATGGGCTTTTTGCAAAAAAATCTCAATCTAAGAAAGGCTTCTTCTGGTTTCATGGTTGTTAGAAAGAGGTCCTCGTATTTGCCCCTCCTTAAAACAGGTTCAAGAGGGGAATCTGATGCGAGTACATAAAGTTTTTGCGACTTCCCTCTTATTCAAAAGACAGCGATTTAAACATCTACATGTTTAAATCACAAAAATACCTTTAGTAATTAAAATTTGAAGTTAAAAAGCTTTATAAAAATATGTACTATAAATTTCCAGATTTGGTTTTTCCTGACACCATAAAAGTCACTAATCTTGAAACTTTGTTGGAAGAATTAAATTGGTCTTTATCTATTTAAATGCAAATTTAATTCCAGAAGATCATCTCTGTTATCAGAAATTTAATTCTTTATACTGCCTTAGTTAACATTACTTTTACTTAAAAATAACTCATGACTATATTATCCTGGAAGACAGAAGTACATTTCCTTTAAAAAGAGGTAACATTTAAACCGTATGACATGAATAACTGTTCAAATACAGAAAAGGTACATTCAATTTTCCATTATTTTAATGAATTTTTTAATTACCTTTTGTGTTTTATGGCAAATAAGAATGTTAACTAAATTTTAAAATATGTTCATACTTGTCTATTTAATGAGTTTTTATTTTTTTCTTAATAATAAGGAAAAATAAATCTTCGACTTCTCTGCTTTTGTTGTTGAAGCTTCTTTGCTTTATTACAGTACATGGAGTTTGGGAGGAGTGGTCACCATGGAGTTTATGTTCATTTACATGTGGTCGAGGCCAAAGAACAAGAACAAGGTCATGCACACCTCCTCAGTATGGAGGAAGGCCATGTGAAGGACCTGAAACACATCATAAGCCGTGTAATATTGCTCTCTGCCCAGGTGAGCACATTTGCCATTTGGTAATCTTTGCATCTGTGTATTTCATGTATGGTCCCTGACATATATATATATATGTAGTTCATATATATAGTTCATATATATTGTCTCTGACTATATATATATGAACTATTAAGAGCACAACTTTCAGTCACATTGAAAACTGTATCTTTGGTTGTTGTTTCTTTAAACTGGGTAATTTTCTTGATTCTAACATTTGCAATGGTGTATAGTAGTTCCTTGACTGAGTACCAATCAATGCTCATTTGTATTTCTATAAAGATGCATATTAATGCTTTTCACTAAGATTTCATCTACACTTGCTTTTCATTTTGGGGAAATTATAAGGAGCCCCGCAGACTTCAGATTGACTATTGCCTTCATACTGTCACTAGAGAGAAGATTTCAGAGTTGGTCTTTTCGATGTTATTCCCTCACACTCAATTAGGAGTGCAAATGTGCAAACGACCATGCAAGAAAATGTTAGATATTTTCTAGGCAATAAAATCTAGATTCACTGCCAGCTGCATAAAATGGTTAGATTATAAATAACGTAATCTTTAAGTGATTATGAAGACTGTATAGTCTGTTTTTAAATTCTATTTTACTGTCCTTGATAATTTTATCCATTGTTACAGAGAGAAAACTTTATAACGCTGTTATTTAGGTTATTGAAACATTCAAAAATAAAACAAATACCTATAAAATGAGAAAGGCTGATCTCCATTTTTAAGGAGCTTGCAATTTATGAAATAAAATACACACACACACACACACACACACACACACACAAATGATAGATTCTCCTAGGACTAACAAAGAAGAGACAAACATGAGTGACAAATGACATTTTGAAGATTGGGGAGCCAAAAATCGTCATTACTTATTTGCAAATTACTCCCATAAAATTTATTTATGAAATCAGTTATGTTCTGTGTTATTTCTATCTCTCTATAAACATACAGGTAGGAAAGCACACAGACACACACAAATACATATGTATGCTCTGCCTTTTTTCCAAAGATTTGGGCAAGCTTATACAAATTTTAGAATATTTTTTTTAAGTGCTGAGCTGTGACATTTACAGAGTCAAATATATTTCACTCTTATTTGTCATTGAGTATGAAAAACTAAATAACATGGGAGAATAAAAAACTAAAAGCTAGCTATAAAATCTTTTAATAGATTAGTTTTTATTACTCTTTTACCTCATTTGATCCTTAGTACAAAAATAAAATGACACTTATCAGTTAAAATAGTATCAACCAAGTTTCTCATAGTCTACTTTCTATGAACTTTTCTAAGAATAAAATGCTTGGGTGTCAGTAGATAAGGATATTAAGTTGTTAGAATTCAGATGAGAAAACTCATTTTCCTCGGTTGATATAGTCATTGCTTTATCATGCAAGTAGAGACCACATGTGTTCTCAAGCTAGTGGTGTTTTAACAGTATTATACTAACATTGAAATTACTCTAAAGCCATAAAAAATGGATGGCTTTCTTTTGTGTAGGTTCTTACTTTTTGGAAGTTATGTTTATATTATTTGTAAATCTGGCCTAGCTCATATTCTCTCTTAAGTGAACTTTATGGGTATATCTTGAGTACTTAATGAATTTATCATGTGTCATTTCTGATCCTATTATTTCCATTCTTGAATTTAGTTGCATCATAAAAGATGTAAAATTCTTAGCATGTTGTAGCCCAATTTCCTTTCTATCTAAAGGGAATTCTAATAGCTATGATTTTAAAAAAATGTTTTTATACTCTGCCCAGAATTTTGGCATTATGCTTTTAATATATGTAAGATTTATTTGGTGTAAACATTTGGAATTCTCCTAAGAACTAATTATCTTATAGACAAACTCAGGCATCTCCACTAAATGTAAAAGCATCATCAAGTATCAACAAGATGTAAGACACTACTGAGAAGAATATATAGTTTCTGGACTCAAGAAATTTTCAGAGGACTCAAGAAATTTTCAGCGTGTAATCCTCTGAAATAAGCGTGTAAAAATTTGAATATAGTTCTGAAAAGCACATAAAAATACTCTACCTCAATGAAAGGTAGTGATTTGAGAGATCAGTGGGTTCAACCTGCATTTCTTGTAGCCATCCTACCTGGGATCCCTAAGACATCATCTTAAGGGGTAAAACTGTGACAGGGAGTGCATCAGCAATGAAGACAGTGAACTAAGACCTACACTTGGCTGTCCTTGGGTAGGCCAGTTGTGAAGTGAAGACCAGAAGAAAACAAAAGAAACATTTGAAACAATAATTCGGATCTGTCCTCACCACCTTTGCTGGATTTGATCACATGAATTTCAGTAATGGGCAGTGACGATTTCATGTGGGATCATGTCAGAACAGCACTCCAGAATCCTGCTTTGAGAAACACATATAACCACAGTAATGAAGTAGATGCTATGTAGGGGTGATGTGTATTGTTCACAGAAAATAATGTTTCTTTGTGCAAAATTTGATATCAACTTATAAGTAGGTGACATCCTATTTTTATCAGGTACTTTCCCTTACTCAGCGTTCAACTTCCTTCTACGTCTTTTGAGGTGGGGGTAAACCATTTGCCTGGGATCCATATGTGAAAAAGTATAGAAAAGGAAAGGGTAGATATAGTATTAATCTAGTTTGAGTTATTAGTTACTAAGTTGCATACCATGTCTGAGAACAGAGATTGGTGTTGGTTGGGGGAAAGTAGACCAGAGTTATAGAGCAACTAAAGGAATTCACTAGGATTCATTGACTGAATCAAACAACAGGACCCAATTTTCCTCCTTTTCTCACATGTACTAGTAATTAAGTGTAATATGGAATGATGTGTGCATATATATGTATGTTCAATGGTCTTTGTGATCTCTTTCTCTTATCTCACCAAACTTAGAACTTCTGGCAGAAAAACCTATGTTTTCTACTTTCTCTGAATTTTCATTGCAGTCGCTAACTGAGCATCAAGTTCGTAATAGTAATAATTGATGTATTTGAGGTCAAGGAAATTATCTTCCATTTCCTGTTATCTCTCCATGCAACTTTGTACCTGGTAGCATCCAATAAATTACTATTGAATGCATTTTCTTGACATGCACATATCCAAATTTCTAGTTCTCATCCCAATATTTTATAGGACATTTTCTTAGTCGATTTAATAATACATTGATGTGCTATAGTGGAAGGATCTTGGACATTTGCAAGATAATACATAATTTAAATTTTTATCTCACCTTTTAATATCTCTGTTGCTTTTCTGATCCTCAGTTTTTTCATCTATAAAATGGGGACTATAGTAATATCACTTCACAGGACTGTGAGAGGACCAACCATGTGAGATGCTGTAAGGGAGAGAATTTGGTAAATAACAAACAATGTATAAGTATTAGTATCATTATTATGGCAATGCCCTCCAGTCAAAGCCCATTGGGATGAAACCTGCAGTTGAGCAAGTTGGGTTTGCTACTATTGGCAGTGAGGGTAAATCAACATAAGGAACTGTGGAGCATCTCAGTAAGAAGGTTTTAGAAAAGACTTATTATGTAAAGGTTTAAGGGTTTACGTTTGTGTTGGGTGATTTCAGAGAATGTTCAAGGAAGTGAGGCTTTGCTCTGGATTGGATAATGTCAGGAAGGGGAGGAGAGTCTGTGACTGGGTATCTTAATACATTATCTAGGAGGAGGGAAGACTAGCTGTCATTGGTAAAGAAGTGGCACTCCCTCATATTAGTTGAGAGAAGAGAATGTTTGGAATTTTATGGGTTGTACTGTGACCTTGTTTTTGTCTATGAAGTGGCCTTGTTTTAGCTCACTTTATCAGTCTCAGAATGACCTTTCTGATATGAATGTTCTCTGTGATGGGTTCAGGTCCAACAGGAGATAACACAGCCTAGTTATGAGCACCAAGCAAGCTTCTAACAGCACTGAGGCCTAGCTGTGTCAGACCAGTTCCTGGATGTCACCTTGATGTGACTCCTCCTATAGGCTGATTTGATCACTTTAGATACTTCTGTTTTTAAGTTTTAATTTTTCTTAATATTCAAATGGAGAAAAGAATCAGACATAATAAAATGTTTACATTTTCTAGGTAAGCCTTCCATTAAAATTATATAGATGTATAACCTCAAAATAAAATTGATATAACCTTTTCCAGAATTAAATTCTTTAGGGAAAATAAAAGCTTAAGTCCTTAGTTCAAAGCCTCAAGCTTTATATTAATTTTCTTTATACTATATTACTTTATAGAAATATCTTCCCCCTGTCAGTACTTGAAGACTGGAAGAAACAATGATTTAAAGTTTAGTCCTCTGTTTCGGTTTTGACAATTCTTATTCTGATATATATATTTTTGTAGTAGAGTACAAATAATATAGAGGATAAGGATAATAGTAATTTGAGTGACAGATTGAAGACTAAAATAAATGAAAAAACTATTGACAAATAAGTTTTCATTTATGTCCTGAAAAATGTATAAATTAATTTAATTATATGATTCTGTGGGAAACTTAGTGGTCTGGAATTCATAAGACATCGATTAAGTTTCAGTCCCAATCCTTAATTATAAATATTAACCTAGGCAACTTATTTATCTTCTCTATTCCCCAATTTTCTCATTTATAAAATGGAGCCAGTATTTATTAACCTTCTATATCATAGGATTGTTGTATGATTGAAATTAGGTGTAGTAATCTTTAAAACTAAAGTGATATAAAGTGGAGGATATTTATCATGGTTTACATGAGAATATTACTCTAAAAGTCAGGGATTTGGAAGAAGTTGGTGAAATGAATTCAGGATATTATGATAGCTTTTGAGTTATCTTTCTTATGGGCATCCTTAATCATAGACTCAAAGGGATTCGTCGGCTTGGTTAGTACAAGGGGAAATGCATACACTGGGCACCTGTCAGTCTGTGGGAGGGACTGAGCAATGTCACACTTGTCAGTTCTGACTTTGAGAAATGCATTCCTGTGAATCCGGAACCTCCCTAGAGATCCTGTCAAGTTGTAGTTTCCAGGTGTATTTGCAGACTCTTGCAAACTCTATGCAGAAGTAAAGAATCACCCAAGGGTCAGTCCTCAGGAACACGGCTGGACCTGTTATTTAGAGCAAGAGGCTCCAGTCTCCTGTAGAGCTAAAGTTTTGATTCCTTAGCATCTATGAGAGGGTGACCTGCCCACAATCCCTCTGCAGGGAGCACTTCTGGGGAGGACATTGAGTGGGAAGACGCTAAACATTTGCCCGACCGTGGTTCAAAAATCCCTGGTTATCTCTGAAAGAGGATGTTACAGTTTGAAACCCAAATGCTGCCTCATTAACCTGCTCTTTAATTGATTTGCATTTTATCTTCTTAACTAATCTTTTGCATGGCAATTGTGTGTCATTTCAGATTTGCAGCATTATTCCAGTGATTTTTACATGTTTAGCTGGTGAGATTTTAAAAACTTGTATCTTTATTAGTCCTGGCTTCCTTTCTTTTACTATTTAATATTGATTTCTTATTTAAACTTAAAAAAAAAAATATTCTTAGCCTTATCATAACTTGCTTCTATTTTTAATTCTAATTTTTTAAATGATATTTCATTTTGATTTTTTTCTCTTTTGTAATTTATTTTAAAACGGCAAGTGGAAAACATGGGTTTATGTTCTTTAGCATATGCCCAAAGCAAGAGGATGGCAGTTCTATATTTCAGTCTTATATCCCCAGAAGGTTCTTTCCAATTCTGTGGGTAATTTCCAACTCAGTAGAAATCTGAACTCTCCAACTTTGCCATCACTAAATCAGATAGCCTCAAAGCCAGGGCTAGAATTCTTCACTACCACCACCCCCAATTCCTTCCTATAGACACCTTTATTAATCAGCAACAACAGTAGCTGAAATCATAGTTTTGTTATGCAAAATATTCATGACTTTGTGAATGAATGCATAATCCAACTGGTGGTGATTCTTTGTCAACCTAGCTTATATTGTCACCAGTTATTGATCAAGATACAAAAATAGACTGAAACAATATTTTCATTAAAATGTATCATTGAATTTAATTTGGCTCCATACGTGGGAAACAGTTTTTTTCTTATAGGTGAACACAACTGCATGACCGGTGGAAGTTCATATAACAAAGTAAACCCCAGAAATCTAGCAATTTAGCCTTTGCTATTTTAATTCTTCTGGGTCCAGAAAGTCTGGTAATGTGTCACATTGCTGAAGCAAAACTTTGACTGTCCCTAGTGTGGCATTGTTGTATCAGGAGGCATATTACATGATATTAAGACAGGCTGATCTCTCAGCACTGTCCCGGCTTCAAAATACAGCCTTATAGTTCTCTATTCTTAGTCACCTTTGTGAAACAGTTACTAAAGTATGAAGCATTTTGAGTTTTTAAATTGAAAAAAAATAAGACTAAAAATATCCAACTGCAAGTGCTTATGATGAAAATGAAGAGAAATTGAAAAAGCCTAAGAAAGTGTTAATTCTTGACCTGGCTGCATATCATAGAAGAAATTATGTACTCAATGTATACCAAATAGTGTTCCATGAAAGGATAAAAAGAAAAAGAGGGAATGATTAATAAATTTGGGAGGCACATGTTTAAAAGTTGATGTAATGCAGGACAGCACTATGTCTATAATGACATGACAAATTCAACATGCTCCAAATGGACATTTTAATGCCAGGGCTATATACCCCCAGACCTGTTTGAATGCTAGTCTAACCCAGTTTAATAAAACGGTTCTGCCAATGATCTGTTTCAGTAAGCCCAAAACCTAAAAGTCAGCCTTGATTTTCTATTTTTCCATACCCCACCACCAAGCTATCAGTTCTACATCCAGAAAATATCGTAACCTTACTCCCTTTTTCCCGTCTCTACTGATGCCACCATAATCTAAGCCACTGTCACCTCTGTCTGGGTTACAGTATACTCCCGAACATCTCCCAATACCCATTCTTGCCCTTGTACAATACATTTAGCACACACCTACAAAAGTTAAGTGTTAAAATGTGAATCATGTCACATCACTTTCCTCCTTTAAAGTCCTCTCATAGTTCCCATTTCACTTGGTCACAAGGCCTACAGAGCCCCACAGGATCTAGCTTCTGCATGTCATCGGAGCCCATCTGCTGCCACCTTCCCTTTTTCATGATCCCCACAAGTCTTTTCTCTTTTCTCGAGTAGGCAAAGCTTCCTTTCTTTTCTTTTTTTTTTTTTGTATTAGTTTCATGTGTACAAAACAATATAATAGTTAGACATTTATACCCCTCACAAAGTGATAACCCCCTTCCCCAATCTACTACCCCTGACATCGTATATAGTATCACCTAATTTATTTTGGTTATGTGTTGCTTTCTTCATGGTCTCAAAAATATGAATACCTGTATGTTCTTCTGCCAAATAGATGGCAAGGTGCAGGCATGAATCTTATTTTTTTAAACCCTTCTCAGAATACTTAGGCCAGCGATGGTTCATAATGCAAGCTCAATAAATGTTATCTTCGAGAAGCAAGATTATGAAATGAAAAATGGATGCATCTTTAAATCAAAAATAGAGAGGAAATGGATAATTTATAAAGTCCTGTTGATTCACTAGACTTTTCTTTTTTTCTGTGGCAAATGGACTACATAGCCAATAAGATTGTATCAGTTTACTTTCAATAAAGTGAGATACTAAAATTATATGAACGAGATGATTAAATTGGCATTTTGTGATTTTTAATCTCACAAAGGGTTTATTAAGTACAGTTAGATACCTATTAAACAAACCTTCTTTTTAATGGCTACCTGCAAGGCTTGAAATTGGCTTGAAAGTACTTACTCATAATCTGCCAGGCATTCTCATTTGTTTGAATGGGTTTTCACAACATTAGCATATGTTGGAATTTTGGGTTTGTGGTGAATTCTCTTTCACTGTAAGCAAATTGACTAAGAACCAAGGAATGACGCTGGGAAAAGTACAGTCGTATACAGTGCATTTATAACACTTGTGTGCTAGTTAATGCATTCTAAATTAGGTAATTAGTTTTGCCCAACTTCTTTGCTCACTTGTACTTTGTGATTATGCCTTTGTGGCATAGCTATGGGATTGTGCCTTTGTGAATGCTGTCTCCCTTGTCTAAATTAACCAAATCTCACCATACTGGTCTAACATAATTACCCCCCAAATAGATGTGATCTGTTCTCTGAAAGCCTTCACATGCCATGCTAAGATGTTATTGCTTTTAACCTTTTATTTACTTATTTGCTGGATAATGTAATTCTTCTACTAGATTATATGATTTTTGAGGTTGTGATTTATATTTTATTTCTCTATCTCTCCTAATATCTATCACAGTGTCTGATAACTAATAGACTCAAAAAAAAAATCATTGGAATGACTGAATAAATAAATGAATCTCAATTTGAATCTCTCAAAGGCAAGTTCAATGGTGTACGTTACATTTTAGTCACCAGACACATGGAAGTCATCATGCCTCCCCAGTATCTCTCTAATCTTTCCAGGACACTCCATCAGCGCTGCTTCACCATCCTAGCTCAGATGATCCCTACCCTCTCCCATAATTCTGTCACCACGCTGAACTAGATCTGATCATAGAATCCTATTGAAATCCTTCCTGGCTTCTTAATAATCTGAGAACAACACTGTTAACAAAAAGCCTGCAAACTCTGGCACGTGCTTTTTTACCGACCTCCTCTGGTAGAGCTGTTCACCTGGTTCTCTCCAGTCCATTCACTAAGACCTTCATTCAGGTACTGGAAGTGCCCATGTTTCTTCTGCAAAGTCCTTTGTATATCTCCATGGAACGTATCTTTACCCTAGGTATTTCTTTATTATCCTTCAGGGCTTGCCTGAAACCTGACTTTTTCAAAGAAGATTCCCTAGACACTCCAAACTCTTGTCTCACAGTGTTTTGAAATTATCCTGCACAGCATTTGTATACAATTAATTTATTTAGCATGTAACAAATTGTCTAAGTTGTTCTAGAGGTTTCTTCTCTAAAATATGAGCTGTATGAGTTATTGGTCAGTATTTATTTTGCTAACTGTAGCCTGTACCCACCAAGGTCTTGCATTTTTGAGTGATGAATGAATATTTTTGAAGAAATCAATGAATCTAAAGACGTACTGATTATGGAAGAGGAAATAGAAGTGAGAAAATAAGGTCATATTATCTTTAAGGGTAGGAATAAA
This sequence comes from Rhinolophus ferrumequinum, assembly GCF_004115265.2. Classification (NCBI taxonomy): domain Eukaryota; kingdom Metazoa; phylum Chordata; class Mammalia; order Chiroptera; family Rhinolophidae; genus Rhinolophus; species Rhinolophus ferrumequinum. The sequence continues at coordinate 31,186,717 of NC_046286.1, forward strand.
ACCTAATGCCAGTGTGACCTTCCACTGTATCTCTTTGAAGATGGGACTCATCTTCAAAATTTGTTTTACCTTGTACATTCTGTACAGCCTTCTCTACCGGAAGATCTCCTTACACTGTCTCTCTTTCTGCTTTGGCAGTTGATGGACAGTGGCAGGAGTGGAGTTCGTGGAGCCAGTGCTCAGTGACATGCTCGAATGGGACCCAGCAGAGAAGCCGGCAGTGCACTGCAGCCGCTCATGGGGGCTCTGAATGCAGAGGGCCATGGGCAGAAAGCAGAGAGTGCTATAATCCCGAGTGTACAGGTAAGACCCGATTACTGCATTTAAGGGATGCCTGCCATTTAACAAATGTGACAGAGCCATACCAAATGGTCATGGTATAATCGGATGATTATATATGTCTAGTAAATGAAGCTAGTTGTATCAGAGCTCATCGTACTCTCTGTTGCATTAATAAAACAGCAAAATTCAAGGGATTCTTAGATTAAATATCAATTAAGTTGAAGTTTAGCACTGAATTTGTAATTTTTACAAGTAAGTTCCGATGTCCATTTGAAGATTCTGACAAACTTATATAAACTTCTGTTCATCACAGTTCTCTTTATTTGACGAGCAAGTCAAATATTTGAATCAAGTTTGTCTGTGGTGATAGATGAATACAAATTGAACAGATAGTAATGGTCCTTAGATTTAAAATGACTAAAGCAGTGTGTAGTAGACTACTGCCATTGACCATGGCACGTTTCTTTCAGCCAATGGTCAGTGGAATCAGTGGGGTCATTGGAGTGGATGTTCCAAGTCCTGTGATGGCGGCTGGGAAAGACGAATGAGGACCTGTCAGGGTGCAGCGATAACAGGGCAGCAATGTGAGGGAACAGGCGAAGAAGTGAGAAGATGCAGTGAGCAGCGATGTCCTGGTGAGAATAAACTGAGGTTATCCCAATGAAAACATTTTGTAACCTAAAAAACAAAAACAAAAACAAAAACAAAACAAAACAAACAAACAGACTTGAAAATATTGCCATTGGTTAAGGGTAGTACTTCCTCAATTGAAGGATTGCTAATCCTAGGTGGCAATTTTCTTGTTTTCGTCATGTCTGGAGTTTCCTCTCTTTATGTGTCATAGCCTGTTTCTTCTATAGGTTTTTTAGTTATTTGCTGCAAAATAACATTGAAAATATGATAATACAAAGGTAGCCATATTGAACAATAATTTAAATTAGTTTGGGGTATTATTTTTTCACTGTTTTTATGAAATATGTGTTTACTGCAAGCACAAAACAAGTTGCCTTATATTATTTATAGTAGAAATATAAAAACATAAGTATTAGATAGCTAAGTGAGAAAATAAAGAGATGATGTTGAATTTCAGACACTTGTAAATTCTGCTGTTCATCTATCTTGATGTATGTCGTTAGACATCCCCATTTACTTACCCTTGCCCCATTTTCTGCTGTGAAAGTAAATTCCTATGAGGAACACATTTTAAAACGGACTCGTAAGGTCTTAATTAGTAGTGAAAGAATGGAGGTACCGCTACATTAAAGGATTAAGCATAGAAAAAAAAAAAATGATAGGTCAGAAATTGCCCAGATTATATATCAGATACTTTAAAAGATTATTTAGAACAAAGACCCCTTCCTAATTGTGTGTACATGCCATAAAATATTATTGACATACTGAGGACTTAATAAATAAATGAAAATTAGGATTTTAGAATGCTATTATAGGATAAATTGTTACGAACATGCTAGAAAAGTTGATAGGACAGAATTTTAAAATTTCACAGTTGGGTATGAAGGAAAGTGCTGGACTTAGAGAATTTGAAGATCCAGTTAGAGTTGTGTTGCTGCTAGTAACTCTTGGTGGGCAAGCTAGCTGATCTTACTGGTTGTCTTGTTCCTAGCGATGAGTATGGTGAATATAGCTATTTATTTGAGATTCCTTTTGAGTTCAGAAAGCTATGCATTTCTGTCTCTGTCTAATATAACTACTTCAATTTAGAAAAAAAAAAAAAGAACAAAAACAAGGAATCCTAAGGGATCTCTAGGGTTCAAAACTTTGTATTTCTCCATACTTAGAATTTTAATGACTTCCCATAGTTCAACTCTAATACCATAGAAACTGGCCTCTTAGAGTATTAATATGTCAGTAGATTTTTTTAGAGCTTACAAAAGATCTCAAATTGGTTTGGTTAATTCTTAAGGCCATATGAATTCAGGGTGATAAGTAACCTGCATGCAGGGTTTTGTTGAGAAGGAAACCTATGCTGATTAGCATTATGAAATTCCTCCTGTGCTGCATAAGAATTAAGACGCATTAAACAAAAACATTTATTTTTGCTCAGGGAGAAATGTCATTAGAATAGTGGGCATGATTAAATAAGATCCTTTTAATATTTGAAGGTATCTAAACTAGTCTGAGCATGCCAGGGTTCTTAACTGGGCTTTTAAAACTATCTTTCATCAGCATATATAGCGGTAAGATGGTGCTGCTGCAATCAAATTTACAAAGATTGCCATCTGCTGTTTGGAAAACATTTTACATATCTATTTACAAAAGAGATATCTTATTTGCTAAGTTTGTTTGCTTGCTTTCATGACTTAAAGCTGTTTCAAAAATTATCATACACAATGGTAAAAACATGATTATATATTATATTATATTATATATTATATTATGCTATATTGTATATATTTTTAGTATTAACTATTTTTTTTATTTTACTCATTTCAATAATATGATATAAATTCATATTTTATATGGAGCAATACAATGGCGCCAAATTTACACACGGACAATATAAACTGAAAAAACTTCCAAATTATCTTAACTGTTACTAAGCCTTTTTTGTCAATGACAAAAACCTCAACAAATGTTCCTTTTAAAGCAATATTTTGTTGTTGTTCAGTATTATTTTTCAGTACTATTCTTCATTCTTAATTTTCCTTCCAGTTGCTAGAAAAAACCATTTATTTTTACCTTGCTTAATTTGGATGGAAAATAAATTAATCAAGTTTGCCAAGAGACCCTGTGTTGTCAGGAAGGAGAACTATAATATACTCAGGTCTTTGTCTGGATAATTAATGAAAATAATTATTAATCATGTAGATCGAATCAAAAGCTGTTAAGGTATCTACTATTATAAAAATGGAAACTAAAAAATATTTTCCCATTAGGATTAGGATATTCCTTTATTGGTAAATATATAAAAGTATTAAAAACAGCATCAGTGACCAAAAATAGATATTGCTCTTGTCTTCATAAAAAAGAGAATTACAGAGATACAAATAATTATACTTTTTTTTTTTATACTGCTAGTTGAGGAATAGGGTAGCTACAGGGGAAATGATTAAGTTCCCCAATTTTTAAATTAGTCAAACTCACCAAATAATGATTTCATTTAACCGAATCTCATTGTACACACCCAGCCATTGAGAGTTAGAATACTAGAAAGGTAATAGCTCTGATTTTGTTATGTTGCTACAATGTGAAAACATACTGTTTTTATTCTTTTGTTTGTCTGTTTGTTTCCCAATATTTTCCCTGGAAAATATCGGTTAGAAAGCAGATGTAACTGGTGGATTGGCCTTTGATAACTTCCAGGCTTCCTGGGAACCTCCTTGCTCTGTTCTCAGGGGAGGAGCTTGCTATTCCTATAGCTCCAATTCTAAGATCCATTATTCTTTAGTCATTACCTGCTAAATTGGAACCTACCATTAAAAGGTAGATGTTAAAGTTAAATTATACAAAAACGCCCTTCTTGAAGGCCTAATTGCTTTCTTTGCAAATGGCGGGTGAAGCCTGCAGTTGAATGTGCTGAGAAAAACTTATGAAAGAGATAGCTATGTCATCAAAATATACCTGTGTAATAAATGTATACTGTAACAGCAATGTAGACCAGAGCTGTAGTAATTATTGTGGTACTTAACTCTAAATATTCATACCAAAGAGATTATCAGTAATGTTTGTAATCCCAAACTTTTCTTGAACATCGCAATGCATTTGTATTAGAATTTGGTACCCTGTCATATGGTGAATATAAGCCCCCTCCCCACTTAGGGCATTTTTTGAGTGACTGTTCCTTATCTCTATAATGTTGCTCTCCAACAGGATCACATGTTCTCTGGAGACCAAGAGAAACTTTCATTTGGTTTCTGACCAGTTTTCTTTTATCTTTAGTAGGAAGGAACAATCATGAAACTTGCTTACTTTGCGCTCCTATTTTCTTTGAGTGCCTCTCCTCATTGAGCAGAGCTGTACTTCTCAAACTTTAGTGTACATAAGAGTCACCCAGAGAGCGTATAAAAACAGATTCCTGAGACAAATCCCCAGAGATTCAGATTCAGTAGGTCTAGTTAGTGCCTGCAAATTTGCATTTCTACATAGCAAGCTCCCAGATGCTGCCGCTGCTGCTGCAGATTACCCATTGGGTGGCACTGGTTTACGATAAAAATAAATAAATACAGTAGTTCCTCTTTATTTGTGATTTCACTTTCCATGGATTCAGTTACCCATGGTCAACTATGGTCTGAAAATATTAAATGGAAAATTCCAGAAATAAGCAATTAATAAGTTTTAAATTGCACACCCTCTGAGTAGCGTGATGAAATCTCACCCATCCTGTTTCGTCCTGCCCAGGATGTGAATCATCCCTTTGTCCAGTGTGTCCACTCTGTATATATATACCTGTTGCTACCTACTGTAAATCACACGGTAGCCCTCTTGGTTATCGGATCAACTGTCAACAATATTGTAGTACTTGTGTTCAAGTAACTCTTATTTTACTTAATAATGCCACATTCACTTCATTTGTATTACAGTATATTGCTATAATTATATTTTATGATTAGTTATTATTGCTAATCTCTTATTACTGTACCTCATTTATAAATTAAACTTTACCATAGGTATATATGTATAGGAAAAACCATAGTGTATATATAGGTTTCAGTATGATCTGAAGTTTCAGGCATCTATTTGAAGTCTTGGAACTTAGCCTCCATGGATAAGGGGGGACTCCTGTAAATATACATGAGGTGATAAAATTAACAAAGAAGTGGAAAACACTCCTCTGCCTCAGCTCCACTGGTGAAAGTTGAGCTAACTCCCGAACAAGACTGCAAATTCTATTTCATACTTCTTCATTACTAATGAGAGATTTTTTTCTGGAATCAGTTAGTAATGAAAATACAGACAATCCATTTCAAGTCTCCTTAGCCAAGTCATGTTTCAACCAAAATAAGATCTCTTGACAGTAAAGAAAAATAGAGCTATTAACTAGTTGTTGTGGACAAAGAAAGATGGGTTAGTCCTTATCCTACTCTCAGTTCTCCAACCTCCCTTGTTCCTCTTCTATGGAGAGCAGGAGAAACACCTTGGGTATCATTTGAACATGTCTGATATAAAGCTATGCAGTGTCAGGACACATCTTCTATAATCCTGCCATCCCGAGCTACTCTCTTGCTAAGCAGGAGCAAGTTCTCACTGCCTGTTACCCTCCAAGGCTGTTAGCTACTATAAGCATGCAAGTGTGTATAATATGGGGGCAGGGAGTAGGGAAGAGGAGGGTGTCTTAGCTCTCACGGACTTATTTTCTCCTCAGTTCCTAGTTGGGGTAGTGGTGAATTAATCACAATTAATACAACATGTTGTCTCTGTTAGAGACGAGTATAACAATTTAATATGTCAGACTTCTAAATTGTGTTGACCACTGCATTTTAAGGCTAAATGACCATTATTAGAAACTCAAATATGTGAGGGTAAATTTAAGTTTCTTTTTTCTACAGAGAAAAAAAGAGCATAGTCCTCTATAATGAGATATTTGTATAGAAGTTGGCACCTGCTTTTTTTTTCTTTCGTTCCAAATCATAAGATTATCACTAATTGTACTTTCAAAAAGCTCCTAATCCATTAGGATTTCTACTGTTTTCTGCTACCAGATTGTGTATACCATATTGCTTGTTCAGTTTCAAAGGTTTAGGTAAGTGTTTTCACTGAATGTTCTTTTTTTTTAAGATTTTATTGGGGAAGGGGAACAGGACTTTATTAGGGAACAGTGTGTACTTCCAGGACTTTTTTCCAAGTCAAGTTGTTGTTCTTTCAATCTTAGTTGTGGAGGGTGCTGTTCAGCTTCAAGTTGTTGTCCTTTCAGTCTTAGTTGTGGAGGGCGCAGCGCAGCTCCAGGTCCAGTTGCCATTTCTAGTTGCAGGGGGCATAGCCCACTATCCCTTGTGGGAGTCGAAACAGGCAACCTTGTGGTTGAGAGCCCGCACTCCAACCAACTGAGCCATCCAGGAGCTCAGCTGCAGCTCAGCTCAAGGTGCCCTGTTCAATCTTTTCACTGAATTTTTTGAACAGAGCAAATAATGTCACACTCAAGTATAGACACCAGTTGTTCACCTGAAACCAACCACTGAGTTCAGAGTTGACAGCAGGTGGCACTAGGTATTGACTTTTTTCATCTTAAATAGTCTATTTGTTCTTGCCAAGTCATCTCAGATACAATCTATAAAGCAGGGAAATAAATTAGAACTTGAGAACACCCATAGACAAGAGAGATCACCTGTTACTTAATATCTAAGAAAGCATCTCATCCTCCTGTCAAGCGTGGGCTTTATTACCTACTTTAGTCTACAGTTCTACAACAAATCAGCTAAATTTCATAGGCAGAATTAAGGAAGAACCACTGGGGTCTAAACTAATGAATGTGTATACCAGATAGTACTATATGTGTGTTATTCAAACCTGTTGCTAGGGAGATAATTATTAGCAAAATTTATCTCAGATTGCTCATCAGATGAGACTTTGAAAAAACTCTCATAGCTTCTGCCACAGCAGAAACTTAAAAAGCAATTTGTTGTCATCTTTCATCACCCTACCTTGTCCAATTTAGAAATATTTGACAACATGCTGAACATTCTCAAATCGAAATGGAAAATTTAAGCAGCACTTTTTACATGTTTTATTTTTTCCTTTTATCCCACATTATTTTTTTAGTAAAAATAAACATATTTAGAAACTACTTAATTATTTTTAAATTAATAAAATTAAAATTAATGCAATTAGTAAAACTCCTTTTGGGGTTCAATGTCTACCAATTCAGTAAATCTGAATATTAGTCCTTGACATTTGTCTCCCCCACTTATTTCTCTCTCCATGTATATCCTGACATGTGAATGACCCTAAGATCTTGCCCTTGGCTCTCTTTGATTGACGTCTCTCTCTCTCTCTTCAACTATCAACTGTGTGAGAAGCACCCACAAATTTGCATCTTTATGCCTAATCTCTAGCAAATGCCTGATAGACCTTTTCAAGTGGGGTATCAAATCGAACACTGTATCAGGAGAGCTTTTCTCTCTAACCACCAATCCTTCCTCTCATTTGAAGTAATTTCTCATTCTTACCAACGCCTTTGCTAGTGATGGATTCTCCCTCCATCAAGTCTTTCCTCAGTAGCCCTGCTTTCTCTTCCCCTGGCCACCACCTACTAGTGGGGGAGGAGCTGTGCAGCACAAAGAGCCTGGGACATAGAGCCAAAGAATATATGGCTTTAGGCCTCAGTGTCCTCATCTATAAAATGGGGATAATAATGGGTGCCTCAGGGGATTGTAGCATGAAATGATAAAATGCTATAACAAATTAGAATTATTAAATGGCGATGCTGGGCCTCTTTGTCCATTACCCATATTATTGCAACAATCATCTTTTCTCATCCCTTACACACAGGTTTATCTGATTATTCTCCCATAGTCATGGTATTAGTCAAGTGGCTCACTTGCTCAAAGAAACGTCCATGGCTTCTCATCAATTGCCCAATTTAGTGCCTATTGGGATCCCTGGGATTCTAGTATTCCTATTGATCATTTCAGTAGTTTTCCAAGGTTATCTTTCTCTCTCTCTCTCTTCCTCCCTCCCTCCCTCTCTCTCCACTGTTATTCATCTTATACTGTCATTCATCTGGAATCCTGTAGTGTCCCTGCCCCCTCCATCTTTACCTGCTAAAATGGGAGCACCTTGGGAGCCCAATCCATTAGAAGCTGTCTCCTCCTTTAATCATTCTTCGTTTTCCCGTGGTCACATGAGTGGCCTTTTTTTTTTGAACCACTATAAACTTGTTTTGCGCTTACTTTATTATATACCATATATAGATATACAGATATATATAGACATAGCTCTTAGCTAGAATTCCATTTCATTGCAAATGAGTTATCCGTTTTCTTTTTTGTAAGATTTTATTAAAATGCAGCTAACAAACAATGTTGCATTAGTTTCAGATGTACATCATAGTTATTCAATAGTACCCCCCTAGCACTATATAGGGTTATTACCACAGTATTGATTTTATTCCCTATGCTAAAGAAGTATAACCATGAGAAGTCCAACAAACATCTGACATTGTACCACACTATCACAGTATTATTGTTCTTTTCTCCCCTTTTAAAATTTTTCAATTAGAGTTGACACTCAATATTATTTTATATTAGTTTCAAGTGTATAGCATAGTAGTTAGACATTTACATAGTTTAGGAAGTGATCCCATGACTAGTACCACCTGGCACTATACATAGTTATTACCATATCATTGATTATATCCCCTATACTTTACATCCCCATAACTATTTTATAACTACCAGCTTGTATTTATTTATTTATTTATTTATTTATTTATTTATTTATTTAGTTAGTTAGTTAGTTAGTTAGTTAGTTTCAGGTGTACAAAGCAACATAATAGTTAGACATTTATACCCCTCACAAAGTGATAACCCTCCTCCCCAAGATACCATCACTCTGACATCTTATATAACTGTCACAATATCATTGACTGTCTTTCTTATGCTATACTCCACCTCCCGTGACTACATATATACGAGTATATATATTAACTTATAGTTGACATTCAATATTATTCTACTTCAGCTTCAGTTGTTCGGCGCATTGGTCATGAATCTGCAAAGTATTTGAAGTGATCTCCTGATAAGTCCAGTGCCTGTCTGGCACCGTATATAATCTTTACAATATTGTTGATTATATTCCCCAAACTGTATTTCATATCCCCATGACTATATTGTGTTTACTAATTTGCTGAAAGAGTTATTCATTTTCTTCCCCCCAAGTTCCCTACCTAGTTAAATTTAGTACATCTTTAGATACATGCTCTTTTGAATGTTTTTATTCTATTTCATAAATGTTATAACTGGACTAATGAAATAATTTATATAAAAGCATTACTGTTAAAAGTTTCAAAAATGACTATGATAGTAATACTTTACATTTTACTCTTCCAACATAATGTTAGTTTACTTAATTACAATTTGAATGGATGTCGTCAGCACATACTATTTTTATTTTGTAGTTACAATTTGTGCCATGATCCTTCCTTCTTTAGAAATAAATAATTGAGATGTTGGAAGTAAGAAAAATATGTAAGTTTCTATAGCAGGTTACTCAATTTCCCCAAATCTCAGCCCAGTTTATTTTTTTAGGCCAGAGCGCCTCAAGGCAGTCTTGTAGTCCCTGTCATGCTTGGATTCATCCCCGGGTGTGCCGGAATAGAGATTCCTAAATTCTCAGGGTCGCTGTCAGGACAGGCCAGTGGCCTCCACCCTGGAGTAGCCTCGCCCATCACCCTAGTGTGCTTCCAAATGGTATCATTTTCTGCATGTGCTATGACCTGGAGAGGGCTGTGAAGCACTCTATCCTCACCAGTTCCTAAGATACTATAAAAAGGCAAGTAAACACAATTCTCCAGCAGAAACTTTCAGTGTAACCTAAAACTTTGTCTCCTGAAAGATATTGTTACATGTAATTATTTCTCACAATTAAAGGTAGATATCTATTTTTATTATTATTAACTTTGTTACTGGGTTGAAACTAGAGTGACCTTGTGTGCTAAGTTGAAATGTAGAATTTCAAAAAATAATAATTCAGAATTTTGGGTGTGTGTGTATATGTATACAACACTGTCAAGATCAAGTACTCAGGCAACCTGTAATGCACATTGTTTGCTAATGAATTTAAAGCTCATGGTTTGCTGACTTCCAGGCTTAGAAACAATTTTTTGCAAAATATCCGAATACCTTGTTTATCGTACAGCAAACGCTTAGAGACTGTGTAACAGTCTATGAGACTGCAATGGGAGAGCTATTTGATTGACATGTCTCCACAACCTCCTCCCTGAGTGATTGCTCTCTGTCTTGGTTTCCTCGTGTTTAATAATTGCATCTGCTACGTGAGGTTATTATGACAATTGGTTGAATTAAAATAGGTAATAAACTTAGAAGAGCCCCTTAGTCATAGTACTGCATAAATATTGCTGTTATAATTGTATGTTCTCTCAACTTGAGACTGATAAAAAGGACTTTTTATATGAGGGATGCTGTTATGAAATACATTTGATAAACACCCTTCTTTTTTCCCTCAAACATTTTCAGCATCACGGATTCTTCACATGAGTGGGTTCCATCTCTGAAACTAGAGCTGTAACCTGTGTGAGCACAGAGAATTGGATCTATCTCATATACCTCTGCCCCCAGCCCGGACAATTTCTAAAATATAAGAATAAATAAATGACCAGCAAGTGAAATTGGAAATGTGAGGTCATGTGTAGTGCATTTGTGTTCTTTTTTTGTTTGTTTTTATGTTTGTTTTGTTTTGTTTTTTTCCTACATGCCAGTTATACAGCTTAGAAACATTTTCTTTTTAATGCTGAAATTGTAGCATAAGGGGTGAAAACCAATTTTCCACATCAAATTGGGTTAAGCCCTGTATAATTTTTGCTATTTTTAAGAGACAGAAAATCAGTTTGAATAGACAGATTAAAAGCCAGTCACTAGGTAATTGCTACCTTTTTTCAAGGGAGCATGCTAACTACATACTTGTGACTTCATGTACAGTGCATCTTACAATTTTTTTTTTATATCTTTTATCCAGTGATAACCAACAGTGGGATATTTCAGCTGATGAATGGAGTTGCTATTCCATGTTTTTAAGACATAAAAAACAAGAGTCCTTCGTACTGCTGCACAATAATATGTTTTTATTTTGAGCATAGAGAGTGGCCTGAGCTAATTATATATTTTCTAATTTACAAAATACACATAGGGAACATTAAACAGGGAAAAAAAATAGTAACACATATCTCTATCTTTAGTTTATCTTTCTCTCCTGAGCTTTATTTAGTTCTATACACCAACCAACTTTTTGATAATACCGAGATATGCTGAAATATCACAAACACAACTATTTTCAGCATCTTCTTTCCCAGACCATAGCCTCCTCATGTGCTGTAGTTCAGGGTATAGCACACCAGACATTCTTTCTGGGAACCTGAGTTTCATCTTTTATTTCTGTCTCTTCCTCACCTCCTACATCCAACCATGGAGCTCAGCCCATTCCAACTGCTAAATAGATTTTGAATCCATACCCTACACATTGCTGTGTTCTGTGATTCCACGCCATTTCCCCAGTTGTATCATTTAGATTGTCACAGGCCTCCATGTTTTCAGTCTCACTTTCCCTCAACCCATGCTCCAAACTGCTGGTACAGCGTTCAAAACATTGTAATAAATTTCCCTTGCCCTTAAATCCAAACTCTTAGTTTACCTCATCACTCATCGCTCCTCATCTCTGCAATCACCCACCTCTACTCATCCCCAACTCTACACTCCAACAATTCTGAAATGTTCCCAATTCCTTGGATGTCCCATGTTCTCCTCTCCCCCTGGTTCTTGCCTCATGTGTTCCCCAAGGCTTCTTCCTTCCTCATTGGCTAACTCCTGCTTATCCCTACACCCCAAGTTGGACTTCCCTTCTGGAAGTCATCCACTGACATGCCCTCCCCTAAAGCAGCCAGGACATCTCAGATCATAGTGGGCATCCTTCTGTATTATAATATCTCCATGTATTATCTCCTTCACCATCTTGGGAGTTTAGAGACACTGACTATTCTTGTTCATTCTTTTTATTAACAAGGTGATTGGGACATTATGGGAGCTCAGTAAATATTTGTAGAATGAATGAATTCCACAAATGGCACTGAAGAGAGCCCAGAAAGTTTCCCACTACTGGGGACTTCATAAGCATGATGAAAGAAAATGAATTTAATATCTAGGCTGTTTTGCTTTTGGTATGAGCATAAATAGACCTATTTTCTGAACTGATTTTTTTTTTTTAAGATATAATCCTCAAAGTATGCCAGTTCACCTGTGATTGAATATTTAAAGCAGCTGTGGGATTTGACATTACTAGTAAAAAGCTGAAAATTCTGGACCAGTTTGCAACTTTGAATCTATGATTTCCCTATCGTCTTTCTTTCTTATCATTTGTGTACTGTGTTTCTGTCTGTAAGAGACACAATGAATCCAAGTTTTCATGAACTTACAGTAAAGAAAACAAAGTTTGTTGACTTCTCTAGATTAAAAAAAAAATACTGTTGTTTTGTTTTTTTGTTTTTTTGGTGTTTTTTTGGTGGGGGTGGGTTTGATTGAGGTAGACCATACTGATTTTCACTGTGTAAATGGGAATTAATAACTGAGTGGTTATTGTGAGTTCTGCAAGTGCCATGAACTACATAGAGTGCTATGGTTGGAAATAGGAAAACTATTTAATCAGCTTCCTCCTTCATCAGTTACAATGTATGTAGATCACATGGGGGATTCTGAACAGGGTTCCATGGACTCTTCCCAAGTCAGACGTAGCCCCACAAGATCAACTTTTGTCAACAGCTGGTCCCCTGGAAACCTAGTTTGATTAGTTTTTAGGAAAACTATAGTTGCTAACTTCTGTCTCTCACTGCTCCTAAGTGAACATTACCACCTACCCATAGCCTTTTCACACACACACACACACACACACACACACTCACAGTCCTCAGTACTTAACTGAAGCATGCTTATTCTGTCCTCTTAAGTACTGGGGTAATGGAGAAATAGATCTTTTGAACTTGATAATTTTGGTACTTGGTAATTTTCGGTGAAAAGTGTATGTGTGTGTATATAGGTATCCACCTATTATGAATGCTAGACTTGTAAATGCTATGTGTTCTAGGGGTGAAACAAAACAGAGAAATCACTGTCTTCATGGTGCTCACATTCTCGTAGGAGGAGGCAAAAAAATAATAAGCTAGAAAAATATGTAAAAGTTATAAGGTGACGACAGTGTTTCAGAGAACAATAAAGCAGAGAAAGGCGTGACAGTGTTTGAGCAGTAGTCGAGGAAATCCACGAGAAGGTGAAATTGGAATCAAATTGAAGGCAGTAAAGAAATGAGCCATACAGATGTTTGGGAAGGGGAAGGAGAGAGCTCCTGGGCAGAAACAGCAACTGCTCACACTCTGAGCTGGGCCCCTACTTGGACTATTGGAGAAGCATCAAAGGGCCAGTGTAGCGGAGGAGGGGGCAATGAGAGCGGAGATGGTGGGAGCTATGGAAAGGGCTCAGGTTGTAGGGCCTTGGAACTGTAGCTAGTTTAATCACTAAACATTGTATTTACATGAAAATAAGACGTTTGTTTGTTTTTTGTTTGTTTTTTTTTCCCTGAGTAGTGTACCTTTAAAAAACATCAAGCACTGATCCATATTTCCCAGCACAGTTAAGTTACTACTTCTGCCCATCTCGATTTTGAACCTTATCATTTCAGCAGCGGGCCTAGTAAACATTTCGCCCTATTGGCCCACCCGTGCCATCTAGTGGTCAACGCTTGCAATTACCAGATTTTCTGACCGCACAGTCATCCGTGGGGGTGGGGCACGGGGAAAAGGAATGCTTTTAGAAAAACAATTGGTGTGAAAAGCTTTCTGAAACCATTACTGGTAAATAAGTCAGGGGTGCAAATTGCTTTTGTCATTGGTTTATGTTAAGACCGAATCAGAAAAACAACAACAACAACAACAACAAAAACAACTGAAAATTATAGCAACAAGTTTTATGAAATTTATTTCAAATTTCATCGGTGGAACTGAAGAAAATTTGAGCTTAAAAACATTAAAAACCGAAAATAGTACAAGTGAAGTGAGCATGAAAGACTACATATGAAGAGTTAATGAGGAAGTTATTGAACAGAAGTTGGATGTATAGACGAAACAAAAATAATAATTTAGTACAATAGTAATAATAGATTAATGATTGCTATGTCTTTTAAAATAGACTAGTTGTTTTATAGAGAATTTTATTATATAATAAACTATGTGTGATGTATTTTGTGAGTTTTAACATGTATTCCATTTCTCTTTTTTTTTAAAATATTCTATAGTAGTTTTTGGTTGACTTTTACAGAAAACACAATTATCATTTTTTATAGTGTTGTCCGACACAGTAGCTTTTAAAATTTAAATTTACATTCATTAAAATTTAATGAGAGTTAAAATTTTGGTTCTCAGTCTTACTAGGTAGGCATGTTTCAAGTACTCAATAGCCACATTTGGCGAGTGGCTACCATATTGGACAGTGAAAATGGAGCATTTCCATCAGCAGCGTTTCTATTAAACAGTGCTGGTCTATTATGTTCTTTCCTCAGTAAACATGATTTACTTAACAAGCATGTTTTGAACTCCTATTATATGCTAGACACCATGGCAGTTCATTATTGCAGATTCAAAAGAAATAAAGTAAAACATGATTAGTCTCCTAAAGGGCAAATTTTGGGAATTGGGGCGTTTCACACATGTAACCAAATATTTTCGATGCATTGTGAAAAGAGCCCTAATACTTGCATGCATATTCAAGGGTTGAGGTATCAAAGACGACTTCCCAGTGGATATACATTTAAGATGTATTTTAAAGATAAATAGAAATTCTACCAAAAAATAAGGAGAAGAGAGATTATTTTAAGTAGAGGATATAGCTTTTCCAAAGTCAGGGAAGTACGAATTGGTGTGGAATGTTTGGAAGATGACAATTCTGTATGACTGATGCTTAAGAGAAGAAATAGGAACAGTATTTGGAGTGTTAGGTTAGGGCTGGCTAGAAGGGCCTTTTGCATCATACCAAGTGTATTTATTAATATCTTTATCCTGTCAGTACTGGAGAACCATGGAAAGGATTTAACAGTAAGTTGTAGGGTTAATCTTCACTTTAGAGTTTACTCTGTTGATGTGACACGCAAATTGGATTAAGGAGGAAGATGCAGGAGAATAGTATCACTTTATCCCCGGGTTTTCAGCTCAGAAAGCAAGCGTCATTCTTGTCCCCGTCGGTGTTCCTTCTCCACGTCACTTAGCCTACGTCCTAACCTTACCTTTGTCCACTCACTGGTCTCTGTCTTTATTGCAACCATCCTACCTGAAGTCACCATCAGTTCAGGGCTGATGCACAGCGTTGGCTTCCTCAGAATGCTTGCCCTGTCTGCTGCTCCCACACCTCTTCTCCCCACAGAAGGCAAACTGTTCTTAAAATTTTAAATCAAATGTTGTCTATCACTTCTGAGAACTCTTCAGGGGCTGCCTGTGAGATCCTCAGGGTGCTAATCTTGTTCTGTTTCTCCAGCTCATCACTCCACACACCTCCTTATTCTTTTCCCTCCAGCTCCCCTGGCCGTGGTTCCAAAAGCTCCTCTCTGCTTTCGGGCTGTTGTACACACTGTTCCCTCTACCTTGAGTGCTAATGAGCCTCACGCAGCCAGTCTCAATTGTCACTTCCTCCAGGAAGCCTTGTTTGGTTCTTCAGCTTTCATATTGAAACAACCCCCTGTCCTGATTGCAGTGTTTATCATAATTGTACTCAATGGTGTGTTTAATTGTTTGACCACTGCTGTGTCCCACTGACTGAAAGCTCCATGAGGCAGAGAGTGCTTCTCTCAGGAGCCACTGGTTCTCTTTAGAACATAGCCTAGCATGTTAGGTAAATGCTGAATGAACCAATGAGGTTGTTCCCCTCATTCAAATGGGACAGGATGAATACCTGGGTAAGCAGTGGAGGCAGACACCTAGTAAATTAAGAGGAAGAGAGGGATGAGTAGAAGATGAATTGGATGGTTTTAACTATGGGCACAAGATTGGAGGTATCATAAACAGTGTTAGGAAATATAAGAAGAGGAAACAAGCAGCATTGCTGAGAAAAATGGTGGAGTTAAAGGGTATGTAGATCAACTTTGAGATTTCTTCGGAACAGCCAGTAAAAATGCCACTTATCAGGTGGATATGCCAGTCTAAAGGCCAAGAAATATACCCGAAACAAAGAAACACATACAAGTATGTGTTGCCACTACATAACTGAAGGTGGAGGCCAGGTGTCAAAGCTTAGCTGCGACACAATCAGTCCGAGCATGGGGTCAGAAGTCAAACTAATCATATTCTTCTTGTGGCTACATTTACTAACTTTTCCTCTCTCCCACTAGTTCCACGTTATTGGCATTATTCTGGACATCACCTAGCTCCATAGAGTGACTTCCCCCATCACTGTCTCATCTCTGAGTTTTTCTTTTCTTTCTGGCACTGTCCCCTTTCTCTCAGGAGACACTTCCCTGGGCCTCCAGGGCCACCCAGCTTGAGGCTGGATGGGGTAGCAGGGCTGGGAGCATCTGCTTTTCATGGAGTGGGGAACAGACACAACAGGTGACATGGCTCCCAGCTTGCTAACCTCTGTGGGTAATGTGGGAGTGGGGCGTTGCCGGCCCTTGGCTGGCGATGGCTGCTGCATCTCTTAATTGACTTCTCTGCTCTTCCGTTCTTGTGATATTTGAGGAGGGAGTCCTGTACAGAAGCTGTCTTTACTCTCACTTGAGGTTTACCTTTTTTGTGTGATTGGTTTTATTTTTTATAATATTTTATGATTTATATTTTTGATTTATGATGACTCCACTTCTATTCATCACTGCTAATCCCAGGCCAGACTCAGTGGCAAATCCAACTCTTGAGTCCTGAAAGGGGCTTCCCAACTTCAGCCCTCTTGCCCCCATAACAGTCCAGGGTTGAAGGGGCCAAAAGGGCATGGTCCTTCTTTATTTATTAAAGGTGTTTGTATAACCATATGTTAATTAATTTATTCATTCAATTTTGAGCAACTTCTGTGTGCTAGACACACCAATGGATGCAAGATACAAAGCAGATAAGATGCCACACAAGTAGTGAAGCAAACATATGAAAATATAAACGGCAGCGCTGTGTGAAAAGCACAACAGTAGGTGTGTCGAGAGAAGAGACTAATGTGTTCTTTCATCTAGGAGAAAGGTGTCAGGTTTAACACAACATAGATAGAGCTTGTTTCACGAATTCTTGGGCTTTCCATTAAAATATTTCTGGTATACGTCTGTTATTCTTGAAATTCCCTTTAACTTTTTTGCCTCAGTAATGGAGCTTTTGAAAATAATGTCAAATGATCAAATCAGTTTATTTTTATGTAATGTAGTATGACTGGCATCATTGCTCTTGTATGAAGAAATAAAAAGTTATATATTTTTGCCTGTTCTGTTTATTTACTCTTAATACTTACAGTTAATAATTCTAATATGGCTTTTAGTTATTGGAAATTATTTTATTGTATAACATCCCAAAATATTATGAATATTGGAAAGCTTTTTTTATTTTTATGCTTAAATGCAACCTTCAATTTATAGACAAATCCAAATGACTTTTGCAAGTTGCCTATACAGTAAGCACTTTCAAAATAAAGTACATTTCTGTGAAGATTTTGTAGATAATGAAATGAAACCTGGTGTTTTTTGTTTATAAAGAAATCTCTAACATTTCAGTGAAAAATATACTTTTTTTAAAAAAAAAGTAAAAGAACTGTGCAATTAGAGAAATACATTAGAGGACTGTATATTGCTGATACTTAAAAAAATATAAAACTAAAACACTGCTGGCATTCAGGTCCCTCTGTTTTAAATTGCAGCACCTTATGAAATATGCCCAGAGGATTATCTGATGTCGATGGTGTGGAAAAGGACTCCAGCAGGCGACTTGGCATTCAATCAGTGCCCTCTGAATGCCACAGGTACAGTAAGAGGACCCACCCAAACCCAAAAGATGATCCCATCCAAGAATAGCATGCTACGTTTGATTATGAAGTCATGCTTTTTGTCCTATATCCGTAACTAAATCTTTCCGATCAGCAATTAAAGAGACAATTTTAGTGAAATGCTTCATAAATGGAGCCAACAAGGAGACCCAGAAAATACTGCTGATACAATTTCTCAGTGTGACTGATATGCGTTATAAAAATACTCAAAATAATAATTTCATATGCATGTTAAAGCAAGTAAATGCACAAACCCAGTTTTTTTTAGTCCGCCTCCCAGCGTCCCTGTGGTGCCTTCTAGCATCCCTGTTATAAAGCTTTTCTCTGTTCTTTCTGACGCGCAGGCACCACTAGCAGACGCTGCTCTCTCAGTCTTCATGGAGTGGCCTTCTGGGAACAGCCGAGCTTTGCAAGATGCATATCAAATGAGTACAGACACTTGCAGCATTCAGTAGGTGCAAAGCCAGCTTTAGTACTTGCTCTGTTTATTTTTGCTAATGATCGCTGTGTGAGAATTTAACCTTCTGCTGTACGATCAAATCAGAAAAAAAAAAAAAAAATCTCTGGAAAAGAAAATGCCTGAAGGAAAAAGGGATGTGACAGAAAGAAAATTTTTATATCAGTGGTAAATGGTTTGATTTCTAGGGTTTGGGTTTTTATGGATCCTGCTATTTAAATGAAAGAATTCTTTGTGTAAATGGGGAAAATTTCTTGTTTAGTTTTATCTATGAGTTAAACTGTTTAACATGATTGGCACAAATCTGTATTAAATAGTGTATAAGACTTATTTCAAAGTTCCATACATTTTTAAATTAAATTCTTTATCATTTAGTAGTTGGGAATTGATAAAGCTGTATCACTTAGGTATCAAATTTTTCACTCCATTTTGACATTCAGACATGTGCAAAATGACAGTGTTATTGCAACAGATAAAATTAATTACTCACACAAGATTATGTTGGCCAAATTTTCCAAAAATAGCTCCTTTTCCCACACATCATTGAATTATTCCGAGAGTATGATTTATGAATATATTGAGCACAGGTAAATTTTACTTGGTACTTTACAAGTGTGAGTCATTGTCATTATCGGAGGCTGTTGTCATTTCATCCTGACAGTCAAGAGGAACTCTATACATGAATAAACATTGTGGGGTTTAGAACAAAATATGAGCATGAGTCAACTGCAAAGTTGAACATTGGCAAGTAAGATGTTTAGTCAAGAGCCTTCAAGTATTGTCGTGCTTTTGTTTTTTTCTTACTGTTGCTCACACATATACATAATTATTTAAAAAGAAACTTAAAGAATATTCTTACTCGTAGATGGAGAAGTAGCTTGTACATTAATAATACTTATCAATGAAGTAAATGTGTTTGATTATCAGAAAAACAAAAAAAGCACATTTAAAAAAAATCTAAAAATCAAATGCTGTCTATTTACTTACCAAATCAGTCATTGAATTGATTATTTGGGTACATACAGCCTTTTGTCTGGTATTATATATGTATGTAATATATATACATAATATATATAATATATATCAATATTTATGTGTATATGTACAAATATATATATATATTATATATATATCAGTATTTTTGTGTATATATTATACACATAAATATATGTCTGGTATTATATATATATAATATATATCAGTATTTATGTGTATATACACAAATATATATGTATGTATATATACATATATATTTGTGTATAAACACATAAATAATTAATACTGATATACACATCAATATATGACTACACACAAATACATATACATATACAAATACATATACAAATACATATATTTAATAGCATATATTTATGTGCATATCAGTAACCAGTGAGCCTTCACTAAGCCTTTTTTTTGTCAGAATAAAAATAATAGAAATAAGGCTGGATGTAGTCAAATGATCATCAATTCATTTACTGATTTAGTATATAATCACATCAAACAGCATTTGGTTTCAGATATTTTTTAAATGAACTTTTTTGAGGGATGCGCACGCACACATGTAATGAGAAAGTAATATAGCTTCATTTTATAACATAAAATGTAAGAACATGACATGTAAAGGCTCTTTTATTAATAGCTGTCAATACTCAGACCAGTGTAATTCAGAATTAAGCACAACCCAAAACTTTCTTCTGAGTTAAATTTTAATGAATTTTATTTTTCTCTGTTAGACATTAGACTTTGTTTACTTAATCTTAATAATATCCGTATTCAATTCTTTGTTTATTCATGGTAATGAATAGGAATAATTACCTGGATTAAGTAAACCATAAATCCATCCTTACAAATTTGTGAAGAATAAATAATGCCACTTTTTTACAGAAAGTTTTTACTTTCTAAATCAGTGTTTTGTACACTAATATTTAAATGAGTTGACATTCTGTAAGTGTAGGTCATCTTATAATAGAGAGAAATAGAAACATTCTGTGAATTGATCTCCAATTGTGAATCCCGTAGAAATCAGTCAGTAATTTGACAGCCAATGTGGACATGATATTGTTGAACTGCATACATAAATGAAGTGCATGATATTGTAGAATCAAAAGCACCCCCATTGAGCTCTACAAAGTACCAGACCCTTGTCTGGGCACTTTCATAAATTAATTCCAATCCTCTCAAGAACCTACAAGGTGGGTAGCCTTAGTCTGCATAGAAAGAAACTAAAGTTCTTCAGGAGAGCAATCCAGTTAAGTGAGGCAAAGTGTGAACGTTTTGCCCCGGGAACAGTTTTTCCAAAGCCTGACCTCTTTCCTGGAAGCCATGAAGCCTCCTGAACTTTGATTTGAAGTCATCTGCCCTAGATTTTCTGGTTGAGTGACCTTTGGAAATGTCAGATGGTCTTACTCAAGTCATGGCTTGCTATTTGCAAAATGAAATTAGTATCATCATTTTAGCACCTCTAGAGGTGTTGAGGACAAGTAGATGAGATACTATATGTGTAATGTTTGCAAATTGTAAAAGAGCTATGTAACTCTGAGGTATTCATATCTGGGTGTACAGAAAATGCAGTGAGTTAAAAAATATTTCAATAAGAGTAAAATTTTAGAACTCAACATATTACCTTGAATTGTACATGCGGAAAAATATAGATAGATATAGATGGATGGGTAGGTACATAGGTAAATGCATGTATGTATGTATGTATGGATGGATGGATGGATAGAAGGATGGATGGATAAGATTGATGTCACATGTATTTTTACACATGGATTATATTAATAAACACATACAGAAATATAGACACACTTATAAAGGCATACATACACCCATCTAGCACTCGCCTAGGGATCACAATCTTCTCCTTTTCATGTTTAGGGAAGTATAGGGCCAATTTATGCCTTAAAGAATGCTTACCTAATACATCAACTTCATCATGTGTACTCTAAACAAAGCCAATTGGAAATGGAAATGAAATCGGTTTCCCCACATGCTCTTACTTTTGTCATTTCCCATGCTTTGTCTGAGTAGCAAAGGTAGATAGTGCTTATGTTATATTACATAATAGAACCATTCTGACTCCCACCAATTCTTAAGTTACTTTGAAGACTCTGCATCTTCTTTCTAGTAGAGGTCATCATTTCACAATTTGTTCTATTTTCCTTGGAGGATTTCATTTCTCGCCCCTCTGTAATCATAAAGCTCATTAAATGTTGTCACCTACTACAGAAAATTATTTAAAATAGGTAGATCTGTGTTTTCCAGTTCTTTTATATATTGATTACACTATATGTACACACATACATCCACACCATATAATATTTCATATAAATATTTTGTAAATAAATATTAATAGACTAAGTTTGAAATGACATCTTATCATCACCAAACATTAGTTGAATATGTTTATGAACTCTTATTATTATAAACCAATTGAGGTAGACAAAATGGGGTGATTAATCAGTTTAATATATAAAATAGTCTGTTGTATTGACAGTTAGTTTGAATTCTTTGAGGACAGAAACCATGTTTACTTAATCTTAATTTCTCTAGTGCCAAACACAATGGTAAGCATATACTAGATATTCTGTAGATGCTTGTATAAAGAATGACTCTGTTACTCTTCTTATCAGTCGGAGGGTACCAGCAGTTGGAGGTTTCTGAGAGGGTAATGCACCAAACGTAATGTTCATGAATTTTAACCATGTGGATTTAATAAGTAGTATCCCTCATGTGAAATTTTCCTAGCCCAAAAATATTCAGAAATGTGAAGTGATTGATAACACTACTTTATGAAATTATTTGGCAATTGCAGAAAACAAAGTCAATAAGCTAATAATCAAAGTTTGTTTGGAAACTTTATAAGATGCAAAATTAAACCCTCTGATCCAACTTTCGTTTATAAAAAAGACAAGCCACAAATAAATGTACACAGTTTTAAAAATTGAGGGTAGAAGCATAAAGTGTTAAGTGTAGTGGGATTATTGGAAATTTCATGTTTTTCCACGTGTTACTGTTTCATTTTATACTCTGGGATATTTTCTGAATTATTTACCAAACAAGGGAGAAATAATTTCAGAACCTGTGAGAACTAGGCATAGGAGTCAGACAAATTAAGAATACAATCTCTTGTTACTTATCAAGCTGGTAGGAGAACATGGCTAAATATCGTGGCCAAGTGGGTCAGTATCTCTCAGAATTAAACAGACCCACTTTGTCTCTGCTCCACCAGACAATCACAGGCAGCTGCTTCTCCTCCTGTTCTTCCTCCTCCTCTTCCTCCTTCCCCTTCTTCTTTTCTCTCTCTCCCTCTTTCTGTCTCTTTTACACACATACACATATACACTACACACACACATATATTTGGAAGGAAGGTATTAATTAAATTTTGATACTCTAAGCAATTCGTTTGTCAAAGTTCACAAGCTATATCAAGGACAAGACAACAAATATTTTCAACTTTACACACCATATGTTCTCTGTCATAACTACTCAACTCTGCTGTTGTAGCCAAAGAGCAACCACAAACAATAAGTGACCACGGCTGTCTTCCAGTAAAACTTTATACAAAAACAAGCAGTAGGCAGGATGAGGCCCACAGATTGTAGGTCACTAACTCTTGGCTAGACTATACATTCCTGAAGGATTTATTTATTTATTTATTTATTTATTTATTTATTTATTTAAGATCCCAACTCTTTTTAAATTCTCTATCAAAAAATGGACAAAGTCTACTTTGTTCTATTTTTAAACTCTATCCTGTTGAACATTTTAAGCATAATCATTTTAAATTCCTTATGAGCTTAGTCCAATACCTGGATAATCTGTGAACTGGCTTCTTTTATTTTGTTCTGTCAGTCACATCATCTGACATACTTAGTAATTTTTGATTGACTGTGAGGCATTGTGTTAAAAAAAAAAAGTCAGGTCTTCAGATAAAGGGAATGTCTACTAAGAAGCATTCCCCTTTTCGTTGATTATCCAAATACAGTGAGGAGCTGATATCTCAGTGCAGTCAAGGGTTGGTCTGGATAGAGGCTGTTTTGCAATTTTAGTGAGATGACATTTGCTTAATCCCCTTCGTCCACTGTGTCTCTTATGGATTTTGGATGGAGAGCCTATATGTGCCCATCTCATTAACCTTGAGAAACTGTAGAAGTTTCACCTCTGCTCTTCAAAAGGTCCCAGCTCAGTTCTCCAGTTTTCTGCCCAAGAAATTTCAAATATATCAGATATCTTGAGGAGAAGACCAGCTGGTTGCTTGAAGCTGAACTCCTTCCTCACTAGGCATTGATTCCTAAACACCTACTTACAACGATGGAGAAAATTGCATTCTGTATTTTAGAAGTATTCATCCTAAATCCTCAGCTTCCTAAACAGCTCAGAAATTCAACAAATGTCTGATGGAGAAAAATCCCAGCAACATTTTTAGGGACCCTCAAATTTCTAATAAATTTCTTCAGCCCTGGGAAACCGAAAAAATATTAGTGTCTCTTTCTGAGAGAGGGCCTCTGCTTGGGCCACACCTGCTGTTCCCTTCTTGCATAGATTTAGCAAACATTCTCAAGGGAAAAAAAAAAAAAAAAACTAGATGAAATTATTGGCTTACCTCAGATAGGATCTCCTCTTCCTGGAAAATTATCTCATTCATAGCTCTCGGATGCTCTGAAGAGTATGATTTTTATAATTTATATGGATTTTTCTAATTGTGTTGGCAAAAGCAGTGGCCTTACATGAATTACTATACTCTACTAAACCAATAAATTTCAACTGTATTATAAAAAAGAAAAAATCTTTAGGCACATATGATTGTGTTTCCTAGGGAATTTTAAGGGAGACTATTCTGTAGATGTACAATGAAATACTTCTAACAGTTATGTATATTTTTCCTCTTTAAAAACAAACAAGCAAAAAAAAACTACAACATATTAGTGATTGTATCTATAAAAACTCAAGAGATTTTTAAACTACTCTCAGATTATGGATTTAGTGTGACTAAAGACAAGAAATGTTGGAGTAAGTTTTAGTCATTAAAATTGACTGATTTGACACGTATTTATAGGAGGATTTAATAGAATATACTTGTACAGATAATTATATTTAGGGTAATGTGAATGGAAAAGCTCTTAAAAGGAAAATAGACTATATTGTTCATCCATCCATCCATTCATCTACCCATTAATTTATTCTACAAGTGTTCACTGAACTTGAACTCTGTGCAACATAGGGCAAGGACTTGAGGATGCAATTTGAAATGTGACACATGCAACACATACAAAATAGACAGGAAAAGAGATAAACAAACTACAAATCGTGATATGTCAAAGGAAATTAACAAACTGCCAACATAGGGAATAATGTTTGGAGACTGCTTTAGACATAAGAGTCATTGAGATCTCTGTGAGGAAATAGCATTTAATACAATGATTCAAAAGATGAAATGGATCTAGACATGCAAAGAGTAGAGAGAATGAGCTCGTCAGGGAAATGAGAGTACATTCCAATCTGAGAGAAGAGTGTATGGTGAAACCTTGAGGTCTTTAAGGAACTTAAAGTTGATCCAGTGGCTAGAAGTAGTGAGCGAAAAGGAGATTGTCATGAGATGAGATTGGAGAACTAGGTAGGGAAAAAAATGATTCTGTACCTTCAAGGCCTTTGCTAGGAGTTTGGATTTTATTCTCAGTGCAAAGGGAAGCCATGGACAATAGAGGACTGATGTGATTCAGTCTAATTAAAGAGGGTCTTATGGCTGTTCTATGGAGAGTAGACTATAAGGTGGCGGGACTGGAACCTGTGAAGCCTACTGCAGTAATCCAGACGAGAGATGCTGGTATCCTTGATTAAGGTTAAATGAGCCCATTTGGCTGAAATGAGGAAGGCAGGACAATGAGGAATAGCTTGAGGCAGGTGGGTTCAGGGGTTGTCAAAGCTTATATTCTACTAAGGTTTGAAATTAAGAATTTAAGAGTACAGCTAGTCAGTTTCATTGTGATTTTTTTTTCTTCCAGCAAAGTTGAACTACTTGGATGCAGGTGCAAAAAAGGCATTTGGTAGAGCCAGAATGTTCTCTGAAGATCAGAAGTGTCAGCAGCACCTGGGAGCTTGTTAGAAACGTAGAAACTCAGACCCTGTTCCAGACCTACCTAGTCAGAATCTGCATTTTGAAAATTTCCCTTTGCAATTCACAAGCACATTAAAGTTTAAGAAGCACTGTGACACTTTATCTAAGGCTAAAGTTTTGGGGGATAAATGCAAAGAAGTAAAATGTTTTAAAAAAATGTAAAAGAAGTACAATTTCTAAAAAGTAAACTATTGGTGGATGGATGCAAAGAAGTTAAATGACTTCTAGCCAGCTCCATACCATCACAAGACATATTATTATTATTAGGTGATGTCTCACTTTCTTCTCCTGGGCACATAGGGGGTTGTGTTTTTTCACCCCTTGAATTTAAGTGTCCACACATAACTAGTTCAGGCCCATTGGTTGTGTATGGAAGTGATCTTTGTCATGTCAGTCCTGAGAATGTCATTGCCAATGTAAAATCTTTGATCCTCCATCATGCCAAAGCCCTGAATGCCTATGACAAACACACCCTCCCTGATGGTCTGGGCGGAGTATATAGTGTGAGAAATAAATCTATTTCTGAGATTTGGGAGTTGTTTTTTACCATAGTATAACCTATCCCATTCTGACTGAGGCAATGTCCCTAGAACTAGAAAATTCAAGTAATGGAAATTGAATTGGAAAATCCTGAGATAAATAGTGGGTTACTTAATGCTTTGCCTCCCATTGAAAATATTCCTGAACATTTGGGTCCTACTCTGTGACCACTATACTGCTTTGAGCTCATGGACGATGCTCTAATTCTACCCCTGGCTCAGAATATTAATAACAATGTCTAAATTTGTTTGATGTTAAAAGAAATCCGGCCTATCTATGTCCTTTGCTTGGGAATTGTCTACCAAAAACCTCTGATATTCAAGCTATTTCTATTTTGTTTGCTGTTTTGTTTTTTTTTCAAACTAGGTAGGTAAATTTACTGTGTTCTCATTCTTATTTCGGACACTTCTAGGCTTTCCAGGGAAATAAGCACAATATACCTGAGTCAGTTTTCTTTATCAATTTTCTTCATGGCTAAGTTTATTCTCATAAGAATACCTTGCTATCCCCAAAGTCATCGCATCCTATCTCTCACTTCAGGAAATCCTGGGGCAAGAAACTGGGATACCTAATGCCCTATAGCCAAATGTTATTCATCCTGGGCTTTGTGCAAATGCACCTGTAATTTATACAGAGGAATTGGGGGCTAAATCTTCCCTATTGGGTTGTCTCTAGACAAGAATTGTCTTTCAAATTTAAACTCCTAGCCCTAGGATAGCTCTAAGAGGAACACAAGCTTTGGGTGTCAAATATAGGGAAAATAAGAACCATATATGTATTAGAGAGCAAAGAGTATGCTTTCTTTTCCATATAGAATGTGATTTCTTATCTGTAGACACCAGAAAGATCTGTAAATAATTTAATATTATTATCTAGTGAGTGACTTTGATCTTAGAAAATAACAGAATTATAAACTGAAGCAAAAGATGTATATTTAGATTATTGCTTTGTGAAAAGATGTTTCTAGTATAATTATCTTTTAATTGAAGGCACTTAGAGCTATGTGAACCTTTAACATACCTTACAGATGGATTGTAGGAGTTGATGCTAAAACTAATATATAAATATATGATGTTTAAAATGTGTCCTTTGCACAGTGACTACGATAAATCTTTTTTTAGTATTCCCACAATAGAGGCAACTGTAACTGACAGTAGGAGGCATAAAGTGAAAAGAATAAGGTTATTTCAGAAACACACCTACTCTTTAAACCATGACCCTCACATCTCTCTATACAAAGAGCAAGGAGGCTTAATACGGAACTATAAAAAGCAACTATTTTTAGAATTCACTTTTTTTCCTTTCACTGTTGATCTTGTCAACAGTATTAAACATGAATGACACAGAAACTTTTAAAACGTGTCCTTTGGAGCAAAAATGCTTACCGAGCGCTACAATGTGAGCAGGCATAATCACTGATAATTATAATTCTAAGGGAAATATTTAAATTATTAAACCTTTCTGAATGATTTCAGTGATTGAATAAAGAAAATCACAAAATACAGCCCAAGGGAGATAGAATACCTGATGTCTCCTTGGGGGCTTTTTTTATCCACTTGAATAAAACTACCTACAAAATATTTTATAGATATTGGTAGATGGCATTAGGAACTTTTATACATTACATTCCGAAGTATTGACCACTACTCAAATAATTGGCAATATCTCAACAGCCTGGCAAGTTGTTTCAAGTCTCTTGTTTGTCATATTCTTTCTTCATAGGAGAAAGATTTAATGTCTCCTTAAAACACACATGTTTGAGAATTATTTTTAAGTACTTAAGCATCTTGACAGTTCTAATAAAAACATTATATAAAACCTGAGTAGTGGTTAACAGAATGGCCTCTGCAATCAAACTGTCTGAACTCAAATCTTGGCACAATTTAAGAGCTGTGCAATTCTGGGGAATTCAGTTTACCACACTGAGTCTCTACTCCTTCCTCTGTAAAATGTGGCTAATCATGACACTTCCAATAGCCGTTTTAAAACTCAAATTAGGTAACTCATGTAAAACAGTCCCATTCTTACTATATAATAGGCACTCGGTAAATACTATATCACTATTGCTATTATTATTATTTTTTCTTAATTAAAGTTTATTGGCGTGACAATTGTTAGTAAAGTTGCATAGGTTTCAGGTGTACAATTCTGTAATACATCATCTATAAATCACATTGTGTGCTCACCACCCAGAGTCAGTTCTCCTTCCATCACCATATATTTAGTCCTGTTTACCCTCATCTTTCACCCTCCCCCCCTTACCCTTTAGTAACCACTAATCTGTTTTCTGTGTCTATGAGTTTTTGTTTCTTCATTTGTTTGTCTTGTTTCTTTGTTGTTTTCAGTTTTATATACCACACATCAGGGAAGTCATATGGTTCTTGACTTTTTCTGTCTGACTTATTTCACTTAGCGTAATAATCTCAAGATCCATCAGTTGTTATTATTTTCTAAAGGTAGCAATTATATAACTGTAACTGTAGATACTTAAAATTTCTGAAATCATTTGCCTATTTATATTTATGGTATATCTTTTAAAAGGCAGTTATGTCAGGAAATGTAAAAGTTCTTCAATTATTATATATTTGTTTGTTTTGAATAATCATGGACTGCTCTTTTTACTTTGTCAATGTTTGAGGATGATAGTTACAGAAGGAAATAAAAATACTTCTGTAGTTTCCGTTTAATTTAGCAAGCATTTTGAACAGATACTTTTGTGTGTCAGAAAGTGTGCTAGAAATTACAGGAGAAATAAAGATGAATAAGAAACTATAGGCCCTTTAGGAGTTTATAGTCTAGCAGAATGGAGAAGAACACAAACCTATAATAATATAAGATAAAGTAAGGTTTACTTCTATGAGGTTGAAAGTAGAGATCATATCATGCTCACAGTTATCTGAAAAGACTTCAGAAGGATAAAGGAAAAATAACTTAACAAAAGGATTTGGAGAGAACATTTAAATTTACAGAAGAGTACGAGTCAGGGAGCAAAGATAGGATCCATGGGCTTTCTTTGGAAAATGGTGAGTAGTTCCATCTGGTTGGTATTGGGAATCTATAGCAGTGTGGAAGAGTGGGATGGACCAAGCTGATACTACACAGATCATACTGACTTCTGCATAAATTATAGGAAGATTACATTTTCACATATTGTGTTATAGCTGAGCTCACAGAAACACAGGGGAATTCTTAAATACCAAAAAGGAAGGAAGGAGAGAGGGAGGGAGGGAGGGAGGGAGGGAGGGAGGGAGGGAAGGAGGGAAGAAGGGAAGAAGAAAGAAAGAAAGAAAGAAAGAAAGAAAGAAAGAAAGAAAGAAAGAAAGAAGAAAGAAAGGAAAGGAAAAGGAAAAGGAAAAGGAAAAGGAAAAGGAAAAGGAAAAGGAAAAGGAAAAGGAAGAGGAAGAAAGAAAAAGAAAGCCAGCCAGAACTATGGAGGGAAATGAATGGTTTAGGAGCCCGTGAATATTTCAGGCTATATGTTAGTTCTAGGTCATGGAGGCTGAAATTCTAAAACTCGCTTGGGGACGCTGACAAGACCCTTCACACCAAAGCAGTGATGCTATACCAAGCCCGCTGCAATGATCTGGCACTATCTTGGCTACTCTGGCATCATGGACTAGAAAAATCCTGCATGTCTAGGATGTATCTCAGAAATTTGCATTTCAGACATGGTTTTGGGAGGAAAACGGAAAAAAAAAAATACACTTTTCAAAAATGGACACTCCTAACCTGAGCTATAAAGAGAAGGAATTAATATGCAAATTAGCATATAATGATTCTGTATCATTGAACTGCCTGAGGGCCCCACCATCAGAGAAACATACCCACCCTAAGTAAACACAGTCAAAACTAGTCTCTAGCACCTCTTTCATAAACCAGCAACTTGGGGCTCCCAAAAGATAAATACATCCTACTGAATTTCAGTTCACATTAATTATAAATATCATGAGAAAGAATCAGCAAATGCAGGAACCAGGAGAATTAGCAATGCAGCAGTAAAAATAATAGCAAATATGAAATAAACTATAACATTTATTTAAAACAATTTAAGAGAAAGCACAGTTAAGCAATGGAAGAATATGAAAAAGATTAAATGGAACTTCTATAAATGGAAAATATTGTCATTGAAATTAATGAATAAATAGCCAATTTGACACAATTGAAGAAAGTGTTAGTGATCTGAATGTAGGCCTGTAAAATGATCACTCAGAAGCCATGATAGATAAAGAAATGAAAAATATAAAAGATAATTTAGAAAATAAAGAATAGAATGAGAAAATTCAGTACATATTTAATAGAAATGTGTATAATAGAAATATATTCCAGAAAGAGACCACAAAGAGATTGATGAAGAGACAATATTCTAGGAGTTAGTGCATAACAATTTTCCGAATTTGAAGACAGATAAGATATTCAGATTTAAAAATGTTCCTAATAAATAAAAGCAAATCAACATAAACTTAATCTGCATTACACTAAAGACAAAAAGAAAAACCTTAAAAGCTACCACAAAGTAAAGACTGGTAATCTACAAAAGATCAGATGTTTAACTGATAGGAGCCTTTATACTTGCAACAAAAGAAGCACTAAAAATCAAATTATGAAAATACTAAAGAGAAAATAAAAAACATCCCTGCCTAAAAGATTAATTGAAAATGAGTAAAACTTTAAAAAAGAAAAATAAGTCAAAGATTTGGAAGAGTTACCAATCATAGAATCTTACTAAAAGAATTACTAAAATATTAGAAAACAAAGGAAAATACACTGTAAAAAAGAAGATAATTCAAGAAGCAATGATGAAGAAGCAATAGTGGAATAAGTAGATTGATTAAAAAGTACTACTAGTTTAAAATTAAAAATAATAATATAATAAAGACTAATTTGAGGAGTTCAACTCAAAGTGGATTAAATTACTAAGTGGCAATAAAGACGGAAGAATAAGACTGAAATGATCACTAACTTAATAAAAATAGTGAGAGAATAGTGTTGGAGTGGGTAAAATGAGACACTGAGATAAAAGACTGGAATTATGGTTAAGATAATATTTGGATGGTGTTATAAGTCAAACAATGGAGAGTGTATTTGATTTAAATGACATGTTCAGGATAGTTTAGCATTGAGAAAGACTCGATAAGGTCATTTAGGAGACTATTCTAGTAAGTGTGATGGAGGTAGTGCAGACCTGCACCAACATCTATCTTTTGCCCATAGGTAATAAGAATAGATAGAAAAAACATTACATACATAGTATTTAGAGGAATTAGAAGTTGAAGATGGGAAGACTAGAAGGGGAAACAGTCACTGAATGTCACTTTTAAGCTCTATCTTTGTATTAACCATGTGATGATATACACTTCTTTTTGCAGACAGATCAAATGATCCTAGGAAAGATGCAAATAATTTGTCCAGTGGTCTTATGTCATAAATAGTAGAACCACAATTTAAATCCAAGTTTTAAGATTCCACCTGCTCTTTAAACATAATATACTAGTAAGATTTCCAGATAGAATGCTTAATAGGTAATTGTTGAGTTTAATTTTAACTTAAAGAGTTGTGGGGTTCAAATCAGATTTCATACTTTTGATTTTTATTTTGAAGAGAATCAGAAAGCAGATAATAGTTGAAAGGAAGTAGCAATATTAGAAGTTAGTATTTAAATAAGATATACAATATCAGGCCCTATTTTTGAGAGAGGGAAAGATTGAAGAAGGATTGGATGGAAGTTAAATCATAGAAATAAAAACAAAAGAAGAGAGGTGGAATGTAAGTAAAGAATAATCTGACGTAGGAAAAAAAATGTAAGTTGAGCAAACCCAATCTGAACTTTACTTCTTCATGACCCAGAAAAGACAAAAAAACAGACCTGCAGAAAAACATGGATTAGTCATTCTAGGAAAAGATAGGAAAAGGTTAGGCACGAGGTAAGGAAAGAACCTTTGACAGCACACTTGATAGGAATATCAAGAAACTGGAATGAATTTTTTATCAACTTAGTATGTTCTGGATGGAAACCTGTCTTATCTGAACACTCTTGATACCCTTCATAAATTCTACTGAAAGTCTACACTAGTGTGTACAAATAATTTCAAGGTATTTGTTCTGGGAGCTTTCCACTGACAAAGAAAGATGCTAATAAATGCCAATTGTGAGAGCTGGTGGTGTGATTTGGGCCCCTGTCTGCAAAGAGCTAGACTGAGAACAATGCATTCCACATAAGCCTGATAAGCAGCTGTCAGATGGCAGTGATGTTAATTTACTACTGACTGGCGGTGGGGGGTGGGGGGACACATTTGATGCTGATCCAGACGTGAAAGACTGCCTTTCCGGTCTCCGATGAGCTGAGCCATCCAATGCCTTCTGTACTATTTTTATTGCAAACAGAAAACATGTCTAAATGTTTTATTCAAGATCAGTATTGTGTTGTTTTTGTTTGGGAAGAAGGATACATTAGACCTGTGCAAGTTAGATCCTTCACAGGCATGGGCATACTTTGCCAAAATAGTAGATACAGAGCTGATTGGAAGTAGTCAGATGATGTTTACCTTGGCAGCCATTGCTGCATTCTATTCCTAATGGAGAACAATGTAGGTCCTCTGTGGCTTTGAGTATCACAGCTGTGGTTTGCATTGCCAGCCCAAAATTAAAGACTGAATTATATGATATTTTTTAGGTTAGACCCTATTATTAACTTCATTTCACTTCTAAACTTTCTTTACACTTCATCTACTGCACCAGACCCTTTCAAGCCCAGAAGCTGCACTGTCTCTATAAGTCAGATTATTTCTCATGCTACTTGATGCTGGTGTTTGCTATGGACTATGTTGATGAGGGATTTAGGACAGCTTTCAAGTGTGCCTAACTTAATCCAAAAACCTAATGCGAGAATAGAAGGAAGTTGACTCATTTATTCAGTCATTTATTTAATTAATTTGTTCAATATATTGAGCAAATCCTATAGATGCTGGGAATAGAAGAGTAAACAACATAGACACAGTCTCTTTCTTCCCAAGGCTTATAGTCTAATTATAGGGGTGGGGAATGTAAAAAAACAAATAAGCCATGAAATAAATGTCACAATGGCGGGTAAGGTTGAGTACAATGAAGGAAGGTAAGATGCATGACAAGGATACCGTATTAGTCAAAAGACTTCTCTGAGGAAGCGACAGAAAAGCATATGGATCGCTGGGAGAAGACGATTCCAGGCAAAAGGAAAAGGAAATACAAAGACCCTGAGACAGGCATGTGCTTAATGTTGTTAAGGACTATTAAAAAAAAACAAAGAAGTGTCATGCAGATGTCATGTGGGGTCTCTGGTCCTGCTCCCCACATAGGAACGCAGGATATGCTGAGGCCAAAAAGTTACACCCACGGAGCCATAGGTAGGGGAGTCATACCACTATAGTCTCGCTAGCAGCTGGGTTGGAGACACAGGAAGCAGGATCCACACTATCTGCAACCTGTCGTCCGCTTCTCTGCCAACCAACCAACCCCACTTGCTAATTGCAATCTGCATTTGTCACCATCTTCTTGCTAGCCCCCATGTTTTGCTAACATAGCCACGGCAGTTATATTAGTGGCCAATGGCTCACTGGTTACAGCTGACGGCCAACTAGCCACAGCTGATGGACATCCAATCACAGTTGATGGCCATTTACTACCTGAGCCAGCACCTTTCTATGTGAGGCCGAGAGCCTGGAAACTGCACTCCTGGCTCTGTCCCCATACTAAGAAAGAATGGAGTGAATAAAGCACAGTGAATGAGGGGAAAGGTATTAGAAGTCCCCAGGAACTAGATCATGTACCATACGCAGACCATGGCGAGGTGAGAAGCTTTCCTATTATAGAGTAGCTTGTGCTAATAATCTTAGGCTTATTTGATTTCATTTGAATTAAGAAAATTATTTTTTAAATGTTTTAACCAGATAGGCATATTTTTCAAATCTTAAAGGAGACGTGGTAAACTGAGTCTCCTATGGATTCAATTACATGAAAAATTAAATTGCAAAATTTAAATTAAAACCTGAGCACTACTGGATCCAAAGACCATCCATTATGTTACATCAAAGAGGTGTAATTAAGACATAAAAAATTAATGTACTCTAACAAACTTTTACTGTGCTGTAGCCTAAGGCTGTGAATGAGGCAGGGTTCAGAAGGACTACTGGGGCAGAAAGACATATGTGCAAATGATTATAATTCAGTGTGATGCAGTGACGTAGGTGTAAGAGAAGAGATAGCACAGAGAAGGGGATTGATTAACTCTGTGTAAGTGTTTAAAGGAACCAGGACTAAATCCGATTGGTGCATAAACGTGAGATAGTGTAAGAGTGGGTGTGGGGTAGCCAGTGCAAGAAGATGAAATTGTAGAACCCATGACCTGAACATAAAATTGCAAATGTTTATCAGTAATTTAGAAAAGAGATAGATAATGGCTGGTCATCGATGCCACTCCAGTCCTTTGGGCTTTAGTCAGTGGTTAAATGGCTGCTGTTTAGTGGAGACAGGCAGAGAAATTAAAGGAGAAAATCAGAAGATATAAACTACCTAAAAACAAATAGCATTAAGCACATGCCTGTCTCACGGCTTTTGCATTTGTTTTTCCTTTTATCTTTTAAGGAACACAACGGAGATAAGGTATGTCTCTGAAGATATTCACTTTACGAAAATATTTTTAGACAGAGTTTGAGAGACTAACGAAAAGTAAACTATCTGAAGTGGCAAGATATCACTTTTTAAAACCCATGTTTTAGAAAAGTCCTAACTTTGGGGGTTAGTTCAGATTGATTGCCATACTTTACAGGATTTGTTGGCATGATTCTTAATGGGAAATTTGACCATCACGATTATTACACCTTCACCTATCTATTTCAATATTTCTCTGGTG
This sequence comes from Rhinolophus ferrumequinum, assembly GCF_004115265.2. NCBI lineage: Eukaryota > Metazoa > Chordata > Mammalia > Chiroptera > Rhinolophidae > Rhinolophus > Rhinolophus ferrumequinum. The sequence continues at coordinate 31,221,672 of NC_046286.1, forward strand.
TGTTCTTGATTACTTCATGATTTTTTGATAAGTTTATTTTATCATGATTTAGCAATGGGATGATAAGCACTAACCTTTTAGTAAGCAAAGGAAAATACCATCGGTCCTTACTATCACTTTCCCCTCCTAACCTTACCATTCTTTCACACTACAAGATGCTTTTCTACCTTTGAACTGTAAGATAAGCAAATGTGAAAATTCACAGCATATTTCTCTGACCATCAAAGTAATTTAAGGCTTGCATCTTAAATGTTTGTTCTGCGACTAAAGACTTAGATGAGAGGTTTTTGGTTGTTGTTGTTGTGTGTGTGTGGGGGGATTGTTTTAGTTATTTTTAGATTATTTGTATTTAAAATAAAGATAAAGTAATCTAGCTTTCAATCATGTCATAGCAGACCACTGAAGTTTAGAGGTATTTTCTTAAGCTAAAATATCCTTTTGACAACTTTATTTTGCTGCTATAGAAATGTGTGTCTAATAGATAAGGACAAATTATTACGCTTGGCTTGTTACTAAAAATGGAAATTTGAAGTGTTCATAATCTCCCGTTTCTGACCCTACCTTACTAAACAATCTCCATGTTTACCACATGCAAAAGTATCTTTATTTTTACTTCAATTAAAAACCTAAGTTAATACACACTTTCTCCAATGTGTGGAATTGTGTGTTCTGAGAACAGAATCAAGGCAAGTCTATCAAGCCTGCCCACGTGTATAGTACACGCACTCGTTTTTTTGCGTGTTTATCCATCTGCATGTGAGATACACACAACTTACAGTTTTGACATCTACCTGTTGCAAGGGTATTTTAAAGTTGACTCTCCAATTTTAAATACATTTGTTTGACGAAGCTATGTGGAGAAATAGTAATGAAGATTCTGATGTTTACTCTGTTCTTCTGACCATCCAGATTAAAGAACACCTTGCTAAAGGGCAGCGAATGCTGGCAGGTGATGGAATGTCCCAAGTGACCAAGACACTGTTGGATTTAACTCAGAGGAAAAATTTCTACGCAGGTGATCTTTTGATGTCCGTGGAAATCCTCAGAAATGTAACAGACACGTTTAAAAGGGCAAGTTACATCCCTGCATCCGACGGTGTCCAGGTAAGGGGGACAATCCCATGAAGGAAGACTAGTGAAGATGCAATCAATTTTTGGCCCGAGGAAGCCAGTGCAACCATCTTGGAGGCAGCCTGGCCTGAAAGGAGAGAGCGCTCACTCTTATAGGAGAGACATCCAGTTTGTGCTTGGTGTGAGCTCCGGAAATGACCTCAGTTCCCTTAGTTATTCGATACCCCAATGTCCTAAACCATAAAGTGCTCATACTACTCCTCAAGGAAACACTGAATGAGAATGTGTGTGAAGTGTTTTGAGCCCACAGATAAAAGGCGCTATAGCAAATTCAAGGTTGTATCATGGATATTTTATTCCCACATTTAATATCACCATCTTGCCATAGGAGACTATTAAAAGTACATTAAGCATAATGAAAGCACATTAACTATAACAGGAAAAGAAGACATACTTTAAGTTTTGTTTGGGGTTTTTCTATTAGAAGTGGGAAGGCCACATTTAATTTTGTGGAACCATCACCTGAAAATATCAGGCAAATAGAGAAGTGTTCTAGATAAGGTAATCAGAAATTCCGTAACTCCTCATGGCATATTTTTCTTGTCATGGAATATTTCTAGAGCAGCATCATTTACTTCCTTAATAAAGTTTAAGCACTTACCCAACTTCAGCATTGCCTTTGCCATTAAAACAAAGCTTGTTGAATGGCAAACAAAGCATATTTAATGCAACTCTAGTTTGCATTTCAGATTAACTCTTTCTGTGCTGTAGGCTATAATGTACTCCTGCCAATAATGCTGAGTTGGTTTCTGCATTTCCAGCATGATGTTCTTCTGTATCCCTGCACAAAGTTCGTTAAAGTAAAGGTTTGGCAAAACGCCCAGATCAGGTAGTTTCCTTTCAGCCTGCTTTTCATTTGGGAGTTTTATTTGCATTTCACTTGGAGAATACAGAGGGTTTTTTTGTTTTGTTTTATTTATTTGTTTGTTTTAATCAGCTATTGAGGGAAAGAAGGAAAAGAAGGCTTTTTGGAATCACGGCATTGTTCATAATTTGATGCCCTGATTTGAATAGGGACACATATATTACTTAAATATATGCATATACTGTTGAAAGTCGCTGCTATGAGAATTATCGGAGCTGCATTCTATAGTATATCACCAGTGCCCAGGAATACATTTTGAATTGTAAAAATATATTGGGGGCTGGGATGGGAAGATTACCATCATTTGGGCATTCTAAAAATACTTTTTTTCTTACACAGAATGAAACAGCTTTCCCATTTTCAAAACTTAATAAAGTAAGCCAAGTACAACCTTTCCTTGTAGTTCTGAAATGCTTCTATCCATTAGCATTTACATTAAAAAAAAATAACTTTTGAAGTCCTTGACACAAAGTGAAAGTTGTTATTTCAAAACTCCTCAGACACTTGTGTTCACAGTTGAAACGTCAGACAGAATAGTGCACTAAATAACCTCTAGGGCCTCTTCTAACGCTCAAGAATGTAGGGCTTTAAGATTTTTAGTTTCTGAAATTGAAGCAATTAAGATTACCAGGCTTTATTGGGAACGTATTTTGATTGAGCTATTCATTACAGTGCATTGACTCAGTGAGCAAATAGTTCAACCAACGACTTAGTCATGGTTATTAGATGATTTGACTTAAGTAGAGCAATTTGGTTGGTTGTTTTGTTGTCATTTTGGCATAATCAGAAATAGGTTCCTCCATATCCATCCTACTCTCTCATTTGTCCTCCACATATACCCCAAATTCTAAGCACATTGCTTTCCTCGTCATTCTCTCACAACAGGGGCTGCGTTTTTCTATTTCATTGTCTTTACTGGTGTCTTTTCAGGCATCTGGAATGTCTTCCTTTTCTAGAAATCCTTCTTCTTCCATCTCTGCCTATCAAAATCCTAGTCCAACTCTAGCAAGTCTTTATGAATGCCATATCAGCAAGCCCCAAACTCCATCTGAAAATGATCTTTCTCTTCTCGGAAATCTCAGAGAATTTGTAACTCTTTTATTATACTTTCCACGAAAATTTCATAGAACTATTACGTATATATTAATTGTCTTTGGTTGAACTCCAGTTTATAACCTCACTCAGTATTTCCTGTACCTCACTTAAACCTCAATTCTCTATTTCCAAGGATTCTGGGCATTTCTTATGGCCTAGCATCTTAGGTTCTTAGGCTCAATAAGGCATAAACTAAACTCATCTTGAATTCCAACTTCTTTTGCATTTTTGAATTCCCTTTGTAGAATTAGCAGTGTTTAGGCTGGAATTCTAATATCATCTTGACAGAATAGGGGAGGTAAGAAAGTAAGTACTGTGTGGTGATTAAGAATGCTTGATCCTGAGCTTCAGGTCGTGGCTTTGACACTCGTTGGCTATGTGATGCTAAACAAGTTACTCAACCTTTCCATGACTCAATTTTCACTTCCATTATGTGGGATAACAGTTACCTACCTTGTAGTACCAATGTGAGGGATAAATGATCTATGTAAAAATTACATAGCATGTGGCATATAGCAAAAGCTCAAAAAATGTAGCAACTTTTATTATCTGAGAAGGTGAGACATGACCTGATGGATCAAAAGCCCGAAGCATCCCTGGACCACAGGTGTCTGCTGCCAATGCAGATGTGCGTTTTGGTATCTCTCCTGCCAGGAAAGGAAGGTCAGATGTTTCTCATGTCACCATTTAAGAAATTATGGGCACTGCTTTTTTTCACTTGTTACGAAGCGCAAGGGAAGTGTCAAGGAAAATGGGAGTCAGACAAGAAGCATTAGTCCTTAAGGTCGACACTGCAGGGCCATATTAAAGTTGGGTAGCAAGTGGATGAGGAGAATGAATTAAATCCATAACTGATATTCCTGGCTCAGTGGGAACCAGGTCATGAAGAGGGCCATAACACCCAGCTAACAATCACTCCAAGTCATAAGCGGCTGCTGTTTTCAGTGATTAACAGCGTGAGAGAATCCCCTATTGTTCCTCTGTGGTAGAGAGAGCTTTGTACAACTAATAGCTCTTACTAGTCAGTATTTAAACCATGCCCTTATTATAAAGGTGAAAATAAGAAATTCAATGCCAAATGACTTCCTTAAATGGGTGAGATATTAAGCAACACATCTTGCTTCACAAATCAACATGAGTATATCCTACCATGAACAAAATTTAGCAGATGGCTGCTAGCTGTGAGGAACTCACAATCTCCATGGGAGAGTACAGAGTATGCACAGCAATCAGAGGGGAAGAGGAAAGGAGGCAAAAATGTCTTAAGAATATGTATAGTGCAGCCTGTAACTAGTAAATGCCATGTAATGTAAATAAATGATTTGGGTTGAATTTTTTTGATATACATTAAAATATCTGATAGGTAGTTTTGTCTTTTCAGAATCCCCCATTATTTCTTTCAGAGCCAACAAATATTGAGATTTGCATTAGCAAAGTGTCCTAGTAGTTTAGTTTGCTAATGTGATTCCATTTATTATCAAGGATTTGTTTTCTCTTAAAAAAATTATGGGGGAGTGTATTTGTTTGCTAGGGCTGCCATAACAAATACCACAGCTGGGTGGCTTAAACAATGGAAATGTATTTTCTCAGTTCTGGAGGCTAGAAGTCCAACAGGGTTCCTCCTGATCCCTCTCTCCTTAGCTTGCATATGGCTGCCCTCTCCCTGTGTCCTCATGTGGCCCTTTTCTCTGTGTGCACAGCCCTGGTCTCTCAGTGTCCTAATCTCGTTTTATAAGGGCACCTGTCAGATTGGATTAGGGCTCACCCTAACAGCCTCGTTTAAACTTAATGACCTCTTCAAAGGCTCTATCTCCAAATCCAGACACATGCAAAGACACCAGGGATTAGGGCTTCAACCTAATGGATTTGGGGCAGCCCCAATTCAGCTCCTAATAGGGAACCTTGAAAGACTGTGATAATTTCCGTTTAGCAAAAGAAAAGGACCTGCTATTGCTGCGGCCTATACTGTTGCCAGGGGTAAACTGGTGATGCATGCACGCTTCTTGTACATGCTGAAGATTTGATGTATCAGCCAGGCCCACCCAAACGTGGGGGATGAGTTGCTACCTTATTCCTTACTTAAGAAGTACCCCCTTTCTGGACTAGAGGATGATTTTGCCACACTGGGTTATGTTTGTAAAACTTTGGCTGCTCTGCCAGGCTACCTCTGGGGAATAATCATTTAGCATATTTCGTCATATTAGTATCACTCATTTTTTGCCTTCCGTTTTGAAATGAGGACCCTAGTGCAGCACCAAGCTTATGCACCAAAGCTCTGAATATTAGCTGCTTCTACTTTTCTCAAAGCAAACCCACTCCACTACCTCTTGCTGGAGCTCTTTATCCTCAGCTTAACCTGGAGATACTGGTAGAATTGTGTAAATAATTGCCCATCCAAGCTATCCAGACGCTCCACAGGTCAAACTGTCTTACATCCTGCCAGAGCAATGAGATTAGTGTGAAAGATAACCTGGAACAATGTTGTGATGTCGTTCTCAAAATGAGTCAGAGTTTCTGTGAGATTTGTGACTAAAAGAAGAAGAAGAAAAAACGATGCCCTTAAAGACTTTATCTTTTTTTCCCCTAAACTACTAAATGTTAGGGAGTATTTACTTCCATAATTTGCTCTCACATTCCTCTAGTTTTGACAGAATGCAGTGGTCAAGCTCGGACAGTCCAGCCCTGCTGGCAGAAGCCTCCTGACCACAGCTTTCCAGGTCAGGTCATCCAGCCTGCTGTGATTCTCACTACTGACCTCCCATCCTGGATACCCCAATCCTTTTGTCCACCAGTTTACCCCCTGCTTTTCCAGTGGCTCATTTTCTTGTTCTGAGTCATAGTCTCCATATATCTTAGTCCCTGAAACCTGCTGGGGGCATCCTGGATTATAATCTACTGCCTTCCTGAATCCTTAATAGTTTCTAATTGCCAATGGCTACTTGATGTGCTCCTTTGATAGTTATTCTGGATAAAAGATCTAAACAACAGTATAATGACTCTTTGTCCTGATCCTCTGTGACTTATTGTGTCTATTCACCTGTTAAGACATAGTTAAAGCACTAGTTAGGGATTGGTTAGCTTAAAAAATACATTAAAGCAAACCCAAGATTACTTGTGTAATGTTATTCTTGGTCAATTTCATTTTTATATGCTTTCTTGAATAGGAGACTAAGAAGTAGTGTCACAGCCAGATCACAGGGAATTGGACTTCTGTTACCCATGCATCAATCTATAATCTGGGTGTGTTTATGGTTTTGTATATCACACATGCAAATGTCATTGTCCAAGTACCTAGAAGCTTAAAAAGACATGGGGCCTACTGTACTATATCTTGAACTATCTTTGGATTTTAACCTAGTTAAATGTTTAGTCATCAAGCTAAATCACCTGAGATAAGAACCAAAGACGGATCTTTGATTCTGTACTTCTCCTCTTGTGCAATCTATCACCATGTCATCTTGTTTCCCTATGTCATGCTACCAGCATCTGTGGCTTCAGTAAATAAAGCAGACTACTTTCTGTTCTCCCTGTCTTTACTCTTATTTTTCTGCACTTGTTTTTTCACTCAGCAAGCTCAGTTAGGTTTTTGTTTTAATGAAACTCATGTCATGTAACCATTATGGGATGAAGGCTCCAATTTGTCTAACCCTGGCCTATCTTTTTCATCCTGAATTAATATTCCCCCTCCTCCATCCCATCCAGCCCCCTATTCAAGACCACTACAACTATATTAGCTTTCTTTGTGTTTCTTAAACTTGTCTAGACTGTCCCCTCTACCCAGAGAATGTGTACTTTTTCTCTTCCCATTTTTGGAACTCTTTTCCTCAGGTCTTCCTACAGCTGCCTTCTTGTCATCATTCTGTTCTCAGCTCATATGTACCTGCCTTAAAGTGTCTTTCCTACTTGCCATTCAATCTAAAGCTGTCACACACACACACACACACACACACACACACACACACACACCTTACTCCTTAGTCACTCTCTATCCCCACACTTTATTTTATTTTTTGTATCACCATCTGAAATTATCTTGTTTTCAACATTTATTTACTTATCGTTTGCCTTTCTTTACCCGCTGGAATGTAAGATCCATGAGGAAAAGAATCCTTATGTGTTTTGCTCACTGTTGTATCCCCGCACTTAGAACTGTGACAGGTATATGGTAGGTATTTGATAAATGCTTCTCAAATAAATAAGTACATTTCTGCTTCTCAACTATTTTCCATGCCTTTCCTCTCCTTTCCATTCCCACATCCATCATTCTCCTTTAGGCCTTCATAATTACTACTTTGGGCTATTGATAAACTTTCCTAATTATGTTCTTTTATCCAGTCTTCTTTTTTGGCCAAAGACTTCATGTTGACACCAGGGTTATATATTTTTTAAAACTCTCCTTATGCCATTCTTTTGCTGAAAAAAGCGACACTTCTACTACCAAACGCATTCTACCAGGGGTGGGGTGGAATAGTGATGCATGGGGAGAGCTCAGGTATTTGGGTCAGGTATTTATAGAAGACGAGGTCCCTTCCTTGATTGTCGCTGGGTCTAAACATGAGGAGCGAGATAGAACATGCACAGCTGCTTCCTCTCCATTAATTAGGCCATACAACTTCAGAAAAATATGTTTCTGTGCTCAGGATGGCATGGAGACTTCAGAATGTGATTTTAAATAGGAAGAATTTGATATCATATTTACTCAAAATAACCAGTTTTCTTCTGTGTAAAAATAAGTGTCATAATTCGTTTCCTGGACATAGTGAGAACCCTGCTCACAGTGGGTATGTGACAGAAGAGTGTGTTGAAAGGAGACAGCAAATTAGGGGGAGACTAGTTATTGATTTTTTGTTTTAATTCCCTCAAAGCCTAGCCCATTGTCTTACACATAGTAGACACACCGTCAATCAAGTTGAAATATTTGAGTGTTTCCATTTTCCTACGCTTTATGCTGTGCACTGGGGACATAACAGTAAACAAAATACAAATAATCCCAACTAGATTTTAGGCTGGTAGGGGGAAAAGCCCTAAACTGATAAACATACAAATCAAAATACAAATTGTGACATACTTCAGAACACAGTGAAATGCCAAGTCAGCCCGTTTGCCACCCTGTAAGTGGATGCTGTACAGCTGGATGGCTGCCTGCATTGCTATCCTATCTTTTATTTTAGGGTAAAGGAGAAACTGGTCATCTTTGGGTAAATGCACTGTAGTTTTGCAGAGTCGCTTATGCATGATGTAGAGGGGGCGGGGAGGGCAGAGACTGTCACGCTAGTTCTTTCTGTCTGTGGGAAAGCCGGCTATCACAACAGAGAACAGGGCCCCTGGTGGAAGATATAACGTCTTCCTTCACATCATGTTTTCATAGTTGATTGCTTGTATGAACTTCCCGTTACGTTTTCCTGTGGATTTTTTTGCCAAGTGTGAATGACAGCGATATTGGGAAATGAAAAATAAAAAATCCTCACTGATTAAGATCAGAAAAAAAGAGAGTATGCAGACCCTGTAATACTTGAGGCAGGGGGTGGTGATCTGATAAAGCCTTCTTAAGGAAACTGCAAAAAAAATCTAACCTGAAAAGACAAGAAAGGCTTATTTGACTAACGAACGGGAAATAGAGCAGGCAAAGGAAGGCAGCAATGTTATGTAGGTCCAGAAGCTGGGAAGAAAAGACTTTGGGATGCTTGAAGAAGTCTGATGAACCTGGAGTATAGAGAGCGTGGGGCATGAGAGTTAATTAGAACTGGAGAGATGGAAAGAAGCTAGGTCATGCATGGCCTTGCAGCCATCAGCTGCTCTCTAGATTTCAGAATCAATGGCCTACCCCATGCCTTGCGTCCTTCCTTACCCTAGTTGCTTGTTCCTGTTTCCTTGTTTGGCCTTTAAGCCTTTCTGATGGTTCTACTACATTTCTAGTCAGGACCACCATGATTCCTTAAAACTTCCAGTTTTACGTTATCATTAAATGTATTCCTTAGCGGTTGTCTTTGTCTCTCAGTTCCCAAGCATTTCACTGCTGGTTTAAGAGAAGGAGAACACATTTTGTGGGCTCAGATATCTTAATCACTTTTCTAATCTACAACTCTGTTTCTACAAGGAATTCAGAAAAAGCTAAACACTATGACGTGCTTCAATATATGTATAGAAAATTGTATATTGTCTATGAGAAATTTGTCAAGTAGAAGCAATCAGACATTGGACAAAGAATTATTTACAGCTTTCCATGAACTAGTGTCCCTTTCGTCTCATCTGGCCAACTCTATGACTTGCACTGTGAATATGACAGAAACATGTATGCTTCTCTTTATAACATACATTTACTACGCTGATTTTCTTAATATTTCCTGCAAAGAAAAAGCAAAAAAATCCTGCCTCCTGACCTTTGTGCCCCACAGCTGTTTGGCATGGTGCCTCTCACCAGGTAGGTGTCTAATAATAGTGGCCCTGAAAACCCTTCCCAACAGAGTACATTCTTAGGAAGGAGAGTGTTCTGCTGAACAACTTACAGGCCCTGAACTCAGGGGTGAATTAGCTCTGCTCTGTACATATTGTCCAGAGAGGAGCAGGCAATAAAAGACGATGGGAGAGAGTGCCACTGATTGTGAAAGTCTAGAGCAACATTATCAGTGCATATTGGCCATAATGTGGCTCTAAATGCAAATGATACAGACAGTCATTAAAAAAAAAAAGAGAACACAGAGAGTAAACAATCATAAAGCTGTTATACATTAAGTATTTAGTATGTGTCAGATGCTGTGCTAAGAATTAGCTGCAAACTCCACCACAGCTATTGTCATCTCTTACAGGTTAGAGAAGTGAAGCAGAGGTAGGCAAAATTACCCCAGCACCACACAGTGAATAAATGTTGGGAAAATTTTCAATCAGGTCTGTCTAGTTGAAGATCTAAATGCAGACTCTGCCAAGGACATTCAATTTTTCAAATTAGTCTAGGCCATAGAGATCAAGCCCCATCCAAACCAAACCAAACCAAACCCTTACTGTCAGATGGCTGACAGTAGTGCAGTGGCTGACATAAGTGACCTGATCCATATAATTATCAAAATAGAGATATTATTCCACAATGAGCAGCACTCTTATAGAATTCACTAGCAAGTGGTGGATCTGCCATGGAAGTTGCTTCATGCTTTTCTCAAAAATTCAATCAGGTGGCTTGAAGTGTTATGAGTCTTCAGTTCAAAATAACAGTTTTGCTGTGCTCTGTTCTATCAGACTGATCATTGCACAAAAGTCAAAATGAATATATAGATACATATATATACACACACATATGTATGTATATATATAATACACATGTAAATATATATGTGTATATATATATATATATATAAAAAATAAATATATGTATTTTTTTTCGTGTTTCCCCGAAAATGAGACCTTACCAGAAAAATAAGCCCTAGCATGATTTTTCAGGATGACATCCCCTGAATACAAGCCCTAATGCGTCTTTTGTAGCAAAATTAATGTAAGACCTGGTCTTATTTTCGGGGAAAATAACATTTTACATATACAGCATTGTATATATTTCCAATGTGCATGAGATGGATAGAGGAAGGTCAGCTCAAAGGAGTGATGCTTGAGTCTTGTTAGAGAACCTGAGATGTACTGACTTTGGAACTGTATTACAGTCATGTGTCACTTTAGGACAGGGACACATTCTGAGAACTACATTATTAGGTGATTTAATTGTTGTGCAAATGCTTAGGAGCTATGATAAGTAAAATAACAGGAGATTAAATCAAGCACAAGAGAAAATTATGCAATCAAGAGACATGGTAAACATGCGATATGTGAGGCGGCTGCTGGCATAACATGGCGTACTGTTTTACAGCAAACTTATTTTTGTATTTGTAAATTGAAAGAGTACACTCTAAAATAACGATTAAAAGTATAGTACAGTAGATTCATAAGCCAGTAATTTATTTATCATTATCAAGAATTATGTACTGTACATAATTGTGTGTGCTACACTTTTGTACAACAAGCAGCGCAGTAGGTCTGTTTACACCAGAATCACCACAAACACGTGAGTCATGTATTGTGCTATGATGTTAGGGCAGCTAGGAATTTTTCGGCCCCATATAATCTTATGGGACCACCATTGTATACGTGGTCCGTTGTTGACTGAAAGGTCGTGATGCGGTGCATGGCTGTATTTGCTTTAAGTTAGAACCGTATTAAATACCTGCGAAGGGCAAAGCTTTGTATGTGCTGAGGATACACTGATGAACAAGAAAGACTGTCTCCCCATAATTGGCCACCCCTCCCCCCACTGCCTGAGTGTCTAAGCTTAGCTCACTGTACCCCTGCATGGCCCCAAAACTGATCATTCCCAAATCTGGTCAACAGGGAGATAGAAGGAGAATTTTATTTCGTACTTTCTTCTCACACTGATGGAGTCAAGTCTGAGTTCTTGGCCTTCAAGAATTGTATAAAAACATTTCTTCTACTCTGGTCACTTGAATCTATATTTTAATAATTTGAGTGTTTATGTATGCCTTTTGATGATTTTTTAAAAAGTGAACTCTGAATTTATCATTTTGATCAAGGAATTGTGTGCTCCCTGACCTTCATGTACAGCGCGGTCAGTGACCCACTGTCAGTAAACCATACTTTGTGAAATGTTTTCCCAGAAATGGAGATGCATTTGCACAATTGCTTTCCATTCTCTTGGTGTCTCTTGTTAGCAGCAGAGAGCATTTTGTATGAAAGCCGGCAGGGGTTAGGACACAGTTCACGGTTGTGGATCTCAGCAGAGCTAACGGGCACCTATGGGGATGAAATCTGCAACTTTTGCCTCATTAGCACCATGCCCCCTACTGAGTTAACCAGCCATAGGCAATTGGAGAACTCTGAAGGTTAATTCTTTCTGCCCGTAGGTAAAGTTGCAGCTCAATGGACTAAGCTCTTAAAATGTTATCACTCCAACCAGGAAATTTTAAGTGGAAAAATAAATATGACTGATAGCACAAAAAGGTTAAAACAAATTGAAAACGGCTCTAAAACAGACTTACAATTTTTTCAAGAGTTGCATAAAATATTCTGTAACTTTTATAGAGGTTATGACTCAAAACATGTTTCAACCATGTGATTGCCAGGAACGATTAAAATAAATAGCGCAAATGGGGCAATTAAATATAGATACTAACAGCTTTAAACCACAAGAGAAGAGAAATGAAGCAGCTTTGTTTTTCTTCTAAAAACACCCAGGTGAATTTATTTGGAATTAGAATAAAGGGCTGTTTTGAAAAGCTAGATAGGGATGAAGACTGATGAGGCTTAAAAATTATGATTATTTCCACCCTTAAGGGAGTCCTGTTCTAAGCTAATGTATCAGTATGAGACAGTGCTCCTGCTAAATTACGTGCAAATCAGTTAGAAGAGATGTCTCTGAGGGCACAACCAAAGGACCACTGTCTCTGTAGTTTAAGACAAATGTCATGCATTCACTCTACACTTCTTCGGCATCCTGTGACCCCAAGTCACTGCTCATCTCCAGGAGGCACCTTGGTTTTCCTCTCCTGGCTCCTGTGTCTTGAAGACACAATGCAGTATGAGAAAACAGGGAGGTCTATCTCTGGTTAATATCCTTTGTGTGTGAAATTAGCACTAACACAGCTGAACTAAACCGAGCCCCACTCTCTGGCAATGTGGACATGGGGAATGAAAAATGCCAAAATGAAGCCAATAGGTCTTCAACAGTTAGTTAGGGATGTGAGTGATGGCATGGATTTGGAACTTCAATAGTTACTGTGTCTATGTATTCTTCATTTTGGCTTTGTGGCAAAAGACAGAGGTGTAAAGAATACTCATTAGAAAATATCTAAGATTTATTGAGCACTTACCATGTGCTATGTGCCTGCTACTTGGACAATTTTATGTAGTCTTTGAAATAGGTAGTTGTAGAAGTTAAAGAAAACTCACCAGGAAGGGCAGAGCCATCCAACTGAGGAAATCTTTCACTTGCCCCAGCTTTGCCCAAAGTCTGTGTCTTCACTATAACGCTCACTGAAACAGCAGCATAAGCAGCAAGCATGGTTTCTAATTACCTGGATAACTTGTTCATAAGATAATCACAGGGGACTTTCATTACAGACAGAATTAAAACTTATTTGTAAGGAATAACTGTACAATGGTATGCTGGGATAGAATATAGAGACTATAATAGAACAAAAAATTTGAGTGAGAATAAGTGCTTTACCTGTTCTGACGTCTTCTGAGGTGTATATGTGAAGTTATACAGAAATCCTATAATTATGTTGCTGAGAAAATGTCCTCAGAGATCTTCTAGAATAATATGTTAGGGACATGAAGCAATATTGCAAAGCATGTATACCCTCATCATCAACTCAGTCCAAACAGATGTTGTTGAAAAGTATATTCTCTCATGTAATATTAAATTTTTATCTAATTTAATTTTCAGAACTTCTTTCAAATAGTTAGCAACCTTCTAGATGAAGAAAACAAGGAAAAATGGGAAGATGCACAACAGGTAAGGTTGGAGTTGTTTCAGACCTTGAAATGAAGTTGGTTAAATAAAGTTTTGAAAATATGTGAAAAAATTAATGGTTTATTATTCCAAGAATGTAAAAGGGAACCTTTAAAAGTCATTCTAGATTATATCATGTGAATTTTAGAGAAAATTAGTTATCTCTTTTATTATAACAATCAATGGAAATAATGATATTTATAAATGAGAGAAAACTGAGCAGTTTTAAGCAATGTATAACTAAGATATTAATAAAGAAAAACTATGTGCCTTATTAATCATTTTCTTTCTGGTCTATGGACTGTGGCAAAATCAACAAATCTAAAAGCACATGTTACAAATTGAACTGTGGGGTACTAACTAGTAAAATCATTTGCATTTACTATAACGCTACATATAATCTGGGTCATATATACAGATATACATTTTGATTCAAAGCCAAGAGTTGTAAAAATGAGTTCTCATTAAAAAAAAAAAAATTCTATTCTGCTTTTCTCTCTTTCTGCTATGCATGATCAGTATAGCAAGAGATCTTATTGCTGTAGTTATTGTTTTAAAGTGCCTTGCACTGCCGCTTGTGCTATGCTGACATATGGTTAATAACATTTTTTTTATTACGGAAAAAGTGCATTAGACATTAAGAAAGGGAAAATAAGCATGTTTTTTACAATCCTGTAAAAATTTAACTGTAATTTTAACTGAATCCTTTTAATTCAACTGAATGCTAAATTTTTTTAAATTGACCCATGTTAAAAAACGCCAAGAGATTTTTTCTGTGTGACTTATGTAGGATATAAAACAGAAAGCAACAAAGGAACAAGACAAACAAATAAAGAAACAACAACTCATAGACACAGACAATAGTTTAATGCTTGCCAGAGGGTAAGGGGGCGGGGAGTGGTAGATGAAGGTAAAGGGGGTCAAATATATGGTGATGGAAGGAGAACTGACTCTGGGTGGTGAACACACAATGTGATATATAGATGATGTATTACAGAATTGTACACTTGAAAACTATGTAATTTTACAAACCATTGTCACCTCAGTAAATTTTAATAAAAAAAAAATAAGGATAGGAAAAACAAACAAAATGTCAAGAGAACTATGCATTTTTTTTAAATCAAATTCAGGTGTACAAAGCAACATAATAGTTAGACATTAACAGCCCTCACAAAGTTATAACCTCCCTCCCCCAAGCTCCTACCTCTCTGACATCGTACATATAGCTATTACAATACCATTGACTATATTCCTTATCCTGTATTCCACCTATGCAGTCTTGAAAATGAGAATATTTACTGAGGTTCAGGTGAGCCGTCTATCCTTTCCTGCCTTTATAATCACATTCTGGGCCCCCAGGAGTAAAGCATGCCCTTTATTCCTGTTCTGATCCGAGCTCAAAAAAAGTCCGGTGTGGGTCCACCTCATTATCAGGTACAGATTCTGTGCTTCTGGCCATAGCAAAAAAAAAAAAAAAAAAAAAAAAAAAAAAAAAAAAAAAAAAAAAAAAAAATCACTCCTTAGTTTAAGATGCTAAATCTTTTTCTACTAGTTTAAGTTATATATTTGTCCTTGACTTTTTTCTAAAAGAGAGTCGTATCCATTCACTATAAGAAAATAGTGTCTTTCCAAAGAATACAGCTGCAGAGGCTAAGCACATCTTTCTAGAATGCTGGAGACTATTAATTATGGATATATGTAAAACAAATGTATAATACCCTATTTAAAACAAGGGTGCAATTCATCAGATCCAAGTGATTTACTGTGAGGTCCCAACGTGAACAAATAATGAATGGTGGCAGAACTTCTCATCAATGGAAAATCCTGAATCCATAATACATCTATTTACTTGAGATTTTTGAATTAGCTGTAACAGTCATTTGACAACTTGTTTGAGGCACATCAGCTCCAGTTATGAAGGATCAAACTATGTTTAATTAAAGCAGCCTACTAAAAACATAGTATACTGAAAGGAAAAAAAAGACTACACTCAATATAACATTATTTTGTACACCACCGTGTACAAAATATTCGACAAGTCCATTTCAGTCAAAACAAGCCATTTCAATTTCAGTCATGATATTATGTTCTGTATTTCCTTGTTTATACTGAAAACTCACATGCCTCTACAGCAGAGTGGGCAAACTTCAGCCAATGAGCCAAATCCAGCCTAATACCTGTTTTGTAATTAAACTTTGCCAATATAGCCACACTCATTCATTTACATAATATCTATGTTTGCTTTGGTGCCACAAGGACGGAGCTGAGTTGTTCAGAATTGAGGCACCCTGACCCACAACATATAAAATGTTTGCTGTCTGGTTCTTTATGGAAAAAGATTACCAACCTCTGCCCTACAGCATTTGACTGCTGGGAAAATATAATTAAAAACAAAATCTTCTGCCAACCTAGAAAACCTCTCCACAAAGGTAGAAGAGAAAGAAAAAACAGTTTTATTATTGAATAAGCATTAAACCAGAGTGTGATGGGTGTCACAGGCAATCTGCTAAGAGAGGACAAAGACAGAAAGAAATCTCACTCTTTTATATAGCCAAGAGGACTTGATAGAACCATTTGTCACACACAGTTCAACCTAAATTCACTTGGTAATTGCAGTGACCACTTGTTAGTTAATTGGCTTTATCCAAAGGGGGGAAAATAGCCTCTTACATCTTAATGACTGCAGGTAGTTTTGCCACTTACGGCAAGGTGCCTGCTGAAGTTAGGCTTTTACCCTCGCATAGAAACTGATAGAGGCTTGTCTTTCTTAATGATTATATTTCAAAGAGAGAGACAACTTGGGTCTTTAAACTGGTAAGAGGTTATTTCACATTTTAAAAGATTGTATACATTTCAAAGAGACAGAGACAGAACTTAACAATGACCAGTTTTCTGATGTAAATGCCCTAAGAAAAGTGAGGGAGGAATAGGTTTGGGGAAGGGCATCTCACATTTTCAAGCATGGGAAAGTGAGCCTCTTATTTTTCATTTTTGGAATGGGGATGATGAAATTTCAGAATTCATATTTTATGATTGGAAATGCAGGTAAGCGACAGAATCTCTCCCCAAATCATTCTGAAATTAAAAATTATATATATATATATGTACACATATATATATATATATATATATATATATATATATATAAAACTATTTATATATATAAATAAATATTTATAAAACTATCTATGGCCATACATTTCTAAGTGCGACATTCATTGTTGATGTCTTCAGGTGAGTAATGTGAGTAAATATGTACCCTCTAAAATATATAAATATTAGCTGAGCATAGCTGCAAGCTCCTACGACATACACACACTGTGTCCGCTGCCCTCACTGCTCAACAAGTCTACCTCCTCCTCCCACGCCCCTCCGGCTCTTACTACAGGGTGTCCTGCTAATCAGCATCGCTCCCCGCTGCACTAGCCTTTGCAAATGCAAAACAACTAAAACTCTTTAATCCAGTTAATTTTTTCATGAGTAGACGCAGCAGTGGTACTAAATGGGTCAAAGAAATGAACCTAACTTCAAAAGACTTTTTGTTCTGATACGATTATGTGATGCACGTGGACTTGATGAGTGTGATGGGTTGCACATGCTAAAATTCCTGTCGCCTTTTAAATGGCCTTCATATTCTGTACTCTGTGAGCTGTTTGCAAAATCGGGTCATCTCTAAGAAAACAGTCCTCTGTGCTGTGTGAGGTGGCATGGTTTGGGGTTTGCTGTGTATATGTACACGTGAGGCATCTGCGCCAGAGCTATTATTATAATCCTAAAATTATTGTTCAAGTTATTCATACAGTCACTATTATAATTATTAGAAATAAATATCTCTTCCAAGATAGTTAGTCATTATGCAGTAGACTTAATAGTTCGTAAATATGTTCATGCAGGCAATAATAATTGTTTTTTCTGCCAGTGTTCGTCAAGTAGATGCTAGGAAAAAAAATCTAAGACGTCCCCTAATTTCAGCATTTATTCAGTTGTATTTGTGAGGGAAGGAGCCCATCAAAAGTAAAGACACTCTGTTTCTAAGCAGAAAATCTGTTAGGAATTTTGAGTCTCCATCCATGTATAGAGGATTAATTACTGCATCATATCACTCCCAAAGTTCTTGCTGTGTGACACCTGCTGTCATTCTCAACTGTTAGTTTAAAAAAATACAACTATTGCTACTCATAGAAATTTCTTTAAATAAATCAGAACTCATTTGTGAACTCGTGTAGCTTTTAAAAAAAAAAATTCCAGTTATGTATTCCATTACGCAGACTTTTTATTTCATCTAATCTTTGCTTATTTTTCTAGATTTATCCAGGCTCAATAGAGTTAATGCAGGTGATTGAAGATTTTATACACATTGTTGGAATGGGGATGATGGACTTTCAGAATTCATACTTAATGACTGGAAATGTAGGTAAGACATAGGATTTTTCCAAAATCTTACTGAAATTAAAAAAAAAAAATTGCAAGTATCTGCGCCATACATTTCTAAGTGTAATACCCATTGTTCCTATCTCTAAGTATATGAGAGTAATGTATTAAGGATACTTGATGTCTGATTTTTAAATGGGCCCAACCACATATACATCACAAACACATGCATTTGCATGCAATCTGCATTCTTTTGTATGATGCATAGAGACCTACTGGTGTTTATCTGCATATGTATGTTTAAAGAAGAATATGTGCTACATTTTCCACTTACCAAATGTTCCTTGCTATACAATCTAATGTTGAAATATATATATATATACCCTAGTGTGTGTGTTGTTCTAAATGATTCTCCATGATCTTCCATACACTGTTCATGAAGATGCTTAGTTATTTTCTTGCTGAATATGCCTCGGTTGTGGAACACTTCACATTACCTTAAGGGTCATGGTCACAACTGCTGCTACTTCTTATTTTACTATAAGACCGAGTCTTATATTGATTTTTGCTCCAAAAGATGCATTAGAACTGATTGTACAGCTAGGTCTTATTTTCGGGGAAACACGGTAGTCTTCACATAAAAACCACTGAACTATAACTATAGATGGTAATGTGTTTAAATAAATATATCTTACCTCACAGTCTTATTCACTGGACGTTTAAGCTTCCGTTTCTGGATCAGGAAGAGACCTAACTTGATGGTGGGATTAATTAACTAGGAGAGTTCAACTGGTACAGAACATTTTTTTTTCTTTCTTTTGTTATGATTAAAGATTTTGGTGGCTCATTTTACACTTGATCTCTTCTGATGATCCTTTAGTTCCACTGAGACTCATTTGATCCTAAGATATCTTTCCACTAGGATGACCTCAAATTGTAATGGATAATAGCTACCTACTGGTAATATTCTTCAATTGAGGAAAGCCTGTGTAATGGAGTCTTCAAAGGTCTGGAGAGAGTTCCTTGCCCATATACCATCTTCATGCAGTATAAGGCCTCACCAGTTAGACTTATGTCTTAATTCACCTTCGGAGTCAGTTTGAGAGCCCAGATTTTTCATCACAGTGAGTTTCAGCAGCTTGTGCTGCTTCAGTAATGGAATGCACTGTCCTTTGCTAGGAGCAATGAGAAGAAAGAGGGACCAATAGTAGTATTTTTGTTGTTGAGTTCAGAAATCCATGAAAATCCAAACCTAATGTTCGCTCCAAAAGTGTCTGGGGAAAGAGAGAAAAGGGAAAGTTCATAGGAAAAGGGATAGCATGTGGGGCTATGAATTTGGGGGCACACGGAAAGAAGAACCTGGAAAGATGCTAGGGAGGCTGGCCATTCAAGCTGGAACCAGTCTCCTGAGAGCCACATGTGTGATTTCTTTGGTGAGGAAAGAACCACGAAGGCTGCTCTGCCAGACGAGACAATTTGCAAACTAATTTGCAAGAAAAACTAAGGGGTAAAAAACTAAAAGCTGTTGTGTTTTTGTTGTTGTTGTTGTTCTTTTTGTAAATGTTAACATCTAATTCTCAAAGCCATTGCTAATAAAAAGTATTATCAGATCATTGCATGGCATTTATGAGAATGCATTTGGAAAAACCATAAAAAACAAAGTTAATCTCAGAGTCTAGTAAACTTAAATTGGGACTTGAAGTAGGCCGTTTGAATAGCAGCATATCAAATTTTCTGTAGTACTAGTATTATTTGCTATAAAAATTCCGTAATTCTATAAATATCCATAAATTGCGAACATTTATTCCTCTTTACCTTGTTCTGGACTTCCCAAAATTGTATATTTGAAAAACTGTGTGTATTATTTTTTTTTGCCTTTAGATTATGTTCTCCAGGCTTGCCTACTTCCTTTATCATCACTAAACTTTAAGAAGCATGTTAAGCATAATAACACAGTAATT
Organism: Rhinolophus ferrumequinum; assembly: GCF_004115265.2. Taxonomy (NCBI): domain Eukaryota; kingdom Metazoa; phylum Chordata; class Mammalia; order Chiroptera; family Rhinolophidae; genus Rhinolophus; species Rhinolophus ferrumequinum. The sequence continues at coordinate 31,241,602 of NC_046286.1, forward strand.
TAATGATGCAAAGAAAGCTGATATTGTCCTGTATTGTCTTCAAACTTGTATAAGGACAGTGTGATTATTTGGCCTGATCACGTAGGTAGCATTAATTATCCACATTATTAAAAAAGTCATGTTCTGTGAATAAAAATCCCAAACTTCATTACTCTGCCCAAAAAGGATCTTCTTTATTGTTGATTTCCCCAAATACTGTCTCCGGGGCAGACTTACTGTAATTTGATGACCAGAAAAATGGTTATTCCCAATAATATTTAAGAGTTTAGTGAAATATATCCGTAGAGCAGTCAGGGTTCTGCAAAGAATCAGAAGCAATATATGTAGCTATCTAAAAAGAGATTTATTTTGAGGGATTGGCTTATGCAATTACGGAGGCTGAGACGTCCCATGATCTGCATTCTGCAAGCTAGAGACCAGGAAAGCTGACGGCATAGTTCCATTTGAGTGTGAAGGCTGGAGAACCAGGAAAGCTAGTAGTGTAAGTCTCAGCCTGAATCCAACAGCCTTAGAACCAGGAGCACTGCTGTCCAAAGGCATGAGAAGATGGATGTCCCAGCTCAAACAGAGAGCAAATTCATCCATCCTTTGCCTTTTTGTTCTGTGCAGGCCCTCAATAGATGGATGATGCTCAACCACATTATTAAGGAAAATCTTCTGTGCTCAGTCTACTGACTCAAATGCTAATCTCTTCCAGAAAAATTGTTACGGACACACCCAGAAGTAATGTTTTACCAGCTATATGGGCACCCCTTAGTCTAGTCAAGTTACACATAACGTTAACCATCACAGTCGGCTAGTATCAAATTGGATAATATGAATAATAACTACTTACTATTACTATGCTTTATGCTACCCAATTTGATACTAGTACTAGTAAAACATGATTTTCTGTTTTATCTGATATTTCCAAAGTTTTTGGATAAGGACACACAGAGAGAATATTTTACAGTAGCAAATTGTGGAATGTGTGAGTTGGCATTCATTTGTCTTAACATCCAAAGTCCCAATATTAATTATCAGACATCAAACTCATTATACTGAGCACACACACTCAAACACACACACTTAGTTATATACATATGCATAGCCCATGTGGTAAACAGAGACTAAGAAAGGTTGGTAATCCCTTATAGCCGTTTTCTTCAGTGTATGTTGGATTAAGACTAAAGAACTTCAGAAAATCATCATGTCTTTTAGAGAGATTGCAACTTTTTTTTTCTTTTCTTTTTTCTTTTTTTTTTAAATAATGCCTATATGCACAGCCACCTCACTTTTCTGGAATATAGATAATAACTTCCTAAAGAAAGAGACAGAGTTGAACAGAGAAAAATAAATGTCATAAAGACTATATAATTCTGTAAGATAGTCTCAAAACTTCATGATAGCCTATTTTACTTCAATTTTAAATATAGTTTTAGCATTTTTGGTTCCTGGTTTAGAAAGAATGAGTTGTAAGCAGAGACAGTGGTGTTAAAAGCACAAATATAGCAAATAAAATAGATGAAATGCTGAAACAATAAGGAAAAAGAAGTACTGAAAGAATGCAGCAGACTATGGAGTCCATACTGTGGGAACAAACACCTCCTCATGCCTCACCCTTGAAAATATTAGTTCTAAGACGTAGGGCAATAATTTAGTCTAAAATCATGGCCTTTATTTATCAACATAAAAGTTCCTGTAATTTGATAAAGATGGGAAGAAAATGAGTGACATATCTTGGAAAGATTTTCTTCAAAAATAATTCAAATGAAGTTTTAATACATCTTTTATCTGAAAAATGCCCCTGTCTATATCAGTTTCTGATAAATGAAATGCTCTTACATGTTAAAATCTATGAACATTCCGGTATGTATGCATGCATGTTTATTTTTGGAGGGAGCAGGTCCATAGCTTTGATCAATTTTCAAAAGACAATGATCTCAAAATGTTTAATACAAGTTTTGGAAAAAATAGTCCTAGGAACAAAGATGTTAAAAAAGCCAATGCACATATAAAATAATTTATCTTAAATAGATTTTTTCATATTCACATATGACTATGACATTCAATATAGACACATGATGATTATAATAAATGAAAGTTAATGAGCACTTACTAAAGACTGATCACTCTACTAAATAGCTTATATAATTACTGAATAAATAAATTAATTAATGGATATGAAAAATTGATATGCTACAGAAAAATTTCAACTTTCAATATGCCTCAGTTTATTAGAAAATTGTATTCTAAATGTTCTAAATATGCTGTATAGGAAAGTAGTTTTTATTTTAGTAAAAGTGTGAATTTTTAATGTATTTATAAAGTGATTATCATTAATCAGGCTGGAGGGACTATATCTTAATAATATTTAAGATTATTTTTCTTCAACAAAAACATTATTAAGTTGTTTATACTTGCTTTCTATACTTTCTCTCCAAACATTTTCTCTTCAGTCCCTTGCAGTCCAGCATTTTTCTCATTATTCCTGAAAGTCTTCTCAGAAAAGCCTTCTGGAAACTTCTGACTGACAAACCTCCTCTCATGTTTCAACCTTCATATCTGCTGTGCCTTGTTAACCACACTCTCTTGAAACTGCCCTTTTCACACTTTTATATTAATTATAGTATAAAATGGAATTAAATGATAAAAATTAGATTCATGACTCAGAAATATTTAGATTTTTTTGGAGACAGAGAAGATGTAGCACTAAAGAGGAAAAACGTACATTATTTGAGGCCTAGCTGTTTTCAGTTCCAAAGATCGAAGAGACTGTCTGAGCTCTTACATGATTCGAGTGAGAGGGCACATGCATGATTTCCTTTGTTCTACAGCTTTGTCTAAAGTTGCAGCAGAGTATTTTATAGTTTTTTTATTATGCTTTTAGTCATCTATTTTCCACAATCACAATAACTTCATGTAGCACATTATGTTTGCTTTATTTATTGGTAAGGATAGCTTATTCTTTAGAAATTAATTGTTTTGATTTTGAACTTAACAACTTGAGTTGTATTCATTGAACTGAATTCAGGGAAGGTCGGTGATGTGTAACATGTTGCTAGCCTACTGTTCAATTAAAAAATAATAATCTATCTCTTACTATTTTCCTAAGTGATTCAGGTCATTAAGATAAGTGAATAACCTTAACAAAGAGATTGCAGTCTCGTTGTGTGGGTATAAAAGAATGAAATTAATAAATAAAATATCGAGAGTGCGCTTGGTATGTGTCATATAAACCACTCATTACAGGGATCCATTTCAAGAGATGTTATTCGGGGAAGGATTTAGAAAAAATTCTTAGGGAAGGAAACACTTATTGTAGATATTGAAGGATGTCCTGGACTGTTGACAACTGAACGTGAAATGGCAAAGCGATGAAGATGAGTGGCAAAGAGATGGTTATATTCAAGAACATTCTTTTAGACAAACAGTATAGAGATGTCAAAGTCGAGGTTGTATTTAGGTTGAGTGGTTTATTTTGATAAAAACATGTATGTATGGAAGTAAAGAAAGTGAAATGAAATTGAAGAGGCATGCTGAGAAATGGTAGGATGGTTCTGAATACTGAAGACAATAGGGAGCTACTGAAGCTTGGCTTGAGGAGGGTTGAGCTTCGGTAAGACATATGTTATAGCAGAAAGAGAATTTTTTGAAATTGAGATAAAGTATAAACATGAATACTAGAAGGTGTTTTTCAGTAACCCATGTCGGAGATGATGAAGATTTGAATTAATGGTAGTAAAAGTAGGAACCAAACTGATTATGAATTTGAGATTGTGTGAATATAGAAATGACAGCATTCCATAACTGACTGAAGTATAAGACAGAAGGGAGGAATTGAGATTATATTTATTGGACAAACATTTTAGAGTGTCTTTCACACGTTAATATTTAGATACAGGTAGAACCCTCAAGTGAAAAAATAAAATGAGGTCTTGGGCTTTGGTAGAGAAGTGAACCTTATGATATACACTTGGTAATCACTGCATAAAAGTGATAGTTGAAGCCTAAAAGTTTGTTTTGTTTTTGGTTTTTTTCCCCCCTACTTTTAGGACAGTAACATGAGAGAAAGGATGTAAAGTGATGTCTATATTAAAAGCAAAGAATCATAGCAGGTGTCAAAGTAAGGATAATCAGAGGTAGTATATATAAAGCGTTTCAGTACAAGGCAGTATAAAATCATTGTCATGAAACTAATAGGAGGGAGAGAATGTTTCAAAATGAGTATGCTAGTTAATATCAGTTGCCAGCAAAGTTCAGAGTATTAGAATGAAGAAAAATCATATGTGATGGCTGATGGTATACAGTAAAAGTTCTGTAGGAAAAGCACAGACAGAGTTAATAAGATCCAAATTTCAGAGCTCTTGAGGTGGTTTCAATGGATCACACCCTTAACATTTTGATAACAATTATCTCCAGGCATTTACTTTGCACGAATGAATGTTGCTCCATCTACTTACTGCTATGGCACAGCTACTCCTTAGGCGCCATCAAAGTTAACAATATCAGATTAAAAGGGAATTTGTTTTTAGGCCAATAGTATCTCAAAATACAAAATGCTACGATTGTTAGCTGTAAGGAATTTTAAAAATGGTTCCTATGCATAAACCTTAGCAGAGATAAGATTCTGGAAAGTATCATTTCAGTTCTTCTCCAGTAATCCAATAGGGCCTGTGCCTTAAAAACATTAAAGTTAAGACATTTTTCTTTGCCAAGCTAAATATCATTGTCTATTCTTGTTTTAGAAATATGAAATACTGGGCTTTTCAGAATGAACATTTATTTATTTTTTTTTCCCTGAAATTGAATCCAAATTTAATCTGAAGAATGACATAATACATTTTTGACATCTCCTTTGTCTCCACGGTACTGCCTCATCAATATCAAATCTGTGTTATTTCTTATACTCACTGGTAAATTTAATCATTTCTTTGGTAGAATATCTTGTCCTTCAATTGAGAAACCAAACTTCAGTCTGATGATGTATAAAAATAAAGTGGCTTCTTCTTCTAGGCTTATTTTACTTTCTGTCACTGCTTAGTTTTGTTGCTCATGCATCTTCACTTATTTAACTTCCTTTCTTTAAAAATAAAACATTTGTAGTCAGTTGACACTGAGCCTGAGAAATACACAATTCAACATCTTTTTTTGTTGTTTATCTATAGTACCTGACGCTGGTTGTCAGCTGGATATTGAGTCTGAAAGTGTCAGATTCTACCCCCACCTCCTGGCTCTCTACCACTCACCCTTTTTTGCTAGACACATGAAGCAAGTGGTGTGTTTTTCCTGCAAACCACAAAGAAAAATCTAAAAATACCTGTGTGGTTTTTTTAAAATTTATTTTATTTATTTATTTTTTTATGTTACTAACATACTGGTTCACTTGAGAAAATAAATAGCTCAAACATAGTGTTAAACTATGCCTTGGAATGCTTATAACACACTATGAGTTCTTTATTTCTCATTTAATAGGAATAATCTCACGGTATTTTCTATGACCTACTTTTTCCAAGTGGTTGGAGTTGGAAGCGCTGGGGAGGTCTTTGTGAAAGGCTGTATCAGACTCTTTAGTGGCAAGCAAGACATACAACTCAGAGAATGTGATGGGGTCTCTTCCATCCAATGAGAAGCCATTTAGATGCTCTCTAGCATCAGTGTAATAGATCAGTAATGATTCTTGGATTTAATTGGCTTTCAGAGGCCTTAGACATTCATTCAATAAATATATACCAAGTTCTGTTCTAGGTTCTGAGGATTTTCAGTAAACAAATCAGATCAAACTCTTGCTCTTTTGAAACGTGTTTTATAGCAAGGACAGATGTCAAACAAGTGTCATCCAACGTACCTGGTGGTTTTAAGTGATGTTAAGAGAAGTAAAGCGATCCATCAGGATGAAGTGATAGAGTGAAGAGAGGAGAGTCATTTTAGGTTGATTGTGAGGGAATGACTCTCATCAAAGAAGTGATATGTGAATATAGACCTGAATGCCTTGAGAGTATGAGACATGGTGATATGTGGAGACAGAACATTTCAAGCAGAAGAAACAGTAAATACGAAAGCCATGATGCATCTATGTTCTTGACATATGAGAGGCACTAAAGGAGGCCAGTGGTGTTGGAGTGGCCGAGGCGGGGACTGTGGGAGGAGATGAAGTCAGAAAAGGATTGGGGAGCCAGACTCCGGAAGGCATTTGACTGTTGGTCTGAATTACGTGTAAAACCGCTGAAGGATTTCAGCAGAAAAATGGCCTGATCTTATTTATGTCCTAAAAGGTTCATTCTGACTATGGAGTAGAAACTAATAGACTCAGGAGTATGACTGGGTGTAGGCAGACTGGTAGAAAATTGATTGTCATAGGCCGGATAAGAGAACTTGGTAGTTTGGACTAGATTCCAGTGGAAATAGTGAGAAGTTGTCAGATGCTGGAGGTATTTTAATGGTTGATCTGACAGAATTTACTAATAGTCAGAAGTATGATATAAAAGACAGAATTTGAGGAAATGTCTCCACTATATCTCCAAGGACCCATTTCAAAAATAAGATTTATTTCCAAATCTGTATACTATAAACAAATGTCAAAAACCTACTTTGGTGATCATTTAAATGTCTCTAAAATTTAGGATACAAAGCACACGGTTTAGGTTTATATTTTTTTTTTCTCTTTCATTTTTATTAAGATATAATTGATAGTTTTAGGTGTACAACACAACACATTGATATATGTATATATTCTGAAATGATCATCACTATAAGTTTAGTTAACATTCGTCACCACGTATGAATTTTTTTTTCTTATGGTAACTTTTAAGATCTCCTCTCTTAGTAACTTTCAAATGTACAATACAGTGTTGTTATCTATAGTCACCACGCTGTTTATTTTTTTATATATTCGTGTTCCTGAGTCCAACACAAATTCATGCACATGCAGTTAAAGCAATTTTATCCTTTAAAGCCATCAGCATTTTGTCATTCTACCTTTTGAATCCTTGGACAAAAGCTAGAATGAAATCGTTCATTAAAATGACTAGGTAGAGCTGTAACTCACATTCAGCTGCCAATTAACAAAGGAAACACATCCTACTTCCCCGACCATTTTTGTGTTTCTTCTTCTATTTATAAAGTCATAAAGCCTCCAGAATGGAAGAATGCTTCGGGGTCAACGAAGTTTAGCCATAAACTGGTCAGCTCCATTCTACTTAAACTATTTTATACTTTTTAAATTAAAAAATAGCTAAAAAGTTTATTATCCAAGTTGGAACGGTGTTCGCAAAATACCTTTATCTCTCCAGCCTAAAAAATGTTATTTGTCCTAGTACTCCCATCATAGTTACAACCCTGGACCTTAAAGTAGAAAACAATTATCATGTTATAGTGTTTCAGATTATCAGTAGGTCTGTGTTCTTTTAGAGATAGCTGGATGAAAATAGTTACCTGATATTTCCAGGTTTATCAAATCTGTTTTATAAAGCCATACTCAAGGACACAATTAGTCAAGGAGTCATTATTAAATAATACTTCTTGTCCCTGAAAAACTTGAACTAGAAAACATTGTTAATAGCCGTTCTTTCTCATTTCAAGTAAGACAAGTGCCCTGGACTTTTCCCCTGTTATCCCTGTATTATGCCAATTCCTAGCTCTACTACTAAATACTGCTCTGTTGGGAATCCCTCATATAGTCTCCAGATCTTCAACTGCTTTTCCTTCTTTATCCTGGTTTGATTTACTGTTAAGATATAATAGAATCTACATGTCGCTACTTTGGAATGCCTCTTTTCTTGTAGTACCTTATGTATACATTATTTGAGTCTACATTTTAATGAACATTCCCTGGTATCAGACAATGGCCATTATTCCAAAGGACTCATTTCAGAAGAGATATTTAAGTACACTGTATAGAAAAATGTTTTTCCTTGTTTTTTCTTCTTTGATTCCTCAGGCTTTTCAAGAAAAAGGTTTGATAGAGCATCCCTTATATTATATAGCATTTACCAAACTAAGCCTTTCACAAATATCCATGGTGCTATTTACTTCTAGCAGCCTTGTTGCCAGAGTGTTAGGGCACCCACACAATTTGTCATACATCAGTGCTTCTCATTCATAGTGGATGCATTTTTATCCTTGTGCATCTTAATAATTGAAAGTTAAAGATTTGTTTCATTATCTTGCTCAGCCAACCATACTCTAACCTATTTCTGTTATATAAAGAACTTCTCTATAGTTTTTGATATGATTCTAGGGGAATCTTACTAATTTATTTTATATTTCTTTATCAAAGTAAAATGATTCCTGACCTTTGTTTTCATTTGTGTTCATATTTTCATATATATCTACTTTATTAAAAAATGTAAAATCATTCTTTGGATAATTACACATTTTTAAAGGATGCCTGAATCATTCCTTTAATGAATCTTTTGCAGTATATCTAGCCAGTGAAATTTTGTGAACTTATTTCTTACTTGTTCAGTGTCCATCCCTTTGGTAACTGTCTAGTGGAGAATGCCTATAGAAAGACCAAGCTAAGGGCTATTATTTCTTTTGGATTTTATATTTACTGGGGAAATGCTCATGGGCTAAAGAAACCAAATGCGGTCACACAACACTCAGTTGGAAATGTGCAACACCTAGAATGCACAGTATTGCTCAGCAGCATTGGAACACGAATAGGAAAAACAGAGGAAAAGCTGACTTCTATCATCACTATGCATATCTATGACAAAAGAGTTTACATCCTAAAGGATGCAATGTATGTAACAGAGATGGTGCACATATGTGTTTTAGTAGTACACCTTGATGTATTGGACATGGATTGTGAAAGCTGTTCTGAAATAGAAAATCATAATTTCAGAATTAAGATTTCTGTTGAGAATACAGGCCAAGAACTCTTGGGTTTCTTGCATGTTGACACATAGACCTAATTATTCTCTATGAAGAACATGGACTACTGCAAAGAATTTGCTCATGACTTCTGTGCCCTAGGGAAGTTATGAAAAGGAGCTTTGCATAAAGGGATCAGTGCTTTGCCTCAGTTCAAGAGATCTGGAAGAGAACTCCAACTAGGGAAAGGCTTTCAGAGGTGGGATTAGCACAGGGGCCATATGGGAAATTAAATGGCTTCTAGTTCCCTGGAGATAGTGTATCGAAAAGATATTGGAAAGACAGGTCTTTCCAGCATGATTCTTTTGTTTGAGATTAAGTCCTTTAGAATCTAGTAGAATCAGACTTATAGAACAAACTAGAAATATCAAAATTTAAAGCCAACCTGAAAACAAAATTTGAGTATTAAAAAATAATATCCCTGGTCTCTCTATTGGTTTATGCAGTAAAAATTTGAAATTACTAAAGTTGGCATACTGCATGCTTTATTCCCCATTTTGCTGTTCAACTAATTAGAAGGATATTGCCAGGAGTTTGTGTGAATATGAAAAACAATTCCATTTTAGTTGTCTCTATGGCAATACTTGCTATCTCTATGGCAATAGTGGCCTGCCTCTATAAAGATAACCACTGAAGAGAAAAAAGGCACTCAATTCCTTTTCAACATTTTTTTCATGTTTTCTATTTTATGTGGTTATACTAAGAATTCTGTGCTGCATTATTCCTCTTCTCCATTGCTTCCTTCACTGATTTCCAAATCAATAAGTGCTCATCCAAATTTTACAACTGAAAAATATGACTCAGATTAAAGATCAGTGCCCTTTTATATGGATGCAAGCAGGTATGCTATTTTGTATCTAGGAAAGCATACTGGGTTTGGAGCTAGATTTGGCCATAAACCTTGAGTGTACCTCAACTACCTGACCTTCTGCAAGTTATTTCTTCTTTAAATCCCTGTTTGCTCCTTATAAAGTAGAGCGAATAATATCTTCCTCAAGGAGTCATTATGAAGATTAAAGATAATACATATTTCGCACCTGATATATAATAGGCCCCCATAATTGGCAATGGACAAATATAGGGCCAAATATGGGCTATACTACTGATTGGCTGTGTGACTTTGGTCAGGTCACTCAGTCCCTCATAGCCACAGTCTGCTTCTCTAGGGACCTTGTAAAATTCGTATCTAAATTTAATACGTAAATTTCGTTGTTGTTGTTTTGTTTTGTTTTTTTAAATCGCTGTAGTACACTTATTGTTTATTTCACAAACTTATTTTATTTGCCCAGACTTCTAGGCAAATAATATAATGAAATCTTGAAAACCATTTATGCTGTGTCTGTATGTTTTTAAATGAATTTGTAACACAATTGTCTTCTGTGGTGTTATGATAATAAAGGCCCATAAGCATTTCAATAGTATTTTCACTTTGCTAGCTTAGGAAGCTACTCCTGTCTTCCATGCATTTATTTTTTGTTAATCAGATCCCAGGTCCCTTGAATGATTCACACAGAGGAAGGCTTTAATTTTATAATTTCTTCTCCTTAACATGTAATCCATCACCTGTAGTCTGCAGAATCTTATCAATTATCTCTATAGATGCATCAAATAATTCCATACCATCACTATATCCTCCTTAACTCATAAATGAATAAGTTTTCTTTTGTCTTTAAATACTCTTTTGAACAGTCAAAAATATTTTTTTCCGCTTTTGTTACCTACTTAAATTTTTCATATGAAGAATGTTAACTTCAGAAATGTAAATAATTACTTATATGGCTAATTTAATGTGTTTTCTTTCATTTGATGTTCTTTTTCAATCTGGCATATGACTGTGAGAGAGCAGATGTGAGTGCGTCTGTGTGTGTGTGTGTTCTAAAATATTTATCAGTGTTCAAACCTGAAATGCAGTTATTTTAGTTAGATGTAGTTGTTTTAAAATTCATGCTGTGGGCTTGAGTGATGTTAATGTATTTTCTTAAGTTACATCAAAGAATAAAGACAGTTTTTAATAAAAGTTAAACTGAATTGCAAATCTGGTAATAACAAGATTTAAAGGACGTCTGACTTTAGATGCTGAACACTATTTTATTCAAGGTATGGCTGTCAACTATAAAATAGAATTGTGAAGATATAGGGACTGAACAGTTAATGAAGGAATCATTTATATAGGATAATAGGATATGTAGATCCTATTATCTGAATTCAAATAAAGCCTGATTCATGGAAGTTATTGATAGGGTTTTAAAATGCAATAGGAATACAGGGGATATAACTGAGATTAAGATACTGAAACATTTCCTTTGCTACTATAAAATGTCTTAATAATCAATTTCAATATCTATTTGGGCTGTCTTATTACTTTTACAAATATGAACCTTCTCCTTCTGAAGAATCTGTCTCTGTTATTTGAGATCATTCATTTCCCTTTCCTTTTTTCCTAGGTAGTCTCCTTTTTTTTTTCTCCAAACTCAATGCCTGATTAATTATTTTAACGTTTCCTAACTCCTTCATTAAAAAATTATTTTCCCTAAAATGTAATAATAATCTTACTAAAAAAGATAACCTCTATCATCTTTAATATTTATTGTAAAAAATCCATGATATTTCAAAAATACTAAAGTACATAAGAAATATGGAATATTTACTCTTTAAATATCAATTTCTTAACAGAAAGTAAATATATTATTGTGTAATATAACTTAGACTACATAGGTGAAGCAAAATTGTAATTGGTTGGCATGCCCTTTTAACTGCATATAAATTATTGTGAAATAGAGCACTTAATCTAATCATAGATTGTGCATTTTTATGTTTGTGCATGCATGTGTATGTGGAGGAAGAGTAAATTATTCTTTGTTTGAGGACTTTTTGTGTGTTGGTTTTTGGTTTGACAATCCAAAGACCAAAATTCTTTTCTGAACTTGATGGGAAAGAGATGATGTTCACAAATACAGAACTTATGTATTAGTTGGTGTTAATAGTCATTCTTTAGTTTGTTTATACTTCAACCATATACTCAAGAAAACCTACTATAATTCCATTCAGATATAGAGATTGTTTTTTGCAGCATGATGACCCAAAACTAGTCTATAAAATGGGATTCATTGTACTTGGTTTAGAGTGTGTTGTTGGATCAAGTGAGGTAACGCACTAGTCATGGCACTTAAGTGCTCAATAAATGGGATTTACTGTTATTATTATTTATCCCTCCTCTTTCTTCAGAAAATTACATTTGATTAGGCACGTATGAATCACCTCAATTCTCCCTATTTTGAAAAAGGCATAGGGCTTCTGATTTCTTTCTTTCTTTTTTTTTTTTCTTTTCTTTTCTTTTTTTTTTTCTTTTTTTTAATTTAATTTTTTAATTTATTGGGGTGACTGATTTCTTTTTGATAAATTGAAGGGGCAAAAATTCTATGCACAACATGAAATCATGTCCTTGCTCTTATTTACATTATCTTAGAGTCTTGTATTTAACCTTGCCCAGGTCCTCCTCCCCAGTTAAAATTAGTCTCAGACACTTTATTTCTTTCTTCCTTCAGTATATGAAATCAATATTTATTAAACGTCTGCCAGGTACCAACTATCCTTTGGGCACCAACAGGAGAGGCAAGTGTGCCTGGTCTCTACTCTTAAAGAGGTGACACTCTGGGGTGGGGAGAGTTTAAGTTTTTAAATGTAAAACTTATGTACATGAATGAATGAATATAAGTTGTATTGTTGTATGAAATATAAGGAAGAATATTTTAAAGACCAAAAACATAGAGATAAATAAATAGACACATACATATCATTTAAGTTGTGGTAAATTACATGAAGAAGAGAGACTAACCATAATTCCTAACTTACTCGTAGATATGGAGGCAGTGGTTGCTAAGTGCTAGAAAGTTCTCTTTGGCATTTAATCCAGGACCTGATGGTCAAGTATGAGTTTGCCAAGGAAGGAGTTGGGATGAAATAAAAATCTGTCAAGTGTCACTAGAGAGAAGTTGTTAGTGGGAAAAGACTTGAAATAACACTGGTGGGTAAGTCAAGGACCAGGTCATGGAGACCCTGGAAAGGGTTTTTGTATCTTATACAAATATATAGAAAATCATTGGGGAGTGACATGATGCGACTCTGCTTTGAAAACAACTCACTGCAGTACAGAAAGTGAATAGGAAAGGTTCAAGAATGGAAGTAGCAAATATAATACGTTGTTTAATTGAGGCAAGATTTGATGATCTATTATGTGGCAGTCAAGGTGGAGATAGGGAAACGACTTTATGTTTTAGAGAAGAAGCAGCAAGCATAGTGATGGACTAGATTCTGGGGATGAGGATATAGACACGTCAAGGATAACTTCCATTTTTCTGTTTTGAGAAAAGGATGGAGGGAGGTACCCTCTAAAGAGATGGGGCAGACTAACTAGGGAAACACTATTTTGACAAAGAATGGGTGGAAATTAAGACTTAAGCTTCAAATTTGCTTTGGAGATGCCTGAAGACATTCAACTGAACAATTTAAGTGGACAGGTTTGGAGTTTAGAAGGAAACGTCTTATACCCATTCTTCCCATATTTAAGATATTTGTGTGAAACAGGTGTGTCACTAGATTGTAATCTCTTTCTACAATGTTTCCCCGAAAATAAGACCTAGCCAGACCATCAGCTCTAATGCGTCTTTTGGAGCAAAAATTAATATAAGACCTGGTGTTATATTATATTATATCCAGTATTATTATATTATACCCAGTATTTATATTATATTATATTACATTATGTTATAATATTATATTATATTAGACCCAGTCTCATATTAAAATAAGACCCAGTCTCATATTAAAATAAGGTCTTATATTAATCTTTGCTCCAAAAGACGCATTAGAGCTGATGGTCTGGCTAGGTCTTATTTTCAGGGAAACATGGTAGGAACTTTTTCTTTTTTAATTTGGGATCTTCCACAGCATTTTACAGAAGGTAGAGAATGGTTGAAGTGAAAAATAAATGGAAATTGGCATATATTGTGTCCTGCTGTGTATAGGGAATAAACTGTCTTTGGCTTAATCATCATGAAAGGCTATTGATTTTTACAAATGGTCAAACTAAAGAGCAATTAAATGATTTGCCAGAGATCACTAAGTAATTGGAAAACTAAGTCTATTTGTCTCCAAGGATCAAAGATATCACATTAAACCCCAGTGCCTTCTCTTGTGCCTTTGGTAAATACCACTCATTTAAAAATATATATGGCGTATTATGTCAAACCTACTACATGTTAGGATTCTATTATACAACAGTAAGTATGCAGAATTCTTTTCCTTTTGGAACTTATAGTCTAGTGTGGGAGGCAGATAATAAACAAGTCTACATAAACTAGACAGTATTTAACTCTGAATAAGGCCATAAAGAAAATAAACTGCATGATATATTAGTTAGAGAGGAATGGGAGGGAGTTGAATTTCTTTAGATGCAGCAGTTAAGACAGACCAACCTAAGGAAAAAATAATTCTGCAGAGACTCAAGCATAAGAAAAGAATGTTCTAGTTAGACAGGAAAAGCTCTGTAGTGGAAAAAAAAAATCTGTGCAGCTTGATGAAGGTCAGCAAATAAGGCAGTCAAGTATAATATGACTGCAGAGATAATACTGGTCACAAAGGACATTTTTTCTTATGTAATCAAATACCGTATTTATTTCATGATCCGTCATTTATGAATTGATTATGGCTGCTTTCTATCCTACTGGCAGCATTGTGTAATTGCAGCAGAGGCCTGATGGCCCACAAGGGTGAAAATATTTATTGTTTTGGCCCTTTATAGAAAAACTTTGCAAATCTCTGCAATACAGCATGGCCTGAACCTAATTTTAGAGGATGGTTGTCATATTTTTAGACCAATGGCCCATAGTTTATAAAGCCTGTAACTCCTTATAAAGCCACCCTGTCATTGTTAGAATGCATCTCTCCTGAGTTAGTTTACTATTTTGGTTTTCTTCTTCTCCTTCTTTTCTTCTTCTCCTTCTTTTCTTCTTCTTCTTCTCTTCCTCCTCCTCCTCCTCCTCCTCCTCCTCCTCCTCCTCCTCCTCTTCCTCCTCGTCCCTCCCCCTCCCCCTCCCTCTCCTCTTCCTCTTCCTCCTCCTCCTCCTCCTCATTCTCCTCTCTGTCTCCTCCCCCCGGCCCCCAATTTATTTTTGGTGTCTTTCCCTGTTTATTTATTTTTGCCTTCTAAAAGTGAGCCTTTCTTAAATTGTGTTTCTCAGCTTGTTTCTGTCATCGCTTTCATATCTGTATAGTTCACCCTCTCACTTCTTTCAGGTGTCTGCACAGATGCCAGCTCACCAAAGCAGCTCTCCCTAAGCTTCCCTACTCCACTATGCATTCTCTATCATACCACTTATCATTCCTAACATTCTATCTAGTTGTGTTTGTTTATTCTTTGTCTGTCTCTCCCCAGATTCCATGCCAGTCCAATGAGGGCAGGGACTTTAACGGTTGTGTTCACTGGTGTGTTTCCATTGCCTAGAACTGTACCTGGAATGTAATAGGTATTCAGTTAATATTTTTTGAATGAATTAGTCTATTTTAGTCCATCTTTAGGAAAACTTATCAGTCTACATTATCAACTATTCTATTAGGAGGCATCTAATTTACATCTCCAAATTCTAAATTTGATCATGCTCCAGATCTCCAGATTTCTTAGGCTACAATATCATTTTCATCCTTTTCTCCTGCTCCTCTAACTAAAACTTTCTGCTTTATTAAGACTATAACTGTTTCTCTAAGACATATCATTCCCTCATTGCATGCCCTTGCTCACATCATTCCTCCTGCCCAGACAGTACTATTCTGATACTTCTGGAACATTGCAGGCCTTGTTAGTCCCTAGGTCAGCACAGGCAGTTTCCTCTTCCCTTCTCTCAGACTCAGCCATCAAACCATTGCTCAGATAGTGCCTCTTCAGAAAGGTCTTTCTTGGCCAACCAACCATGCTCCATCATATGAGTAATTTCTTTCATACTGCCTGTCACAATCTAGAATCATTTGACTTGTGTGTTCACGTACCAATTTTGTGTGTTCCCCACTAGACCATGAGCTCTTTAAGGGCGAAGAGTTTGTATCTGTTGCTTACTTCTAAATCCTCAGTGGTAGGACTGTGCTTGGAATACTCTCAGGGTTTAATAGAGATTTGTTTGGGTGAATGAATTTCCAGAATGAACTCTTCAGCCTACAATGATCTCTTTTCTCTTGTCAAGTCACAGCACTTTCTAATGCTATTACTCTTCTGGGAATGGATGATTCACTATCTAGGGAAGCCATTGAATTATTGACTTCAGTTGTTTCCTGCTTGCTTGGATGCCTAACTCCTTATAGCTTCCTGACTTATTTATCTAGGAAGTCTTAAATACACTTAACTGTCAAAAACAACAACAATAACAACAAAAAAAAAAACATAAACAACACTATACCACACACACACATGACACGTGACACATGCACACACACAAATGCATATGAAAAGAGTCAACAGTGCTACATATACAAAAGTTCTCATTTTAAAAACATTTTTTTTCAATTACAGTTGATATACAATATTATATTAGGTTAAGGTGTATTACATAGTGATTAGGCATTTATATAATTTATGAAGTGATCACCCCCATAAGTCTAGTACTCATCTGACACCATACATAGCAATTACAATATTGTTGACTATATTCCCTATGATGTACTTTATATCCCTGTGAATATTTTCATAACTGGCAATTTGTACTTCTTAATCCCTTTTTCACCCGTCCCCCTAAACCCCCTCCCATCTGGCAACCATCAAAATATTCTCTGTATTTATGAATTTGTTTCTGTTTTGTTTGTTTGTGAGAAAGAAAAAGATAGTCTGAAAGAACACACACTAGATAACAGAAAAAGTGTAGAAACCAACATGCTTTTAGAATGCATTTCTCTTTCAAGAAAAAGTGTAATGTTGAAAAATAACTTCTCCAATATACGTCTGGAACAGGAGTAGGCACACTTTTTTCTGTAAAGGGCCAGATAGTAAGTATTTTAGGATTTGTGGACCATATAGTCTGTGCTGTACTATTCAACTGCCATTATTGCATGACAGCAGCACTATGCACCATGGAAATGAATGGGTACATCCGTGTTCCAATAAAACTTTATTTGTAGACACTGAGATTTGGCCTTCATTTAACTTACACATACTAAAATATAATATAATTTCTTTATTTTTTTAACTATTTAAAAATATGAAAACCATTTTTACCTTGCAGACCATAGGGAAAAAACCTGATAGGATAGATTTGGACTGTGGATGATAGTTTTCCAATCCCTGTTTGAGTCAGTTCAGCTTAAATAATAGTCATGTCTCTGGAGTGGATGTACCACATGCCTCAGCAAAATCACATGCTGGGGAAGCAGGAGTCATGTGAGAAGAAGCAGAGGGAATCCTTCAGAGAGAGCACCAAAGTCTGGCTCAAAGACCATGAGCAGAAATAAGAAACATGCCCGGCTGCACAGAGGATCACAGACTTTAAATGGCTAAATGGCATCTAAAGGTGATGATTCACAAGTAATTTGTAAGTTTTTTTGGTCCTGGAAAAGAATATGCAAAATGGCTAATTATTTGAAGTTTCACTATATATACTATGTCATAAAAACTAACAAGTTGAAAAAATTATCCATGACATGCCATGTACTTTTTTGACTGCCTAATTTGCCTACTTTAAAAAAAATCAGAGGATCCTGCTTGATCTCTTTAAAAACAATCTGTAAACTACTAATGTGAAGAACATTTCTCATCTAGTTCTCTGCGTGCTGCTCCTGGGACTTGGGGATCCTACACTACGTAACGGTGATGGTGAAGATGGAATGGAGGGAGAGCTATCAGAGCACCACAGTCCTCACACATGTCCCTGCCTATTGGCTTTGTTTCCTGGGAAGTGATGGCTACGTGCTGCTCTCTAGCAAGCCAGTTCTTTCTCTATCGCCTTAAACATTTTAATCCCAACATTTGGGGAAAGGAGATAGAGTAGAAGGGGGAAGTGGGGAGAAGAGGAGAGCAACTAAAAATCTGTCAGTTTGAATGTCTGAGTATTTCCTATAAAATATCCTAATACGTTATTTTCCATAGAGTTGTTAGAACATAAAGATTGTGCTGGGCATATTAAAGAATAGATAGATAGATAGATAGATAGATAGATAGATAGATAGATAGATAGATAGATAGATAGATAGATAGATCCCCATTTGATAGCCACGATTCTTCAGTGGTATCTAGTTTTTATCTCCTGTTACACAAGCAAGATAGTTCTAATTTCCTCTACCTGAATCATTATGTCTGTCTTTTATAGTTAGTGCAGAAATATTACAGTAAAGCAAAAGTAAATCTGCTGTTAATTTGTTAGGTAAAATCAAACTACACTGCACAAGTGTAAAATCATACACTATGGAGTAGGCAAACTGAGATTTGAATCCCAATATCACCACTTAACAGAGTCCACTTCCTCATTTGTAATGTTACAGGTAAAAACAATGAGGATACTGATAATGACAATACCTCCTAGCATTGTCCTAAATATTTATAAGATATCATGTATAAAGGACCTGACCAAGTGCTATGCTGAGATCAGTGCTTGGCACCGAGGAGGCGTTTGAGAAATATTTATTGAATAAGTGTTCAATAAATGTCTGCTGTCCTTTCCCTCCCAAATGCCCTCAGTATTTTACAAGGCACTCAACATTGCTATATAAATATAAAAATAATGGTTTTTTAAGCTTCTAAATACCAGGGGGTTACACTCCATGTAGACTGTG
The DNA here is from genome assembly GCF_004115265.2 of Rhinolophus ferrumequinum. Lineage (NCBI taxonomy): Eukaryota > Metazoa > Chordata > Mammalia > Chiroptera > Rhinolophidae > Rhinolophus > Rhinolophus ferrumequinum. The sequence goes on from NC_046286.1 coordinate 31,260,265, forward strand.
TAGTGCCGCTATGGGTACACAAAAAATATGAGTAGTTCTTTCTAACACACTGATGTGAGGCACCATTCCCTCCCTCCCATATTTTTCTTGCAGGATTTCAAAACTGTCCAGGTGGCCATCTTGTAATACTGAGTGATGTTTAGCACAAGCCATTCCATTTTGATAACTGGCCAATTTTCTAATATTGATGAGTCAAGACCTAGTTTGTAAGATGTTCCCTCTGAATCAACATGAAAAATGAGGCAAAGTTTAAATATATCAGAAATATCAATACAGTGGTCCCCCCTTACCCATAGGGGATGTGTTCTCATGCCCCCCATTGGATACCTGAAACCACAAGATAGTACTGAACCCTAGATACCTGGGGTGCCAAAAAAATGTGTGCAAGTGGACACTGGTCAGCGTTGCTCAAGCAATAGTTCGCCATAATCAGAAGTGTCAGGACGCTGATGGTAACCACTGTGAACACCTCTTGTAATTGCAGAAGTCAAACGTGACTTGTAGTCATCTTTTGTTATCAGTATATATTATTACAATTTTAATACAGTTTTGCTTTCTTAAAATGTGTATACATTTTTTTGGCACCTTCTGTGTATTATTTTTTTTTCCCTATACATACATACATACATACATACCTATGATAAAGTTTAATTTGTAAATTAGGCACACTAAGAGATTAACAATAACTAATAATAAAATATAACAATTACAGCAATATACTATAATAAAAGTTATGTGAGTGTGGTCTCTCAAAATATCTTACCGTACTGTACTCTCCTTTGCACTGAAAGAAAGCACATTATGGCTTCTCTTTGGTCTATCTAAATTGCTAGCTTCGCTACTCTTTCACTTTAGGGCTATTATTAAATAAAATGAGAATTACTTGAACACAAGCACTGTGATGTTCTGACAGTCAATCTGATAACTGAGACGGCTACACAGTGACTACCGGGCAGGTAAGGTGGACAGTGTGAGTCCACTGAACAAAGGGATAATTCATGGCCCAGGCAGGATACAGCAGGATGGCAGGGAATTTCATTATGCTACTCAGAACAGTGTACAATTTAATACTTATGAATTGTTTATATCTTCAATATTTCCTTTAATGTTTTTGGACCACAGTGGACCATGGATAACTAAAACCTCAGAAAGTGAAACTGGGGATAAAGGAGGGCTAATGTGTAAGGAAACAATGAAAAGGACAGTGTTTAACGTACCCCTTAAACTTATTCTGTATCACCGTACGCATTTATTAATGATTATGAGGTGCGCATGCATAGGAGTTTCCTCTACTCATTTACAGAATGTGAGTCGCTGCATTAAGCACTGAAGTCACTGCCTAAAGCTAGTGCTTTTGAAATTGTCTTTGCAGTCTGTGTCCCTGGCTGGAATGGAAATACTAAATTTGTCATTCATGATGCAGTCATCTCCGTTCTTAATTGAAGCAATAGATTTTTTTTTTTTTAAGATTTTATCGGGGAAGGGGAACAGGACTTTATTGGGGAACAGTGTGTACTTCCAGGACTTTTTTCCAAGTCAAGTTGTTGTCCTTTCAATTTTAGTTGTGGAGGGTGCCATTCAGCTTCAAGTTGTTGACCTTTCAGTCTTAGTTGTGGAGGGCGCAGCTCAGCTCCAGGTCCAGTCGCCGTTGCTAGTTGCAGGGGGCACAGCCCACCATTCCTTGCGGGAGTTGAAACCGGCAACCTTGTGGTTGAGAGGATATGCTCCCACCAACTGAGCCATCCGGGAGCTCAGCAGCAGCTCAGCTCAAGGTGCCCTGTTCAATTTTAGTTGCAGGGGGCGCTGCCCACCATCCCTTGCAGGACTTGAGGAATTGAACTGGCAACCTTGTGGTTGAGAGCCCACTGGCCCATGTGAGTATCCAACCAGCAGCCTTCGGATTTAGGAGCCTGGAGCTCTAACCGCCTGAGCCACTGGGCTGGCCCAAAGCAATAGATTTTTAATGTGACTGACGTTGTGTAACCAAATAACCAGAGAAGGCAGCCCATTTTGTTTGGCGGTGGTGGTGGTGGGGGGGGGGGGGGGGGGAGAGAGAGAGAGAGAGAGAGAGAGAGAGAGAGAGAGAGAGAGAGAATGAATGGGCAAAACAAATCCTATTCAACTCCTTAGGTGGTACATTTAAGTACAATTCCTGCCTTTGTTTATTTGAATGTATTCAACCTAAAGTTTTGAATATGTAATCTCATGCCTAAGGTCACTGAAGTACGACCAAAAAAGATTGCTTGGTGCAAAAATTAGTTATTTGATCATAATATGGAGCACACAGTGAGGTAATTCCCTTGGACTTGATTATGGGAAAACCTACTCTAACAATAATATCCAACACTTACATAGGACCATCCATGCTGCAGGTACGGTTCTAGGCACCCAGCTCTCACTTCTTGACAGACAATAATTTACCTTATTTCATTCTCCAACATCCAGATGGGGTAGATAATATCATTCCCATGTTACAGAAGAGGGAATTGAGGCACAGAGAGGTTATGCTATCTGTCCAGTGTCACACAATTTATAAGATGAACATGGAATTTATCTTCTAAAACGAGACATTTGAGAATGATAGAGGATGCTGGACATAATTATACAAAATAGCAGGGATAAACGGAGACTGCCCCCCCCCCAGAAAAAAAATAAAAAAAATAAAACATTATAATTACCCTAAAATGTCAGGGATTTGAATCCAGGGCTTACATCAGGAGCCCACACTTAAGCTATTCTGGTAAGCTGCCATTTTCCTTTGTTGGTCCTCATTTGCCCATTTTGCTCATTCCTGTAGAATTTGTCCATGCATTCTTGCTCTCTAGTCTTTTCCTTCCACATGCCTTTCCTTTTTGTTCATGAGGCAACTGATGTACAAATTAACTAACTCCAACCTGTATATCTACTATTCACATTACAAGGATGAATAAGCCAGAATCCCCATCCACCAGGACCTAATAAGAGTAAAGGACTAAAACCTCATAATTTTCCTGAGGAATAGGGTTAGAATCACCACCCTTCTTAAGTGAACCAAAAAAGGGTTCAGTGGTTACCAAAAAAAAAAAAAAAAAAAAACAACTCACATGCTTTTAAACTCATCTGCAAAAATTCCTTATTCTTCCTGAAGAGCAAACATTTGTACTGAACCTGAATCCTTTGAGAGCTTGGCCCATAACAGACATGATGCTCTCAAAGGAATTTGGTGCTGCGTATCCAAATTCAAAATGAAAATATTAAAATTGCAAAATGAAAGGGCAGCTGGTTTTGCTCCGAGGTTTATCAGTGTTGAGTCAACTGTTTCCATTGCATATGAAATCAAATCTAGTGTTGTAATGAAAACACGATACAGTGGATTAAGGGTAATTCTCAGAGCATTCAAGATGTGCCTATTTGTTCAGGGACACTGTATTTTGAGGTTTCTTCTAAGTACTTTTATCTTCTGTAAGAATGGCATCTTCTCAGTTTTTGAAGAAAGATGTTCTATCATCTAAATACATAATAACTGGTTTTAATGCAGCAGTTATTAAAGAACAACAGCATGTAGATTTGCTCTTATGCTTTGCATTTATGTCCCTTTGTCAGCACTGGACACATACATACGCTTGACATAATTTAAGACATTCGTTTTCAATCTTACCTCTTTGTTATTTACTTAACATATGAGCATCCCAGTTCCCTAAAGACTGTAAATGTGCCTAAATTTTACCTAATGGCTTTTGGCAGTTAAATTTGGTGAAGAAGGGAAAGAATAATGGAGTGGATTGGTTCAAGTGTCTGGTAGAGGAATTGAAAGAAGGAGGAAATAAGTCATTTTCAAATTATTTTTGCTACGTGGAAATAGGTTTTCTGATTAATCAATGTAGGGTCATGAAGAGCCATAGTGTCATCTTAGGCAGCTTCCTAGGTATGTTTAAGGTAAAAATACACAATTTTAAATATTTCATATTTTAAGGAACATGTATATTGACGATTTAAAGCTAGTACTTGAATCTTATCAGTGTATGAAGTCACATCCATTTTTATAATGTCTTTATTGAAAATATCATACTTTAAAACTACATTTCTACTAAAATTAATGAATAAATGTTTGGCTTTATGCATTCTTTATGCTCAAGACTATGCATTTTAAAGGACTTTTGCACAAATTAAATAGTGATCCTAATTGAGTTTTATGTTCCTTTAGACTGTGTTCAAAAGTACAATCTGGTCTAGATAGTCATACTTTAGCAGCCAATAAACCTCAAATTGAAGAACGAATGCATTTTATAAAGTGAGATACATGTAGGTATAAATATATTATTTTTATATATTTAATAGTATGATATTAGACTAGCATTTATTCAGGACAAAGTGATATCATGTTGATAGAGAATATGTTTTCTCTATTTGTTATTTCTTCTTTTTATTTAGTTGTTTTTTGTTTTCTATCCAATATATAGAGACACAGAAGAATTATTAGACCTCAAGGCCCAACAATGTGTCTCTTGTTTATTTTCCTTTATAGTAGAAACCAGTTGTGTGACAGTCAAAAAACCTTCATTTTTTTGTTTCTTTTTTCATCAGTTTTTAGAGCAGAGATGTGAAATAAATTTCCTCTAACACCAAGACAACCAAAGTTACATTCAAGGGATTTGGAGGTAGATGAGCTTAGGTTTGCTTATTGAATGAGCTTACAGGACCCTTAAGTAGCAATGTGCCACCAATGTGCTGACCTGTCTATATGTATGCAGTGGAGCTTTTAGATCCTGTAGGAGACATGAACTGGGTTGTTTATGGATAACAAAGACTATATTGTTTGAAAAAAAATTAAGAAACCAAATAATTAGGGCTGTTATCCAAAAACAACATTTCACATCCATAATTAATTTATGTTTTACCAAGCATCTTCTTTCCTTCAACATTTAGTTACAAAATCCTTTTTTAGGCTTACTATATTAAATTGCAGGCCAAATGAAATCCCATCCTGTGCTGATAATGGATGTGTATAATAGCCTGAAAGAGCTTTAATAAAGTAGAATAATAAATACATAACCAATTTAATTTGGAAGTTAGCCAGTGATTCAGTACTATATTTATATAGCTGACATTGTTAAATTCTTAATTTTCATCCTTTCTTGATTTAAATTGCAAGTTTCTTTAGAATGAAATCTACTTATAAAGAGCCTAATGGTTTCTTACTTTAGCTGTTCTACTGTGATAGTTTTAAAGTTTCTCCCTCACCTTTCCATTTAAATTCTGCAAAGGCACCTGAAACTTTAATGTAGAACAAGTATGGACCGATGTAAAAGTTATACAAATTATAGTTCTTAATTGAAAATGTGTATAATCAATAAGTGCTAAATCATTATCATCCTAGTTTTATCATATATATATAATATATAAATAAAATAAATATTTATATATATTTATGTATATATGAAATAAAAACATTGAGTATATATCAAAAATACATTCAGGAATTGCCAAACGTCTCATTCATTGTCTTATCAATATATATTAAAATACTTACTGCATGTATAGACACAGCTCTTTATTCACATGAGTACATTTATTACTTTCAATTGTGGGGTTACACTTTAAGAATTGTTATTATTAATCTATTTGTTAATATTTCTGTATATTATTTTAGCTCTATGGTTATAGCATTAGTGGAACTTTACTATTTGAGTTCTGACTGTTCAGTCTCCCAGAGCAATATGGAATTATTTTCCATGTCTTTGTGGTATCCCATCTAATTCATGAAAACTTTGTTCCATAGACAATGTTCAGATATAAATGCATAAAATTTGTTCTGAAGACAAAGTTCCAATATAAATATAAAATTTAGTCTATAAATCAAGTGTGTGAATCAAAATATTTATCCAAAAATACAATATGAGCTTCAAACAATTGAAATGGAGGCCAACCATGAACAACCAGTATGGTGGCACTGGCCGGTATTCGCAGGATATCCACCCCACCAGTGACCATCATTGTATGATTCCTGCTGAAAGCAACAGAAACTCAGATTAATCTAAAAGAATCAACAACTTTAATGAATATTGTCTAATAATAAGAAATAAGTCTGTTTTGTAACTCTGGTAAATATAATTTTGACTCAAAATTTTATTTTGAATGTACTGCAAGGTTTAATTTGATCAATATTGATTACACTGGAAGATTTTAGTTGACATTATTACTTCTTTTTTAATAGTGGCTAGCATTCAGAAGCTTCCTGCTGCCTCTGTTCTAACAGACATCAACTTTCCAATGAAAGGACGGAAGGGAATGGTTGACTGGGCAAGAAACTCAGAAGATAGGGTAGTCATTCCAAAAAGCATTTTTACTCCTCTGTCATCTAAAGGTAAATATGTGAAATAATTTGGGCTTGAACGTTCAATAAGATCATTTATTAAAACACTAGGTATAAATCTCTATATATTAAACAATTTAAAAACAATCTGCAGTCTTGATTCTAAACTAATTTTGTAAATATAGAAGCTTACACTTGGTCTTTAAATCTCAGAATCCACTGGAGGAAAGGATCTATTAAAATGAAAAAATACATACATGTATATATGTGCAAATTATAGACCTGAGCTTGACATGATCAAGATAGCCTCTAAAATTAATGTCTGTTTTCAACAGTGACATTGTGGTCTTATTTTCACCTTGTCGATTTTGACCTTCTGAGTTAGTGCTCCAAAAGAGAATTGGCTCTCTTTTCCCATATCATTGCAAATTTAAACTCATTAGCTGCAACTAAAGCAGCATCTTACCTTAGCCTGATGACAGACAGTTACTTTGTGACACAAAACCAATGAAAGCACATCTTTTAGAGTTACAATTAATGTGTGCAGTGTGGGGGCTAACCTGCCCCACTCATGTTTAGGAAAGCATCTCTACCCAGCTTTGCATCAGGAAGTCCTGGAATCCTCTCTTATAATTAGCAGATTAAAGTTTTATAAGACATAATGTTTTTCTTGCTGTTTCACTATTTTTATTTTTATTTTATTCTTTCTAGAATTAGATGAATCATCAGTATTTGTTCTTGGAGCAGTCTTGTACAAAAACTTAGATCTAATTTTGCCCACTCTGAGGTAAGCTACAAAATAATAAGCTGTTGTAATCCTTGTGAACTATTCCGAAAATGTGATTATAGTTCATTCTATGAAAATAGTCAAACAAGTTCTGGTAATACAAAGGGCTTTTTCTTAAATGAAATAGAAAATACCAATTTAATGAACAGCTTTTTAGCATATTATGGATTTCAAAACAACTAGAAAAGACAATTTTGGTCTGTGATTATAGCTCTGTAATTCTTTTATAACTAATCATGACTTGTCTTAAGACTGAGGGGGGGGAAGAAAAAAGAAAAACCTCAAGTCTCTATAATAGGATGGGTTGTTTTAAATTTAATCTGTCTTCTCTCTTTATTTGTACTTAATGGTACTGTTCATCAATATTACTTGACACTAAAGGAATGCCATGATGACTGGGAATACATGTGTTTTCTTTTTGTTCGTTTTGTTTTGTTTTGTTTTTTACTTCATTTGCACAAGATTTCAATTTGCTTCTAAATAAATATTCAATTACAGTTACATTAAGAAAAAATGGTGTTCAATTAGAAGACTATTTTTGGAAGAAATCTATTAATTTCTTTCCTCCCAGTCATTAAAAGAAACAATTACAAATAGTAATTCTACCAACATTCATTTATTTGCTCTACTGTCTTAACTACTTTACCTGATTTCATGGAGAACATTCATATCTGTTTGGATAGTGATGTTATCACTCATGAAGACCTATTTCCTCCACCCTGCCTCATTTTGGAGGCCTGAGACAAGGTTATATGTTTGTTAAACAAAGCCACATTTGCAGTGAGCTCTTACTCGTACCCTCATGAATATAGCTTCACACTTTTAGGGAGGATAGACTGTGAAAGATGTGTACTGTTATACCAGGGGCATAAGAAATGGTCTAATAAATAAAACCAATTAGAGTTCAGTCCAGCAGAAAAAGGCCTCCCAAGGAAGCAACTAAGATTTTGCAGCTGCAGTAACTAGTTACTATTCCTTGAAGAAAATCTTTCTATGTGCAGCAAGTCATTAACATAGTCGATGAGTCATCGAGAGTCCCACTCAGTACAATGCAGGTCCTCCTTCAACCACAGAGACAACTATGAGAAGTTGAGCTTTCTTTAACTCCCTTCTCTGGATGGAATTTGGGCTGTCTGAATTTGAATAGGTTTGCACTTGATTTTGTTCTACTAATAACAGATTCTCCAAACTGATTACTTTGCTCTCAACTTTTTCACTGGTTGCATTAAAACACATTGGTATGTACAACTACTCACAGGTAAAATTGATTTAAAGTTACAGTGACTATCTTTATGTGTGATGTTCATTTGAGGAGAAATATGCTAGAGTTCAAAGTATACCTAGATACTCAGTTAGACACTTATTTCCACCGGGAGTTCATTTGTGTAAAGCTCATCTTTTAAGAATTCTAGACTAGACCCTACTTAAAATCAGATGACTTGGGTTTTAATTTCAACTTAACAAAAAATGTATAAACTTGTCCAGTCACTCAGAAATCATCTGCCTTCAGTTCACCATGAAGATAGAAGCACCTTTATAGGTGGTATTCACCCTATTTGCTGCTGAGGGATATAGAGAATGCAAATAAAATATTTAACATAAAATGTTTTCGATTGTGAATTCATTTCCCTACATGTCTAACAAAGTTGCATTATTATTAGTCTTGTTTTGTGTAATACCGTAGAACTTACCTGCGCCAATGAAATTAGGTTATTTCAATTTTCATAAATTTATATAGGCAAGGGAATTGAAAATTTATCTAGTGATATCAGCTTTTTGTAAAAAGAAAAAAAACACATTCATTTAGTGTTTCAACATTTTTTTAAATGTTGAAATGCAGATTTAGTGGTCACTTACAGTTATGGATAGAATCAATGGATGCATTATGGGTGATTTAATGGACAAAGTAGAGAACTGTTCAGAGTAGTGGGTCCCCTAATACCACCTGTGATACCAAAGATTTCAGATCAGCCTTGGCAAAGTCCCTGACTTTTTTTAATATGTAAACTGTGGGATTGAACTCAAGGTTCTTTCCATCTTCAGAAATTCCCTCTTTATTACAGAAAAATTGTGGAATTTTAGAGTTCTGACATATTCTTTACTTGAAGTCCTTAATAACCTCTGTATAAGAATTATAAATAGGTACACTTACTCATATTTTCTATGTATAATAACCTAAATCACTCTAGGAAAACAGTAGTCATGTTTAGATTCATTGACCAGAAATAATGACAATAGAATGCTCAAGATGAAATGTTTAAATACTATTTGAAAGATGAAATATTAGCATTTACTTCACATTTTCTTTTATTTCATACAGTAAGATAATGTAACTAAGCATTTTTATACCTGTTATTTTTCCTTTTTAAAAAATTGTTCCAGAAAGATTAGTGAGTAAACCATACCAAATATAGATCTTCTATTAAGAGTAAGCCTTTTAAAGGGACAAAGGTGATGTTTTTGTTTTATAGTCACTCAACAAACATTTACTAAGCAGCAACCCTGCTAACCTTATTGCCTTAAGTCTTTTAAATTACTGTCAAAACTCCCAAAACAGTGTTTAATAAATAATAAAGTTCCAAGAAGTATTTACTTGAATAATTGTTTATCTGATAAAATACCCTATGTAAAACATTTTTTTAAAATAAGGTACATATAAATTTGGTCTTTATACTATAAAAAATATTTTAGGAACAGAAGAATAAAAATGCATCTATCTTGTTTTACTGTATAAATTTGACTCTGAAATGAACCCAATAGGAAAGGAAATATTTTCTTATTCAGATGAAAACAATATACAAATGTGCTCTATGTGTTTACTTATTATTTACCAGATTTTCATGATATGTTTTCCTGTGTTCTTTTTACTAATTCTCTGTTGAAATTTTTGGAGCCAAATTTCCCATACACAGAACAATGTTAGACTTGCTGTTAAGTTTTCAGAGATTTTGTATTTTGATATAATCATTTTCAAAACAATACTTTGCGTAATTTCCCTCATGGGGGCTAGGAAGAACTTGACATAATGTTTTTAGTAGATATGATTTAGAAGTTTTCCTTCGTATAAGACAGAAATAACTACATGTTGACTCTTTTATTTAGATATTTATTTTCTTCTTTTGCCTTAATAAGTACTCGGCTATTCTTCAAGCTGCAATTTTTATTTTACTGTTTGTCTTCCCTTTTACAATTAAGCATATTCAAATTGTCCCTTCAACTGAAGGACGTACGCTCTACTGGAATCCAAATTAAATATGTGCTATTTTGAGCATCCCACTTTCATTCTTTTTTTTTTTTTTTTTTTTTTTTTTAATTTATTGGGGTGACAATTGTTAGTAGAATTACATAGATTTCAGTTGTGCAATTCTGTATTCTCCCACTTTCATTCTTCTTCAGTGTAATTTCTTACAGTTCAAAAGCCGAGAACCAGTGGATATTAGTGCTGTGAGGCCCTTTAAAGATGAGTTCCCTCCTGCACTCGCGTTTTATACATGAAAGAACTGAGCTCCTTGTTACTTCAGTGACCTGCCCAAGGCTATATGTCCAGTAGGGAACTGCGTTCAACTCAAGTCTTCTGTCTGCGAAAACCAGGACTCTTCCACTGTCTCGTTTCCTCAATGATGCTAATATCCATTCCTTTAAGAAGTACAAGCCATGCACCTCTATATTAGTGTGAAGACACAGCTGTCTTCTGCAGAAAATCTTGTAAGGCCCAGGTGGCCATGTGTGGGCAGGCTCAAGGCGCCTTGGGGTCAATATGGTGGCCCCAACTTAGGCTATTGACAGCAAAGCCTGAGGGTGTCACTCTTCCCACCCCCTGGTGACCACTTTTGAGCCTGATAGATGAAGGCTGGCCAGCCAAGGCCAGAGGGTCCTCAAGGGAAGGTGAGACCATCTATACACACAGGCCCTACTCTTATCCAGGAACTAACAACCACTCAAGGTCTGGTGAGCACTTAAACTGGTGAGGATTTTTAACTGTAACGACCTTTTAGTAGGACAATTTGACAATATTAAGAAGCTTTAAAAGTGCAATGTCATTAATATAGCAATGCCACCTCTAACATTTTATATTATGGAAATCACCTCTAAGAAAAAAAAAAGAAAATGTGTATCCAAGCATACACTCAAGCCAAAGAGTTCAAGAAAAAGTTGTAACCAATCCATTTTCTGATTCATTTAATACAGTCAGGTTCCAGTTTTATAGGAAAATCACAATACTTTTGAGTATGGGAGCAATGTGTAGTTTTTTTCTGGTAGTACGTATAGAAGATGTAGTCCTTTTTTTAAAAACAAAAACAAAAACAAAAAACAAACAAAACAAAAAACCTTAAATGAAACTATTAACATTCAAGATATTGCAAAGGATCTAATTAAAATTATATTCAAATTCCACTATAGTATTAAAACACCAGGAAAAATAGAGCTGAACAGAAAACAACATTTTATAAGCCGGTGATTATTTGAAAATTATTTTTTAGAAGGAACAAATTTCAGTGATGCAAAATCATACGTATTTGCTGTCAAGTACACCAACTTAATGAAGATATATCATGCTGAATTTTCTTCATATTTAGGAAATGGGACTCATTTGAGTTTCCATTATTATAGGAATTAAAAGCAATTGGGAAAAGCAATTGAACTAAATAATACTGGAAATAATAGAAAAACAAAGTCATAATCACTTTAATACCGATACATCCTGAAGGCAATCAACCTGAAGTAGTATGTTCTTGCAAGAGGACCTGTTCTTTACTTTCAGGACCTAAACTTTGAACCTTGCTTTTTCATTCTGAGTTTGCAATGAAATACTGTAGTTTTCTGATGTATTGTATCTTTTTATAATGTCCTCTTATGGGAAAATTAAAATCATCCCTGGGGATAACAAATTTGCATAACTAATACTCATAATATCTCGCAATCAGTACAGTATTTACAAAAATCTGAGTTTAATTTGGCCATACCTTTTAAAAGTGAATTTAAATCCCTGATTACTTAGCTTCTTTGGGATTCTAAATTGTTACATCCTTTGCATATCTAACTTGAAATTCTATTCAGTTTTCAAATCTCTGTTAGCCAACCCTACATTTTAGCAGCCATTAGCTGGTTTTAGTTTTAAAACAAATCGATTTAGCTTAATAATTTTGATGAAGTCCCCAGTCTCTAGAATATATATGAAGTCATCTATTTTATTATGGTTTTATTTAAATTGGGAGATTGTTTAAAACAATTATGAAAACACTCAATTTAGAATGTACTGTTCTCCCATAAGAAAAGATGAAGTAGTGCCATTTGCGACATGGATGGATCTTGAGATTATTATGCTAAATGAAATATGTCAGGCAGAAAAAGTCGAGAACCATATGATTTCACTGATATGTGGGAAATAAAACTGAAAACAACACAAACAAATGAAGAAACAAAATCTCATAGACACAGATAGTAGTTTAGTGGTTACCAGAGGATAAGGGAAGTGGGGGGTGGTAGCTGAGGGTAAAAGGGGATCCAGTATATGGTGATGGAAAGAGAACTGACTCTGGGTGGTAAACACACAATGTGCTATATTGATGATGTATTACAGAACTGTACACCTGAAACCTATGTAACTTTACTGACAATTTTCACCCCAACAAATTTTAGTTGCAAAACAAAAGAAGGTAGAAGAAGAATAATTCTAAAAATGGAAAGAGGCTACAGTAATTTTAATAATTTTCATTAAACAATTAACATCTTTGTACTGTACCTCGCATGGCTACACTTTATTTGCACAATTAGTTCCATAATCCCCTCCACTGATGTTTCTTCTGTGATGCAGCGTCGTATTTTTTTAATGCGGTAAAAAACATAACATGAAATATATCCCCTTAACTACTTTGAAGTGTACAGAATAGTGCGTTCACTATGCGCGCCTTATTGTGCAACATATTTCTAGAATATTTTCATTTTGTGAAATTGAAACTGTATTTCTTGAGCAACAATTTACCTTTTACCTCCTCCCCCAGCCCCTGGACACTACTATTATACTTTCTGTTCCTGAAAAACGGACTACTTTAGAGACCTCATATAAGAGGAATCGCACAGTAGTTGCCTTTTTGTGACTGGCTTATTTCACTTAGCATCATGTCCTCAAAGCTCACCCGTGTTGTAGTATAACAGAGTTTCCATCTTTTGAAGGCTGGATGAATTTCCATTGTCTATACAGACAACATTTTCTTTATCAGTTCATCTGGCAGTGGGCATTTAGGATGTGTCCTCCTCTTGGCTATCATGAGTAGTGCTGCAGTGAACATAGGTACACAAATCTTTTTGAGATCCTGTTTTCAATACTTTGGTTCTATACTCAAAAGTGGGATTTCTGGATCACATGGTAATTCTATTGTTGATCTTTTGAAGAATATCCATACTGTTTTTCGTAGCAGCTGAACCATTTTACAGCCCACCAACAGTGCACAAGAGTTCCAATTTCTCTACAACCTTGCCAATACTTGTTACTTCCCTTTTTTTCTTTTTTTATGGAGGGTGCAGCTCACAATGGCCCATGCAGGGAACGAACCGGCAACCTTGGTGTTATTAGCACCACACTCTAACCCACTGAGCTAACTGGCCACCCCTATTTTCTATTTTTTAATAATGGTATGAATTGATATTTCATTGTGGTTTTGAAATGAATTCTCCTGAGGATAAATGATGTTTAGTATCTTTTCATATAGTTGCTGGCCATTTGTATATCATCTTTGGAGGGATGTCTATTTAAGTTTTTTGACCACTTTTAGAATCTATTGTTTGTTTTTGTTGAGGATTAGACTTCCTTATATCTTCTTGATATTAACCCTTTTTCAGATGAATAGCTTATAAATATTATTTCGTATTCCGTAGATTGCCTTTTCACTCTATTGATTGTTTACTGTATAGTTTTGTTTTTCTTTTATCTTTTTTTTTAATATTTGCTATGGTACCACTTCTATATTTTAGCTTTTGTTGCCTTTATTTTGATGTCACATCAAAGAAATAATTGCCAAAGTTTTTTCCTTATTTTCCTTCTAGGAGTTTTATAGCTTTAGGTCTTATGTTTAGATATTTAATCCATTCGAGTTAATTTTGGTATATGGTCTAACAGAAAGATCCAACTTTATTAATTTACATATAGATATCTAGTTTTTCCAGCACCATTTGTTGAAGACATTATCCCTTCCCCATTGTATAGCCTTGGTATTCTTGTTAAAGATAAGTTGACCATAAAAGTGAGGATTTATTTCTGGGCTCTCTATTGTATCCCATTGGTATTTATACTAGTACTGTGTTATTTTGACTTTCTGTAGCTTTGTAATGTTTTGAAATCAGAAAGTGTGTAGCCTCCAGATTTGACGAGGGTTTTTTGAGATGTTATAGGAATTTTAGGATTTTCTTTTCTCTTTTTTTTCAAAAAAATGTCATTAGGATTTTCATAAGGATTCCATTGATCTATAGATTACTTTGGGTAGTATGGACATTTTATCAATATTATTAAGTCTTCCGATTTATTTCTGCAATATTTTTTGGTTTTCAGTTTACAAGTCTTTTACTTTCTTAAGTTCATTCCTAACTTGTATTGTGTTTGATGCTATTGTAAATGAGATTTTTTTTTTAATTTCCTTTTTGGATTATTCATTGTTAGTGTATAAAATTGCAACTGATTTTTGTGTGTTGATGTTGTATACTGTAATTTTGCCACATTTATTAGTACCATAGGTTTTTGTGAAATCTTTAGGGTTTTCTACATATAAGATCATTTCATCTGTCAACAGGGAAAATTTTGTTTCTTCCTTTCCAATTTGGTTGCTCTTTATTTCTCTTTCTTGCCTATTACCTTATTCCTGATCTTGCAGTGAACACTTTCATTTTTTCACCACTGTGTACTTTGTTTACTGTGGATTTTTCATACATGGCCTTTATTATGTTGAGGTGCATTACTTCTATACCTAATTTGTTGTAAGTTTCTTTTTTTTATCATAAAGAATGTTGATTTTTTTTAAAATGCTTTTTCTCTATCAATTGAGATGGCTATGTTGTTCTTCATTCTGTTAATGTGGTGTATTACACTGACTGATTTGCATATGTTGAACTATCCTTGCATCCCAGAGATAAACTCCATTTAATCATGGCGTATAATCCTTTTAACATGTTGTTGAATTTGGTGTGCTAGTATTTTGTTTAAAGTGTTTACATCAATATCCATTAAGGATATAGGCCTGTAGTTTTCATTTCTGATGACATCTTTGATCTTCGCATCAGGGTAATGCTGTTTGAAATTTTTTCCCTCCCCTTCAGTGTTTTGGAAGAGTTTGAGAAGAAATGATTTTTTATATGTTTCATGGAATTCTTCAGTGAACCTGTTTGGCCATGGGCTTTTTGTTGTTTTTTGAGGAAGGTTTTTGATTACTGATTACTAGCTATAGGTCTGTTTAGACTTTTTTTTTCTTCATGGATCTGTATTGGTAGATTGTATGCTTATAGGATTTTATCCATTTCTCTTAAGTCGTTCAGTTTGTTGGCGTATAATTGTTCATAGTAATCCCTTACCATCCTTTTTATTTCTGGGGCATCAGATGTAATGTCTCCTCTTCATTTCTGATTATTGTTATTTGAGTTAGCTCTCTTTTCTTATTAGAAAGTCTAGCTAAGAACTTGTCAAATTTGTAGATTTTCTTTATTGTTTTTCTATTCTCTATTGCATTTATTTGTGTTTGAATATTTATTATTTCTTTCCTTCTGCTAACTTTTTATTTATTTATTTATTTATTTATTTATTTATTTATTTATTTATTTATTTATTTATTTATTTTCCTAGTTTCTTTAGGTGTAAAGTTAGGTTGTTGATTTGAGATTTTTTTTTTAATGGAGGCTTTAGTTCTATGTATTTCTGTTTTACTCCTGCTATTGCCACATCTCATATGTTTCGGTATGTTATGTTTTTATTTGCATCTGTCTGAAGATATTTTCTAATTTCCCTTGTAATCTGTTTATGACCCATTGATTGTTCAAGAGCCATATATTTGTGAATTTTCCATTTTTCTTTTGATTTCTTATTTCATTCCAGTGTGGTCAGAAAAGAAACTTGGTGGGATTTCAAGCAACTTAAATTTAGTAAGATTTTTATGTGGCCTCACCTGTGATCTACCCTGTAGAATATTCTGTAGGCATTTGAGAAGAATGTATATTCTGCTGTTGTTGGATGGAGTGTTATTTATATGACTGCTATGTCCAATGTGTTACAATGTTTTTCAAGTTCTCTGTTTCCTTCTACTATCAAGTTAATCTATTACTAAAACATGAGATATTGTATTGATAGTCTATTATTGTGCCATTATCTATTTCTCCCTTAAGTTCTGTCATTGTTTGCTTCATATATTTGGGTACTCTGCAGTGAGGTATTTATATGTTTTTATTTGTTATATCTTCCTGGTGAATTGACTCTTTTATAATTATTAATGATCTAATTTGTCTCTTATTACAGTTTTTGGCTTAATGTCTATTTTGTGTGCTATAAGTATGACCATCCCTGCTCTCTTTTGGTTACCATTTGCATGGAATATTGTTTTCCATCTTTTATTTTCAGTCTATGTATGTCCTTATACCTAATGTGGGTCTCTTATAAATAGCTGTATTGTATTTTCTAATCACATTATACTCTTTGAGATAGGGTTCATGTATCCTAAGCACCTTAAGCCTTTGTAAAAATTGTAAAGAATAACTTAGGTCTCCTTTGAGTGACTAACTCTACACATTTTTAAATGTTTTAGATACCAAGTAGGACAAATCTCAAGGACAGGAAAGACCTTTATTACTTTAGTCATGAAATCCATTTGGCTGTAAGATCTGCTTTACTAGCAGTGAATACAAATGTGGACCCAGCCAGGAAGCATTAGTAGATCACAAAGCCTAACATGGCACATAAGGAGCCAGATAGTCACTTAAGCAAATTAGACTAAATTGATGGAATATATTAAAGGTAATTTTGTAGACTGTACACTTTTTAAAAGGGAATTTGTATAATGTAAATTTGTTTATTTTTCCTTCATTAAGCATTTTAATACCATGATATTAGAATTATATTTTAAACCAACTTAGTCAAAAGTTTCATTTTTTAAAGCATTTTTTATTTAATAAGACATTCAAATATGTGTTAGCACTAAAATGTGCCAAGTATAATACAGATGAAGATATATAAACACCACATATAGATCGTGCCTTCATTGAAGTTATAATCTTGTGGAAGTAGTCATACATAGCATTAATGGATGTTGTGGCAGAGATAGGTACATGTTAGTAACACAAGGTTGGGGAGTACACATGCGCATGTGATGAGAACAACTATCTGCATAAATTTGTTGGCTTGTATCCCTTCCCAATTGTATTCTAAATAAGCTAGTCCTCACACACATACACAGACACACAAAGTGAAAGCCACAAGGTAGACTCCATCCTTGAGGGACCATCCTCATCAGGCTAGTTGATGAACCTGACACAAAGTAACGTACTCTATAGCAGGCTGCTTATTGTAGCTACTTTACTTTCCATAGCCCAGTTTCTCAGGGCCAAAATACATACATGTCTATACACACCAAGAGAACTTCATAAATATATTAACAAGATTATAAATTTATCTTTGGAATACCCACATCTTTATTTTCTGGTAAATTACCAATTTATGCAACTTTTAAAATAATACAAAATATTGATATACTGTCAAATTTACTAATTAGAATTAATAGTTAAGTTAAATTAGCATTGGGTTTATTTATAGCAGAGAAATGGGATTATAAACAAAAGCAGAATAAAAGGACAGGTTGAATTTGGGTGATGCATAAATATTTTCATGTATAAAAATGTTTCAGGTAACCAAATCAGAACTCAAACACATTCAGGCTAATCTGAAAAAAAAAAGAAAAAAGAAAAAGAAGGAAGGAAGGGAGGAAGGAAGGAAGGAAGGAAGGAAGGAAGGAAGGAAGGAAGGAAGGAAGGAAAGAAGGAAGGAAAGAAAGCAAGCCACAGGTGCATCTGTGGCTCAGCACTCTATCTGTGGCTCAGGAGTGTTCTCTGGGAGAAATTTCCACATTTTTTTTGGTGGTGAAAGAATGACAAACATTCTCCCCAACTCCAAGCCACATACACCTTATCATTCTCTGGGAATCCTGTCATGTATGCTAATATAATTAATTGCCCAGTATTACCTTGCAGCTTTGTTAATTCCATCATTCTCATTTGCCCCCCTGATCACCTTTACTGACAGAGAAGCAGAGAAGAACAAATTTGCAAAAGGAGCTTGGCATTTAGAGCTTTCTTTCATATCTTTCTCAATATACCTTTCATTCAATTTACCCATTTAGTATTAAATGAAATCAATGACAGTTAACCAGCTCTCTGTTTGCAACTGTCTTCCCCATGAAAAATGTAAAAACAACTTATACTTTGTTGTTTTTTTTACAATTTACTGTTAGGCTACATACCATGTAGCTTTCCGAGTGTTTAAGAATGTGTTGACATTACTAAATACACGAGAGATGGTTAAAAATGTTATCCCACTTATGTGTTTATAATTCCTTTGCTACTAAACATAGTAAATTCCTCCAACTATGGCATAGTTAGCAATCCTTTTTGATGAAATCTTGTGGCAAAAACCATCCCATTAGAAAAAGCATTTTTATAAAGAATGTGAAGTTCAGCATTGTTCTATGATATCATAATTATATGACTTTGATGGTACTGCCATTTTAGAAAACAATATGGCAGCAACTTATAAAATTAAACATGCTTTTACCATATGATCAAGCAGTTTCACTACTAGGTATTTACCCAAGACAAATAAAAATACATATCCATGCAGAAAGTATGTATGCCAATTATACATAATAGCCAAATATTAATGGCTACAATTTGTGAAAGTTAAAAATCGAAAGCAACCCAATGTTTGCTTACTTAATTGATGAATAGACCACAAATGGTTGTATATCCACATCATGGACTATTACTCTGCTATAAAGAGACACAAAGTGGATAAATATCAAAAAAAGTATGCTAAGTGAATTAAGTCAAAAACAAAGTCTATGTAAGTTATGATTCTATGTAAATAAAATTACAGAAAAGGCATAATTATAGTGACAACATATCCATGGTTGCCTGGACACATGGGAGTGTGCGGGGAGTCTAGTGCAAAATTGCTCAAGAAAACTGTTTAGGATGAAGGATCAGTGGTCTGTCTTGATTTGTAGACAATGTTAGACATGGTAGAATACAATTACCAAAATCATTAAATGGTGCACTTAAAATTGTTGAACTTTATTATCTCTAAATAATACCTTAAACAACAAAAAGGAGGAAAAAGATTAAATGACTTTATCTTTGATACCTGCAATGAATTCTCCAAGGTAGTACATGCTCTATGGAAAAGCAGGTGGTTTATTTTGAATCAAAAAGGAGTGATGGATACACACACACACACACACACACACACACACACACACATGCACACATACTTATGTATGTATGGTATATATTTCTTTAAATAGCTAAAAGTACAACAAAATCTTTAAATCTCTAAATAAATGATGAGCAGCATTTTGTATATGTTGGATGAAAATCTATATATTCAAGCTACAGTTGGTTCAGTTTTCTATGTTTATATTTATGTATACATTTTTGGAGCTTGTAAGTGTAATTGTATTTAAAACTTCTTTGTGAGTAAACTGTACTTGGTAAGATATTTCGAAAGGCAAATATATTCCTTACATTGAGATAAAGAAGCACATTGAGATAAAAATGAGCACATTGAGATAAAGAAGTGGCCTATAAATCTCTATTGCTGAAATGAATGATGGTCAATAATTATCAGCAGCATTTATTTATATTTAAACTCCACTTGCTTTCATGCTATACCACATTCTAATCATTCATCTTAATGAATTTTGAGATAGTCTTAAAAATGCCACGACAGCACTTTGCAAGAAGAATATTTGATCTCCTGGAGAACAAAACTGTTAAGTCCACCTTGAGATCAATGGATTATATTAATTTAAAGATTGCCTGAGGGTTTAAATTCACAATCCATCTCTCTCATTGGCGAATCACATTTCAGTAATCGAAAGCTTGTCAGCGCTATTGCTTTTTCATCTTTCCTGCATCTAAAATGGTAACAGTGAACAATAGCTTTCCCCCTCCCCAGTGCTCTGTTTCCTGATAGAGTTTATCTATAACAAAACAAACAAACAAACGAAAACTGTACTTTTCCATGAATGGTACTTTAGTGCCACGTTTTAAGTCTATTTGCCCTATTTTTTTTTTCTTAAGATACATTTATTTAACATGTACTGAGCAGTAGGAATTCATATGTGTCATCAGTCATTTCTCCTTTTAATCATAATTACTCTGTTTTCAGAAATTATACCGTCGTTAATTCCAAAATCATCGTGGTCACAATAAGGCCTGAACCCAAAACAACGGATTCGTTCCTGGAGATAGAACTAGCTCATTTGGCTAATGTAAGTGTCCTCCATTTGTCATTGTGTTACTTATAGAATATATCTTTCAATGAAGGTTAACAGTCGTTCTTTGACCGATAAGACCAGAACACATTTTTCTAGGCTTTTTAGAGTTGCAAATGAATTAATTTGTTATGAAGATACGTGTTATATAGAAACAAAATGCCATATTATTCTATGATAAACTCTTATTTTTTCATGATTAAACTCTCCTCAGTTTATTCATATAATAATCAATAAATTGTTTCTCAGTGTACACATCTGATTGGGCTCTGAACTAGACAGTGAGAGAGATCGAGGTGAATAAGAACCTGTCTCACCATGAGGTGAGGAAGCTCTGCCATGTGAATACATAGATTTCAGATGCATGCAGCAACAGCGGTTACAGTACAAAGAGGAGAGATAACTCCAGGGTAGGAGAATGGATGGGTGGCATTTAAACGTACTAAGTTATAAAGGGCTCCTTATAACTTACCTGGGTGCTCCAGTGATCTAAATCTAAATTTTCCATTTAGAATGGCAAGAGCACTTTCTTAAATCCATACAACTACAACTGAAATTTGCTGGATCTTGTTCAGACCTTATGTAGAAACTTAAAATATCTACTTACCCTTTATATATTCACTTTGAATACTTAAAGTATTGAGGAATAGAGACAAGGGAGGGGATTCCTATTAAGGCTTTTTTAATTATACTTTTTATACTTCCGCTATTAAAGTAAGCCAGTCTCATATGTTGCATGTGCATATTTTTTATTCCTTGCAAAATTTCTATGAAGTTGGCTTTTACGGAGAAGCACAAAAGATTGTCGTTTTCTAGATTGCCATAGTGAAAGATATAATGGAATTTAGAATCACATCCTATGGTCTATAAAACCTATGTGTTTTCTTATATTTTATATTTTTTGACTTCTTCTAAAAAAATAAGCCTTGGTTTTATTTTTGAAAAAAAAGAAAATTGTCTTTCCTGTAAACCACTTTTTATTAAGATGTTTCAGCTTCCTAGATTGTTCAATGAAAATCTCAAATCTCTCAGCAATAACTTTTAAACATCACAATTGATACTTAAGCTGTTAGGTCTTTTCCTACTTTTGCCAAAATGTGACCATACTGGTTCTATTTAACTATGAAAATGTGTTTTATTTCTACAATATGTACTTCTCCATCCTTTAGAATAGACTTACTCTCATAATTGCACTGAAAACTGGGAGATAATTTTAACATTGCTTTTGAGTATGGAACTTATTCCTTTGTATGTTCAAAATTCGTTATAAAAATATTTACTTACTCATTTGTTTGTTTTCATCGTTTATCATGGTAATGTTTTTCTAATTATAAGCATTGGTGAAAAATAGTAAGATGTTAATTCCCTAAAATGCTTACCAAAAAAGCAACACTGTCAGAATGTATACCGTGTTTCTTAAGGAGAAAACACTTCTGTTAATGAACATTTGTAAAACTTCCCCAAATAAAGATAAAAATCATTATTTAGAATTTAAAGATCATGTTAATTAGATAACTGTTGCTCATAAATTGAAGGAAGAGTAACCTCAAAAATAGTGTTGATGAAACAGTCTCACAATTTCAATTCAATACAACTATTTAAAATTAATAGATTTAAGCTTTGAGTCAAACTTTTCTTGGGAGCATATTTAGATAGGTGATTTACAGAAGAGATAAACCATGTAATAATTGATTTTCTACATATGGAAAGTAGAGTGTACAGTCAATAAATTTTATTAAGAACCAGCTAGATACTGGAATGATGATGCAAGTCAGAATATAAGAATGCTGACATATTGTCCAAGTCACTTAGAATTTATTCTGTCTTTCAATATTTTGAGTGCGTGTGTTGACCAGATTCCTAAAATAACATTGTCTCTACTCCAGAAGTCCTGGACTTAAGAGAACATAGACAAATCGGTTACAAAAGGGGGCTGAGGGAGGCGATGTGGAAGAAGAAAAGTTTACACTGAAGAAAATGCTACTAAGTGTTCTCACTTCCATGCTCCCCTGACATGCAGTGTCCCCCTGTGCCCATCCCCAGAGGCCACCCCGATGGAACAAGCCCCTCTGGACTGCTCGATCCCTGATTTCATCCCTCTGATTCATAATTCCTATCACACTGTTGTGTGTACGATACATACAGCCCTTTTGCTCTACTGGTTTGCATTTCTAATGCCTCTTATATTTACCACCCAAATTAGAATTTGTAAATACCATTGTCCACTGAGGGAAGGAACATATGACTGATGTATTGAACATCTTAATACTTATTACCAGTCTTATAAAGATATGTTCTATGTGTACATACTGATGCTAGTTTTATTTCCATTGAAGAGAACATCAAAAGAGCCTATACTGAAATATAATAGTCTTCCCTAAAATGTAAAGAAAAGATATGTTTTTAACAGGAAAATTGAAATCGATTAGAACAAGCTGAAATTTCATCTCTATAGTTATATAGAGATATATATGATCACTGTTATTGCCTTCAAAGTTAAACTATTTTGGATATGACATATTTCTAATATCACGTCTATCTAATTTCAACTATATCAGAAGTATCTGCTATACTTTTTTGAGCTCAGAAAAGAATAATGACTTGCAAATTATGTCTGTTTCATATACCATGTGGGGAAAAAAATGAAGAATAGGAATTAATAGTTATAATGAGTCTAGGGGAAAGCCTGTTAAATTTTTCTAAATGAAATGTGTTCTTTTAAACAGCTTTTTAATAAATACCATTTCAAGTGTGTTAAATATATTAAGACCCTTGGGAACTGGTAGGAATAGGTAACAGAATATGGAATTTTGAAATTCCAAATTGTATTTAGCAAAGTCAGTTGCAGTTTTAACCACCTTGTAAGTCATTGAATCAGATACTATTCTTAGTTCAGGTTTTTTGGCTTATGGCTTTATTCTTATGGCCTACAGAATCAGGGTTTGTGGTCCTTCGTGCTTAGGCGTAGTCATTGCTTGCTCTAAAGGAATACCAGATTTGTTTTTCCAATAAAAGAGTTTTGGTTTTTTTTTATATTACTTAAGTTTTCTTCAGTGTGACATTTATACCTATGTTGTTTGATTCTTGAATGCATAAGGAAATTTAGTAACGTTATTGAAAGGAATCATTGAGACCTACAGATGTACAGTGGAATGGACCTAAATGTACACGCATATACACATCACATGCATGCGTACACTTACCCACCATTAGGATGACTTGGGTCTGACAAGTCTGAGCCTGCTGTGACTTTCTAAGGTAGATAACATCCCTATCTTTACAGATGAGTTAGAAGTCTAAGTAAATAAAAACATTTTAGTTATTACATTCCCTATTAACTTTGCAAGCCAGAATGCACATTATTTTTTCCAAATAAACAGTCTTTATGTAGTTCCATTTCTAGTGACAAGACAGGACTATGAGTATGCTGGCCTACTGTCTCTGCAGTCTAGTCTTACCTTTCTTTTCATTTCTTCCTCTGAACAGTATCTCAAATAATCTAGGTAAAATGATACAACTATCTTTCAGGATTGAAAATAATCCACCAGGTTTATCTGTAGTTCTTAAATTGGATATATTCACAAAACATCTCTTGAGAATTTGGACTTGTAGGTTTGTTTTATTTGTTTGTTTTCCATATTCACTTGCATACTAATATGATCAAGGTAACAAATTAAGGAGTTTTATGTGTATACACTAAAATTAATCATGAGCCATAACCTTTGTAAATAATAGTGGAAAACACAATGGGGGACTGTAATGAATTTGCTGGTTATTATTAGATAAGCATGAGAAACAATGAAAATAGATTCCGACATTTATCATTGGGTATTTTCATGAATATTAAAGGCTGGTAACAACCTAAGGAATTACAAATCACTTGGCAAAGCTTAGAGAAGTCCAGTCTATGCATCTATAATTTCTACAAAAGGGTATTTGTATCCCTCTACTTTTTGAATTACTCTCCTATCCTTGCTTCTGTCCATTTGGAAGAAATTTCTGATGTTTTGCCTGCATAAAACTCTTGGTAATTTTTATAGGAGAGTCATGAAATGCTAACTAGACAAGCAGATTGATGCCTTTGCCAACAGCTGAAATTGAGATAAAATTGTTCTCAAGCAACAGTTTGTTTGGGATAAATCCTAAATTTGAAACTTTAGTAAGCATTCTTCCCAATTACATTTCACATTCAGTTTAGTTTTACTCATAATACATAGTAATATTCTTCAAAAAGATGTTAGAATAATTATGCTATTTTTGGAGCAGGGGTCAACAAACCTTTTCAGTTAAGACTCAGAGAGTAAGTATTTTAAGCCTCTGAGCCATAGCAGTCTCTGTCCCATCTATTCCCCTATGCAGTTGTAGAGTGAATGCAGCCATAGACAGTATATAAACAAATGGCTGTAGCTCTGCAATAAAGTTTTATTTACAAAAATAAGTGGCTGGCAAGATTGGGCCCCTGGGCTATATCATTTGTCAATAATGGCCCCCAAAGATGTCCGCATCCTAATCTCCAGAAACTGTGAATATGTTATGTACAAATCAAAAGAGATTTTGCAAATGTGATTAAGGGTAAGGACACTGAGGTGGAGAGATTGTCCTGGATTATCTGAGTAGGTCCAATTTAATCACAGGAGCCAGTAAAAGTGGATAACCTTTCCCTATGGCTACGGTCAGAGAGATGCAACTTAGACAGGACTCAACTTCCCTTGCTGACTTTGAAGATACAGGAAGAGGGCCACAAGGCAAAGGATATAGGCAACCTCTAAAAGCTTAAAGCAACCCCTGGTTGCCAACCAAGAAGGAAATGTGGACTCAGTCCTACAACTGCAAGGAACTGAATTCTGCTGAAAACTGAATGAGTCCGAACGTGAATTTGTCCCCGGCGCCTCCAGAAAGCAGTGCAATTCTGCCAGTGTGAATTCTTGAGCAGAGACCAGACTTCTGACCCACGGAAACTGCAAGATAATAAATTTGTGATTCTGCACTGCTAAGTTTGTGGTAATTTTTTACAGCAGCGATAGCAAATGAATAACCCTGCATTGGAGCATGGCAAAATTTTTAGGTTATGAAGGTAATATATATGTATGCATTGATAGTGCCATTTGAACCAGATATATGACAATACTGATAACACATTATTCAATAAAAATAAATTAGCAACTAGAAATTACATTTTGTCCTGCTGATTATTATACCAGCAGGTAGATATTAAATATACCAAAGTATTATTATACTTTAGGAACCTGATTAAAGTAATCACTTGACAGCAAGAATGGCAATTGTAAAGAGGAGGTGGCATATTAGGGAAAATCAGAGGAAGCTACGAGATAGCACTACCTATGCAGCCACAGGATGAACCTTGTGGAACCCAATGCTGCATGTCGGGGACAACTCTTGACATTTGCAGATATGTTAAGTTTTTAAAACAATTTAGCAAAACTTTTCTGCTGACAGCTGATTGACTGGAGCAGCAAAAAAACAGCCCTGCCAGCCTTTGTCTCCACTATATCTCATAAAAATATTATTAGGACACATTATTATATCCTCTTAGCTATAAAAGGAAAAGATTCAAGCTATGTATTAAATCTATAAAGAACCTAGTTATTTAGGCATTTGTTTAGGAAATTATTTGCCACTTGAAGTCATAGGAAATACTTGGAGAGTTTTTGCCCCCTAGATGACCCACTTGTTTGTTGAGATGTTCACCAGATTCCTTGCAATCATTATAGGAATGATGTAACCATATGTGGGTAAGAAACTCTGGCACATATACGTGGAGGCAATGATTGTCTTTGAAGGCTACACATAGAAATACTCCGTGATAGTGCTTCTATATTTTATTGTTTCCTATATGTCAAATGCAAAGTATTCATCGAGAAATAATGTGCATTCAGGTTAGTGATATATCTCAGAAATTAGAGAAGCAAGCTGTTATCACATCCACTAAAATAGTGTCATCTGGTTAATGTGAGCTACTGAGTAACCATATAGCAGAAGCTGAATATATGCCCTCTCCTTGTGTTCCAATTAAATAGCTGCCAACTCCTCTAGAAGAGCTATGTAACACAGATATGACTCGTTCCGATAAAACAATATTCTGCATTTCTCACTTCAGTGGCCTTTATATCATTCTGCTTTCGTTAAAGCCAATGCTTTCTTTTTCATCTCCTTGATTTGATTGGTTCCCAATGTGATTCTTTCTATGGAACCCTTGTAAATCCATTCAAAAATTCTGTATCTCTATAGTCCTATTACTAAAACACAGTATTGCATTTTCAATGAGGCTCTCTAGACTTTAGATATCTATCAGCCACCCCCTCAAAAGAGAGAGAGACAGAGAGAGACAGAGAGAGAAACAGAGAAATGGGTTTAGTTCTTTTTAAAAATCATTTAAAAGTACTAAAATATGAGAAAGCATCTAAGACATAGATGAGATTGGGATGGATACACATAGGATAAAGACAGTATGGGAGGAAGATGGTATCAGAATAATGGAGACGTCAATGGATATGGGACTGAATATTTTCTTGGGTGAGTGGGAAAGGAGAATGGGAAGAGATGCAGGTTATAAAAAAATGGAATAAAAATAAGAACGGAATGAGAAAAAAATAAATAAAAGTACTAAAATA